>NC_067127.1:12280132-12931282 GCF_021347895.1 Acanthochromis polyacanthus | reverse complement strand
GCTGACTACAAGTCCCATCAGTGGGATTTCAAAGCGCTTTGATTGCCCTCCCCTCCCCCGCCACCCTCAGGATGTGAAGAAGAACACAGCCTCGTTGAGTCGTAGCCAGATGTGACGTAAGGCTCAAGACAAAGGAATCATAGATGGTCACAAATGAGTTGTTCTATTGTTTTAGCAAGAGTACATACCAGACACATCCATGTATCCTCTGTACTCATAAAAGTGTAATATGATCTAAGCCCTTGAGCTCTCCTAAATCTCCCCCTGCAGCTGATTGATTACAGTTATTACAGATGATCAGGCTGCCAGTGGAGGAATAAATAATTTACTGCTATATTACATCAGGATTGTGTTCAGTCACTGCTCTCTGTGTTATGCTTTAGGTGAAGGATGCCATTAAATACACATAATTTTTCATTTTGATGAGTGGCACGTTCTTCACATTTAATTAGCAGAAATCATTAATGCTCAGTGTTTATCTTAGTCCCACTCTATGATTAAAGTAACACTGTTCACTGGAATAATATTATGACTACTGTGCCACCTAGTGGTGGTTGTTAAATCACAGACACAAGTCAAAATAATAAACACTCATATATATTTTTTTGTACTTCATTATTAGAACAAATACGTGTGAAGGTGAATATTGTGATATTGTAATTATGTATGCATTAATAGTGCTTTTTCTGTCATCAGGTCAAACTTGTAAATATCAGGAATGACGACATCACAGACGGCAACCCAAAACTGACCCTGGGATTGATCTGGACCATAATTCTGCACTTTCAGGTCAGTGTTCCTATAGTATTGTTCTTAAATACTAGTGCTTTTGATAGGCAAGTAATTACGGTATATTGAATCCAGAATGTTTTCTTGTAAAACACATATTGGCTGAGCTCACTGGGCTGTTAACTTTTAAATTATGTGCGTCTTTGCATCATATTCGATTTTGTTCTGTTGCATATTTTTGATATTTTAATGCAGAAGATGTTCAAGAGCTTTGGGATTGAGCTGCATAATGTCAATGGCCCTCAGTTTGTGCTTTTAAATGCATCCATGATATGAGTGTTCCTGCTTTTGACCACAAGGTGTCAAAGCTGTGCAGCACACATCCTGATTAATGATGCGATTCATTGGGGATTTTAGTGTAATATATCATGCTGGTGTTTACTTGACTTACTTTAGTTCATGTTTGATTCAACTCAAGTTGCAACTTGACAAGTTAACATCAAGTAGTTGCTTGTAGCTGCATTGCCGTGGTATTGTAGGGAAAGGGAAGGGAAAAATGGCAACAGATCTTTTTTTTTTAATCTGTGCAATTCATAAGATTTGAACAGAAGGAAAGTATTCTCCTCTGTGTTATTAGTTGTTTCCCAGAATCTACTTGATTTACATTTTTTTTCACAAGGCAGCAGAGTTGTGGCTTTATTTTGTGGAACTTTTGTGCACTTATTGGAAAAAGCCAAGCATGTGTGTCCACTTATAAAAGCGTTTTGGAGAGCTGTGATGGTTTTCAGGGTGCTGTGTGCTCTAAGCCGAGTCTGTATCTTGTTGGATGTTCTCTCTGGGAATACCAAACATTTTATTGCTGTGACACAAACCAGTTCAAATGGGCTAGTCTGTATGTGCATGCTACAAGTATCCAGGTGTGCAGCAGAGTATTCAAGGACGATTCATGATCTAACAGCATGCAGAAATGCTCTCTACTTCTCATCCCCTCCCCTCCTCTCCTCCCTCATTTTATAAGATTAATAACTTTGGCACATGCCAGTTGTAATTCAGGGACATGGATATTACAGATAATAGTGTGTGTCTTTCAGATGTCTGGCTTTGATTGCGATGGGAGGGAGTTAGCATACTGTTTCAGAAACCGCATACAGACTAATACCTTCACTGAATTGATGGAGAGAAAGTAGCTAATATAATTTTGCCTGAACTCCAACATGCTGACAGGTAGCGTCTGCGATGATGCCAACACCTGCTGCTGTCAGTCTCACGCAAGCCCTTGAGCAGTTGATCCAGCAGCAAAAGGCCTGTTTCTTCTTGATTTGGAAGGACACCAGGATCTTTTGGAGAAAATGTGAAATGTCACAGCATAGACCTTTGGCTTTATTAAATAAGCATAGCCAACAGCATGCTGACATGTATGAACTGCACACTATTTTCATATATCATGTGTTGGTATGACTGACTTTGCCAGAAGTATTCAGGATCAGTCTTATAGACGGGCAGTTTTTTTTTAGGACAAAGTATGCCTGCTTTTCTCGCTGCTGCAGGCTAATTTTTAATATAGACTTATGTAATAGATTTGAATCACCTCTCTACTTCATGGCTGTTTTACTGTTTTACTGCTGTAGTTTTGTGAAGGTGTTTCAGACATTATGAATGGTTTAGTCATGTCTGTACAGCTGCAGAGTTGAATTTAAAACCAGCTAGTGTTGTGTTCTTTAGAATGGTGCTCAGTGTATTTTTGCCTGGGATGTGGGGTGGAGTGTTGCTGGTGACAGTGCACAGTCGTGACAAAGCACTGCTGTCAGGTGTTTCAGTGCTTGTCTGACTTGTTTGTTTTGCCCTGACTATCACTTTCTCGGTGTGCGATGGCTATTGTTCTGCTACCTACTTAACACAATGACCAATTCATGATTCATTCATGTTGTTTATTCACTGTTATTAAAACAATGTCATTGAAAAATATAATTTAAAAGAAATACTCAGTCTACATCATACTGAATGCTGATTGAAATATGTCTAATCTAGTCTAATGCTGCAGTGTCTGGTAGGTTGACCAACACAAGGAGAGTCAGGAGTGATCAGTACATTGTAGTTTGAACTGTGCTGGCTGTCAGGTGACTTTGACCTTCAGATAAACTTCATTGACGTTTAAATAGTGTATGCTCACAGTAGCACACAGCTATTTTTAGTTGAGCTGTGTGGTGGCATTATATTTACACTTTAACATGCTTCCTATTCTCTTTTTGCCCTTAAAGTACACATATATTCCTTTACAGAGGGCTTGTGACAGTGTTCTCCTATAATTGCTTTAGTGGTTTTATACTGTGGATCACTTCCTGGTTGGAGAATTTGCTCTCTTGCAAACTGCAGTGGTGGTGATCTGTTCAGATAATAGTGTTTGTCTAAGCCATTGGACTGAAGCCCCACCTCTGGCTCGGCCATTGGATGTAGCTTGATTAATAGACAAAGTGAAAGCACTCTGTTGTCCAGCTTGGATTTGCCTCGGCTCCTGCTGCTCCCGTTGACCTATCCCATTCTGGTTTTCAAAGCCTTTCTGACCGGCCGGTTCATGCAGCCAAACTTGCTGAGCCAAAATTTCTCACAGAATAATAGGCAGCCTTCAGCTGGCTTCCAATTTGCAGTTTTAAAGCTTGTCCTCCATGCAGACACAGTGTGGCTTCATCACACAAATATTATGAAAAGGAAATAGGCAGCTGTGATGTGTCTGTTTACTGTCTTGATGAAGCCAGCCTGAAACAGGTCTGTCCACAAGCCTTTTTTCATTCTCACCCGGCTGAGAGCTGCGAGCACGTGGGCCACGTCTGTGTGTGCATTTATGGTGTTTGTGCTGGATTAGCGATGCCGGAAAAAATGTTTCAAAGGTCGGAAAAGATTCCAGTGTCAGAGGCGAGACCCAAGAGAGAGCAAGGGAGCAAATGAGAAATGAAGAGAGTGAGAAGGAGAGAGAGAGAGAGAGAGAGAGAGAGAGAGAGAGAGAGAGAGAGAGGCTGACCGGTTCCCAGCAGTGAGTCTCTTAAAGTCAACGAAAGGAAGACGTCAACTCTGCTCCGAGTGAAACGAGCTTTCTGTCTGTCTGCCGGGCTGCCACTGCTTATTGCTGCTGGCACTGTGTTGAAATGGCTTTCTGTCAGTGGGATAGTGGCTCTACAGACCGAATGGCGCTCACTGGATACTTTGCCTGAAAACTATTCGACACAGTTAATGGGTAAGACATGGGAAACATCTGTGGCTGTGTTCGAGGCCCTAAAGAGGAACACTACATTGACCCGAAGAAAGCTCCACTGAATCCTGAATCGAAAGAGCTCAAAGGTCGCCGCTATTTTCAGAGGAAGAAGAGAAAATCAGGGGAGTTTAAGCCTGGTGGATCTCTCAGGAATCCTGTAAGTGAAACCAGTACTAGCAAGGCCATCTACAGAAGTGCAGAGTTTCAAGATGACACAGATGGGAACATCGAGGAGAACCAAGCCAGGCTGTGTGAACCCTCACAGGTGGAGAAGGAGAACCGTCTATCCAGACAAGGCAGCATCAGCAGAGGTGTTTACGTTGGAGAGGTACCGGTTTTAATCCTCAGAGATCCTTGTGATCAACCTCCTGTCACAAATTTAGCATACAGGCTGGGAAGGTTTCCTACAGACCAGGCCGACGGTGACAGAAACAGGTCTACTGTAGAAGCAAAGCTCCATGGAATTAGCACAACGTCCAGAGGCATCTCAGCCAAGGATGGTCTTCTTGTAAAGAAGCTGCTACGACGCCAGTTAAGGAGGGCTGTTAGCTTTGGAGCAGTGGAGCACATGCTGCGGACCCTGAGGGGTAATGACAGACCTGGGAGCGAGGAAACGTTTGCCAAGATTATATGGGGCTCTCAAGCACACAGGAGGAGGAGACGGAGGTCCTACACCTGCTCTGGTTACGTAGACTGTATTCCAGCTCCTGCCAAATGTATTTCCACCCAACATGAGGTAAACCAAGAACCCGCTATCTATAGCCATTATGGGGATGATTCATAATAAGGGATTTGATTGGGGCATACTGTAACCTGAGCATTGCAAGGCTGATGTTTTAATACATGTCAGTAAGGCAGCTCCTTACTGTGCTAAACAAATATCCCTATTACAGAGTTTTATATCCCATTGGCATGGTCCATTGAATTTTGTTAAAATTGTATCCAGGGATTCTTGTATAACTCAAAAATGACATGCTATAGAAGATTATGTAAAAAGAGTGTTGATGCATAATCACATTATCTGAAAACTACTGTCAAAGTACACATGCTGCTCATCTGTACAGTTGGTGGAGTTGAATGACTGTTTCGTTGAAGTCCAATTGGTAGTTGACGGATTACATTGCATCAGTAGTCACATGTGTACAATGGAAAGCTTTTTATCAATGAAAAATAACAACCTTTCACTATTCAGAAGTGGCTATAAGTGACAGAGTATGTGTTTGAGATGTGTTTCAGAGATTCAAATGCATGATTTGAGTCTTTTGTGGAGTGGTAGCAGAACGTGGTTGTGTTGGTTGCATTCATAAAATATAATGTTGTATTCATTCCTAATCTTAATAAACATTCTTACAAGTTAGGTTTGATATCATAGTGGTTGCAGTAGTTCTTTAAGAGGCTGAAACAGGTGAAAATATATGGTGTTTACTCTAAGTGCATCCGTCTGTGAATTATATTTCAATGTTTGTGGATCCATGGTGACTCTGTTTTATTGCATTCTTCTTGAATCTCCTTTATCCTTCCGTTTGTTTTATGGAAACCATAGTGTTGTCAAAGTGTCCAGTAAAACTGCTGCACTAAGTCAGGTTCAGCTCTTCGCAGGAAGGCTGAGTGTAGCCGCTTGCCCACTTTATACCTTGTTCAGGAGTCATGAGTTTCCGCCATCATCATCATTTTAGGGTCCCAACTGGACTCATTAAAATAGCTAAATCAATTTTGTGTCCCTGGCTGTCGGCCTGTTAAAGTTCTGTATACTTTGGAAGTTATAGAATTTTTAATGCTGGTCTCTGGAGGGATTCCTCCTCTTTTTACATCTTTTTGCTTCTGGGCTTTGCGATTTGTGCTTTTGTTAATCTTGTCTCAGCTATAGTGTGTTGATTGGCTGGACATTGTTACTGATTCTGGTACTATTGTCACATGATTGCAAACCAAAGTCTCTTACAAAATAGATGGATTTATTGGCTTACTAGCTAAAGTTTATCCTGTAAGATCTGTACTTTATGTTTTTTGGGGATTCTTTGCTTCTTGGTCCAAACTGTGTGATGAACTGGAGCTGTCCATGTCATGGGAAATATATGTGTTTCAGAAACATATGGTGTTTCCATCATGCTGACTTCTTGGCTTGTGTGTTACAGTGTTACAACAAAATCGAGAAAGGGTTTAATCAATATTTAAGAGATTGTTTTGATGTAATCAGTGGTGGAATGTAAAGTATTGTACTTAAGTAAAAATTGGAAGTGCTTGTAATCTACTTGAATTTTTACATTTCATGCTACTTTCCTAATTCTGCTCCACTACATCTTAGACGGGTCAGTCTCCCTTAATTCAACTAATGCCTCATGCCTGACCACCTTCAATTTGACAGATTTTTTAAAGGCATGACTGGCTGATTGAATTGAGCAGGTGTAAAATCTATGGTCAGAGGTAACATTAGTTTTTGTGTTAAAATTTCTTAAAGAGGCAGTGGGGTCATGTTGATTTTCTTTGTGCCAATCTGTGGAGCAATGTTTGAAGTGCCATAAAATGAGAAAATGCTGAAACCAGTACACCATGCATTATTGCAATTTTATTTGCTAACAAGGTTTAATGAATTTTAACAGGTCTTGATAAAGAAATTAAAAACAAATTTAAAAAAATATATCTGACATATTGCTTGTACCACTTTTCATTACAATAGCTTGAAGGACTATGAGTTGGAAAACCATGATTTTTCTTTTAGACCAATAGCAGTGTTAAACTAGAAAAGCACTCGGAGAGCGCATACCTCCGCCATGCCGTGTGTCTGTTTGTTTGTCTGTCTGTCTGTCTGTGTGTGTGTGTGTGTGTGTGTCTGTCTGTTTGTCTGTTAACAGCAGGCGGCCATCTCTCAATTGGATAGAGACCTTCAAAAAAATCTTGGATCCAGACGGTGATCCGGATCACCTCCAAAATCTAATCGATTGTTACTCTTGCTCTTCCGGACATCCTGTAAAAATTTGGTGAAAATCCGTCCATGAGGAGTTATGCTGTTAACAGACAAACAGACACACACACACACACACACACACACACACACACACACACACACACACACACACACACACACACACACACACACACACACACACACACACACACACACACACACACAGACGGACAGACAAACAAACTCTGGTGATTACATAACCTCCTGGCGGAGGTAATAACACTTCCAGTTGGGACCACTTTAGCAGTGGTTTCACCTATCATACCAGCTCAGTGTGTTCTAATATTGGCTATAAATGCAAAAAACAGAATTTTAGAATTTTTTTTCTCAGAAATTATGCCTCTGACTGAATCACAGGAAAAATAAATTCTGCCTCATAGAGTGGGACATTGAGTTTTTATGGTTAGTTGAATATTGAAACAGAAGAAATCATATAACTGGTTTGTGCTCGTCTATCAAAGCAGGATTGTAGCATTGAAGACCACATGTGCATTTCAATGAGCTGACAAGATTATGGTACTGTAGCTATCTTATTTTTCAAGTTATGGCACTTTAAGCATTGCCCCACAGATTAGTGTGAAGAAAATTATGCAAAATCCTACACAATCTTGAATTTTTGACTCAAATACTAATGTTACCTATAACCCCAGATTTTACACATTTTACTTCATAACATATGCGTGCACAGAAAAAAATGACAAATATGAAATGGTTAGAGGTGAACTTCATAAAAAGTGTGGTGAATTGAAGTGGAATGATCCAAATATAAATGTTGTACTTTTTATTGAACTGCATTCCTGTGACAGCTGTAGTTACTTGTTACTTTGAATATTAGACTTTTCTTTCACATCCTGTTCAGTGAGAACCATGTACCTCTATTTAGTATTCATCAGAGCTTCAGTAGAAAACTACCAGACTTCTCTTTTAGGTTCTTGAAGGCGTTTCACCTCTCGCCCAAGAGGCTGGTTCAATTGTCTGAAGTTCATAGGATTACCATGACCGAGATGACTGAGAATCTAAACACACTACTCCATGTTTGGTGATTTCAAATTTGAGATGTTCTGATATACAGAGGAACATCCTCTTACTAGTTAAGATATATAATAATTATTTTAAACCCTTGAATTTGCTGAAAAATGCACAAATGCCACAAAGCTGAAAACAGGACTGTTCTTCTGAAGTCTCAAAAATGTGACTTTCTAGAGATACATGCATCTCACAGGGCAGCAACGCTGCAAACATATGATGATATTATAGAATATGATGCTTTGTGTGGGCTGTACAGTGTGTCGGTAGTTAGCGCTGTCGCCTCACAGCCATGATTCGTGGTTCGTGTCCCAGCCTGGGACTGAGATCTTTCTGTGTGGAGTTTGCATGTTCTCCCTTTGCATGCGTGGGTTTTCTGTGGATTCTCCGGCTTCCTCCCACAGTCCAAAAATATGCTGAGGTTAAATGGTGATTCTAAATTGTCTGCAGGTGTGAATGTGAGTGTGTTTGTTTGTCTCGATGCGTAGCCCTGTGATAGACTGGTGATGTGTCCAGGGTACCCCCTGCCATCGTCCTAAGTCAGCTGAGATAGACTCCCCACGACCCTAATGAGTATTAGGCGGCGTACAGATAATGGATGGATGGAATATGAGTTGGAAAACCGTGATTTTTTCTTTTGGCCCAGTAACAATATTAACACTTCCAATTGGGACCACTTTAGCAGTGCTTTTTTCTATCATACCAGCTCAATGTGTGTTCTGATATTGGCAATAAATGCAACTAATTTAATTTTAAGATTTTTTTTTCTCATGAAGAATGCCTCTGACTGGATCACAGGAAAAATAAATTGTGTCTCTTAGCGTAGGAAAAAAAGATTTTATGATTAGTTCAATATTAATAAAATAATAATACATTTTATTTGTATAGTGCTTTTCAAAATACTCAAACACTTTGCATAGTTAAATTCTAAAATCAGCAAACATTTAAGAGGAGCATCAAAAAACAAATTAGTTTTATGTATTAAAAGTAGTTCTGAACAGGTGGGTTTTAAGGAGTGATTTGAAAGTGGTCAGATCGGTGCATTCATGGATTGTAGGGTAGGGAGTTCCAGAGTGTGGGGGCAGATATGGAGAAGACTGCATCGTCCTAAGTTCGGTGCTTGGTTGTGAGCTGGGGGACAGAGAAGGTTTGCACTACTGAAGTAGGAAAAAAAAAACTGGTTTGTGTTGTTCTATCACAGCAGGGTTGTGCCACTGAAGATATGTACATGTCAATGAGCTAGTTAAGCTAGTCAAGTTATGGCATTGCCTCAAACATTTCTCCACAGTTTGGTGTGAAGAAAATGATGCAGAAATAGAGAACCTAAAAGAGAAGTGAAGTTACTTTCTGCTGAACCTCCAATGATTACCATGACCTGGGCGACTGAGAATCTACACACACACACAACTCCATGTTTGGGGATTTCAAATTTGAAATATTCTGATAAACAGAAGGACATTCTCCTACTACCTATAATATATTACAGTTCTTTTTCAAACCCTTTTGGATTACCTGAAAAATGCACAAATGCCACAAAGCTGAAAATAGGAGTGTTCTTCTGAGCTCATAAAAATGACTTTCTAGAGATATGTGGATCTCACAGGGCAGGAACACTGCTAACATATCATGATATTATGGAATATGATGCTGCCAAACAGTATATAAAGTAGTTATATTAAGCCTCTGAACTTGAGGTTCAGAGGGTTAAGTTTTTACTTTTTTCTCACAATGTGGTATTAGAACTTTCATTTAATTAAAAGGATCTGAATGCTGCTTCTACCAGTGGCTGTCATAAATGTGCTTTAAACCTGGTACACCAACAAAGCTGTGGAACTCAACCTGTAGTGTCACTGTTTGTTTTACGTCATATTCATGCTGTATTGTGTGCTGTAAAACCACTGAGTAATTCATTACACAACTCTGTCCCACGTAGCTGATCTGCTGATGACTTTGTCCATGTATACACAGAGCTGTCAATGAACTGGATAAGTGATTCTTACCTAATTTTAAATAAAATATGTCCATTTATTATTGGCGTCAGGGTCTTCTCTGTACAAGATATTTACTACAACAGTCAAACCTGTAAATATGAAGTCTGTATGCCACAGAAGGAGTTTAGCAGAACTGTAAGGATTTGATTTTCTGTGCCTCTAAACCACGCTCCCCGTATTGTGGATTTAATGCATTTTGAAAGCCTGTTTTCTCTTTGTCTTGGTGACAGATCTCGGAGATCCATGTAACAGGGGAATCCGAGGACATGACGGCCAAGGAGAGACTGCTGCTCTGGTCCAAGCAGATAACGGAAGGCTACGTAGGGGTACGATGTGACAACTTCACAACCTCCTGGAGGGATGGGAGGCTATTTAATGCCATCATACACAAATACAGGTAACATGCATACAACACCAGGGTTTTTTTTGAATAGCAATAAAATATTTGCAATTTATTTGGATGCAATAAAACTCCCACACTTTGCCCTTTCAGTATTGCAACTTCTCAGAATTTCCTGCCTTGAATTGTCTGATCATACACGCCTTCCTCACCTCATTTTCGTTTTCTGTCCTTATCTTTTGCAGACCTGACCTGGTTGACATGAGCCGTGTGTCAGCGCAGACCAACAGATCAAATTTAGAACAGGCGTTTTGCGTGGCCGAACAGCTGGGGGTGGCCAGACTGCTCGACCCAGAGGGTGAGGTCCATGCACCGTTTCACCTGTGCTTTGACTCTGAAAACACTGCAAATGCTTAAACACCTTGATGCCATAAATCATGTGCTGGGAGGCTTGAATTTTGGCTGGAGGAATAATTCCTCTGAGTACAGCTCATGTGTGATGTTTATAAGCTTTGGGTTTTTACTCTCCTCATCAGATGTCGACGTTCAGTCCCCTGATGAAAAATCTGTCATCACATATGTCTCGACGCTGTTCGATGCCTTCCCCAAAGTACCCGATGGTGTTGATGGAATCAATGCTAATGTAAGTTAATGGAGTTGATCCATAAGCGACTCCACCCAATCCAAGCTAAACGGCTGAGAAGTGAGTTGTGGCTGATGATTCTTTTTCTCCGAGCAGGATGTTGATATCAAATGGGTGGAGTACCAGAACATGATCAAATACCTCAGCCAGTGGATCAAACACAATGTGGCCATAATGTCAGATAGATCATTCCCGAACAACCCTGTGGAACTCAAGGTAACAAATAAACATCAGTGTTTTACTATCATCAGTAAAAGCTTTTCTTCAATCTCGCTTAAGTTGAGCTCCAGGTGTCTTATTTTACGCAGTTCTTGGAGCCTGCATGTGTTGTCTGAAAGGTGAAGGATAATTGCCTGCTTCAGATAGCTTAACTGTAATGCCTATCTGCTGAAACTGAGACTTAAAGGGATATTGATGGATATGCGAGAGCAGCAGCATCCATTTGCTGTGAGAAGTCGATAGCTTCTAAAAGCGAAGACGCATTCATTCAGTTCTTTAAAGATGAAGGCACAGATGCTTAGAGATTGTATAGAAACACGTTAAAACCTGTTATTTCTGCTTTCTTTTACAGGCACTTTATACACAGTATCTCCAGTTCAAAGAACATGAAATCCCACTGAAAGAAAATGAGAAAACCAAAATCCAAACTATGTACAAAATGCTTGAGGTATCCAGAAAAAATGTTTGCGAAACAGACGACTTTGCTGTTTTGATCACACATTTGCCGTCTTACAAATTGCAGAAGTAACAAGTGTGTGTTTGGGGTGTGTCTGACAGATGTGGATTGAGTTTGGACGCATTCAGTTACCCCCGGGTCATCACCCGAACGACGTGGAGAAGGAATGGGGTAAATTAATTGTTGCCATGCTTGAAAGAGAGAAGAGCCTGAGGCCAGAGGTGGAAAGGTATGTGGAGGCACTAATCTTATTTGTACTTTCTCTGACCTGAGCCATCACAATGTCATAATGTAAAGTCTAATATTTATGGACTCTATAAACTTACAACCTTTGGAGTTACTGGGAAGTCAAAAGTCACAATTCATTATTGGGGCTGGACTTTAATTTGACAAAAGGCATGATTGCTTGAGGTCACAGCTGTACTTAAAGCCAAAAATATTCACCTTATGTGCTATTTTCCTGAATGAAATCTGTAGAGATAAGGAAGCAAACGTGCTGCATGAGTCAACATAATATTTTCTGTGGTTGATGCAGGTGGAGTGCTGCAGTGTCATATTGCAAGCCTGTTAATGTCTTTACTGAAACCAGAGACTAAGGATCAGTGCTGTATGTGATTTGCTTTACTAAAGCAGAAATCCTCACTCTGAGTAGCTCCATGGTGTGGTTTATATGGACATACAGTATTAATAAGCTGTCATAAACACCATTTCTCTATCAGATTTAATGCAGCCAAAGTACATCTTTTGCATATGATAAGATTTCTTTTTCCACTTTCACTTTGAGTGTTGATGAAGCGATCAACATCAAACAGAAAAATGATGTAGAGTTGTGTTCTGCAGTTCATGAACACAATCATGAATCATCTGGTTACTTTAAATAGGCTGAAATGGTAAGTAAATATTTACCAAAGCATGCCCCAGCATGTGTTAGAAAGTTACTGCTTTCTTATGGCATCTGATGTTCTGTTTGTTTGCCGTGTAAATCTTATTTCTATGGAAACTCAGATATCGCCTTTTGGATCTGCTTCCTGACAATAGTTGAGGCAAGCGTACAGTTCCATTCCTGCAGACATGGCCCATCAACACAACACAGTGAGAGCATTAGTGCTGGGTGTGGTAAAATGTGAAAGAAACCGCAGTTACAGCAGTTTGGCATTTCTGCATGCGGTGTCAGTTCTTATGAAGGTGTACTGTCTCAACCTGCTGTTTAATTTTCTTCCCCTGAAGGCAGCATAATATTTCAGGGTGGGATTCTTTACACGCTCCTCACCTTTTCTGTGACACTATAAATACGAGCGAGTTGAAAACTGCTCCCTCAGTTGGGGCTACGGACGCCTGCAGTCAAGCTGTCAAGGTTAGATCGAGACTGGGATCCTTCCTTTGAGATGAGAACTAGTGATTTTTTTATGGAGCTAAAAATAGCAATAGTTGTTTACCATGTAAAGTAAGATGGCTTATTTGAGTGGGATCTCGTCGATTAGCAACAGTAGCTTCACCAGCTGTGCCTCCAGTGACGCTGTAATCACTGAACCTTTGGAAATGAACAGCTCGGTTTTTCTCAATAACAATATAGCCTATGGATCCAGGTGAGGCTACAGTGTGCGGGCTTGGCTTTTGTGAAGCTTGGTGGATTGTATTATAATGATAACATATTGTACAACTTATTTCATAGGCTTGAGATGCTGCAGCAGATTGCAAACCGGGTCCAGCGGGACTGTGTTAACGGCGAAGATAGGCTGGCATTGGCAAGGACGTCACTACAGTCTGTAAGTTTTGTGCAAACTCGGTTTGACTTTATGTAAGTGGGGATAAAATAGGTGTGAGTGTGCATCTTTGTCTTGAGTTTTGAGTCTCCTTTTTGTGTCTCGGAAGGATGCAAAACGTCTGGAGTCTGGCATTCAGTTCATAAATGAAGCTGAGATTGCCGGCTACCTGTTAGAGTGTGAGAACATCCTCAGACAACAAGTAGTGGACATTCAGATTCTTCTGGATGGGAAATTTCCATTTGCAGATCAACTTGTCCAAAGGTACAAAGTGCTCTTGCAGAAATAGCGCACCGATTTTTCTCACACGTTAAAACATCTCATATTCTTGCCTTCTTCCATTCAGGGTATCAAAACTCCGGGATGATCTTCTGGCCCTGAGATCCGAGTGTTCCTCCGTGTACAGCCAAGGCCGCACCCTGACGACAGAACAAACCAAAATGATGATCTCAGGCATCACACAAAGCCTGAACTCTGGCTTCTCACAGAACATTAACACAGGCCTGACACCAGCCCTTACTCCTGCACTCACCCCAGGCGGCTTAGGTACCCCTGGGTCCACATTCACCTCTAGCCTTACGCCGTGCCTGACCCCATCCTTGACCCCTGCCTTGACCCCCGGTCTGCAGCCTGCTTCAGTCCAGAGCTACATGGGAAGTGGCGATGGCAGCGGCATGGACTCAAGTAGCCTCAGACATTTGAAACACATGCAGATCCGGAAGCCCTTATTGAAGTCCTCGTTGGCAGACTCGAACATGACGGAGGAGGAGGTCAACATGAAATTTGTCCAGGACCTCCTGAACTGGGTGGAGGACATGCAGGTGAGCAGTCACCATCAGTTTTTATTGTTATAATATGCCGTGCTTTTAAGTGTAAATGCTTTATATTGAATATTTGCATTTTTTTTTCTGTTTTAAAGTCACAACTGGAACGTTCAGAGTGGGGATCTGATTTGCCAAGTGTGGAAATGCATTTAGAGAACCACAAAAGTGTACATAGAGCCATTGAAGAATTTCAAATGAGTCTTAAAGATGCCAAACTGAGTGAAGTAAGTTATTTTTATTGTTTTTTTTTCTATCTTGATTGTAGTCTTAGTGGAAATGCCAACAATAGTATATAATTTAATAATTTGAGGCCTAAATGTTAGCCTAACATGACATGCTAAAATATATTAATGTAATTTAATTTAATTTAATGTAATATAGTTTAATTGAGTTTCAGCTTTTCCAGAAGACATTAAGGAAGAAGAAAAAAACTAAATTGTGTTTATGTTTTCCAAGATTCAGATGACCATACCCCTGAAGATGAGTTATTCAGACAAACTGAACAAACTGGAAAAACAGTATGACAGACTATTGGTAAGTAATTTGTAATCATCTCAACAATCCTAATTTCAAATCTGTGCTGCTACAAATAATTCTTGCTGTAGTCTGACTTTATAAGTGCTTGTTTTTTCAGAGCTCTTCCAGAGAACGGCAAAGCCACCTGGAAAGTCTGCATGACTTTGTGTCTCAGGCAACTCAGGAGCTGATCTGGCTGAACGAGAAAGAGGAGGAGGAGGTTGCGTTTGACTGGAGCGATCGCAACAGCCACATCTCTAAGAAAAGAGACTACCATGCAGTACGTTTTTTTGTTTGTTTGTTTGTTTGTTTGTTTCTAGAAACAATCTTTTCAGTGTGGACTACATAACAAGGACTTCTTTCTTGCATTTTTTTTTTTTTTTTCATTTTTATTTTTTGGCAATGCTGGAGCTGTATTTATTTAAGGAAACAATAGTATCAGTGAAAGTATTTGAATATATAATTTGTGGTCTAAAGGACTAACTTCATGCTCAACACTGGGAAACAAGATATGAGAGTGCGTGAGATGATGGAGTCGCTGGTTTTATGCCACGGCTGAATGCCAGTGATACTCAGCTTAATGTCTTTATGCAGGATCTGATGAGGGAACTGGATGAAAAAGAGGAAGCCATCAAGTCTGTGCAGGACAAGGCAGACCGCCTAATGCTCAAGAACCACCCAGCCAGGCTAACAATAGAAGTAAGCAAGGAGTGTTTTTCCTTGATGGAGTTTACATTCCACATTTCACATTACCTCTAGTGTCTCCGCTTGGCACACAGCTTTAACAATGATTAAAAGATTTAGAAGTCCTGTTTCAGCTTGTAAAATTCAATCATACCTGGATATTGTGTGTCTTATTTCTGTGTTGTTCCTCTTTCAGGCATACAGAGCTGCAATGCAGACACAGTGGAGCTGGATTTTACAGCTCTGCTCATGTGTAGAACAGCATCTCAAGGAGAATGCAGTTTATTTTGAGGTGAGTTTCACATTTTCAGTAAATGCAGCGAAGTGGATTTGTTTGTCGCATCTATTTTCATATACTTTTCCCCTGTGCAGTTTTTCAGTGATGCCAAAGAGTCCATGGACTACCTTAAGAACCTGCAGGATTCCATACACAGAAAATATAGCTGTGATCGGACAAGCAGCCTACACCGACTGGAGGATCTCATTCAGGAGTCCATGGTACGCTGGTAACAGAAAGATGTAAAAATGCATGTGAGGGTTGTTCCAAATCAAAACAAAGACAACACTTTTTATTTTTTTGGTGTGTGTGTAGGATGAGAAAGAGCAGCTTCTTCAGTACCGCAGCACTGTCGCTGGGTTAGTGGGCAGGGCCAAAAACATTGTGCAGCTCAGACCCAGGAACCCTGACAGTCCGGTACGATCCTCCATCCCTGTCAAAGCCATCTGCGATTATCGACAGATAGAGGTACTGTTGTCTGTGCCATCACATACCGCATTTTATCTAGGTTTATTTCAAATGTTTAGGCAAATGTACTTATTTTTTTAGTATTTTTATAGTAATTCTGTGATGTTCCTGTGTCACAACTCTTCAGATTACCATTTATAAAGATGATGAGTGCGTACTGGCCAGTAACTCTCACCGGGCGAAGTGGAAAGTCATCAATCCAGCAGGGAATGAGGCCATGGTGCCCTCTGTTTGCTTCACTGTGCCTCCACCCAACAAAGAGGCTGTTGACATGGCGACAAGGTAAGTTGCCAAGATGCTGTGATTCGTTTCAAGTCAGAAAAGAGTTAATGCATGAGTTGAAATGGCACAAAATGAACTTTTCCTGTTGGCCAGACTTTCTTGATACTTTCTTGATAAATTTTGCTTTTCTTGCAGAACTGAGCAGTTGTACCAGAATGTCCTGGCACTGTGGCATCACTCCCACATCAACATGAAGAGTGTGGTGTCTTGGCATTATCTAATGGCTGACATACGAGCCATCCGCAACTGGAATGTGGCCTCAGTATGTTTCGCTTTCGTTGAAGACTGTAATCAATCACACTTTTCCACACCCGCTGATGGATCATATGTGATATTCAGACTCGGCTTTGATCATCCTTCTAAGAAACCTGTTAGGTGCCCATTTGTCTTATTTCCACTCTTATCTTGCAGATAAAGACCATGTTACCGGGTGAGCATCAGCAGGTCTTGAGCAACCTGCAGTCCCACTTTGATGAGTTCCTGGAAGACAGCGAGGAGTCGGAGATATTCACGGTGGCAGATTGTTCACAGCTGGAGAGAGACGTGGTGGCCTGCAAAGAGTACTATCAGGATTTACTGCGATCTGCAGAGAGAGGCAAGTCTCAAAGTCCCCTCCCCTCCTTCTCAGCTAGGAGCCACGGTGTACATTGAACAACACCTCACCGGAAACACATGGCCCCTAAAGTCCTTAAAGCCTTCAGTCAATGCCTTTTGGAATTATGTTTGTTTTTCTTTTACTTATTAAGAGCCGTTTCTTAAGACATGGTTGGCTTTGTACCGTAAAAGTACAGGAGAACACTGATGCTGAAGGTGGATTTGCAATTGTGGAGAAGTTTGTTGATTTAGCTTACGGGTATGTTTGAAACACTGCAAGAGTCAGATTGACAGTAAGTCTCTCTGCCACTGCTCCTTTCCTTTCATGTCCCCTTCATCCTGTACAAAAACACAAATGTGCATGAGACACACTAGAAAAGTGTTATGCAGATTGGTCTGAGCCACTTTGTTTGCTATTTGCAAGCCAGGGCTGTGGACAAACAGGTTTTTCTCTCAGCATACACATTAAACACAGCTAGAGAACTGTTGAGGAGATTTTTGCTCAATTTGACTAAATGTATATTGGATTAAAATCCTTCAATCAATGTTTAATGTGCTTTATGCGGCGTTTAAAATTGAATATTCGAAGAAAATAATGCGCAGTATGTGTGGTGATGTTGCACATGTATGTATATGTACAGTCATTTACATATATAACTGGTCCCCTTTTCTAAAATAATTCTTGTTTTTATCTAAAACATTTTGTATATTTCTTTGTTTCTTCACCTCAGCAGTATATAAAGAGCCATGCAACAGGTCTTACTTACAGTGTGGTAATGATGCCCCCTAGAGGTGTATCTCTGATTATCAGTTTAAACTACACAAGACTTTAAAATTCATATTGTTTTGTCATATACTTGTTCTACCTGTCAAATAGCTGTGACTTTAAAATTAAAAGCAAACTTTTACATTTGCTGTTTAAAAAAACTCTTGTGTCACAGTTTGAAACAAATTTTATGCATTCTTTAATTGTATATTTTTTCCCCTGGTATACAGAGGAACACGAGGAGTCAGTATACAATCATTACATCTCAGAAATACGCAATTTCCGGATGCATCTGGAGGCCCATGAAGAGCACCTCATCAGGCAAATCCGCACTCCACTGGAAAGAGACGATCTGGAGCAGAGTCTGCAGCGCATCACAGAGCATGAGGTACACATCTGGGCATCAACCATCATTTTACATATTCACAAACTTTACTGTTGTAAATTAATCATGATATTCTTCCTGTGTATTTGCAGAAGAAGACGGCAGAGCTGAGTAAGTTGAAGGAGGATCTGGACGTCATGAAGGAGAAGTGTGAGCTGTTCCTCAGACAGGCTGCAGGTTCTCCGTCTATACCAACACTTTCCTCTGAACTCACTGTCCTCATCCAGAGCATGAGCCAAGTTTACTCCATGTCTTCCATTTATATGGATAAGTAAGAAGCTCCCTTCATTGTCACAAAAATATAGACACTGGTAATGCTAGAAGTACTAGAACTGAAGAGGTGTTTGCTCCTTTTTGCAGGTTAAAAACAGTGAGTTTAGTGGTGAAGCACAGCCAGCGTGCAGAGGCTCTGGTTAAGGCCTACGAATCCAAACTCTATGAAGAAGATGCCATGAACTCTGATGTCAAATCCATCGAAAATGTCATTTCTACACTTAAGGTAATTCATATTATATTGTTTATTTGAACGCAACATTAATAATGTTTTTAGTACATTAAGTAAGAATTCCCCTGTCTGATTATAGCAATGGCGGACAGAGATTGATGAAAGGCAGGAGGTCTTCCATGACATGGAGGATGAGCTGCAGAAAGCACGGGTCATCAGTGATCGCATGTTTAAGGCCCACAATGAGCGCGACTTTGACCTCGACTGGCACAAGGAGAAGGCAGACCAGCTGAGTGAGAGATGGCAGAACATTCACTCCCAGATTGATAGCAGGTTTGTGGGGTTTTTTTGGATTTATTTTTATTAAAACCATGACAACAGCAGTATGCAAACCTTACAGTATATGTGCATATTGCTCATTGAGGTTATATTATCAATTTCAGGCTTCGGGACCTGGATGGTATCGGCAAATCCCTGAAACACTACAGAGACTCCTATTGCAGTCTTGATGAATGGGTGAGAGAAATGGAAGCGGCACAGCTGAAGGCCCAAGACAACAAACCTGAAGATAGCAAGGCGCTTGCTGAGCTCTTAAACAAACAGAAGGTATGAGAAAACAGAATTTCCTCACATTAAAATAAAGACATATATTGTAAACATAAGTAAGTATTGCAAATGTGTGTGTTTTTCAGGTTCTTGTTGCTGAAATTGAACAAAAACAGAGCAGAATTGACGAGTGTCAAAAGTACTCCGAGCATTACTCATCTGCCATCAAGGTAAAACACAATATTAACTTGTTTTCAGCCCATTTTTTTGTTTTGTTTTTGCACAGTCACAGCTTCAGAATTTGATATGTAAATAATGAGGCATCAGCTCTGTAAGAAATTTTGTCACAGATTTTCTGATAAATAGCAAACTGTTGTAGGTAGAAGATTGTGCAGTGATGTAAACAAAAGCTAAAACGTTAACCGTGGAGGACAATAAAACTTGTAACCTTTCACGTAACACAATCTGTTGTAGGATTATGAGCTTCAGCTGATGACATTCAGAGCGATGGTCGACTCCCAACACAAATCTCCGCTGAAGAAACGGAGGATGCAGAGCTCTTCTGATGCCATTCAGCAGGAGGTAAATATTTTCACTTCATTAGCAGAGGAAGTTAGTTGCATACGAAGAGTACCTACTCTGTGACATACTTGGTTACAATTGTCTAATTTATTTATGTATGTATTTATACAGTTCATGGATCTCCGAACCCGCTACACTGCTCTGGTGACTCTTATGACACAGTATGTGAAGTTTGCCAGTGAAACGCTGAAGAGAACTGAAGATGAAGAGGTGAGCTGTTCATTTAATTATTTTTTTCCCCTCCTTTCTACATTTCAACTGTTTCATGCAGCTCATTTTCAGCTCTTGGGGCTATTTGGGTTCCCAATAAAGTAGTGCCAGTTTAACTTTGCCTCGTTTGCATGGTTCCTAGGATTTCTCTTCAGCATCAACATGTTTTACTACCTCATGCAATCGTAAAAATGCCTACAGTGTTTTACTCCTTATGCACCTGGACTTCTTGCCTGCCTGCCTCCAAGGATCATATCTCTGGTGATATACATGTTGGCCATCTCGTCATGAGTCAAGATAATTTGCTTCATTGCGAGAATGAAGCAAATAAAATGCAGAAAAGCAGTGCATGTCTGCAAGTATAGTAACGCTCTGCTGGTGATGGTGACTTGCTGGGAGGAGACGGCTTTTATTTATTCTTTAGCTAAAACTTTTTGTCATGTTGTTCCCACAGTAGTAACAAAAAGAGAAACCTCTCCAGGACTTTGTGTATTGGCACTGACATATTTCCAAACGTATTTGCTAAAAATTTAAAGCGGTGCAGTGATCAAATCAGTGCTTTCGAATTAATTTTAAAACACCTAGCATTCTCTTGATAAATGTGATGTTTACAGTGTTGAACCTTTCACAATATCACGTTTTCCCCTTTTACAAAATTAGACATTGCTGAAATTGCAAATTTCTGGAGAGGTTGCATTTAAATATTAATGCAGTTATTTTTGCTTTTTTAAATTAAATGTGAAGCATCAAATGACTTATTCTTTTTTGCATCATACAGAACAGAAGGGCTTTTGAAAGATCAGAGAATGCAAAATGGACAGAGAGCATGGAGCTTCGAAAAGCTACAGGGGAAGTAGAGATTAGTCACCTTAAGCAGCAGGTCCAGGAACAGGAGGCTTTGCTCACTGAAAGACAAGCACAGTTGGAAACGTTGGAAGGTGAAATAGAAACGCAACAGAAAACGATTGAGGATCTTAACTTTCAGAAATCACAGCTTGAGCATGATGTTAATCAGTATCGCACTAAGTTAGAGATAGCGGTTAAAGACAAAGCTGCCAGTGAGCAGGAGTTAAAGCAGACAAAGCTGTTCATCAAGCAGTCAGAGGCCAATTGGTCTTCGACTCAGAAGAAACTAGAGGACCTGTTGAAGAAAACAAATGATAAGCAAGTTCTTAATACACACAGTCCCAAACTCAAAAAAATAAATGTGGAGGAAGTTGGCGGTAACTCTGAGAAGGAGCTGGAAAGTCAAATTCAGGCCAGAAAGAATGATCTGGCTCAGCAGCCTTTCGTGTCAGACAGCCAGGCAGCAGTCGACAGCGAGCCTGAGTCATCTGCAGACGGCATGATGTTGGATGTGCTGCAGCAGAAACTAGAGGAGCTGGTCCTGGTCCAGAAAAAAGCAGAAATGGCTGAGGAGAAAGCACAAAGTTACAAAAAGCTGTTGGACGACAGCAATAACCGACTGAGGAAACTTCAGATGGACATGGAAGCTGAAAGGGTCCACATGAGGCAGAAATCAGAGGATCTCCAGCAGGAAATACAGAACTTGAAGAAATCCATCAATGACCATCAAGAAGAAAGCAGATCGCTCCAGAGAGCAAAGGCCTCATTAGAACAAACCACTTTCTTCCAAAGCACTGAAGTAGAAGGCCTTAAAGAAAAACTAAAGATCACCCAAGGAGAGCTGCAGAAGAGAAGCTCCTTTGAGCAGGAAAACAGTTACAAGATTAACAGTTTAGAGGAAGAGATAACTTCCAAACAGACCATAATAGATCAGCTGAAATCGAAGTGCAGTGAGCTGGCAAGGATAAATGTCTCCTCTGACAGTGACATTAGAGGTCTTCAAGTCCAAACAGAGACATTAGAAAAAGAGAGATCAGTTTCTGAACAAAAGATCAAGTCCTTAAAGAGAGAGATGGAAAGCTGGAAACAGCAACTGCATACAGCCACAGAAGAAAACATGCTTATGAAAAGATCCGAGCAGGCAATGCAGCACAAATGTAAAAACCTTGAAGCAGAGCTCCAGAAGAGTGATTTAGTGGTTGAACAACTACAGAAAAAAATAGATGAGTTCAAACTGATAAATATGGAGATGGAAGAGAATCTGAAGAATATGAGAGCTAAACTTGATCAGGTGATGATGGAAATTAACAGCAAGGATCAGCAAATTAAAATCTTCCAGTCTCAGGTAGAGAGCAGCAAATCACAGGTCCGAATTATCGAGGAGGAGCTCAATAAGAAATCTCAGACCTCCCACGAGCTTCAGATTCAACTGCAGGACTACAATGAGGAGGTAAAGAAAACAGCTGAACTGCAGCAAAAAATCAAAACCCTCAATTCCAATATTACCAATTATGTGACAGAAATGACGACTCTGAAATTAGAACTGAAGTCAGTGTTTGCTGAGAAAAACGTAGCGAATCAAAAACTCCAAATGCAACAAGATGAAATCAGTGATTTGAAAGCAACGCTGGATCAGAAAAATGTAGAACTGCAAAGAGAATCTTCTGAGAGTCAGAAACATCTCGGTAAAGTCAAAGCATTAGAGGATGAGCTTTTCCAACATCAGAATAGTATTAAAGGGTTAACTAGCTGCTCAGAGAAGATCACAGAAAACCTTAAGCAGGAAATCTACACTCTTCAGAATGACAAGAGAGCAACAGAAAGGAAAGTAGAGAACTTAAATATGAAACTTTCAGAACTAAGCTCTTCTTTACAGAGATCAAAAGATGAGTTGAATAAAGAAACCAAAGAAAAACATTTCAGAGAATCCAAAATAATGCAGCTAGAGACTGAGCTTCAGAGAAATAAAGTATCTATGAAAGAAGTGATGTGTAGTTCTGACAAGTCCCAATCAAATCTACAAGAGAAGGCGATCCTGAAGAGAGAGAAGGCTGAGGCACTTGAGGAAATCATCTTGTTGGGATCTGAAGTCCGAGTCCTGAAAGATGGGCTGCAACGTGCCCAAACAGAAGCTGAGCAAAAGCAAAAAGAGAACTCAGTTCTTCAGCTGAAGTCCCAGCAGATGGAAGAGCAACTGGAGAAGTGCAAGAAAATGCTGGAGGAATTAAAGAGCAAACTGGAACTTCAGAAAGATGGCTATGAGAGGCAGCTCATGCTAGTGCAGACAGAAATAGAGAAAAAACTTATTCTACTGCAGTCTGAAGTCACAAATACAAGTGAGGAATCCAACCAGCAGTCACACAGTGCAGATCTAGCAGAGATGTTTAACAAGTGTTTCAAACAAGATGTGAAACAGCTTAGAACAGTCCATCAAACCACAGTGGAGGCAAGGCTGCAAACGGAACACTCGCAGCAACTGCAGATCAAAATGGACAAACTGCAGCAAGAGAGAACAAAGCTCGTGCAGGACTTGTCAAAAGCAAGATCAGAAATCGTCCAACTTGAGGAAGATAAAATAAAGTTAATCTCAAAAGTCAGTGCTTTACAGAGAGTCTGCAATGTACAAACTAAGGAATCAACAACGATTGAGAAGCAGTTATCGGATAGTGAAAGGAAGCTGACTCTGAAAGAAAATGAAGCAAGATCTCTTCGGGAACGAATAGAATCGTACATCAGGCAGGTTCAAAATCTTCAGGAAAAGCTTTTGAGATTTGAAGTGAAAGGTTCTGAAACTAGTCATCAGTATGTGAAAGAGAACAAGGCTGATTTATTGAAGACAGACGTTACCATGACGCAGCAAACAGCATCCTCAAACGAAGCTGCAAAACGCAACACGGAGGACAAAATTCTCAAAATGAAAGATTCCTCAGAGGTATGAAGTTATTTCAGCACAACTGCTGCATAATATTATATTTTTTTTCAGTTATACAGTGTATTTAAATGTAATATATTGTAATTGTTTATAGCTTACTATTTATTATATCTATTTTTATTAGACATTGTTGCTCTAAACATGAATTGTAGTCATAACTTACAAGTTCTCCCAATGTCACATCTACAGATGGCAACAATGGGCAAAGAAAATATTCTTGAAGGAATTAAACAAGACAAAACAGAAGTTCTTCACAGCCAAAGTCTTCAACATGACTCACCAACAAAGAAAGCATTGAATAACTCTTCCCATCAAACCCTCAACCTCGTACAAAAAGACGTCCAAAATGTGACTTACCAGAGTTATGTTAAGTCTGATTTGTCCAGCAGTGTGACAGCACATGGATACATGGCTCTGTGTGGACAAACAGACCAACTGAAATCCAATGAAACTAACACCAGTAAGACAAGAAGGTATCAAATCACAGAAATCTGTGAAACAATAAACACATCAGAGACGACTACAACAAACCATGATGGAAAACTAAATATGACATATTCATCTTCCCAAAAGCTCCCAGAACTTAAAGGGACTACAGATATTCAACACTTGATCAGGTTTAGGCTCTTGGATGAAGAGGTTTTGCGAAAGTTAGAGATGGGCCTCATCACAGTGCAGCAGGTGCAGGCATCACTTGCCCAGTACGTCGGCAAACCCACTGCTATTGCTGGAGTTTATGTGGAGTCCAGCAAGAAAAAGATATCCTTCCTCGAGGCTGCTGAAAAGGGCTTCCTAGCAAAGACGTATGCAGTCGAGTTTCTGGAGGCTCAGGCTGCAACAGGAACCCTGACAGATCTGACCACAGGAGAAACCCACTCAGTTACTGAGGCACTGGAGAGAGGTATCATAGACAAAAGCCTGAAAAATAAACTGCTGGAGGCTGAGAAAGCCATTAGTGGCTATATCCATAAGGACAAACAACTGTCTGTGTTTCAGGCAATGGAGGAGAGAGTTCTCGATAAATATAAAGGCAAGAGGATCCTTGAAGTCCAGGTTGCTACTGGAGGCCTGACAAACCCAGAGATTGGTGTCAGGGTGCCTGTTGGTCTTGCTGTTGAACAGGGTCTTTTGAACAAAGACACTCTGCAGAGTCTGTACGATCCGGTCAGTAACCCCAAAGGTTTCCACAATCCTGACACTGGACAGAAAGCATACTACTCTGAAATCCTCAAGACATGCTTGTACGACATCGACAGTGGTGTGTTCCTCTTTCCATTTGGTGAAAGACACATAACAAGCACATCTCCAACGAGTTCTCATAGAGTGTCAGTTGTCAACAGCAGCTGTGGCACCGAAATGTCAGCATACGAAGCATTCAAGGGAAAACACATTGACAGAAAGACGTATCTGTTTCTGTCACAGCAGGAAAGCAACTGGCAGGAAAAGTCCACAGTGGACCAAAATGGAACCCAACTTCATGTCATCACTGATTTCAAAAGTGGCCGTCAACTTTGCCTAGAGTCTGCTGTAAGCCAGAGGTTTCTTGAATCTTCTGAGCTTGAAAACTATCGCAGTGGTCTTCTTAGTATCTATGAGATTGTGGACATCATATTTTCCAGGATGGTTGTTGTGGAAGATGTCAGTAGCCCCATTGCTGGTTTCTGGGACACCACTCAGAAGAAGAGGCTCTCAATTCTTCAAGGTTTTCAACAGGGCTTCACCGATAGAGCCACTGCTTTGAGGCTGTTAGAGGCTCAGGCCTGCACTGGAGGTATTTGTATCCCCTCCTCTGGGGAGAAAGTTAGTCTCTCCGAGGCTCTCAAAAGAGGTCTTTTAGATGAGACACTGAATCAGCAGCTCCAACAGTTTGAGCAGGCATTTAATGGCATTATTCACCCGAAGACTGCAAAGAGTTTGTCCATACCCCAGGCCGTTCAGGAAAATCTCTTCCCGAAAGAAGCTGGTTTTCGCTGTATTGAATTCCAGCTTCTGACCGGAGGTCTGATAAATCCTGACACTCATGATAGAGTCTCACTTGAAGAAGTCATTCAGAGCGGCCTTGTTGACAAAGTTACCGCTGCCGTACTCAAAGATGAGAAGTTCCAGACCAAAAGCCTCACTTGTCCAAAGACCAAGAGAAGAATCACATTCAGAGAGGCACTTGAAAGAAGCGTGTACGACTGCCACACTGGATTGAGGTTACTGGAGGCTGCAAAAATTCATGGTTTCGGAGCCAAATCAACATTTCACTATGTTTGGGCATATAAATAAACATTTGTAAATATGTGGGTGTCCATAGCATAAAAACAAAACATGCAGATAGAAATTCCTTTGGTTTTGTTTGGCTGTCACATTAGCTTCATTTGCCAGTTTGTTTGTTTTTTGTTTCTTACGTATTTGTATACTGTGGTTGATGCAACTAACAATGTTTTTTTTTTTCAGTTTTGCTGATATTACCCTGATTGTCATTGTATCGACATACCAATCGTGCGTGTTTTTTGTTTGTTTTGGGGTTGTTTTTTTGCAGAAAAGTTAACTATCTTGTCAACAATCCATCTGCTTTAATTCTAGAGATCTGTTGATGAGGAGAAGAGAGAACATGGTGATAAAGTTAGCAAACTATTGCACTGGATGTCCAATGTGAAACAGACCGTGAGCAATGATGGGAATGCTCTGAAAGATAGTAATGCCAACACAGATGCTTCTAATAAGCCCCAGGTAAAGGATGTGTATGTGTTTGGTATATAATGTTTTTTAAAGACTGTTTTCACATGAAAGAATACTTCAGTTTTATGGTTTAGAGTATTTTTCTAATCAGTATGATATCACAGGCCTCTGCTGTCATAGTGTATGATTTCTAATAAAAGCCCACTATCCAATTTCTGATTCATTTGGTCCATATATTTTTCTCTTCAGGCAGTGGTTGTTTTTACTTAGCTTATGAAGACATGGTTAATATTATGTAGTTTGTCATGTTCTTTACTTTGTTAGTCACCTTCAACTGATTCAATAACAATAAATGTAGAAGTTGCACAAGCACTCATATGTCAGATTATTAAATTACATCAGCCCTAAAGATTATTATAATATTAAAACACATTTCATATGTTTTCATGTGCCCCCAAGGTAACATGCAGTTTAGTTTACATATGGCCCAAAACTGACATTACTCACTTTGAATTTGCATGATATTTGAAATATCTGTAACACATGCAGTATACTATAATATGCAAGTAAATGTGGTTGAATGAGAAACTCAAAAGCAAATTTAGGGAAATATTTTAGTCAGTCTTCTGTACTAGAATAGAAAAGAGCATAAAGGAACACATTAAAGGAATGAAAACTATTATTGCACATATACTATGGTTGCTTGCCAATAATTTAACATTCAGAGCTCAGATATATTTCAGGTGTTACTGTTTATGTTGATGTGACTTAAATGAAGATCGGTGAATGAAGTTGAGCTAAATTGTTTAGAAATATGACAGAATTTTCACATATTCCATTCACTCAATATATGTAATCAATAAAGTAATTTTATTAATTCATGTCACAAGTAAAATTTACAAATATAAATATTTTTGTTATTTTATTCTTTACCTACCTGCTCATAATAATATTGCAATTTTTCACTAGAATTGTTAGTTACAGCTTTGGAGTTTGTTTTATTTTGTCAATTCTTTTTTAAAATCCCACTGAAAGTATTTATAACTTAGTCCCTCCATGTCAAGCAGCAAAAATGTATCTAGACAAAATTCTCTCAAATATAACAGTACTGCAATTATGGTCTCAAAAATGGAATGAAGTAATTTTTAATGCATTCTAAACAAAAATACAATATGATTGACGATAGGATTTGTCAATTCAACATTTTTAATTTGTCAAAGTTACTATTTATTGCATCGCTATTGTATTGGAATACAATATTTTGTCCACTCTTTGGAGTGTACAATACAACTTCATTCACTGATTGACATATTTTACATAAATAATTCAGAACAGCTTTTAAAATAGTGCGCTTACATGTGTATTTGTGAGCTTTGTATCACTATGTATTCTATTCATACTGGTGACGGAAATATTGTACAACTACTGAAAGAGCAGTCACACAGAAGTAGAGCCGTTGTGCTGAATGTGAAGTATTAATATGTCATTTTTTGGTGTTCTAGGTGTCAGTCGAGGAAATGGTCACGAAAAAAGAACAGATTGCAGAAGCACTGAGGGCCACGCAAATGATGCTGAACAAACACAGTGACAAGTGAGTCACACCACTGGGTCCAGCGTATGAAAAACTTTGTCCTCTGTTAAAACTCTGAGCTGCATTATTTGCATTATTTTTGTTTTACAGAATGACAGAAGAGGAGCGAGAAAAAGCCCAGGAGCAGCTCAACGCGCTCAGTCAGGCCTACAGCGAGCTCTCCCAGCAGTGTTCAGATCAGACAACCTCTGCAGAAGAGGTTGGATACAAAGCTGTGCTTTCAATGACTGTACTGCACTTGTGTCTTATGATGTGTCAGAAAACAGCACCACCTGATGTTCAGTTGCATGCCTAACCATTGTCCTCTTTTCCCTGGTACAGTGTGAGCGGTTTTCTCTTGCTTCTCTCGTGTCGTTTTCTTACACTGAATTATTAGGAGCAGAAAATGAGATTGAAGCCTAAAGAACCTGAGTATGCTGTAAACATGCTTAACTGCACCCAGCTTTGGTCTGATATTCCACCTTTATCGATGTGCTTGAGCTCTTTTAGTGTTCAGTAGGATAACAGATATGTGTGACGTTGCAGTATACAATGTGACTAACTACACTCTTTTTGCAAAAGGCTGGATACTGCGTCCCAAGCTGCATGATAGCTTGTATTCATGTGTTGTTTGTCACTCTCCTGTTGCGAACCTGTTGCAGTTTTGCTCTTGTGCACATGATGTTATAACATTCCCATGTTTGTGTGGTGGTGAGTATAGATTTTGTCATGCTTTTGAATATTCGAATTCCAATTTTGGCATAAAGAATACAGTTTTTGAAATCAAAAAGCAGTCTAGTAACTTGCTATGCTGTCATTTTTGCAGGATTTCAAAACCACTGACTGGACTGCGACGGGAACCATGAGTGGCCTGGCTGATCAGTTGTCTTGGTTCTCTCTCCCAGAGGGCCACACAGCCTCCAGCCTCTCTCAGTCTGAGCTCCATGTCCCTCTGGACTCGGCTGATGATGCTCTCGAACAAGATCCCATGTATAAAAGCACACTAAAGCACTTACCAAAGTTGAATGAGGCACACAAATGCATACAAAGCTCCCAAGTCTCGTCTGTGTCGCTGTCTGACATAGTAGCTGCAAGGGAAGGGTCCATGTGTGGGGAAGATCTGATCCTCAAGATAATAGCCGTGGATCAAGTAGGTGATGGAGTGAAGGTGGGCTACACAGGGGACACACTGAACCTAGAGGAGGCCTTTCAGAGTGGTTTAATTCCTGCTTCTGTCTATGTAAAGCTTCTTGAGAGGAAAAAGTCGTCTCAGAATATAATGAATCCTGAAGAGGTTGAACCTAGTGAGGTTAATACACTGATATCAAACTGTCTCAGCAGGAATAAATTACTCGCACCAGAGAGGAATATTAACACTCTGAGGTCTGCTCATGATGACTTAGGTGATCAGGAGATAATGTCAAAGCTGTTAGGTGCTGGGGTGGATGTAGGGGGCCCCATAGAAGGTCAAAATGTGACAGAGGGTGTTGGGAACCTCTCAAATAATGATGGGCTGAAGGTGGATGCAGCCATCCAGTGTGATTTGATGAGCTCCAGCAGCACGCTCATTGTGCTGGGAAATCAGCAGCAGTTTATGGGACTGGTGTTGCCTCACTCTGGGGAAACCCAAACTGTGTCCACCTCATTCCAGTATGATCAACACAGCACCACCAATGAGTTCACCAGCAGACTGTTCAGTAATCGGAGTAAAATAGCAGCCTTTTACATTCCAGAGAATTCAGAGGTGATAGATATAAACTCTGCTGTTGACAATGGTTTGATTGACAGTTACACAGCAGATGCTCTGAGCTCTATAGAGCTTCCTGACGTGTTTCCAGATGTTGATCACCTCAATGAAAAGTTCTCGTCCTGGCTTATATATAAAAAACTCACACTTGATGGGTGGAACCATGCTGCAGATGGTTCAGAGGTGAACATCCCCTCTCCTGAAGAGGCAAAGCAGTTATTTATCTCATACCTGATGATGAACAGTTACATCGATCCACAGTCGGCTCAGAGGGTCTTGATACTCGATAGTCAGTTAACTAAAATGGCTCAAGCTTTTCTTGAATACCAGATTGTTTCTCCAAACACTGACCAAAATTTGACCTGTCTGACCTTAAACAATCTTCCAGAAAAGGAAGATTTAGAGATATCACTGCACATAGATGAGGAAACAGAGGAGTTAATGAAAATCACACAAGATGACTTTGATCCTTGTGATTTTGTTTCCACAGTAAGCGGAAAAATTACCTTTGATGAAAACACACAGTGCACATTTGAGCCTCCAAATTTTGTTTCCTCTGACATTGGAAGAATCACCTTTAATGGAAACACACAACACACATTTGAGCCTCCAAATTTTGTTTCCTCTGACATTGGAAGAATTAGCTTTGATGATTTATCACATGTAAATGACAAGGCTCTAGATAATGGTATTGACATGGATACCACAGAGCCTGTTGTAGTGGAGGAAGCCGTTTTTCAAAACAGCACAAGCTGGACTAAACCCAATGAATCTGAAGGAGGAATTTGTGGAGATAGTTTACAAATCGATGATGGCCTTGCTGTTAGTGGAGGTCATGATGTTCCAGTCTCTCTAGAGATGTCAGTCCCTCCTACATTATGTTCTGTCAACAGCAGCAGCATTGGCTCACTATCCAGCATGCTTGACCCTGAGCCTACAGTGAGATCTTGCCATCAGATACTACAACATAACAACTCTGAGTCACTATTTAGTGAATCAAGAAATGTCGATATTGAACAAGCAGAGTTTTTACGCTCTGATAGCTGGGTGGAGGGTGAAAATGAAGAAGCTATTCAATCTTTAAAAGCTCATATGGAGGAAGGGGGTATTTTAGATGTCCCCTATGAGCTGGGCGATGCTCTTAATGAAGGATTGATAGATGTGGAGACAGTACTAGAGCTGCATAACCAGCAATCAGATGAAGAAATGGGAGTTGTGGGAGATGAGGAAAGCACTTTGTTTGTTCTAAAAGAGACAGTAGCAAACATATATCAAACAGAGCAAGAGAGCTTTTTGAGCTCTGACTGCTACATTAGTGTCACTGAGTCATTGCAGTTTGGATTAGATAAAGATGAGCAAGTTGACTTAGATACCAACGCCAGCATTTGCTCAGAAGAAGACCTCTTTCACTCCATCTCTGATGCTCATAATCCGGGTTTAATTAATATGAATGAAGACATGCAGCACTTGACTGAGAGGAAGGTGGTTGTCACGGTGCTAGATTTACCCAATGAGGAGGCCAACAATGCAGAGACAGAGGGTGAAAATGAAAGTACAGATGTGGATAGTGAGATAAGCGCCAGTGCAGAAACGATGAGTAACTATGCTCACCACTCCCTTCTCTCAGACAGCGGTCACGAGCCTCAGATGATCTCACCCTCCTCATGGAGTCAGGTTACTGCAGAGTGTATTCATGATGCAGACAAATTGCCTTTACTGGCTGAAAACAGTGAGTCACGAGGTCTAATCAATACCCAGCTGACAGGTGGAGCTGATGGATCCAGTGTTGTGATAGAAAACGGTGCTTCGGTTATCCAGTCACATCCATGTAGTCTGAGTGACAGAACCACCACCATCAATACTGATCCTGAGAGCCAGATTCAATATGCCACTTCTACTTATCCCTCTGATAAATCTGACAGCCGGCCTGTCGCTAACGATTTTTTCAGCGCTGGATATGATGCCCAGGTGGGAAATCAAGCACAGAGTGAGAGTGAATTAGACGTGGCCTTTTCATACTGTAATGTGCTGTCTGTGGAGACTGGAATGGAAAATGAGAGTGCTTCTCGGTCTCCTCTGGACGCTGAGGCAGCACTGAGTACTGATTACTCATCACCCAGTGGTTTGGTTGAAAGTGCAATCATGTCTGCTCCCAGTGGTAACAGCCACTATGAGAAAAGCGGTGCAGAAGACAGCGACAGAATGGTATTACCTCAGCAAGCAGCATTTCATTCAGAAAGTGATTTTAGTGTTGAATCTGAACCCGGCGGCTCTGAAAACAGTCAGAGCCAGAGTGCACTTGTTTGTGAAATACCTCCACAACTACTGAACTCTTCCTCTCAGTCACCTGTTGTTTCCAGTACAACACCCACTGTCAATCACAGCTGCTGTTCTACTGAAGATTCAGTCATGACCAGTAATGATTTGTTAGAATCAGAGCAAACTGGAACAGATGATGTTGAGTTATGCACAGAGAGGTTTTCCCCAGACAGGCAACATAATCAGATCAGTGATCCTGAGCAGATCTCCGTATTAAGCAAGGAGAAAGAAAATGCACATGTTGATGATCATGTCTCCTGTTTAAGTCCATCTTCTGCACTATCGGACAATAATCTGACACAGTCTGAAGCTAGAATGGGAGACGGGTTAAGCTCTGATGCTCAGACAGAGACAGAAAGATTAGATGTATGTGTTTCGGAGCCTCCCCATGCAGTTGGTGATTTCCTGTCAGACAGCTGCATCACATCAGCTTCCCCTTCAGCTCCATCTGTGCTTTCTGATCCTGTAAAAACTCATGAGGATGACCAAGGAGAAATAATTACAAAGAGTGCCATTGTAAGTCATTTGGAAAAGACACAAACTCAAGACACTGAAAGCACTTTTGCAGTAGCTCAGAATAATCTGCAGTCTTTAGATGAAGGCAGTTTTCAGGAGAGTTGCCCACCTACTGAACTCACAGAGAGCAGTCACCCAGATTCTGTCATGGATTTACTGAACCAAAACACCCTCAGTTTGAACAACAAAGACACCGGAAACTCAGAGCTGATGTATGAAGAAGAAAAAGAAAGTGGCAAGTCGGAACAGTTTGATACTCCAAATATCCAGATGCAGCTGCTGCAGGTTTTTAAGACTGTTTCCTCAAGCCAAGACGTCTCAGTGCTTCAGGAAGTGATGGACACTCTGAGCAGCGCTCTGGGGGTCAACTCTCTGGAGGACCAACGACGCACACTGGAGAGCATCAAGGAGGAGAGCTCGGAGGGAGAGGATGAGGGTTCACCAGAGGATGAGCCGGGTCAAACTCACCGAACATCCGCTCAGGTGTCTGCCAGCTCAGATGTCTGCAAAGTGGAGAAAGTCAAAAAGAAAAAGGTAAAGTAAGGTAAAGTTTATTTGACTTCTGTGTAAAGCTCACAGCATCCTTTAGTTTTAGTAACAATATCTGTTCCACTTCTTGGTGTTTTCTTTTCCCACAGCTGTTCTCTATTCAGGATTATTTAGAGTGTGTTGGGAGGCTGCAGGATCATTCTGATGTTTTAGAAGATGTCAGAAAAGACCTTGTAATCCAGGTACCCGTGGGCAACAACATGGAAGAACTGCAGCTCCAAATAGAGGAATGTCAGGTTAGACATGAACAACTCAACTTACCATCAGACTGTATCATATGTTCTCAATTTTTATTTTATTTCATATTCATGTTATCTATATATTCATATGTCCATTAGTTCCTGACCAGATTTTTTTTTTCAGTCTCTTGAATCCCAGCTCTCTAGACTGGCTGCTGTTCTGTCGGAGGATATGGATAAAGCCAAACAGCTCTTAAACTCTGCTGATGAGAACATTCCCCTACAAATCCACCAAGATTTGGCCTCAACATATCTGGAGTTAGAGCCAAATTTTGCTGCTGTTTCCCAGATGTGTACAGAAAGGAGCAACTCAGTGATTCAAGCGATGGAAGTGGCAAAGGTCAGTGTTAAAATAAAAATATACCTTTGAAACAACAGCAGCAGCAGCAGCAGCAGCAGCTGCTGATTGACTTTTAATGTCATTTTAGGTACAATTGGAGTCGACATACCAGAAACATCTAAGTGACCTTAATGAACTCTCAGGCGTCATTCAAAATACCTCTGAGATGTGTGATGTGGATTTGAGCACATGTGACGTGGACACACTGAGACATTTGAGTCAGCAGAATAAGGTATTTTTAAAAGTCCAATTGAAAACATGGCACAGTAACTAAGTGGATACACATACCCAGAATCTTCCCATCTTTTCTTGTTCCAGGACATGGAGAACAATCTGCTGAAGGAGGCCAGGCTCAAGTTAGAGGACGTCACATTCGACATCCAGTGCTTTATTTCTGAACACACTCAGTTTCTGAGTCCTTCTCAGAGCAGCCACCTCCTCAAGTTCCTCAGCACCACTCAGCGAGCGTTCAGGGACCAGACAGAGAGGCTGGTTACTCAGAGGAGTGCATTAGATGTCCTACTGGACACCAGAGAGAGGGAAAACCTGGAGAAGGTCTGCCTGTGTATATGCTGCAAATATGTCACAGATGTTTTCTTGAGAAACAACTGTGCAGATGTGTTCAGTTTGTTAATGGAAACCGTATGTAGTAGTAGCACAGTATTGGCTGTATAAGCTATGGTACTGGTCAGGTGTGAAAACTTAAAAACAAGTTAACCCATATTCTACAGTATCTTAATCTTGTGTTATTTAGTTTGAAAAATGAATAGAAAAGAATTGTAACCTGTTTTATCAACACAAGTATACAAGGACACAATTTTTTATACTTTGTAATAAATTATATTAATATCACACATGTGAACTGAGCTCCTAAAAACAATTATTTTGTCAAGACAAAATGTAGGTATACAGGGCATTGTATACAAATATTGGAATTCTTTATTTATATGTGGATTTAAATTAGATGTTTTTTTTCTAGAGGTTTTGTTTGTTGGAAATATGTTATTGTAATTAGACTTATAAGTTTTTCATTTCCAGGATTGAGATACAGAGATTTAGAAATTTCACTGTAAATGCCGACTTGTTTTGTGCAATAACAGCACTGCATGCTCCAGTGTGTGTTCACTGCTGCAGACTAACCTTTGTGCCACTTGTATTCTACAGGCCTAAAGACTCCAGCGAGCAAATAACAGTGGACAAAATGCACCCTCTTTACACACACAATGAACTCACTAACACACACAACATAATGCCCACTTGCACATGTCACCATCATGAGACCAAAGGGGTGAATGCAAAACAGCATGTTTACGGCATACTCGGGTTGAAAAAGGAAAATGTATTCTAAGGCGGATTTTGCATGTGACCTCCATGTGCTTGAAAAGTTTCTCTTCCCTGGCTTTGTTTCTAAATGTTGTTGGAGCTGTTCAGGCAATAGAAATAACCCCTTGACAGGTTTATTCTTGTCAAGTGTGATTTTAACCTATATTTTTACTCTTTTTTTTTGCTCAGTCTGTACTGGATAGACATAAGGAGTTTACAGAAAAGTTGGAGGAAGTGTGTGATAACCTCACCCTGACGGAGAACCGACTGATTGGTCATCAGCAGCAGGCTGACAGTGCTGAGAGCGTCACAGACCTGCAACAGTACCAGCAGGAGCATCAGGTATGATATATTTTCATTTCCTCTCAAAAAAGGAGTGTGTTACAAAAAAGTGAACGTCAATTAAGAAAATCCTTTTGCTGCCTGTCTGATCTCAAGGCTCTGCAAAAAGACGTGCTCACAAATGCCAGTGCCTTAAATGAGGTGATCACCAGTACTAAAAAGTTTCTGGAGGAAAACCGAAGCAAACTGAAGCCTGATCAGATCGCCATTATTGAAAGCAAGTTGGAAGAGGCTAAAAGCAAAGCCACGCTCAACAACCAGCGGGCAGAGGAGTCCAGAAAAGATTTGGAGAAGGTTGTTACAACAGCCATAAAACAGGAGAGCGAAAAGGTTCAGATCACTTCCATATGTGTTGTCTGTAAAAACTATGTGATGGACACTTCAGTTGTATGTTACAGTGAAATCAGCATCATTATTGTGTGGTCTGTCTGTGCAGGCAGCAGCTGTTGAAAGGTTTGAAGAAAGTAAGAACAAAATCGAAGGTCTTCTGGACTGGATTTCCAACATAGGGAATGAAAACAACAGCAGTCTGGATCAAACTGACCATATAAGTAAAGAGAATGGAAACCTGCCAGAGGAAACCTCGGCCAAGGGACTGATAGGAGAGGATGATGATGCAAATGGAAACGCTTTCCAGACCACTGAAAACGATGTTGGCAGAGAGACCAAGGACAAGAACGACCCATCCCTGGACCTTGATAAGCAGTACGATAGGGTCAAGGTATAGTTGATTTGCTTGTAAATTCAGCATTTGTCTGGAGAGCATCCCCTAAAGTTCACAGTTCATAGTTGTTCATACATGGTACTGACTTTATTTCTCACTAGTTTATATTTTAATATTAATTACACAGCATCATTTTAGACAAATCATAATGAACAAATGCAAAGTTGAAAGACACAAGCAGCAATAAAATGCAGAAATGTTCAAAGCAAAAATCATATTCCACAATAGGAGTGTAAAAAATACGCTTGAGTTTCATAATATTCATGAAAGCTGTATTGATTTTTGACATATACTTATTATTTTATATATTTGATCTAGCCACATGTTTACTCCATTGCTCAGGATGCCATAAAGTAGTGCTCTGTGTGATAAATTCAAATGTGAAATGCAGTTTATTGCACAGAAACTGTTTGTCCATTTTAACTTAATTACTATCCTAGACATTTTATAAATCTGCTGAACAGCAAAGGTCAGCAACTATAAAAAGCCATTGATCTACAAAGCTAAAAAGTTTATTGTATTATAAAGTTAATGAATTCATAATTCAAATTTTGCAAAGAAATTGGGATGAACAGATGATTTACATTGTGAAATATAGAAACACGTTTACAATATGTCAACAATTCAGTACAACTGTAATTCTTTAGTATCAAGCAGACTTTAAAAAATGAGATTACAGAAAATGAAAATAGAATCTTGAAAGCTTTAGAATGAAATTTGTTTCTGTAAACCTGTAGTTAAAGCCAGAAAAGACAAACAGTAAAACACTAGAAAGAGCATAAAATAGGTTTTAAGGTTTAAACAATAACAGCAGTAATACGTTCTGCTATTCCTGTTCCCACAGGCCCATCATCAGGAGATTCTGTCCCAGCAGCAGGATCTGATCATGGCCACCCAATCAGCTCAGGCTCTGCTTGACAAACAAGCTAACGTGTTGTCACCAAAGGAGAAGGAGGCGCTGCAGAAGAACATCCAAGAACTGAAGGAGCGCTATGAGACCTCACTGACTCAGGCAGAGCAGCAGATGAAGCAGGTGCAGTGCGTCCAGGAGGAGCTAAAGAAGTTCCAGGATGACTGTGAGGAGTTTGAAGGCTGGTTAAACCAGGCTGAAGGAGAGATTGAGGAGCTGGGAGCTCCTGCAGGCTCCCTCAATATCCTCAGTGACAAACTTCAGCGACAGAAAAGCTTCTCAGAAGACGTGATCTCCCACAAAGGCGACCTTCGCTTTATCACTATTTCAGGACAGAAGGTACTGGATGTGGCTAAAGCCTGCGGATTGGCTGAACCTGCAGCGAAGAACACTCCACTGCATGTGGATACTTCAGGGACCTGTTCTGCTGTCAAGGATAAGCTAGATTCAGCTGCCAGCCGATACAAAGCACTACATTCACAGGTATTGAGCTAAATAGGTTGAAATCAGTTACAATGGCTTATTCTTACCACTAGGTGGTAGCATTTCTCTGTATTGAAAAGTCAAAAGCACTTTCCTGTAAGCACTCTGGAATGTTGGTGTCAAAGAAAGGGAAAGTTTTACATCCAACGATCTGTGTCATCTTTATGTTTTGAGCCTGTGGGCTTAGTTGATTTCCTTTCCTCTTGTTTCAGTGCAATCAGCTTGGCAACAACCTCAAAGATGTGGTTGACAAATACAAAAAGTATGATGATTCAAGTGCTGGTCTTTTGAAGTGGCTCAGCAGCTCAGAGGACGAGGCCAGAAAACAGCAGTCGGAGGCCATAGCAGCTGATCCTCAAACGCTACAGAAACAGCTGGAGGATACTAAGGCAAGAAACCAAAGCCAGGGGTGAAATGATTAGGCCTAGTCTTGGAATCAAGTCCAATCACTTTTCTGGTGATAGACCCATATTAATCTTTTTTTTCTCTTGATTTTTAATCTTGGTATGCATTTTTATATTTCTATGAGGCCTCTCTAGTTCTTGAAGCCAAACGGGGGTTCATATGCAGCGCAGCAACTTTCAGTCTAAATTGGTTTTCACAGTTAAGCTTCAAAGAAAAGCTGGTGTTTGATTTATCCTTGTGAGACACTGAAGTTGTCTTTATTATAATGTTCTGCTCTGCTTCAACTTTAGTAGATGTTAGATCATGAATGACCCAAGCAAATCCATAAAGAATGGCTTATTAAGAGGTAACATGTGTCGAAGTTGGAGCACTGACTGGGTTAGAAGGTCATGGCACAATGGACCTGCCTGACCATATACAGTCTTTCCACTGACTTAAGCACAACAACGCTATTTTTAGCACTGCATTCAAAATTCAAATCCACATGTGAATTGTTGAACTTTGGTTATTTGCAGCTTAGATACTCCTACGAGAGGATAAGAACTTCGGCAGACAGAGCTGTCTCTGTCAAACCTTTGGCTGCAGTTGGCTTGAACATTTCTCTGTAGGGAGTTAGTGACTTACTGCATAGATATGTGGAGATAAGAGGCGCCTGTGAGCCAACCAATAAAGAAAAAGAAATTACAAATCACTGAAGAACGCTTTTCTATAAGCGTAACAGTCAAGGCCGACGAGTGCATTTAACTATAGCATGGCCCCAAATTTAACCCAGACATTCTTGCACATCGTCACTCAATTATTATCTTCAATATCTCTTTTTCACTGATGATATTAGAAAGAGAGCACGTGCATGTGAAGATAAGGTTCTACTTTTTTCTGACTTCTTATTTTGTAATCCGCAGGCTTTACAGGGTCAGATGATGGGACATCAGACTGCTATTGACACGTTACATAAGACAGCCGAGTCTTTGATATCGTCTGAGGGAGACTTGCTGAGCAACCCAGATGAGATCCAGGAGACAGTAGGTGAGGAAAGATCAAAGTCAGATGCACATCATGTTCTGTTTACATAATATCTCGGGACTGGAGTGACTTTAGTATTATGACTCATGCAATAACACTGGGATTAGGATGTAAGGGCTTCTAAATAAGCAAGTTGAAAGATGCCAGACAATGACATATTACTGAAATTGTTTGGAAAGGTTTAGGGAATCTAGAATTTTAAAGCGCAACTTGATATTAACAACTGTCACAGTCTTGCAGAATATCAGCCAAGCAACCTGTTACTTCTCCAACAAAACTCTACAGCATTACAGTTTCAATACACTCACACATGCAAAGTAAATCTCTGCTTTACTTTGACATGTTTGCCTTTTCCAAGCAGTGAGAAATGATTGTGTTTGAGACGGATCCTGAATTGTTTTCATGTGTTGCAGATGACATAGCGGAGCGCTACGACAACCTTTCCAAGTCTGTAAGTGATAGAAATGAGAAACTGCAGATCACGCTGACTCGCTCTATGAGTGTCCAGGATGGTCTGGATGAGATGATGGGATGGATGGAAGGAGTGGAGGCCAGTGTAAAAGAGAAAGAGCAAATACCCCTGGACTCTGCCTCTATTGGAGATATCCTCAGCAAAGAAGCAGTATGTCATTATTTTACCAGCCTATTAACCACATACTGTATGTGTCTTGCCAGCTCCCTTTTCACTTTAATCATCAATTAAAACTTTGCTATTGTCCCACTTGTTTTTAAAGGCATTGGAGCAGGACATAGCAAGTCGCCAGAGCAGCATCTCAGCCATGAAAGCCAAAGTAAAGAAGTTCGTGGAGACGGCGGATCCCTCTGCTGCTGCACTTTTACAGTCGAAGATGGACGCTCTCTCCCAGCGCTTCTCTGATGCCTGTGACAAACACAAGCAAAAAGTTTCCCAACTGGAACAGCTGAAAGAAAAAGTGGAGCAGTTTGAGAACGTCGCTGATAAAGTCCAGCAGTTTGTTGTGAAGCGTTCACAAGATCTGCATGAAACAGACGGGCCAGGGAAAACTTTCAATGAACTGTCTCAGCTAATGCAGGTGAGTGTCCTACTGACACCGTTTACAGCTGGTGTGTCAGCTGTATTTTTCAGTATTTTTATCATTTCATTATTCCCAGCATGACTGACTGTCTTAACGTCACTGTAGGGCACTAAAACTGAAATGGCTGAACATGCCAGTGACTTGGAGAAGCTGCAGGCTCTGTCCAAGGAGCTGTCTGAAATAAGCCCTGATGGAAACAAAACCCAGATGCAGGGCAAGATCGACAACCTCACAAATATTTTCAGCACCTTCAAAGACACTGTCAAAGAAAAGTAAGTTGTGTTTCCACACTTGAAAGTTAATAATATATCATTTTGCTTAGGATTAGGGTTTGCATAATTTTGGTAATGCACAAATGGGTGCATGGTCTGACTGATTTCTTCATCTAATGTAGGGAAGAAGAGCTTTCATCCTGTCAGGACCAGCTGGGAGAATTCAGATCTGCAGCCAGTGCTCTCACCCAGTGGCTGGAGGAGACCAATGACAAAGTGCCTGCAGTTCAGCCAAGCAGCAGTGAGAAAAGCCTGGAAAGAGACCTGCAGATAGTCACTGTGAGTCATGGGATAAATAAAAAGTATGTTACAGAGACAGTGTTATTCCTGCATATGTTTTATGGAACTGCACTTGAAATGCTGCAACAGGAGTCACCGATGTTTCACTTTGCGTCTCACGCAGCAGTTTTAGAGTTCACGTGTTTAGCAATAGATGCATGCAAGTGTGTTTTAATAGATAACAGCCTGATCCTCCCTAAACTCCCCGCGATACCAGCCTGCTTTCTCTGCCAACTAATGACAGATGAATTGTAAGTGTTTATACAAGACAGATCCAGGAGTGAAACTCTGTGTTGTCCAGTAGAGACACTACTTTCTGCACAGTATGTTACAGAAAAGATCAGAGAAGTACGTCCTGAAAAGCACATATAGAATGGAAAAATCCTTTCGGAGAGGCAAAATCTTTTTTTTTAATTTTCCTGTTTCGCACAATTGCTTTAAGACGTCACCTTCAGATTTTGTATTCTAAATACATGAATCTCTCTGATTGTTGTTTCATCAGGGATTATTAGAAGAATGGACATCCAAAGACCCCGCTGTCCAAGACCTGAACAGTAAAGGATCAGCACTGTGCAGCCTGATCACACATCTAACCTCCCCTGCCAAGACAAAGACCCCTAATAAGTCAGGTAAACATGATTCTCATGTGTTTGAGTGCTTTAGTGGAATAGGAAGCATGGTGTTGGGGTTTCTTTCTGAGTACTGTATCATCACTAACCATTAGAGGTCATGGAGTTGGTCTCTCTGTTCTTCACTTAAAGCTTTTGTCTTATGTCTCTGCATCAGCTCTTACTAATGGTGGTGGTCCAGCAAGTCATACCTACCTAACCAATAAAGGTAAACAAATGTGTATGTGGATGCTGCTTTATAAATACATTATTTGTGGTGTTCTGTATTGCTAGTGTTTTTGAAAGCATTGCTCTAGCTGTGGTGAATCTGTCGTTTGGAAATTCACTAAATCAGTATGTTAAAATTATGGACATTAGAGTTACAGCAACGAAGACAAAAAGACAGACTGAGTTTTCTTTTTTAAAGCTCCAATCAAGCTATTGTGTCTTCACCAAACTTCATAGGGAGTGAGCTGTTTTCTGTCAACATTTTACATAAACTAAAATACATTTTATAGGATAAAATTTACATTAACCACACACAGAAATAGGATATATGATGAGATCATTTGGAACTATGTTCAGTGGGCCTTAAGCAAGAACATTTTTGTAGCATCTTACACCTTTCTTGTTTTTGGTGATGCTTGTTCCCAGTCAGATTCCTCTTTTACTTTAGTCACAAATCACCTATTTATGTAGTTTGTGCACGTTTGATCAACACCACAATCCATAGGCGCAAATTTCATTGCGAGGCTTCAAGTGTTGCTGTTCAAAATCAACCGATAAGAATCCAAATTTAATGTGATAATCATGACAAATATTACAACAACAGAGTGCCATGTCATTGCAAAAAGCGCATTGCAACAAGGATAAAGACGTGGTGGTCTAAAATTTAGTTTGGTGCTAAAACCACCTTGTTACATTTTTTGTTTCAGTTTTTGATTTTATTTTTTGTATTTCTTGTAACAGAAAAAAAAAAACCTGGATTTATTTGGATTAGGGTATTCTAGTCAAAGTCAAGCATTAACTGTGTTTGTTTTGTACTTATGAAAGAAAAAATTCTTCTTACTCAGAGCAAACCACGGTGAATCTTCCTGTACAGGTTTTTTTGTGTAAGACCCAGAGCCTCTTTTGTCAAATTTATCGTTTTCCATTATAAGTCATTGTGAAGCTTGCAGTTATGTGCACACACACGTCCACAAATTCTTGAATTCCACTTGCAGGGAGTTCTGAACATACTATACCATAAGACTAATATATTACCAGCACCTCACTGTTATCATAAGCTCAATATGACATTCTCACTATAAATTCCTGGTAATGTAACTTAATAGAATTATTTTTATAATCCTCAGAACTGATGGTAATACAGCAGAACATGTCATTCATCAATGAGGGGTACACAAACCTCGGGGAAACACTGAAGAGTCGAGCAGAACAGCTGAGTAATCTTGTAAAGGAGGTGAAAGAGGCCCAGAAGGAGACGGAGGAAATGATGACATGGCTGAAGGACAAGAAAAAGACGGCAGCATCCTGGAATAACGCGGTCACAGGGAAAGACTCTGTGAAAACACAGCTTGAACAACAGAAGGTACAGAAGTGCTGCTCCTCACCAACTAGAATTTACATTCAGTTATACGTATTCCAACACTGAACGCTTTCCCCACTGACATTGTTGTTTTGTGAATGAGAAGAATGATTTGGTATTCATGATTTGTTTTACTCTCTCAGGCATTCGAAGATGGCATGAAGCAAAAGGAGGAGCAGCTCCAGAAGCTCAGAGAGAAGCTTCTCAATTTGATTAAGACGCATCCAAACTCCCCCGAGGCAGCAAAATGGAAGCAGATGCTGACAGAAATAGGTAAGCACCAAGGTGTTGGCTCCAGATGGCCCTGGGTAATTTATGTCACTGAGACTGTCAGAAGTATGTGGAATCCCACTGACAAAAATGTGTCTCATTACAGCCCCGGTCTCTCAGAAATATTAGAACCGCTATAATCCTGGCATTTATCTTAACATCTGTTGGCAATAGGCCTTGCAAAGTGCTATATAAATAAATCTGACATTGACACTGACATTGGCATCTAATAGCAGCACATATGTGCATGTTAACTGGACCTATATCAGTACCTGTGCTCTGTTACTCCAGTTAAATTAACACATTAATGGTGCCAAGTCCTGCACAGTGGGAGGTTTGTTGGGAGAACAGCAGGTCAGAGGACAGAAAGGTGTTGTTATGCTGACTAATGCAGACTGGTGTGATTGTCCTGCCCTCCTGTTCAGATGCTGCTTGGGCGGAAATCAGTGGTTCTGTAGAAGAGAGGAAGCAGCACCTGGAGCAGTCCAACAAAAATCTGGACATCTTCCAGACGACTGAGCTGCAGCTCGGACAGTGGCTTTCAGAGAAGGAGCTAATGATGAGTGTCCTTGGACCACTCTCCATTGACCCAAACATGCTTAAAATGCAGAAGCAGCAAGTTCAGGTAAGCATGGACCAGGCTGTTGGGAATAATCACATTTTCCTTTGGATTTTAAGGAATGTTTGTCTTGACTGTTTTGCTTCCTCTTTCCTCCAGATCCTCCAGAATGAGTTCAAGAGCCGCAAACCTCAATATGAACAACTTGAGGAAGCTGCTTCAGCCATTCTGTGCTCATCAGATAACCAGGACCCTTCAAGTGGGAAGCTGGTGAAGGAGCAGCTTGCTGCAGTGACTCAGAAGTGGCAAGGCCTCACAGGACAGCTGGACCAGCGAGACAGCCTCATTGACCAGGCAGTGGTGAAGACTGGACAGTTTCAGGGGTTACTAAGGAGTCTCAGTAGCACCGCCACTCAGCTGGAGAATCAGCTCACTAACCATCAGGGCCACAGCACACAGCCCGATGCTGTGAAGAAGCAGCTGGAGGATGTCCAGAACATCTCCACTCAGCTGAGAGAGGAGAGGAAGAAGCTGAAGGAGGCCGAGACCATCAATGCAGAGCTGACAGCGATGGTGACTGAGGATTATCTCAAAGCAGACCTGGCCAGGCAGCTGGAGAGTGTCAGCAAGCCTTTCAGACAGCTGGAAGAGAAAGCAGGTTGGCCTTCTAACTTAACCTAATAATGTGGTGTTGTAATTTTTGGAAAGGAGGGACCATTTTATTTGTGTTGAGTCACTGTTCCTGAAATTTCCCAACAGGACATATTGTGAGAATCATAATTGTATTTGTGGAGTATGTACGCTCTTGTCAAAGCTCTCTTTAACTTCTTTTTTTCTAACTTTTTAAAACTCATTTTATGCCTGACATGTAGTATAGTTGGTTTATCACAAAGATGACTAATAGAATGTCAAAAATGTAGAATGAGTACAAGACAATCCTAGTTATCTTTTGGCTCCACTTTAAACAGAAGAGAGTTTACAGCATTTCATTTGTTAATGCCTTTCTTTAACTTTTGTAGCAAAGCGGATCGAGCAGTTGAACTCAACTTTTGCCAGCTCTCAGCAATTCCATCAGACCTCCAAAGACTTCCAGTCATGGCTGGGCGAGAAGCTCCAGAATCAGTCTAAGCCCCTGCCCATCTCTGCCAAAGTGGATGTTCTGCAACAAACACTGGAGGAGCACAGTAAACTCCAGAAGGCTCTCAGTGAACACGAGGATGCTTATAATACAATCACTGGTGAAGGAGAGATGCTTCTACACAACACTGATGGTGCCGAAAAGCTGGCGCTACAAGGACAGCTCACTGCTCTTGCTTCCAACTGGGAGGAAGTGAAGAAGAGCTCCGCAGAGCAAGCCGACAAACTCCAAACTGCTCTACAGAGATCTCAGAAGTATCAGGAGCAAGCAGAGAAGTTGAGCTCTTGGATTCAGGAGTGTGAAGCTAGTGAGAGCCGAGTCAAACTCACTGTTGATCCTGTTACTGTAGAGAGCTCCATTTCTCAGGTGAAAGCTCTACAAAAGGATGTCGATAAGCACAGGGGGCTGGTGGAACAGTTCAACACAGCTGCAGATAATCTTCTTGAGCTGGCCAACACAGACACTGAAGCTGTAAAAGAAGAGAAGGTTAGCATTGGCAAAAGAGTGGACAATATGTTGGAAGGTCTGCAAAGCAAAAGGGAATCCCTGGAGAAGATCTCGCACACAGTTAAGGAATTTAATGATGCCTACAAAGAGGCAAAGGGTCAGCTTGAAGGAGCTAAGAAGCAAGTGGATACCTTCCAATCACAGGGAGTACAGGGACACAGCAACAAGAACTTAACCAACATGAAAGCCCAACATAAAAGTTTAGAGGGAGTGCAGAATCAAGTAGAGCACATGAAGACCTTGGCCAAGGATCTTGTGGTAGATGTGCCAGATGCTGAAGGTGTGACAGACCTCTTATTGCAGGCAGACAGCGTAGAAAAAGACTACAGCAACCTGAACAAGAAACTTGAGGACACCTGCCAAGTGTTGGAGGGCAAATTACAGGGTATTGGACAGTTCCAAAACAGTATCCGAGAAATGTTTACGCGTTTCACAGAGCTGGATGACGAGCTGGACAGCATGCCTCCTGTGGATCTTGACTTGGCCACTCTAAAAGAACAGCAGGATAGCATTCAGAGTTTTGTGGCTAAGCTGCAAGAGCTGATGGCTAACACGGCCAATGCCGGAGACAGCTGCAAGAAGATGCTAGAGTCTGAATCATCACCAGACCTGTTAGGCCTGAAGAGAGATCTGGACGCTCTGAGTAAGCAGTGTGGCAAACTGTTAGACCGAGCAAAAGGCAGAGAGGTCCAGGTGCAGAGTACTCTCACCAAACTGGAGGAGCTGTACAGTAAACTCCATCAAGTGGAGGATAAACTCGGCAGAGCTGTGGACAAGGAAGCATCCCAGGAGGCGGTTGGCATGGAGACAGATGTGATCAACCAACAGCTGGAGGCCTTTAAGGTATGTTGATCCCGATTTGATGCTTAATTTTCATTCCTTTGGTTGGAAAATTGAAACAGATGTATGATTGAACATCACAGCGTTTAGTACAGTATGGCAGGTTAATGTCAACAGCTGACTCCACATTACATTTGCACCTGTTTGTTTTTAGCTTCTCAGGGGATCAACATGAGTTGCTACAGTAGTGAACTTTGTAATAATTGTTCCGGAGGGACTTTATTCCTCTTTGCACACTATGTCAAATTTAATTTGCTTCACATATTAGTAATGAACCTGTGATCATACACTGCATTAGTCTAATTATAGTAATATTAACCCCTATTAAATCACAATATTTGAAGAGGTAATGTGCATTTAGTATGTATTTGTAGAAATAAGGTGGATATACAATAGTAATCATTCGTTGAGGATGGTCTATAGACTAGCATCTATGGTGCTTCCTTAATTTTTTTGCCACATTTAAACCTGAGGTGCAGGTGAAGTAGATTGCTCTTTTACCCTTAAATCAATATATTAAAATTTTAAAAATTAGACATGTTAAATTGGTGGAGTTTAGCAATGTTTCATCACTGCATGAAGTGTCTCCCTTTGCTTTCATATAGACAACTGAGAAATTATGCCGTTCTTTTATATAAATCATCTTGCCTTAAAGTTGTCATCTACTACCAACATTTCTCAAACTTTACAAATCTACCAACCCCATTTGGATGCTGTTTATCTGCAAAACCTTGTAGAATAAGGCTACCCACAGCCTCTTCACTGAACACACTTGCTACATACGCTGCAATCCTCTGGGGACTGCGGGTTCATTCAGGGCATCTGGTGTTAACAAAAGGAGCTGGGGTCCATATGCAATGATGGGGCAAGAGGAAAGGGGAGTCGCAGCCAGGTGGTTACCAGCAGGGTGTCATTTGATTCAGTAATGAAGCTGAGCCTGCATCCTGATCTCTGAACACTGATATGGTCATTGTGAACCTTCCCAGCTGCCCATTATCTGTAACTCTAAGCTCAGAGTTGATTTGTTATTTTGACCTTTTTGGCTTAGAAACCTGTAGGTAAACTGGTTGCTTGTTGAAATGTCCTGAACCCTGTAGTATTCAGTGCTGGACCGAGCAAACATTAAGGCTTGTGCTAATATAAATTTACATCAATAAATACAGTGTAACAAAGGCGAGAGTGTTTTCAATTAAATTATTCACTTTGAAAATGTATTGTTTAAAAAGCAAAGCTACTATGTAATTATTACTAATACTGCATAGACTTCTATTTGTGTGTACTGTAGACATGAGCAGTAGCTTGTATAGCTGGTATGATGCAGCCCATGCAAGTGAACATTGTAATCTCAAAGTCTATGGATGATCTTTTCAGGATTTTGCCTATTTATTAGGACTTTTTGGATTAAGCCTGCAAATTCTGTGCAAGTTACCATATTTGCAGTATTACAAACATACGACTCAGCTTCCTAATTGTCCTAATAGTCTGTTTTCAGTTCTGCTTCCTCTCCATATTGTGCATAAGACTGTGGGTGCCTTTGTTGATTTCAGTTTGGGGCAACACAAGGGTTAGCCATTACCAAGATTTACAGACAGATGCAGAATATATTAAAAGCCCCTAAATTCCTGTGGAGTTTTCCAAGAGGATTAACCTATATTTAGGGTTGAAACTATAGTAGATAGTATTACAGTAAAACAATGTAAACAGCTGTGTATGGGCACATAGCAGCAGATCTGTCCTAAAATGTAGGTCAAAGGATTTTTTTTTAATTAAGGGGGTGTCCAACTCATATAGGAGGGGTGCATTCAAACCTCCAGTTGAGATCCAGGGATTACAATATGATTTGGGGGTGACCTGCGCTGAGTGATCAAGGAAAATACTGCATGGGTGTAAATGCCATCAGTCGTAAGTTCAGTTTCTGAATGGCCAAACCTTGCCTGCATGGCATTCCCTGCTTTCTTTCCCAGATTTCCTGTCTGTCTCCACTATTTCTGTCTTATAAAGGCAAAAAAAAATCTCCAAACATAATCAAATTATGGCAGTGAGGGTGTAGGTGGCAACTTGTTGTTTGGAGTTTGGTTCAAAGGCTCTACAGGGTAAGTATTAAAGAAGTGATTGATTCAAATTGTTGCTAAGCTGCATTGTCAAGGGGCATGTTTCTACCCGGTCTTTGTCCTGTCGGCACTCTGGGTCGAGGGGGCATAGACGGCCTCAGCTGCTGCTGGAAAATCCCCTTTGTACTCATTTGTAACAATACTTTGCATCAGGAGGAGAATTGTCACAAACAACATATCAGTATTGGAACTTGACTTGTGTCTATATTTAGCTGCAGCATGAAAACTTTCCATGATTGTGTCGTTTTTTTTATATTTAGTGAACCAGACCAGTGTTGCTGTAGGTAAGTAGGCTTTATTGGCAGCTATTGAGAAAGAAATAAACACAGAAAGACAGCGCTTGGTTTCGTCTCGTGTGCCGTTACCATTTTAGGTCAAGTTTTGAAGGAGACCTGCTTGACTTCATGTGTTTACTCTCGTTTTTCACATGAGTTTTTAGGAGCACAGACGGCCTGGTGTATGTATATCTTAAGCTGTACCTTTATGGTTAGATTTAGTGACTCAACACTACTTGGAGCTGGTGTGGGCGTCTTTTCTCTCTGTTCAGACATTACATCAGTGTCTTTTGCAATTCAAAAAGAATTTCTACCTTCTGAATCATACTGTAGCCACTCCATTTCATTGAAGGTGATGATAAAAACGTGTCATTGGGACCACGTAGTGTTGCCTACTCTGCTTACACTGCCACAAAGCAGTGACACATTCTCCATAAAGTGAAACATGAAACTCCTTTGGGCCGGTCGCTATAAAAGCAGAGCATACATGGTTCTGCTGTGAGATGATTATGTTGAGGTTTCTACTCATCAGAGGTTTCTAGTCTTTGTTTCCAAGTGCGAATCAGTCCTCGATTGAGCACAAATGACGGTGGACCACTTTGAATGACAAAAAAACCCTTTTGTAGCAAGCTGAATGTCCTGTCAGACCTCTTGTTCTTTTGGTGATCAGCTGACTTATAAATACAATAGTTTCAGCCTAGGTTTGCCAGATAACAGCTGAATTGACTATAGCAAGTGTTATCTAGTCATTTGGCAGATTTATTCATTACAGGGCCCCAGAAGGGACATGGAGAAAAAAACAAAAACAGGAAATGTCCTGAGAAAGTTTTGCGAGATCTTGTAAAAGTTTTTGCAAGATCCCCAGAAAGTTTTGCGAGATCCCGAGAAAACTTTGTGAGATCGCGTAAAACTTTCTCGGTATTCTTCCTGTTTTGTGTTTTTTTTTTTTTCCTCCATGTCCCTTCCGGGGCTCTCTAATTAATGATATGAGTCATTTGTTTAAGTAGAAATGCGAAACTTTTAGTCTAGCTTTGATTATTTGCTGTACATGGTAGTAAAATGTCTGTTGGTTTGGTCCTAGGGAAATTGTGATGTCACTATCTTCTTATTCGTTGATTAATGAAGATAGTCGTTATGCAAATGTTTGATGATGAAAGCATTCCTTACTGTAACACCATATACAGTTTGATTTGATTTGTGTTTCAGAGACAGTGCTAACAACTCTTAGCCTAGCCGCACTAGACAACTCACGGCAACAAATTTAATTCTCTGTCAGGGTGGGTCTAGTTACCCTTCATAAGGCTCGAGGTTGGATGCTCCTAAAACTGGCCGGACGAATCTCCATGAAGTGTAGAGTCAGAAGGCGGGCGTAACTAAGTGATGACAGAGGCGCGACGATTCTGACAGAAACAACCGGAAACAACTAGCCTAGCCGTGCTAGACAACCCACGGCAACAAATTTAATTCTCTGCCAGAGTCGAGAACAAAAACGACAACAGTCGTTGAGCTCCATTAGCACCGACTCTGAATAATCTTTCTGTTAACATGTCTGTAATATACTTGAGCTTCGCCCATTGACTGTATAAATAAGGCTTCACCGAACTCCCGCATCCTCTGATTTCTGGCGCTCCAGGAGCCTATTCGTTGGGCTGATTGGTTGTATACCTACCCAATTGCTGCAGAGTGATTTGATAGACAACCTTTTAGCCCGCCTCCCTCCCTGTCGAGCGTGCCTAGACCCTTGCGTCTTCAGAGCATGGGTCTAGCGCAGCTAGGCTAAACAACTCTGTCATTAATCCAGAAATCTCTCCTTCAGGTTTTACTTCATTTTATTAAAACTTACACCTCAATATAGACAAAGGTAGTACTGAAAGAAAGAAAGAAAGAAAGAACTTTATCCAGTTTCACCAAAATATGTGTCCTTTCATCATTCTGTGGTCTCCTCAACTTTTGGCCTTTAGTGCTGAAATGAAATGCAATAAAATTTCACCAAGTATGTGGTAGTAGAGAAAAGGGGGCCGCCTGCAGCAGCCAGAAAAATAATCTGCATTCATTTATTCAAAAGACTGAATATTTAAAATTGTATCCAGGTTTCAGTGGCTGAACATCCTTTGTTTTTCTTATTTTTTTAAATCCCATCCGATCTTAACTACTTATTTGTCTCTGCCAGCGCCTTCTTTCCATCTCCTCTCATGCGCACAGAACTGGACAAAGAAGTTGGAGTTGTTCAGCTCTTTACTGCGCTACCGTGGTGCAGACAATCTGGGAAACAAAAATAAATCCCTTTCATTATCTGCGCTATCCTCCTTTCTTCTGCTACCCCGGTCACTGGACATAAAAGCCCCTTCATGCACTTGGCAGAGCCGTCGGTGTTAAATTACCTGGGACCTGTGCCTCCCTCAGCATTCCACAGTAATTAAGAATATCTGCAGGGTCCACAGCAACCATCCACGAGAGGAAACCGGAGGGCAAAAGAGAGAGAAAAGGGAAAATGTGTATCTGTTTCAGTCGAGTGTGATGTCATCAGAGCGAGAGCTGCTCCTCGCCGGTCTGATTTTTTAAATTCTTTGTGTTAGAAAAGAAAAGCTCATGCGTACTGCTTCCCCTCCCCGTTCCCTCAGTCACTGAAAGGAAAAAAAAAAAGAGAAGAAAAGTGAGTGACTGTGTCAGGATGCAAAAGATGGCTTAGAAGTGAAGTCATATAGGCCATGCAGACATAAGGGGAATTAGAAAGGGAAAAAAGGGTCATATGTCCACCAATCAACATGTGCCGGAGCGGCTCTGAGCACAAATGGAGTTGTGGCAGATGTTGTCTGAATAATGAGCGGGGGCGGGGCATGAAACCCTCTGCCAGGAGGGTGTCTGTCAGTGCGAGGGGAGCGATGGGAGAGGAAGGGCAGGCTTTTTTGTTTATCTAGGAGTACCAGCTCTCCTCCGAACTGCCCACAGTTTTTTAGTAGAGCCTGCTGGATTTGTCTGTGGATATTTTCACTTTGCACTGAAGATTTTCCTTCAGCTCACATGGATGCTGTGAGGATTTCAGGGAAAAAGAAGCACTTTGGATCAGAGGAATAGTGATTAAGTTTTGGCATTGCACGGAGAAGAGCCTAGAGGAATAATTTTGGGATAGGTGACTGTTCTGAAACAAGGATTCTCATTCCTAATATGGAGTATAAAGCTGTTCTACAGTCCTAGCATCTGCTTGGGATTTTTGACACGTTTGTATTTCTAAAGCTTTAGTTTTTTATCTGGTAATTGTGTCTCTATTTTTTAAAAGAAAATCATGAGCAACTGTTGACGTCATCTTGAAAAATAGGTGGACATGTTTGATATTCATTTGTTAGTTTCTCATTTAAGAGAGAGGATACATTATTATTTTGCACACAGTCGCTTCTCATGTAGCTTGGTCACATTGTGCTGCTTTTTAAATCACTCCACGTGCACTAAAGCAACGTATACCTCAAAGGATTTCACTACATCCTTAATCTTTTCTTTGTCGTGAGGAGTGACAATTGTTTTAGCATGGGCAAACCGCTGAGCAGACCAGATTGCCTCAGACAAAACCCTTCCTGTGTGGGGAAGGGGGAGGAGGAGGACCTGAACATTGATGACTGCTATGTGCCCCAGAGATCTATTTATGACACTGTCCGGCTCAATGAGCAGATAGACTCGGGTTCTAAGGGCAGCCTTTCTTCCCGACACTTCACAGGCACCCTGCCCTACACTCACCGTACGTTAGACCTCAGCAGCCTGTGTGGAAATGGAGTTATCTCTCCTTCAAGTTCATTTGAGCTCCGGACCAGAAAACCTGCCATGCTGGATGAGCGTGCGGTTTATGATGGACTTAAACTCAACGGGAACATAGTTAGGGTCACAGACACGGTGCTGCCTAAGTCACGTCTTCAGGGAGGAGACAAGAAGGACCATCCTCATCATCGGCGGTCGTGGCGGACTTTCGCGCCCACAAATTTGTCTGAGTATGCAAGTCGCAGTGGAACGCTGTGCTCCGGAAGTGCGGAGAGGCCTGGGCTGATCAATGGCAGGAGAGGACAGAGTATGACAAGTTCACTGACATCTGAAGAGGACTCGGGTCTGTATAGCCCTACTGCTGAGAGGGAGCGACATGGCCACAGATCCCACAAAAGACCAGGACCTGGTACAAGGAGTTTCTCATCTTCAGAGGCGATGCATACGTCTGGAGACCTGAGAACCGGGCGGTCACTCAGCTCAGGGCAGGATGACTTTCCATTCTCTCCTGCGAAGGACAACAGGTCTCTTTACCACAGTAGCAGCTTGGTTCAGGATCCACGTCAAACAGAATCTGGTCTGGTGAAGCTTAATGAAAAGGATACACTGAGCAATGGAGAATATAAGTACTCCACAGGGAGGTCGTCCTTGGGGTCAGCCTCCAGAGCTCTCAACGACACCTCTGGATGGCGTTCTAGGACTTTGACGGACTACGATGAGCTGTCCACTGCTGAGCTGTTAGAGGATGTGTCACCTCAGGATGACTGCGATTTGGTCAGTGTGGTGGTGACGCAGCCTGAGACATACGGAAACTCTGTAACTTTACCCATAGACAGCCGCCAGCAAACAAAACCATGTACTGTGCAACAAGGAGCGTCCAAATACAGCATGGAAGAGCTGGAGGAGTTTCTGCAATCGCTGGAAGCCTGTCTGCCTAAAAGTTTACAGACATTCCAGCACGCAGGGGAGCAAGAGATCGAGGCCTTATTGAATGCCATCGCTGCATGCCCTGAAATGGACCCTACGGGTCGTTTCGCCCCACAGGTGCCCAAAAATAGCCTCTCCCTCTGTTTCCGAGTTTTTTCCTCATTAGCTGCTCCGGCACACGTTTCCCTTGATGATATGTCACTTTAGATGAGTTTTTCCTGGCTGCTGGATTGGTGTTTTTCTAACATATCTGATTACTTCAAGGCTGAATTAGGTTTTGCTCAGCAGTCCGGCCGGGAAGCTTGTCTGTGTGATTGTACACAGCTGTGCTTTAACTGTAAGCTCTGGTTTTCTAGAAGCTGCTGACTGGTTAGAGAGTTGTTTATGTCAGCTGGATTTTTAACACTAAACCTGAGCTGATGATGTGGCAATCAGGTCTTTGAACACAGAATGGAATAAGTTGTTGACATTATTTTGAACATTTTTGCTACAAAATCTAAATTAAATGCTCCTGTTTGACTTCAGCCAGTTTGATTAGTGTAATGGTCAGTTACACAAACAAGACATTTGGATGCAGGGACTATATTGTAACAAAGGTCTGAAATTGCAAATGCACAAAATGAGTAATATACCTAATTAAGTCTACTAAAAAATAACCATTTAATCCATCATCAAAGTCTTTGTTTTTTATATAATGAGCAGTAATTCTATAGGTTTCATTTGATTAGTATAAACTTTTCCTCATTACAAAGAATTTCAGCACTTAATAAGACTAATGACATTGTAATTTGAGCACTTATTTTCTTCCTGATTTGCTCTATTTGTCTTTAGGCTTTCCAGAAAGAGGACATTGACCCATTGCAGACACAGCTTCAAGGCATCAACTCCCTTGGCCAAGGCCTAGTCCAGAATGCTGCTAAAGGTACCAGCACTAAGAAGCTTGAAGATGACATGGAAGGTGTCAACTCAAAGTGGAATACCCTCAATAAAAAGGTTAGTTTTATAATATTATTACCAGTCTGCCTGTTTGATGTTTGCCTTTGAATTCTCATCATTTGTACAAAATATTAGCAGTGTACCGAGTCATTTCCTCCTACTTTTTGCTATAGTTAAAGGCATAGTTTAAATTGGCCCTAAACCAAGTGACATTTATATTTGCCATGTGTTCTGCAGATTGCTGAGCGTTCAGCCCAGCTGCATGAAGCCCTGTTGCACTGTGGGAGGTTCCAGGATGCTCTAGAGTCCCTGCTCAGCTGGTTGACTGATACCGAAGAGCTTGTGGCCAATCAAAAACCACCTTCTGCAGAGTTCAAAGTGGTGAAGGCACAAATACAGGAGCAGAAAGTAAGTCAAAATCGCATGATACGAATGCATAAACACACTGCTTTGGTCTTAACACCTCAGCACGAGAAAATCCACTCAACACTGACTTCGCCGTTCATCTTATTTAATTGACATCCATTGTTAAACTTGAGTGTGTGTACACAAAGCTTTTTGTTTAATGGACACCTAATTTGTGCCTTAGATTTACTGTTTTTCAGAAAGAAGCGCCACTATGGCACCCAATAACTCCCCCCTTTGTTTCCCTTTGACAGCTCTTACAGAGGCTGCTGGATGACCGAAAACCGACAGTGGAGCTGATAAAGAAGGAGGGAGGGAAGGTGGCAGAACTGGCAGAGTCTGTGGATAAGGAGAAGGTTGCAAAAGAGATCGAATGCCTGGGGCAGAGGTGGGACACTCTGCTTAAGAAAGCTGAAAACAGGTTTGTATAAACACCTCTAATATAAAACCCATTTTTCATGCACTGTTTCAGTGTGCTTAGGAATTAAATGTTACAATGCATTGTAATTTTTGCCCTTTTTTGGAACATTTTAACCTTGTTAAGTCTGTAAAACCCATAAAATTGCCTTTGATTGCGTCTTAATGAAATTTGAAGGAATTGTTCAACATTTCAGAAAACACTCAAGTGTATTAATACACTTGAGTGTTTTCTGAAGGTAATTACCTTTCTTGCTAACTAATAGATGTGTCTTATGAGTTTGTGTGAAGAATCTTAAGCTCCAGCTTGCAGTTGGTTCTTCTATTTTGTATTAATTAAACAAAAGAGATGTAGCATGTTTATTAAAGCAATATCATGTTATTAATAAGCTTAAAGAGTGTCTGTAGGCAGTTATTTTGTGTAGGTAGTTGTTTCCCTTCAGTTTACAGTCTTTGGCTATGCTAAACTAATTTCAAATTTACTGTTTAGAAATAGGAGTCGTCAGTCTTTAGGACAAACTCTTGACAACAAAGCAAATTAGCATACTTCTCAAAATGTCATGGTATTCCTTTTAAGTCTACAGTTCAAAGAGCAGTGATAAAAACCTAACTGAAAGTTTTCACACAGTTTTGCACCAACAAAGAAGAGACATTATGACATTAAATTGTTGCATGAATTTAATTCATTTATATCCCCAAACTGTTGCTGATATATTCCAATTTTTGATATTTATCAGTTGGTTTAGTTGTCTGGTTACTAAATAGTCTCTGTTTGTTCATTTAAATTTATGACAGTGTTTTGTTTCTAATCCACTGTTGTCACTGTCTTAATGCAGGCATAAGCAACTGGAGAGCATCTTAGTGGTCACTCAGCAGTTCCACGAGACTCTGGAGCCTCTGAGCGAATGGCTCGCAGCCACAGAGAAACACCTCGCCAACTCTGAGCCAATAGGCACTGAGACATCTAAGCTAGAAGATCAGATCACTCAGCATAAGGTAGTATCCATCATTTTACGTTAGAACCTCATGTTTTTGTTTTTGTAATGACACAGTCAGCTGTGTTCATCTGAATTCAGTTTTACTCATTTTGCTTGTGATTTTCACTTTGTGTTTTTCATTATTTCCCATTCTGCTTTTTATTGAATTTCAGTTTCACATTTTTGTTTCGTGTGTGTGTTTTTTCTGTTTGCGTCTTTTTTTGTCTTGGTCCATTTCCCATCATCCTCTGGGGTCAGGCCTTAGAGGAGGAGATTATGAATCACAGTAAAGACCTGTTTCAGGCTGTCAGTCTGGGTCAGATGCTCAAAACCGTCAGCTCAGTGGACGATAAGGAGTTTGTTCAGTCCAAACTGGAGACCACCCAGGCCAGTTACATAGAGCTCCAGGAGCGATGCAGGAGGAAAGCCGAGATGCTGCAGCAGGCTCTGGTGAACGCCCAGCTCTTTGGAGAGGATGAAGTGGCTCTCATGAACTGGCTGAACGAGGTGCACGCCAGGCTGAGTGAAGTGTCCGTGGAGGACTACAAAATAGACACTCTTGAAAAGCAACTGGCACAACAACGGGTACACACTCCTCCTCAGGCCAGGCATTATGTTGTCTTTTCATTTAAGTTGCTTCAATCATTTTTCAGTTCATTTTACCGATTTGCGTGTCATACATTATTTACATTGAAGTGTTTCTTGTTGCTCCCTATGGCTCTCTGATGTTGTGTTTTCCTTTTCAGGCACTTCAAAGTGATATTGACTTGAGGAAGAGAAATGTCGACCAAGCCATCGCTAATGGCGTGGAACTGCTGAAGCAAACAACAGGCACGTCTTACAGTCTCATCACATGGAGGGCAAACACTTCTCAGCAAATAATTGTTTTGTGAAGCACATCATAAGGTGGCTTGCCTTATTTAGGAACAGTAGGCAAAGTCAGTTTTCCATCTGCCAACCTTTTTTTAAAAAAAAAAAAACTTGATTTCTTGTTTGAAGTTGGATAAGGAGTGGTAGAAGCTACAAGAAGCCAGTTTGCTAAGCACAAAAACTGAAAACAGAAGGACACAGCCAGACTATGTCTATGTAATGATGTCAGAACCCACCTACAAGCAGCTGTAAATCTCAATAATTAACACGTTAACTTCCTGAAGTCTTGTCATTACTAATGTTTGGTCGCCGAGCAACTACTAAGCATTGTTACCTCACCTGGATAAGAGAGGTACATGTTAAATAAGATATATGGCGATAATTCTACTGTCTACGAAAGTGGTATTAAATCTTCTCAACTCTCATGAAAGCTTCTGACAGGATCATACAGGATGCACACATATTTATAATGATAATAATACTATCTTTATTTATAGCATCTTAAAAAACATTGCTTGTGTTTTGACAGATGAACTAAAAAAAGAGGATACTTTGGAAGAGAATTCAAGAAACAATGGAGAAATGTAATTAAATGTGGTAGAAAAATGCAGAATATAGAAAAATAAATAATAAACAAAGCACCAATTAAAAAGAAACCAAAGATGCCATAGCACAGAGTAAAATGGTCTTGGGCTGTACCGTAATGCAGCACCTATTACATTTATCATCATTTGCTTTCTATTCACAGGTGATGAGGTGGTCGTTATTCAAGGCAAGCTGGACGGAATAAAAACAAAGTACGCCGAGATAAACTCCATGAGTGACAAGGTTCTGAAGACACTGGAGCAGGTTCTGAGTCTCTCTTCTAAGCTACAGCACACTCATGAGGACCTGAGCTCCTGGTTAGAGAAAGCAGAGGCTGAGATAAACGCTTTTGCCGATCAGGAGCCAGTGGGCGAACAGCTGATTCATTCACAAAGCAGGCAGAAGGTAGAGCTTTTAATGTTTGTATTTGCCTTTAAATGGATAAACACCAAGTGATCACACTCTGAGAGCTGCTCTATAAAAACACATCTGTGTGTGTGTTTTGTGCGTGTCACGTATAATCTTTTGCAGGCCTTGCTGAAAGAGACCAAAGATCAGAAACCTGTGTTGGACAAGCTGAATGAGCTCAGCAGTTCACTCCTGGATCTGATCCCCTGGCACACTCGTGAGGGTTTGGACAAGCTGGTGACTGAGGATAACGAACGCTACAGAGCCGTCAGCGACACCATCGCCGAGCAGGTGGACCAGATCAACGCCGGCATACTTAAGTCACAGCAGGTAAACCAGAAATGTTCATAAACAGCCTTTTTTCTCTCATTTTGCATCTTTCTTTTCATTTAATTCATTTTCTTTGCTTTATTCAGTTTGAACAGGCTGCTGACACCGAACTCTCTTGGCTGACTGAAGCTGAGAGGAAGTTGCTGTCGATGGGCGAGATCAGGCTGGAGCAGGACCAAACCACAGCCCAGCTCCAAGCACAGAAGGTTAGCGCATGTGTGTGTGGATAGACACAGGCCTCCATTTAAACAAAAGTACAGTAAACACAAAGGTTTGTTTTGTGATGTTCGGCCAAACTCACTCTACTGGTTTTACAGATTTTCTCCATGGACATCATGAGACACAAAGATGCTGTGGATGAGATCGTGAAAACAGGAAAGGCCATTATGAACAGTAAAAACCCTGAGGAGAAAGAAGCCTTGAAGGTGAAAAGCAATATTTCAAATTTTACACAAGCAAGTATTCTTTAAGAAAATGTGTAAACATTCAGCGATCTTTTTGATTTTCAATCAGGCCAAGACCCAGACTCTCTTGGAGAAATATGGTGCTGTCAGTCAGTTGAACTCAGAACGCTGCCTGCAGCTGGAACGAGCCCAATCTCTGGCCACTCAGTTCTGGGAGACCTACGAGGAGATGTGGCCGTGGCTTCAGGAAACATTAAGCACCTTCAGCCAGCTGCCTCCACCTGCCATCGAGTACGACACACTGAGACAGCAGCAAGAGGAGCTCAGGGTAGGAAGGCGCCATGAGCAGATGGTTACAACACTTTCCTTTTAACGTTGAAACACTAAACTGAATTTGTCATGTCTTCTACAGCAAATGCGAGAACTGATTGCCGAGCACAAGCCCCACATTGACAAGATGAATAAGACCGGCCCTCAGTTACTCGAGCTCAGCCCGGTAGAAGGAGAGCCCATGAGAGAGAAGTACACTGCCTCTGATCGACTTTACACCAAACTCAAGGCTGATGTCAAGCAGAGAGCTGCCACTCTGGATGAAGCCATCTCCAAATCCACTCAGGTGAGGAGCGGCTGTTTATTATTTCTGTCTAAGATTTGATGTTCCACACGTCTCCTTTGTGGAGAAACATACACACACACACCATAGACTTCCCCTGTTGTCTTTATTATTGCATACACTGTAAATGCAATCCGTGGTGTTTTCTTCTCCCGTTTCTCAGTTCCATGATAAAATTGACCCCATGCTGGAATCCCTGGAGCGGATTGCTGAACGCCTTCGCCAGCCTCCATCCATCTCAGTGGAGGTGGACAAGATCAAGGAGCAGATTACTGAAAATAAGGCTGTCTCTGTGGATTTAGAGAAACTGCAGCCCTCTTATGAGACTCTGAAGCAACGAGGCGAGGAGATGATCGCGCGATCCGAAGGAGCCGACAAGGACATATCTGCCAAAGGTAGAATACACACTGCAGCATCTCATCTGTTTCATTTCATTTCGTTTTTGCTGTCCAATTTTTATAAGGTCCAGCAAAAACCTACAGGCTTTTTGAAGGTTGTAGAGTTTTCACTAAAACAGCTTAATCATAGGAAATGAGTAAAACTGTGTAATCATAGGTCAGCTGTAGCAGAATGTTAGGGGCGCACAATAAATACAATAACTGGCCATATCTTGATGGTAATTTTACTACTTATTAAATCAAATAAAATCTTTCTTCAATTATATGCTCAAGATCAATTGGATTTAAAGCTTACATGCTGCGGACTGTACAAGCTTTTCTCCAGCTGTAATTTCTATGCCACTAGAATTAAGAAAGAATAAACCAAGGTTTCTTTTTAAACCAGTCAGTCTGAATGTGGGGCATTTTTATTTGTTTTATTTTGTATTTATAACTTCTTCTCTGCCCAAGCTGTACAAGACAAACTGGACCACATGGTGTTCCTGTGGAACGACATCCAAGCCTTGCTGGAGGAGCGGGAGGCAAAGCTGCTGGATGTGATGGACCTGGCAGACAAGTTCTGGTGCGACCACTGCGCTCTCATCGTCACCATCAAAGATAGCCAAGACCTGCTGAGGGAACTGGAGGAGCCCGGAGTCGATCCGTCAGTCGTCAAACAGCAGCAGGAATTTGTGGAGGTAGAGAGATCCCTCAAATTACATGACTGAATCAACCAATGGGCAAATGAAAGGGATGGTGCATTTTTTTGTTTTAAAAATGCTTTTTAAATTCTGCAGGGATTTAAGGAGGAGATCGATGGACTGCAGGAGGAGCTTGATGTGGTTCGAAACCAGGGAGCAGAGCTTATGACCGCCTGTGGGGAACCTGATAAACCTGTAATAAAGAAAAGCCTTGATGAGGTAAAAGATTTCTTTAAAAAACATATTAGTTATTGCTCTCCACATAATTAACTGCAGTGATTTCAGTGGATCATCTATGCGGTTAGGCTATGTCAGCCACATGTCAATCATGATAAAGTATTCATCTTACATTTCCAGGTGAATTCAGCGTGGGAGAATCTCAACAAGACTTGGAAGGAGAGAGTGGAGAGACTGGAAGAAGCCATGCAGGCTGCTGTGCAGTTTCAGGATGGCCTGCAGGTACTTTGATCACTGCAACACAGTAAGACAGTTTGTGGTTAGAGGGTTTACCCTGCATTATTCTAAACTACATAGCTGAAATACTAACTGCAATTGTTTTTCACTGTTTTTATTGTAAAACTGATAGCAGAATATTGAGTACTTGTTCATCTAGACATATTTATGTGTTTTCAAGTAAAACACAGAACTCCAGCCAGCAAATTTTAAGGCTTTCAGATGAAAACACAGATTACATTACAGCTGATTTGAGTGATACAGCATTTTATGAGAGCCCTATTAAATTTTAAAACAATAAACACCAACTGCAGTGTCGTGCTATATTTGGCTCAAGCTAATGTGTGTAAAGTTCTTCTAAAATCTTTCCCTGATTGGAAAGGAATCCTGTTTTTGCTTAAGTTTACGTATCCTTTAAGCACTCATTTAAAGCAATAGTGTTTAATTTCAGGGCTTTTTTTCCCATTTTTAGTATGTATGTTTACTTAATTTGTCTGATATACAGACCAAGTGTAAGATTTAGAGCCTAACATGATACTAAATGTGAAAGGTGACTCCCCACGCACTAAGTTTTGTTTTCTTTTGGTAACAATGGTTTCCCTCCTTGTACGCAGGGTATGTTTGACTGGGTGGATATTCTGGAAAGCAAACTGGATTCAATGTCACCTGTAGGCACAGACCTGGAAACTGTCAAGCAGCAGATTGTAGAGCTCAAGGTACAGTCTGGAACATTTGTATATAAATAAACAAAGCAGAACTTGATTGCTGTTTTATCATGATTCATTTCTGTTCTGGCTCTTTTTTATTTATTCCTTTAACTTCACTGTGATTTTTTTTATTGATAGAGCAGCTGTATCGCACACCAGCTGTGTTTATGTTGAGTGTCTGATTCACAACACACCCTAGTTGGTGTGTGTTTTGTACAGATACAAAAGCTCCATAAAGATAGCTTTCATAAAGTAGTCACATCTGCTTTGATGTACAATAAGACAAATCAATCTCCTGAAAGCACAAAGCTGATATTGTCTGTATGGCTGTGTATTTCTGTTGGCTGATTGGGCGTAACACTGTTTGTGCTGGGGTTTTTTTCAGGAGTACAAAGGAGAAGCGTACCAGCTACAGATTGAGATGGAGCGTCTGAACCACCAGGCTGGCCTCCTGCTGAAAAAGGTGACCGAGGAGGCCGACCGCTGCGCAATCCAGGAGCCCATGTCTGAGCTCAAGATGCTGTGGGACAACCTGGATGAGAAGATCATCAGCCGGCAGGTCAGAAAAGGGGAACAAGTAGAGAGTTAATGCAAAATTCAAAAGCTGAAATATTGATGGAGATTTTTAAATGTATAAAGAAAGCTTGGTTTGTGGAAAACTAGCAGTTCTAAGAATATAAAACAGCTTCTCATGAGCTAGAAACGAGCTCAACAATGGCTTTAACAGGCTGTGGAATGTGTTCTATGCATGTCAAATGCTTTCACTCACTGCAGTGTCTAATGTTTTAATCTGTTATTAATCCAGCACAAACTGGAGGGGGGCCTGCTGGCTCTGGGCCAGTTCCAGCATGCACTGGATGAGCTTCTGGCCTGGATGAGCCACACTGAGGAGCTTCTAAATGAACAGAGAAAGGCTGGAGGAGACCCCAAGGCCATCGAGATCGAGCTCGCCAAGCACCACGTACGGCAAACCTCCTCCAATCTTGTTTTTCTTCTGACAAGCAGCTTCTATAAACAACCGCACTTTACCGCACATTTGATTTAATCCATGAAAATAGAACAAGACAGCAGGAGGTTAATCCCCTGTTAGTGTATACTTTAGCCCCTAAGTATTGATCAGCACAAATAAATATTTTCAGTCCATCCATGAAGATTTAGTGACGTCCTTTGTGCTGCTTCTTCGCTACAGGTTCTCCAGATAGATGTGTTGGCCCACAAGTCGACTGTGGAGACGGTGAACAAAGCCGGCAATGATCTGGTGGAGTCCAGCGCTGGAGAGGAAGCTTCAAGTCTGCAGAGCAAACTGGAGAATCTGAACCAGAGGTGGAAGGCAATCCAGGAGAAGACGGAGCAGAGGAAGCAACAGCTGGAAAGTTCTCTGCTTCAGGTATAAAAACATCACTGTCACTGCAAGTTGATGTGCATGTGCCTCATTTATTGAAATTTATTGCACAAAAAATTGTGACTCATTCCTTTCTCCGTGGAGAACAAGTGTGTTGTGTCAAAGTCATAAAGTTCTGTCGAGAGAAGTGATTACTGTCTTTTCCCCCCTCCTCATTTGGTCTGCATCCTGTGGAGTTGCTATTCATAACTTTGACACCTAGGGGAGTGCTTTGATGTGAGGAAGGATATAAGAGGCAGAAAGATCGCTTGGATTTAAATTTTTACTGAAGAAATGGTTTCATCAAACACATAATCTGCTCCATTTCAAGAGGGTTTTCATGGATAAATGTAAGAAGTATTTTAAAAAGATCTACATGCCAGAAGATATGTTTCTAAAAGGTACTCAGTAAATGTAAAAAGTTCAAATCTAAAAAATAAGTTAAATGAACAACAACTGTTTCTATTATAAACCAGGCTTTATCCTGGTGAATATCTAATGTTGGTAGCTAAATGAATCTAAGGAATGAATGACTCTGACATCCTCCTCTTGGAGCCATAGGTTGTTTACAATGAGTGTGTGTGACACCTTTTGTCCTGACTCAGGTTGTATTGTGTTGTAGGCCCAAGGTTTCCATGGTGAGATAGAAGATATGCAGCAATGGCTGAAAGACACAGAACGTCAGCTGTTGGCATCAAAGGCTGTGGGAGGCTTACCAGACACGGCTCGGGAGCAGCTTAACGCCCATCTGGTATGTGTTTAACAGTATGAAAGGCCGCATACAGATGGCAAGCTTGCAAGGAGGTGACTATGTCTTTTCTGTGTTTTATCCGAAGTGTGAAAATTAAATGACATTGCAAAATGCACTACTTGCTTCACCCCGCGGAAGATGACAAAAAGCCTTTTAAGTGTATCAAATTGATTTGCTTATGTCTGACTATAATGAATTTGGGAATGTTTTCCTTCTTTGTTTTTCTTTGCTGTAATGGAGACACTTTCACAGCGAGCTCTCCCTGAAGGAGCACTAGTGGTGGTACTTCATGAAGCCAAAAACAGAAGAATTACTTGGAAGCAGTAACTTTTATCAAATTAGTAACATTATACTTTTTAAATGTTTGTGGGAAACATGCTTCTGAGAGTTTCAGCATGCGTTGACATGCTCTTTGTTTTGCCATTTTTGGGTTAGATTTGGACAGACCATTGACAAATCCATTACATACACTTTGAACACTGCAAAAAATTCAAAAGTAAAAGTAGATCTGTCTTAAAGTGTAATTTAGTCTGTTTGACGAAAGCATCGCTCTGCTCATTCCGTTGGGTCGTTTTTCTTGTAGGAGTTGTGTTCTGCCTTCGAGGCAAAGGAGGAGCTGTATCAGGAGCTGCTGAAGAAGGGTCAGCAGCTGCTCACCATGACGCCCGAGGGTCCAGACAGCAACACCGAGCAGGACCTCAGCAACCTGAAGGAAAAATGGGAGTCAGTGCAGGCGAAGGTTGCGGAAAGAAAGGTAGAGAGTCCCTGAATGGCTTTCACAGCTCTTAGCTTTATAATTCACCAGTTCAGGTCTTAGGTCACAGCGAAAGACCGCTGACATACACTTGAGCCATGACTCTGCGGTTGAAAGCCTCTAATCCCAGTGCTGATAATGAATGGTGTAAGGACAAAGTGCTGGCAAGGACACACAGGATGCGGTTACGCTGTAGATCACAGCAGTTGCTGTCTGAGTGGAACAACTGTGGTCTCATGTGTTTCCACAGTCAAGATTTGACAAGTTCGTAAAATAAATAATCGAGCTAAACTAATATTTGAGCCAAAATAAACACTCATCAGTCACTGTGTTGTTCTTTTAACATTCTTATTTACTATGCTACTTATTCGGAACAACATTTGCTCACTTTTACTGCTACAATAAATAAGCATCATTATTTTACATGATGTACAGAGAAATCCTCTTTGCCTTGACCATCTCTCACTCCAGATATGAAGCTTCTCATTCTGGCTGTTCAGTCTTCGCTGTAGCATTTTGCCTTTGCTTCCTATTTACTTTGGTCCTGTTCCCAGGTATTCAAAGTCTGGCAAATCTTCGAGCTACACAGAGATTCCGGCCAAACTCTCTGTGGCAATGCGATACTCCTGTAGTCTAGTGGCTTGAACACAATTTTTCAAGCACAAAAGAGTATTTTCTGCAGATTTTTTGTAGTAAATACTCACTATTAACTCCCTGAATCCCAAGCAATATCTGGTAGTTTTTGCTCCTGTCACACACTACAAAGAGAGAAAGCTCAAAAACCTCTTTGGTGCTGCAATTATAATGCCATAAATCATAAAAAAAATGTTTTTCAATCAGTGTATTTTTTTAAATGCCCACAGGTGTTAGTAATACTGAAAAAATAAAATGATAACTGTGCATACTATTAAGATTGTACTACTTACAGTTTTAATTTGTTTCCATAGTTGTCTCCTATCTGCTCTGTGTATCACAGTCTACAGTTCAAAGTAGTTATACTCAATAGTGGCTGACATTTTGTGACATAACTGTTGATCACAGCTGGGTTAGTAATGTCTTTTCAGTTGCACCAATGAGGAAATGATTTTTTTTCTTTGTTTTTCCAGAATTTGATTTGTGCCAGCAATACATTTTTGAGAAATTTTCAAATGAGACATGCAGAATGAAGTGATTTTAATGAAATGTCATTATTTTAAGCACATCAAACATGATCAGTTCAAAGACAGTTAAAGCTCCAATGATTATCTGTTTTTACAGTTTCTGGCTCTGATAGTGATTTTAAAAATATATACCTTTCAAACCCACCTGCAAGTTTTGGGGTTCAGTGGTTAGAGGATATCTCCATATTTAGCAGACACTCAACACAGCCCACAATGTATGAGGAAACCACGTTATTACTCATAGCTCTGATCAGGTTGTAATGTGATTAACACAGCGTTTACTGTCATGTGATGAGACTGAGATACTGCCCTCGACTGAGGCAAACGGATGTTTTTCAATCATGGAGTCGCTGTGGATGTTGTTCTCACTCAATTAAAAGCTCATCATCCCCTTTCTGCCTCATCATCAGCCCCCTCCAGAGATGTTAACTTCCTCCATTTAAACAGAGGTCATGTTTGGCACAGTGGAAGCGTAATTGTTTTCCCCCCCTTGATCAACTGCTATAGCAACCGAGCAAAGCCTTTGTGCAGCACTGAACAGTCTAATACAGATTATGGGTTATGTGCAGCATAGTGCTCTTTGATCTTTATCAAACACCAGAATTACATCCACTTTTTTTTGCTTTATCTCCACAGACGAAACTCGAGGAAGCTTTAACGCTGGCCACAGATTTCCACAACTCTCTGCAGGACTTCATCAACTGGCTAACCCAGGCAGAGCAAACGCTTAACATGGTTTCACCCGCTTCCCTCATCCTGGAGACCATCATGTTTCAGATTGATGAGCATAAGGTAATGTTTGTTCAGAGAGGATTGTTGCCCGGCCTCTGAAGAGAAATGAAATGCTGATGACAAGAAACTTCTTTTTGAATGTTTGTGCATGATTGCTTTAAGTGCTCATGGAGTAAAAGTGTTTCTGAGATGCCAAGTTAAAGCCGCATCATCCAACTATGCTTTTACTCTACTTCTATGATAAATACTGTGATAGATATTAGTATATACAAAATAGCTATTCATGTTCCACCTTTCTGCTTCTTCCTCAAGCCAACAATGAGTCAGTGACATCTGTTTTGTCATTTAAAAACAAAACTCATTAGCACATCAATCAAACAAATCACATTACCTCTGCTGCTGAGTAAGAACTTTGATTCCCTTTTAATATTATAACATATGGCCTACATCTCTGTTATTTCTGCTCTTTACTGTACTTGTGCAGATGTTTGTGACGGAGGTTAACTCCCACAGAGAGCACATTATTGAACTGGACAAGACCGGAACACATCTGAAATACTTCAGCCAGAAACAGGATGTGGTCCTGATCAAGAACCTGCTGCTCAGCGTGCAGGGCCGCTGGGAGAAGCTGGTGCAGAGGTCTGTTGAGCGAGGTCGTCTGCTGGACGACGCCAGAAAGAGAGCGAAACAGGTGCTGTTCTGTGCATATTTATATTGAGATTGAAACGGGCATGGTTTCAATGTTGTCAAGACTTTTTATTTTCATTGGAAAGCTCTGGAAATATATGAAACCTGCAGCCTATTAAGAGTATTTTAATTCATATGGGCCTCTTCTGCTTCTTTGGCTTGAAAATTTAATTATGTGAACAATAAGCAGGACTTTGTGATAAATCGACTGAAAAGTGCTTTGCGCTTTTTTGTTTGTTTCTTAATCATTCATTAGTTCCATGAAACCTTCAATAAACTGATGGAGTGGCTGGATGAATCTGAGAAGACTCTGGACTCTGAAGTGGAAATTGCCAATGACCCAGACAAAATCAAGATGCAGCTGGCACAGCACAAGGTAACTGGAGGGGAAAAAAGACGATGAGAAAGTACGCTGGGTCCCCTTGATCCATTTACAGCAGAGTTTCATTCATTATACAGAAACATCTGCATCCAAGCCAACATCTACAAAATCATGAATCAGCTGCACTCAGCCTGATATGTAATATATGAGAGTTGGAATTACAGTGGTAAAAGCCAGTTATGACAACTACAGTATCTACAGAATGCATTAGTTGTGCATTTACTTGCGTTGCAGCCTCCTCTTGTTGTGTTTGCAGTGTTATGTGGGGAGATTGTGCTAATCCTATCATAATCCCAGGATGGACCAAATGTATTAGGGCAAGCCTTGCTTTTGGATACTTTTAATCTCTGTAGAGCAGTGGCTCTTTGAGTTTTGACCCCTTTTTTGTTTCTCTCTCTGAATACCGCCTTCTTAATCAGAAAACATACATACCCATACAGATTAGGGCACTATTACCATGGCGACAATAGTAAGAGGAAAATCGTATACCCCGTACATGTAAAGACACAGACTTATAGCACTCTACCAAGCCTCTCTTTTGTTAGTGTCTTTATAATATTGCTGATAATATGTTTTTTCTCGCATGCAGGAATTCCAGAAAGCGCTGGGCAGCAAACACTCTGTGTATGACACCACCGCTCGAACAGGGCGTTCCCTGAAAGACAAGACCTCCCTTCAGGATGATAATCAGAAGCTGACCGACATGCTGAGTGAACTGAGGGACAAATGGGACACAGTTTGTGGCAAATCAGTGGAGAGGTGAGGATGCATCTGCCCACATTTGCAGCTGTTCTTTATCTCTAGTCAGACTACTTGCCGGACCTCTTCATTCACCATGGATGATTTGTTCTCCCCTGCAGACAAAACAAGCTGGAGGAGGCTCTGCTGTTCTCCGGACAGTTTACAGATGCTCTCCAGGCTCTCATTGACTGGCTGTACAGAGTGGAACCTCAGCTGGCTGAGGACCAGCCCGTACACGGAGACATAGACCTGGTTCTCAACCTGATAGACAACCACAAGGTAGGAAACAACACTGAACCTAAGACACAGGAAGACATTTTTACTGCCGCACCACCACCCTTTCCTTTTATCACTGGGTGCTTCTTATCACAATAGAAAGCAAATGACTCTTAAACCAAACTAGAGTTCGACTGCAAATTTAAGCGCCTAAAGAACAGGCATTATACATTTTCATTGAGACTCACTGTTCTTTGAAGTTTTCTATCCAGCAAAGATGTCTAGAAAATGAATGCTCTTTTGTCTGCTCATTTCCTTTGACCTTTGTTCAGCCATCATTAATAAAAATCCAACTAATAGCATCACTGAATTTATGAAGAGAACAAATTTGCTTGAATTTGCAAGTCTTTGTTACCCTAGTTTAGTATTAAATCATACACAGTGAATTCACAAAAGCAACTTTTTCTCCACTTTTTCAAATGTTTTTGTGGCAGTCATCAAAGCAACTGAAAGAGTTTGGTTTCATTCATTAAAGCTGTTCAAAATGTGGCAGTTTCGTGTTGTCTAAACGTGTCGTCCGATGACTGGTGCCTGCAGGCTTTCCAGAAGGAGTTGGGAAAACGGACCGTAAGCGTTCAGGCGCTCAAACGTTCGGCCAGGGAGCTGATTGAGAGCAGTCACGATGATTCCTCTTGGGTCAAAGTCCAGATGCAGGAGCTGAGCACTCGCTGGGAGACGGTTTGCAACCTCTCGGTGTCTAAACAGGCCCGACTGGAGCAGGCCCTGTGCCAGGTACTGCAGAGCTCCTACAGTCATGAGAAACAATGTAAAGCGACTCTGTGAGCCTGACTGATCTGTGTCTTCTGTCTGTAGGCTGAGGAGTTTCACTCCACTGTTCATATCCTGCTGGAGTGGCTGGCTGAGGCAGAGCAGAGTTTGCGTTTCCATGGCAGCCTGCCTGATGACGAGGAGGCTCTGCGGGCACTTATTGAACAGCACAAGGCAAGCAATGCAAATATTTGTTCTTTTTTTAATCCAAGCTTCTTATTTAAATTGTGTATTTTGACAGTTTCGGGTTGTTTTATTAAAGAAATGAAACACGCCGGCATTCTTTTTTGATTAAGTCCTTTTCTTAAGTAAACAGCTGAGACCCTGACTCGGTAATTGCAGCCTGTCTGCAAGTAGACGGCCTGTCATCTTCCCTGCCAAAAATGCAGCGCTGTAGATATTTTTCTTAACTATGATATCATTTGATTGAAATGGATCTGACCTTGCTGCAGTATTAGAAAAAGCGCGAGCAATGTTTCTTTTTTTATGTTTGTTGAAGATAATCCAATTCCTTATCTAAACGCCTTTTCCACCTGCTATTTTTAAGGAGTTCATGAAGAAATTGGAGGAAAAGCGAGTTGCTCTAAATAAAGCAACTAGTATGGGGAGGCCATTCTCAGCATCTGCCATCCAGACTCTATCACCACCATCAAGCACTGGAACACCATCATTAAAGCCCGGTTTGAGGAGGTCAGTTTGCAGCTGCATGCTGGCACACATGCTTTACATACCTGTTGGTATGACAGAACACAAGTTTGTATGCTTCCAGCTACAAGACTTCCTCTTGCCTTTTATGCGCAAATCACTCAACTGGGACATTTTGTTCATTTAGGTTTGTTGCTCTTTGTAGCACCCAAAAGATACGCAGCAGGAATGACTACAGATTTCTGTCTAACCGGCACAACAGAACAATAACATGATTTTAAGGTATTTTGAATGATTTTTTTTCCTGTCTATTTAGTATTAATAATGTGTATGATGCTTCTGTTACAGGTGCAGGCTTGGGCCAGACAGCACCAGCAGCGACTGGCCACAGCCCTCACTGAGCTGTTAGCCACTCAGGAGCTGCTGGAGAATCTTCTGACGTGGCTGCAGTGGGCTGAAACCAACCTCAATGATAAGGACAAGGAACAGCTGCCTCAGGAAATCGAAGAGGTCAAAAGCCTCATAGCAGAACACCAGGTAAAAGAAAACCACAGATTAAAATATTGCTAGCATAATTTATTTAATAAATAATTTAGCATTCATCATAATGTATGGCTTTTTTCACAACAATAACTGACTGTCACCTTTTCCTGCAGGCGTTCATGGAGGAAATGACCAGGAAGCAACCAGATGTTGACAAAATCACCAAGACACACAAAAGGAAGGCTGCTGTGGAGCCCCAAATCCAATCTCAGATCCCTGTTCTGGACAAAGGAAGAGCTGGAAGTATGTATCCCACAAATTTCCCCTCACAGAGCGTGACCTGAACCATCTGGCTTAATGCTGAGTCGCTGTAGGGTGACACGACGTCCTAATCTTGTCCGTTTTAGCACCTGTGGTGATGTCACTGTGAATCTATTCTTGCTGATTACATGGTGAATACACAGTTCCAGTGAAGTGTTTTTCTCACAGGAAAACGTTCTCCCACACAAACGATGTATGCGTCAACCACACAAGCTCCCATTGAGACCAAGAACCCGAGGATTAACCTGCTGGTGACTAAGTGGCAGCATGTGTGGCTGCTGGCTTTGGACAGAAGGAGGAAACTCAATGATGCTTTGGACAGACTGGAGGAGGTAATCCGGCACTTAGGTTCACACAAATGAGCTCTTAGTTTTATCACAAGCACACATTTCCTGTAAATGTTTGGCTTTCCTTTCCTTATCGCTTTTTCTTTCCCTTCTGTGCAGTTGAAGGAATTTGCCAATTTTGATTTTGATGTGTGGCGGAAACGCTACATGCGCTGGATGAACCATAAAAAGTCTCGTGTCATGGACTTCTTCCGCCGCATTGACAAAGATCAAGATGGCAAAGTGACCCGGCAGGAGTTCATAGAGGGCATCCTGTCCTCCAGTAAGTGTTTAAACATTCAAACTTACAGCTGAACAGCTTGTTCCAAACATGTTTCTTTGATAATGCTTTTCTCTTCGTTAGAATTCCCCACCAGTCGTCTGGAGATGAGTGCTGTTGCAGATATATTTGACAGGGATGGCGACGGCTACATTGATTACTATGAGTTTGTGGCAGCTCTTCATCCCAACAAGGATGCTTATAAACCACTAACAGATGCTGACAAAATTGAAGATGAGGTAATGAGAACTCTCATGCACTGGCTTTTAAATAGTCTCTTGAGGACATGCTTCAATAAAGTGTCATCTGTCTGTAGGTCACACGTCAAGTGGCAAAGTGCAAATGTCCAAAACGATTCCAAGTAGAACAAATCGGCGCCAACAAATACCGGGTAAGCACATTTAGACCTTTTTTGGCTTCTTTGAATGCATTTTTTTTAATGAATACAAGCTGTGACGTGGTTATTACATTTTTGAAATACTTTTTAATGGGAAGATGTTGGTGAAGGTAAGTGTGGAATGTGCTGCAGAAACTGTCGTTAAACATCAACACATGCTGACTTTTCTGTATTTTTCTTCACATCACCAGTTCTACCTTGGAAACCAGGTACATGTGAATGCCATCTTCTGCTTTTATCCTTCTGTTATGTGCCTTATCAAGCTTTATGTCCTTTTCGTTTACCCCGTTTTCTGTCCAGTTAACACTTTCTGCCCAGATTCCTGGCTGATGTTCTCAGACTGGAACTCAGAAGTAGAAATAAAAATCCTTGGCCTGCTGATTTAATCTCTTTTCCATCTAACAATGTGCTGGTAGCTGAATGTAGTCTCAAATTTGATTCAAAATGAGCCATAAAGCCTTAAGAGCCCAATGTGTTTTAAGTTTTATGTCATTCTATTTTCAAATTACTTTTTCTTTTGTTGTAAAGTAAGAGAACCAATGCAGTAAATATCTGCTTTTGAGTTTCAGAAAACACGATGCTAGTGTGCCAATACCATTTCAGCCCATATTTTATTGGTCCATGGGCATATATTCATCTGCTGGGCATATAATAATGCTTTCTGTGTGCTTGCCTTTGGTGCTTCAGTCATGGGAATGATTTATCTCAACATTGGCTGACACACTTTTTGTCTTAACTGACACTGTTTATTAATTTGTTTTTAAAGTTGGGCAAAATGAATGATTTCAGTTAATACACTGCTTTTCATTTTTACTTTCTAAGTTAATATGTCCTGATAAATTGCATGTTGCAAAAAGTATTTTATTGCTATGGGTTGTTGGAGGTGTTAGTGTGAGGGGACAGGGGTGTTAGTGGTGGTTTGTAAATTAGTTTGTATTGCTGTTTTGCACAACAATTGAATTGAAATAATTCTTTTGACAGTTTGGTCTGGTTCACTGCTTACATGACTCCTTAATCGGCGATGAGACAATAGCAAACAGGGAAAATCAAAATCTTACCAACCACCTACACGTTGCGGTTTTGGAAAGCTGTATTCTGGTAAATGGTTATTCTTAAGCTGTTTCTTGTGCCTTTTTTTTCCTCCAGATCATCTTCACCTTTAATGTATTTGATCACTAAAATCACCAGTGGCATTAAATCATTCTGATAATCATACAAGTGCAAGATTTTTTTTATTTTTTATGCCAGTTACAGATGTCATAAGATAGTCGGCACTTAGGTGGAGGGTCATCAGTGTTTGGTCATGTCTGCGTGTCACAGTGTGTTAGATTAGACAGACCTGATCTTGAACCATTCCCCATGTTGTTCTCAGTGTGTCATTGGAGCTAGCTGCATCGGATCTGCATCCGTGTCAATGCATCCCGAGCATTTGAATCGTAGCTCTAGAAAATGCAACAAAGTGCTGGACTGCAGGAGATTGATGTCTGTCTGCCTGATCATAATGTGAATCTTTGGTTTTGACAGAAAGCATGCGGCTGTGATTGTTCTGTGCAAATTTAATGTTTTTGTGCTAATGCTCATGGTCACATCCAACTGGCTGACGTCTGACTCATATCACCTCCATCGGGCTTGAACCATTCACACCCATAACATGCTCAGTGTTCTAATGTTTGATATGTGTGATTGGTACGATGAAGGCAAATGATTATACTCGAAGGCCCCCTGGTGGTAAAATCATGTGCCTTCAGGTCTGTTTTTTTTTTTACAGGCTCAACCTGCAGTAATGGCACCAAACGGACGCCATACACACTAAAATAAAGTCAGACATCACAACTAAAACCACACATAAGCAGAAATCACTGGAATACGTTTGTGAAGCTGTGACGTTTGTGTAACTGCTGTAATTATTGCACAGCTTTACAATACAATACAGGAGCTGAACTTTTATTAACTGTAACTAATATGAATGTAGAGTCTGACTGATGCTAAAGCTTTGAAGACGCTGTTTTTGGCATTAAATTTGTGTGACTGTTCTACAATACCAATATACCTTAGCGTCAGTATTTTCCAAAATTTTGAACCGATAATGAATCCGTCAGGCTCAACATCGAATGATTGTTTGTATTAGACGGCGTGAAAAAATACAAGTCTTTTCACTGTAGCATGAACTCATTGAATAATTTCAGGATAGTACATACCAGCACACACTAGTAGAACCAATTGGATTGATCTTTGTGTAATTTGTGTCTTTCAGAATGAAATGAAATGTGACGATTGATGTTTTTGTGTCTAAATCTTTGTGTGTGTGCTTGTGTGTGTAAACCTGTGCAACATAGAAATGAAACCAGTGCACATAAAATTTCTTTGGATACTTTTTGCAGCTTAATGAAATATTTTTTTGATTCAAGCTACCTAGAAATTGATCAAATTAATGTGATTCTCCAAATCCGTCTGGTTTCTAATGTTGCACAGCTTTTAGTCTGCAGTGCTCATGGGAAGATCAATGTTTTCACACGTCCCCTCTCTATTTTCCTTCCCCCGCTGTAGTTTGGAGACTCTCAGCAGCTTCGTCTGGTGCGGATTTTACGCAGCACTGTGATGGTGCGGGTGGGAGGAGGCTGGATGGCTCTGGATGAGTTCCTGGTGAAGAACGACCCCTGTAGAGGTGAGTCCAAAAGTTTCCCACGAGAAGTCACACCCCAGGGCTGATGGATTAAATGCTAAATAATGTACACATCTTGTTTTGTACGAGGTGTACTTCTGTATTCAGTTACATTTTGTTCATTAGTGTGTGGTTAAACAGTTTGGCAATTTTCAATTTGGGCCACTATTCCAGTGTTTAAATCTTTTAAGGAAGGTAGACATTACTGAGGACTCCCATCAGTCTGACTTGGCTTGTCCAGTTCTCTGATTTACAGAAACATTTGTATCACTGTGTACTCCATCTGTATGGATTGTTAGACGTTATTACATAGATTACGAACATTTTGATAGATATAGAAGAAAAATACTCTGCATTTATTAGCTAATGTGAGCTGACTTGAAGTTAGAACTTGCTTTTTGTGAAGATTGCATAAGTATACTGTGCATATTACTGAGGATTAAAGTCAACCAGTGAAAATTCAGTAAGAAGTAGTGGTGTTTTTTTTTTGTTTTTTTTAGCCAAACATGACATAGTATGTATTGTTATTGTCATTACTGAGTTTCTTACTTAATATAGTAATTCAGAATAACAGCTGCATCAGGAGTAGTTTAGTAACCACTGCTATGACTGTCTTTTCTTTGTCCTTGTGTTGGACCCTTATACTGATTTATGTATCTATGTTGTTATTTAATTTCTTCTTCTCTTCTTGCTGTTTTAATCTCACACAAAAATTAAGTAAAAACTGAGTGAAACGACACAGATGTACCTAAATCATCTCCTGGAAATGTATGAAGACTTCCTGTGTCCATGTCTAGTGCAAACGCTGTTGTTCTCTGCTTGTTTCCGCTCTCTCCTGTATTAATGATCAATTTCTGTTTTTCCTGCTAAACCCTCCTCCTGCTGAACATCATATCATTTCTTCTAGTTCATCACCACGGGAGCAAAATGTTGCGCTCGGAATCAAACTCTTCAATTACTCAGTCTCCTATAGGTTGGCAAATCTCACACTTTCTCACCTTGCTCCATGAACCCACCAGTGGTATGTGTGTCTGCACATCCGAGTGTGTGCTGCTTGCGTTGGTCCCGGTGTGTGTTGCCGTAGCTGAGTGTGGATGAATGCCATTCTCCCAAACCGGCTCCGCTCACAAATCAACTGTCGTTCAGCCGCGGCTGGTTTTTTCATGCATGCGGTTGTTTGTGTGAGTCACATCACCTGCTGTCACTATCTGAGGCACTATTTTGGGACCCTTTTTTCTCTCTCAGCATGTAATGAGGGGATCCGAGCCAAGCTTCTTTTGCAGTTTTCAGGTTTGCTGCAAGTATTTGAAACCCTAATAAAAGGTTTAAGAGCTGCTAAGCTGCCTATATTACCTGTAAATAGCAAATAGTCATCATTGGTGAAAATGAGGTCTCTGCATAACTCACAACAAAACTGAAACAGTATTTATTGCACTGTTTACTTCTTTGTGGCTTAGTTATTAAAACTGCATGTGAATCTGTTTGTTTTTAACATAACTGCAAAATATGTTTTGGTTTATTCTGTGTAGTTTGTGTTGTATTGTTTTTGTACTTCTATTCATTTGGCAGGTTTTGGTTATAGAAGTCTTTCGGCAAACTTTGCTTTATTTTAGTTTTGTCAACATTGAATACTGCTGGATTAACACAGCAGCAGTAATTGGAGTTCTGTTTAAACAGTATGAATAAAATGGGAAGATGCATGAGACAAGGTTTTTTTGTTCGGGATTGTTTGTGCATTTTAAATACTGTCCTTTATTGGAAGGAGACAATCACATCATGGTAGCGCTTTATTTTATTAGTCTGTACTTTCATAATAATTTCTCAATAATTCTCAAATGTGTCTGAGAATTTATTTGAAGTTTCCAGGGAATCATTGTGAAAAATGGTGTTGAATTCTGAGCATAAAAAAAGCTTTTAGTTCCTAAAATGTGATCTTGTTCGTAATAACTGAATAATTACTGAATTTGTAAGGGTTTAATTCTAGCACCTGTTTCAAGGAAATACTTTGTGACAAAATGGAAAAATCTGTCCCGGAAACTTCCTATAAACCATGTGGGAAATTATTAGAGTTCTTTTTTAAACAAGAAGCGGAAATAACATTTTTCACTCACCATCATCTTCATTATCATCAAAACCAAAATAATTGTAAAAGTTAATCACTGGCGTTTTTATTCGGTATGACTCACTTGGAGTATCGTTTCTTAGCTAAAGGCAGGACCAATATGGAGCTGCGAGAGAAGTTCATCCTCCCAGAGGGAACCACGCAGGTGATGGCGAGTTTCCGGTACAGAGGTCGGAGGTCTCGGCCGTCGTCCAGAGGAGCTTCTCCCAACAGATCCACGTCCAGTCAGAGCTGTCCGGTGCCATCACACCAAGCCCTGACCAGCACACCCAAGGTAGGAGCCTCTATCCGCTATGCGAACCAGCTGTTGTTTCCATTTCTTTTACACTGTAGAATGATCCTTCCCTCCTACTTAATTATCGACCTTTCTTTACTTGTTTTGCATAATTTGATCATTTTGTAATTTATTTTCTGTTTCCTCCATCTAGTAATCCTTGTAGTTTTTTGATTTATGAATCCATATCTGTGTTTTTTTTTTTTTTGATTTGCCATTGTTCCCCAGACTCCCCAACACATAACCCGCAATTATGATAAGCCATGGCTTACAAACAGCAAACCCTCCACTCCTCTTAAATCATCAGACTCCTTCGGGAGCCAAGGTTCATCCTCAGAGGTATAGTCATATAAAGCACATGATGCGGAACGCTTTAGATGTGTGACCCAACTGAAATCTACTCCAGAGTTTTGTTTATTTTTAAATAGACAAAAAGTAAATATTTCCACTAAGTACATGGTGTATTTGTCAGTTTAGATTTATTAAGCCGATTTCTAATTTAGGTATTAAATGAAAACAATGATCCACTGGGAGCAGAAGCAGAGACAGTGATTTCAGCTGGGTCTATAAATTCTAACTTTGCATAATGGGCTCAATCTTTAAGTGTTGCTTGATAAGAAATATTTGCTTTATATTAAGCCAACTGCAGTGTCTTTGACTTTCTAAATGTAATCTGTGCATGTGTGATTGGTTTTTGGCATATTAACTCTACTTTAAGTCTTACTAACTGTTTCTAAGAGATGTCTCGGCTGCTGCAAAAATATGGATTTTCACAGTGTTATTTCTAAAATTTAAAACTAACTGAGTAATATTTGTAGTGTTTTCTGATATAACTTGTTGGTAAGGTCCGTTTTCTAAAGTGATGATACTGTACAGTTAACTGCCAATTGTTACATTTTAAAGCACTTAAAGTTGTGTTTTTTACAGAATTCTGCGGTTCAAGGCAGCAAATTGCGTCTTCCTGGGTATTTGTCTGGCAAAGGGTTTCAGTCTGGTGAGGAGGGAACCTTGATCAGTGCTGCTGTACTGAAAGCTCGAACACAGACAATAGGCGGTGAGTAGAACTTCAGTAAATCACTGCGTGAATGTGAATGTGGCCCCACGTCTGCTGGATGTATAAACAAGAACTGCCTGCTAAACATGTCAAATTAGAAGGTGATTATATGTCAGCGAGTTTGTCATTTTAAAAGATGCTTGTCAGTATTTTCTGAGTCACAGATCTACAGTACTAGCAGCAGACCTCAAACCGACAACCATTGGCAAAACACAGAAAATTCGAAGCTGCCTGTTAATAATCGTCCTTGATTTAATGTTTCCAGAGTCAAGAAAAATTCCAGCCGGCCAGGAAGTAAAGCCGGAAGCAGAGGAAGCAGTCGCAGAGGAAGTGACGCCTCTGACTTCGACATCTCGGACATCCAGTCTGTGTGTTCAGATGTGTCTGAGACGGTTGGAGAGTCCACCAGAGCGACGCCGAGATCTGCATCCCGACAACACGGAGGAAAGCCCTCCAAGATCCCCACTCCTCAAAAACGAACCACTCCCACGAGCAAACTGGCCAAGGGATCCAAGCGATAGTCAGTGGCCTTGAAAACAAACAACCCAGGAGCTAGCTGCACCCGAAACACATAATGGACACTGGAGATGTTGAATTTAAAAGACTGCAAATGTGTTGAGTGTTATTTAAATCGTTGCGAAGATGTAAAATATTCTGTTAAGAGGCAATATGGTTTAATATTATGTGAGAATGGAATGTTAATGGCCTTGTGTATTTGTTTTTAATGTATTTTATTTTTTGTGAAAAATGTCAAATTGTTTTTATTGTATTTTATTTTATTTATGCAAATCCTGTAGGTTTGGTGAACACTAGAAAATCTGGGAATGAGCAAGTGGAACGGTTAACTAACATTTCTACACACTAATGAAGGGCAAAAATGTGGAATAGCTTCTCTGAGAGTTACTGAATGTACTGTAATTTATGTATGCTGATGTTTGGAGTAGATGGTGCTTTATGGTACCATTTGAGGCACTGCAATTATCTATTTAAGTGCTATGTTATACTGCCAACTTGCATTTAAAGGGCAATGCAATATACCACAGTAAACCCCACTAAGCACTGCAGAAACCTTTGAGAAAACCCTATTTAAGACAAGTAGCAAAGACCTCGTAATCATGAAGCTTTCAAGTCCTGTTCGTTTGTCAGCAGCTGCAGCCCCTCTTTGGTTTGACCACTTCACAGCAACGTGTACATTGACCCTGAAGAGGTGCCACTCTATGTAGACATTCTCTGTGCATCCATGTCAATGTATGGTTCATTTCGGTAGAGCTGAAATTGTTACTGTAATATTACTTTGTAATAAACCCGCTTGCAGAAAGCCACCAGAGACTGGTGTGGACCACAGAATCGTCTCTGCTTTGCTCACTTGAGTTCGCCCGGCTCAACGGCAGCTTGGGATGGCAGCGTCTGTCCGTCTGTGTCTTGTCAGCCTCACGCTGAAATGTCTCAGCAACTGTCAGATTGGCAGGAAATATGCTGCAGATACTGAAGGCCTCTGAGCCACTGTGACACAGACAAAGATTGACACTTCAGCTGTGCCTTGTGTTTAGCGCTAATTAGCACTTGGATGAAGATCGGGGAATATATAAACTCACTTGATAATAATTTGGATGTTTGCTTTGTCATTGTGAGCGTGCTACCTTGCTGTTGTTAGCATTTAGCTCACAAATAGCTTCAACCCCCAGCAAACAAGCCTCCGTATGCCTCTTGTTGGTTCCGTGTGGTCACTGTGGGCACATGAAGCTTACATATATCCACCAGCAAACCCACTGTGGATTTTCTGTGGGCAGCCCGTGCATGGATTTTCCCACAAAGAGCCTGCACTGGGTTTTTACAGTTAGGGCCTTAATGGGGCCAAAGTCTTTTTCCAACTGTTTGTCGGACAGAGCTTCTAAAATGTCTCACTTTTTCTTTACTACTTCTGTTCCTCTGTATGAATGTTCCTCCTCTGGATCTGTCAGGGTCACAGAAGTGTTTCATCCCGTTCTATAAAAGTAGAATGCTGTGTAATTGGATGATTATTAGTTGCAAAGCTAGAAACACTGAAACAGTTCAGAAATGTTTATATTATGTCTATGTGCTGCAGCAGTTATTTATTGCATATTATTTTATTCCCTAATCTTTTTTTCCTTTAGCCTGTTTGGTGGATGCGGTGTGGTAGGTTAGATTGAAGGTGTGGTCTGCTCTGAGTGGAATGTTTGCAGACCGTCTTGTGTTTAGCTGTGACATACTACATCTGTCTCTCAGCGATTCTGCTGCTGGTAAAACGCTGCTTTGAATGAATATACGCTACAACCGTGAAACTGTCTTTTTGCTAAGTTTCAACAATAGTTATCGCAAATGCTTATTTCATCACTGCGCCACTGGATACTAAAGCCTTGCATAGGGAAACGCACAAAGCTATTGTAAAGAGAAAACACCAGTAATGTCAAATAAGTCAATATTTTAAGTTTTTAGAGTTTGCATCAGCACTGATTTCAAAAGATTTAACATGCGTGAAGTTCACCTGCATTTCCCTAATGAGATGACTCAGTGAGATGCACTGGGCTACACTGTAGTGACTGCAGGTCTGACTGGCCTATGAGAGGAGTCTGATCCCCCTGGGGACCAAAGGTGGAGTGGAGCTCAGGGGTCAGGCTCCTCTGAGACCCACAGCTTCGAGTTTGAATGGTCCTCCTGTTCAGCTCAAACACTGGCCCCAGGATGGCACTTTAGAGCGGGATATATCCTCACACCAGGGAAAGACCCACCAGCAAGAGCCCCTGGATTAGGTTTTTCAGGAATATGTGAGTAATTTCAATATTCTTTGTATTTTTGCTTTTTTTTTTTTACAATGCATTTGAGGAAGGCAAACAATGTAAATAGGTGTTGTCTCTCCTACTAGGTGTGTTGAACAGAGGCAAATATATTTCAATGAGTTTCTCATGTGTAACTGTGTGATCTGATTGGTAAAATTTCCAAATGTTAGCATAGACAAGGAGACACACAGCTTAGAAAGTTTTCATAGTCGTATTCCATCAAAGGTATTTATGTATTTCATTATTTAAATTAATTAAAATATAAATGTTCTGTTGATATTTCAATAGGTCCGGGTAAGAAATTTAGCATTTTTTGTTTGTTTTTCTGTTCCTGAATCGTTATTTTTAATTTTTTTCCCCCTTTCTATCAGCACTTTTTTCTACTCTACCATTAATAAAAATACATATAGCTAGTGGAATTTAGGCGTATGTACATTTATGTATCGCTGAGTCTTATCTGACCTTATCTTCAGTCTATTTCAATTCCTGATTTTCTATTGCTAATTGCTGCTCTGCAGGTTTTTATAGCCCCTGACTTCAAAAAAATGAAAATGGCAGCCTCCAAAGCTATGCTGGTGTTTGCAGCCCTCCTATTCACCGTGGGATCGGTCCAATGTCAAAAGCTGCCAAGTAAGTTTACGTTTTTTAAACCATTAACTACAGGCGTTTTTGAATGGTTAAAATTAAAACCACACTTTACAACAGCATGCTGGAGGTATATGGTTGTGTGAGGTAGTTACATATGCAGCTATCTTTGTCAGAAAACTGTGTTAAAGAGGTTTCTAATATGTGTCAGGCTTTTTCTAGCTGAATAAGCCTATAATTGTTGGTAATAATCATACACATCACATTAATTATAGGTTGTGACAAAGTGTTTTTTTTTTTTCCAGGTTGAATACTGTACTGCTGCATCATGACCAGCAGATGTCAGTCTTAGTCAGATTACAGTCCATTATTTTGTCTTTGGAGTAGAGTGTGTAATATTTCTTGCTCTCAGTGCTAATGTGGACATAAAGAGGTCAAGAGGGCATCCCAGGGTTAAGCCGTGCTTCAGAACACTTGAAGTTCTGCAGCTGAGTTTCTATCAAAAAGCCTTTAACACAAGGGTTTATTTGCTTTTATCTGTAGGTGTCCTGCCTGCACATAAAACTGTCAAGACAATTTGTTCAGTAGTTCTGGGTTTTTTTCCTACTTACTGTGGCTTTAATATGTAGACCTACTGACCGTGTTGCATGGCAGTGAATCATATGTCCAATAAAACATGCAGAGAATTTCATGGAAAAACTTTGCTGCAAGCTTACACTCTTTCCCAAACTTTGGATAATTTACTTGTTATTATTCTTTATTGTTTTTTTTTAAATGATTTTCTACTCACACCACATATCTACAATCAGAATCCTTCATCAACACATTTGAAGCTCACAGCAAATGCTCTAGCAATGCTGATGTCATTCAAACCACAGCACAAAGCATCCAGTGTTTAGAATTCAGTAGCTAAATCCACCCATGAAAGAAAATAAACAGCCTCTTCGTGTTAATGGCTTTAATAGATTACTTCATTGAGCCTGTGAATCAATGGCATTGTTAACCACACTGAGTAATGCAGCTGTTTAACATGAATCAGTGATATCAGCACTGACATAAGATTCAGAAGTAGTCCAGCACCTTTGAAGATGAATCGGCGTGACGTCACATTAAACTGAATGTTTGTTTGTGCTGTGAGGTTTCGATCTGCTGGAGGAGTTTCGTGTGCCTGAGTCGCGGGGAGTGAGGAGAGTGGATGGCTCTCAACCTGAGGCAGTGGCCTACCGTGTGAACCCTTCCATCCATCTGAAGAGGACCATGAGGTACAGTACCAGCTGATCTCAGTGAAGACGACGAAGAATAAAACATCACATTACACCACCTGAAAGTCTTGTTTTGCTCATCTCTAACTGTACAGCTTCTCAGTAGCATCACAATCGGATGCAGCCAAACACACTTTTGATCGTATCCATCACACCATTTACAGACACTACAGGTGGTCAGAGGTGAAACAGAACTGCAACTTTGAACCTTTTAAGATTGGTTTTAAGTTACTCTTTAAAGTGCAACTGAACACCAGGTTGAAAAGCTGTACGTACACCTGCAACACCACCTAATGATGATGTCACAGGGCCTTGCAGTACACCTGTGCATCACTGCAGGAAGCTGAGAAGTTCAAGCTGCAGTGCAGAACTTTGACATATAAACAAACATCCATTATTTTCAGGCCAGTGTTGGCTAAGCCCGTCAGAGCTTTGAGAAATCTCTGTATTTGACAGTATACCGGTGTTTTGAATCACTATGCTTCACTACCTGCACGGGCACATTAGTAGTAATGCATCATTACCAAGCAAACTTAGGAAACAATGATGTTTTTGATGCTCCAGAAAAAATACAGAAAATGGAGTCATGATGAGGACAAATGCTGTTTAGCAGTTTGCATATATCAGAAGCATGTGTTAGTGTAATTCCACTCGCTGCAATTGGGGGGAAACAAAATTTCTGCACTGCAACTGTGGAGTACTTTATGCAACAAAAATAAGATTTCCACAGGGTGTTAAGCTACTATTGTGCTAAGTTCTCATTTGCTACCCAAAATAGCACAGCTGTGCCTGCGTACACATGTCCTCCAGGCCTAATTGGACGGCTGTCCACACTTCTTGTTTTTCATTTGTGTTGTCTCCGTAGTCTATTTCTTTTTGAATTTAGTGCTTTGTTCATATTAAATTAACATAGAATGGTTTTGTCTGCTGAGTATTGAATTTATGGAAAGAGATTTCCCAAAAACAAATGTGGGTATTGTTTCCCCGACGTCTATGCCAATGTGGCGTTTAAACATAAAATTCAAGGGCCTGTTTTTGCTTCTTCGTGTTCTTATAAAATACAACCCTTATGTTCCCGCAAAAGCTCTTAATTGTTGCTTTGTGTAGAAAAGTAGCCTCTTTTGAGAGTCATCCAGTTTTCTAAACCGCACTCCCATGCCACAGCGATGTGTATCCAGATGGACTTCCCTCCGACTACTCCATCATTGCAACATTTAAGGTGACCGATGACGCTGCCAGGACGTCCTGGAACCTGTGGCAGGTCAGTGACCCAGAGGGACGAGAGCAGGTTGGCCTGCGTTTTCAGGGTGATACACGCTCTTTAGACTTCTTCTACACCCGCCCCCATGGGAGCCAGATGTTGAGAACCTTCAATGGTGTGGAAAAGCTGTTTGATGGACAGTGGCACAAGCTGGCGCTGAGTGTGAAGGGCAGCCAGGTGAAGCTGCTGGTAGACTGCGAGGAGGTCCGAGTGGAGTCTATTGATGAGCCCAGGCCAGTCATCCGCCGAGGATACACCTCCATCGTCAAGAGGGCAGCAAGAGATCGCTCTGCATCTGTATGTTGACAGCTTAAATCTTTACATATCTGAAGTCACGTTTCAATTTTGTCTGATTTTTTGATGCTAATTTCGTTTCCAATTGTATCTCCCAATCTGTCCAGGTGGACCTCCAGCAGATGGAAGTGTCATGTGACCCGGAGCAGGCTTATTCAGAGGGCTGCTGTGAGCTCTCCAATGTGGTGAGTCATATATGATTATAATTGTTACACTCCATCTGTTAGAGATGTGTGTGGAATATAAAAATCATTCTGTTGCCTATCTGTCCATGTCAGTGTGGAGGATATGCAGAGATCGGCCTAACAGCTGGAAGAGCATCTTGCAAATGTATGCACGGACAGCCTGGCATCCAGGGACCTTCAGGGCCAAAGGTGATTGTACTAAGCATTGTAATAAGGATCTGGTTTGACATACTGATAAGGCATGTTGAATCTGTGATGACATGTTTTATTTCTCTACAGGGTCACATAGGTCTCCCAGGAAAAGCTGGAGACGCCGGAGGACAAGGAAATTGGGTAAATAAATATGCAACATGTCTCTCAGTAATGCATATTTACAACATTCTGCCATGCTGGTTGAATGCATGTTCTAGTGTTTATTCGACATACTCTCGACATGTGCAGCATCTACTTCCTGTTGCTGCACAATAAGAGTTAAACTGGTTTGTGGGTGAGTGACATTGTAAAAATTTCATTTGTGAGACAGCAGTGAAGCTGTGGAAAATGGCAACAGGAGCACAACTGAGACACGACAGGATGGAAACAGATCTGGAAGCAGAAACGCTTAGCGATAGTAAACACAGGGGTTCCTTTCATACTTTGAAAACTCATGTCCGCTTTGCAGAAGGTTCAGGAAGAATCCAAGATAAACACAAACCAATACGGATGTGACAATAAATTTGTTTTTCTAGTTCTGAAATAGTCATTTGCATCTTAAAACACATGCGCTGCTGGTGTAGAATATAGGATTTAACTCATACTGGCAGAAGATCACAAGATTTCTAATGGTTTTGCTTTTCCATTTGGAGGAAACTAATGCCAAATGTAATAAATCCCACACACAGGAAAAACAGGCATTTGAGCGACCACCATACCCTCCAGCTTTTGTGTGAAAATTGTCACATGTTTTGTTTCTTAAATGCTTTTACTTTTGTGGCTAATGTATATTAAGTTACCTCAGGAAGAACAAACTGGAATAACATTTTAAAGAATATTTTAATATGTATAAAGTGTAAAAGATTAATAAGTATTCTGCTAACGCAGCCAGTTACACATGGATCAGTGAATGAACAAACACTCTCACATTTATATGCTTGAGAGAGTGGCAGACATGATTATTTCCACTTTCGATTTATGACTTGTTAATCTCTTTGATGCTTAGAAGTCACTCTTGTTGGCACAAATCTGAGAGTCTTTTTAAAACAATCCGGAGGACATGTGTTTAAAGAAATTTCTTTTTTATATATATACACAAATGTGATGCTTTGGCGTTTAACATCGTTGCCCTCAAAGAAATCTCCCATGCTGCCTGAGCAAACACATGCAGACCTGTAGGCCAGTGTACACTCAGAGCACATTTCCAGAGGTGTACATGCTACATATTCATGTCTTGAAATGCAGCTGTGGCTCATCTGGGAGTAAACATCTGTCTTGTGTAAGTGGTTAAAGTTTTGACCACTTGCCAGGTTGTGAATTTCCTTCCTTGCCGACATCCGAGGAGGGCATTTCCTGGCACAGATATGCGAACTGCCCATCTCAGGTGGTGGGTGGTCCTTTACTCATCTGAGCTATAATGCCTCAGAAGCATTGTAAAGTTCACGGTCATGCCTCTCGCCATACTGTCGGCCATCCATGAGGTTAGCCTCCACCCAGCTGACTCAGCTTAAAGGCAGTGTTAGGTGAGATGGTCAAATAAACTGACCAAACAAAGGCGCCTTGGCCTTGTTGAACATGTTTGTTGACTTAGTGTACCGTTGCCAACAGAGAAAACACTTTTCCTTCTACAACTGATGAAGCCAGCATCTGTGCAAACAATACTGATCCATGTTTTTGCATTTATGACCAATGTTTCCTACATCCTGCTTGTGTATATTTTCCAGTAGTGTGACTAATACAAGTGTGAAGGTAATTTATAGCATGTTCATCTTTCAAACTTAATCATTCTCCCTTTTCTTAGCTATTTTTTTTTTAAAACTTATGTCAAAGCAACAATTTGAGAATATTAAAGTTAAGAGAAGCTTAAAGCTAGGACGGCATTAGCTTAGCAAAACTTTTCAAAGTTCAAAGAGATAAATGTTGAACAAAATGCGGATTTTTTATCTTCAGAAAAAGGTAAGCCATCTCCTGACTGGAGCCACATTTTTAGAAGAAAGATTGGCAGTAGTCAGCTAAACATGAAGCTACAGACAGTAGCTTGGTAGCTTTATTCCGGTTTATCCAGTCATCTCAAGGAAATTTGCATGTCAGGTGAAAACAGAAACCCAACAGATGCAAACATTTTATTTAAACAAGCTCCTTAAAGGCATTAGAGGAGATTTAATTTCTTACGACTTTGAACGTAGCATGCGCATGCGCACATACAACCTCTCCCTCACCCTCCTCTAACCTCCCCCCTCTTAACATTTACGAAGAAACGCCCCCCTCCAGAAACTTGCGTAGGACTCGTGAAGTTGCCTACAGCCGCAGTATAATACAATAATACATTTTACCTGTCCAGAAGGAATTTAGCAACCAAGGCATCTGTCTTTAGGTCCATTTGTTGCTTGAGCTGACGCCATCGCCCAAATGACTCGCCAATAGTCACTTTTGTTTTTGCATTCTCGCGATCCAGTTGTCTTTTATTTTCTCTGACCTGAAAAAATGACTTTCTTTTATGGCTGGGTCCCCCTGGATCTTATTCTGCCATTATGTAAAAAAAGATTAGCAAAACAAGTCGCCAGCTAACTACGAAGCTATACCAAAGCAACACATACACAAAACACGTAAGTCCAAGGCGTACGTAATCTACGTAACTAGGCCTGAGCTGGAAGATTTTTGATTGACAGGAAAGGGAGCAAAGCAAACGCCTCGGTCCGAGCGCGTTGATTGGCTGATGTTTTTCAGGTCCTGCCATGTCCACAGTTTTTTATTTTTTTAGAAACCATACATATAAGTCCACTAAAGGTCAGTATATTCATTTTATGTGAATCAGACAAATTAAACAACAAAAACATCCTCCATAATGCCTTTAATGAAGGCAGTAATAAGAAAAAATGTCCCTTTACAACCTGTGACAGAACCAGGATAGTGAGGGCAGCCACCTGCCTCAACCAGTTAGGGTGAGGTTAAAGGGGAAACAGAAAGCTTAGTTTCTCAGAAAGATTAGAAACAAGGAAACAACCATCCCCTAAAGTTCATCCTCTTGTCCAAGGTGGCTTACACACAGCTGTTTTTTAGCTGCCTTGGAATATTAGGGTTGTTATTTATTGCGTAACATGTCATGTCTGCCTTCTGTACCGCTGACACTTCACTGACTGTTTGTTTCCGCCGTGCTATAAGGGAAACAAATTCCACTAATTTTGGGTTCTAATGAACTCATTATATTTTTTCACATTGTACAGAAAACGGCGAAAAATATAACATGAAAGAAACACACTTCATGGTTTTCCCAGTGTTTTTCTGCTGTAGTCTGTCTTTAACAGCATTTTTGTACAAATAAAACAAGATGTAACATGTTAAATACTGAGCTTCAGAAGTGCTGGTCTTTGATTTTTGGATTTGGTTATTTCCTCCTGTATGTAGTCTTCATGCTAAGCTGACCTAAACAAACTCCTCCTGGTCTGACGCATGAAACTGCATCTGTTTCATGGCGAGAACGCAAATAAATGTATTTTCCAAAGTGTTGGAACATTCCTTTAAAATATTACTTTGATTATTCACTGTCTGTCTTGCCACAGTGACTGCAGAAAGATCAACAGATGTTTTCTGAGTGTTTAATTAAGGAACAAATGCTGTCATGTCTAAACTGTTTCTCGATCTGGTGTATCTAAAGTTTAATGTCCCAGAGGTTATTAACTTTCTCTCAGTGGAAACAATCACTAACATTCTGATTTTTCACTCCATTTCTCAGGCCGATTGATTCACAAAAAGTAGCAGCAGTGCATGAAGTCTTGTGCTTGTGACTGAGTCAAACTTGTCTTGCAGGGGATCCGGGGGAACACGGGAGACTATGGCAACGTTGGCGAGCCAGGCCCAAAGGTAAGAGCTGACTTTATAAGCTCCTATCAGGGTTCCACTTCAGTTCGACTCAGTCACAGTATGCATTAATGAAACCTCGCACAAACATCTCAAGGGTGAAGAGGGCATCAAAGGCGAGAAAGGGATGAGAGGACCTTGGGGCCAAGTGGTAATTTATCACTCAAATTAATCATTTTTATTTCCCTGAAATGTTACGAGTTTCTATTAATGAGATGTTTTGCTAACAGGGAGACAGAGGTGCCAAGGGGCTGAAAGGGTTAGAAGGGGCCGCGGGCTTCAAGGTAAACCCCTCTGCTGTGTTTAGATTTTAATTGGACTCGCTGACATGGTATCCATTAAATGAAGACACAAATTGTTGTTTTTTATTGTAGTTGTGTACCTTTATACACTCACTGAGAGGATTTAAATTTGACATTTTGACTGTAATTAAAGGGAGTTCGTGGACCACCTGGAAACATCGGAGAGACTGGGAACCAGGGAGAAATTGTAAGTTGCCCTTTCAGACACAGTGGTAAGCCCTTTTGTAAGTGAATATGTAATTACTGTATTATTAACATATTTGCCTCCTCAAAGGGCACTAAGGGTGACAGAGGATATGAAGGCATACCTGGGTTTCAGGGAGTTAAGGTATTAATGTTTCTTCCCAAACTATCTCTTTTTTTATTCTCATTTTCCATCATCTAAACACTTCATGCTTTCATTTTTAGGGTGAAAAAGGGGCCACTGGTGTCGTAGGGCAGCCTGGACCCAGAGGAAAGCAGGTAGGTTGTTGCGGTGATTCCCAGCTCCATAATCCATAAGTAAACACTCTTAATTCTTTGCCCACTATCTCCAAAATCCTTTCATGTGAGCGTGAAGAACCAGTAAATCATTTTTAATGTGGGAAAACACTGGAATAGAGCTATGTTTTTGGCTTATGTGCCGTCTCCGTAAACAGCGTTAGTTCATGTGGCTGGATTTTGGATGGGATCTGAAGGCCTGAGCTATACCAACATAAGCTGGTGAGTCACTGCCTGAACAGCGGCGATAACCTGCTCTTTTGTAGAGGAAGGAAGGCTCCCCGGTTCGCCGTGTTGCTTGCTGGGTGAGATGTGTTGAAGATGAATTCAGATCTGAATTTATGTTGCTTCAAATGGTGATTTGACAGGGCATTGTGGGGGATCCTGGAGAAAGGGGAACATCTGGAGAGAAGGGGAAGCCTGTAAGTATCGCAAATTGGTCACAATGGCATCTCCTTTAGTTTGTTTGCATTTACACTAGTATGAAACATACATTTTTGATGAAGATGTTTTTGTTCTGAATTTGGGAAAACTAGGGAATCCAAGGACCCGTGGGCAGAGCTGGCACCATTGGAGCGAAGGTAATGCTACAAACAATGGCTCACATGTGAACGCTCACTTATATCACCAAAATGACTTGTCACGGTTATAATAATAATAATAATAACAATGGCGTCTTCCTAGGGCATTATTGGAGATCCGGGTTTACCTGGCAGAGATGGTCATCCAGGAATAGAGGTACTGTCTGCTTATAATAATATTTTTATGTTGATTTTGGAAAGCTTGCTCCTGTATCATTATGCTCTAAATGTCATCTATTCCCTGCAGGCTTATCAAGGACCACAAGGCCTCAGTGGAAAACCTGGAAAATTTGGAGCAAAGGTAACTCACTTATCGTGTTCGGTTTTGTAAATAAATGTAAAATGAAGTTGTTTTAAGCAGACTGATTTGTGGCTCTTTGTGTGTTTAACAGGGGGAGAAGGGCGCCCTGGGGCCAGCAGGAGAAATGGGTCCCCAAGGACGAACCGTAAGACATATTTTCAGGCACTTCAATCACTGAAGACAAGCACATATTGCATGTTGTTTTTAAAGTAGTTTGCCGTCTTAAAGGGAGTCAACAAAGAATAAAGCAGCCCCTTTGGTTGGTTAATAAATGTTTTACTCTCAAGGGCCTGAGAGGTTACAAGGGCTCTGCAGGGAAGCCAGGAAGACCGGGATTTATTGGCCCACCTGGACCTACTGTAAGCGCTCCAGATGAATTATCCTAACTTCTCCAAACACTAGCTCATTCTCTTCAAGCTGTAAAACAATGTCAACTCTTTACAGGGACATGTGGGTGTGCCTGGAAAACCAGGAACCAAGGTAATACATCTTCATCCATTACCCATTAGAGATATAAAATGAGGGCAAAATTACAGTTTAATGGTACAATTACTGTGGCTATTCAGGAATTATTTGCTGGATCAATGAGCCACATAGAATTTAAGATTTGCTTATTTATTCTATTTCCAAACCAAGGCTTGTGCCTGGCTTGGAATACAACCTTGTGTTCAGAGAGCCCTTTTAATAATATTATCAAAGCCATTTGTCTGCCCACTAATGGAACATACGAGTTGAAAAGGTTTGATCATCATATGTTCACCCAGAAAGCTCATAATAACCCACCATGAGCAGGAAGAATGAAGAGTTCAATAATCCAGGTTAGAGACTACCCTTCAGGGCAGGTTGGTTCGGCGTATTCTATTCTCGCCATCTGTACAGGAGGTCAGGATGAGTGCTAAACTCCCCCTGAGGACCTGTTCTTGATGTTTACAGAACGCCCCACGCCAATGAAAAAGACACATAATCCTGCAGAAGCTGCTTTTTTAGCTGTTTATGTCTCTGTGATGTGCTGTAGAGCAAACAAATCTGATTGAAGAGAACCCACTTTCGGGGCAGAAAACTGCCACTGGCCTGTTTTTAAATAAATAAATGAATAAATGACCAATAGTTTAAGCCAATAAGGTATGTCTTAGAACTATGACAGACACATGATTATAAACAGAAAGTCAAACTACTCCATAACATTGAACACTTGATCAAATGTAGAATGGGACAGTATTGATAATCACCTGTCAGAGATGGAATATTCTTTTAAAATAAAATATGACAGAAGCAAGTTTGTAAAGTGCAGCATTCTCCTCTAGCTGGCAGTTTAATTCAGTCCTGCTGCAATTAGCAGTCAGGAAATGGACATTCTGAAGGTTCACACAATTTGATATGGCAAAAAATTGCTAACAGATACTTCCATGTTCAGAGTACACAGAGAACAGATCAGCTCTGGTGTAGGACAGTATTTGGTAAACATCAGCCTTTGATTTAAAACTGGTATCAACAGCAACCTGATGCATGCTTGAAAGTTTGCTCTAAAAATGATCTAAGGAGAACAGACAGGGATAATTTTGTAACCAGATTGAGTTAACCTATTAAGAAGATGCTCATAAAATGGGGATAGCTCCTGCTGCTATGAAACAAAATTGCAATTTATTTGTAGTCTTGTTTGTGTCCACCTGACAAATGTAGGTCTAATAGTCACTTTTTAGCTCTGTTTTGTTCTAATTCTCTTTGGGTTCAACACTACAAGTTGTCTCTTTCATATTGTCACGTTGTTTTGACATTTGACACATTGTTAATATAAATTCTATCAATAATAGTGTGTGTTTTGATAGGTACTCTTGTTTACCAGAGAATGAGCAGCACACCTGTGAAATTCTGATATGGCAAATACTGGCAAACGTCTGTTCTATCATTTGCCTTGTACAGGGTGACACAGGAATCCAAGGAATCAAAGGAGTTAAAAGTGCACAGGTACTGGCTTAAATATTTCCTCCTTCCTGCCTATCATTAAATTGTCTTCATTAGTTTTTCTTAACAACAGCTTGTTTTTTTAAAGGGAGAAAAAGGAATTAAAGGCGCAAAAGGAAAGGTGAGCTATGAAAGTACTAAATTATGTCTTCGTCACTACATTGTGTTACTAACAGTGATAAATATAACACATGGCATCATTCAAAATCCCTGGTTTATCCCTTTAACTTCAAAGCTATGGCCTGAGATTAATAAGTTACTATAAATAAAAACATGGGCCTCTATTCATGTTCAAACCAATCCTTGGATTTAGTCTAAAGATAAACGAGAACATGTTGGTTGTGAGGAGATGGTTCACTGAGGACAGCAGCCATGCCAGTGTGAGTGTTTCCTAATTCTCTGATATTTCTGTCAATGGTTGCAAAATCCTCCCTCCGTCACATTTTCTGCAAACTGAATAGTCTGAAAAATCTCACATGAATCCATCAAATAACATTCCAAACATATTTAGAGCATCTGTAAATGCGATAAGAGCAGCACCGCCCACAACTCCACCAAAATGAATCTTGCACATTTCTCAGACGCTCTCTGCCAGATTTGACTTTTGTTTTGAATTTTAGACGAAAAATTCCAGTTTGTTGAAAAACTCAGATATTATCCTTCCAAAGCAGGTTGTGTGTGTATCCAGTGTTATATAAACTGCTCACGTGCTTTAAATTAACTTTGCCTGTTTACTATTACTCCGTTATTTGGTATTGACACAACTGTGTTAGTTACTGTTTGATTATTACTACCAATATGACATAATATGCATTTGTAGCAGGTATTACTTTCCATAGAGTTTGTGTCCATGCAAAAGTAATTACATGTTGTCTTCTGATGGATACACTTGCTCTACTGTATCCTGTCCTGCTGATGTTGTTAACATGCTCCGTAGGTTGGAGACAGGGGTGAGCAGGGTCCTCAGGGAGGACGGGGGAAGCGTGGGTCTGCAGGCCCACCTGGACGTTCAGGTCCTGTCGGAGTCAAAGGGGTTCGAGGTGAAGGAGGACCAGATGGCTTTCAGGGGCCCCCGGGCCCACCGGTAAGTAAAATGCAAGCCTCTGGGGGTTTTTTTCTGCTGATACAAACATTATAGCGCTTACAGTGGAATAGAATTTTATTTATTCAGCTCTGTAATTCAGATGAAAAGCATGACTCTTCAGTCTCACTTCATCTATCTGCGAATAATGGCACAGAAACAGCAGAGTAATCATTTGCTCTAGTAGTTACACTGACTGGCACACGCTGTGTTTAGTAACAACTTTGGTGTCAAGAACACATTTAAACAGTTTCTCATTAGCCTGAAGTTAGTAGTGACTCACAGCAAGAGTTTCATTTAGTGTGGCTATAAATCCATAATGAGCCTCAGGAAATATTGCTGGCTTTGTTCACTGCATTTGCTCAGAGAGGCAGCCATTGCTTCAGCATGCTCTGTCCTGTAATATTCCATTTTACATGTCCCAGAGTTGGGTCGCTTCCAGTGATGGATGTGGTAATGATTTCTTACACAGGGGCCAACCCTCCCTGCTCAACACGTGATCGAGGTTTGTAAGAAAGTGGTCCTTGAGCAGATGTCCACCTTTGCCAGCTCCGTAAAGAGGACGTGTGCTGCCGTTTGTCCTCTCTATGGGGATGTTCCCATGGGCGCCCCTGGCCCCCCTGGACAGAAAGGACCACCCGGACCTCCTGTGAGTTTACCACTTTGGATGTTTGCTGTTCAAGATGTATCACTCCTTGGCCTTCACCTAGATGCATTTTTTTTCTTTTTTTTAAACAAAATTGCAGCTTTGTGTGTCACCTCACCTCCTGCAGACCCTCAGCTGAGACACGCTGTCTCGATGCAGTACCTTCTCCATACATTGTTCTTTTTTTTTTTCTCCCTGGCTTACTAAAATGCACACACATTGCGAGGGTCTGGACTGGACTAAGAGAGCTGAAGTATTTGGCAGAAAAGCTTGGAATGAAAACATAACGTTTTTCCACGTCTCCATGAGGACAAATAAGGAGTCACAGACTAGACACTTGGTCTGTGTTGAATGGTTTTTGGAGAGAATCAAGGCTGTCCTTGGATTAGAAAGCCTTTTCCACATTATTATACAGTGTAGAATCGATTCATGTTCCACAACTTCTAATCACAGTGACTCTCAGGCTGATAAATATCTAAAAACATTCTACAGTATTAGACTACTGTTCGTAATCGTGAAGTTGTGGTAATGCCAAAATAAGTGATGCACCGGTACTGTACAGTGTTTTCCCATCAGAGCATTGAGGCATCAGCCAAATAAATCTCTTTAGGCTTTTCGTACAGAGCTGGTCAGAGGTGAATGGAGCTATACTTCATGACTTACAAAAGAGCATCTGAGGAGAAATAAAACACCGCAAGGTTTATGGTGAAAACATGCAAAAGATTAGCAATGTATTTTCCTGTTGATGATGTTGTCAGGGGGACCCTGGTAATGATGGCGCTGATGGAGAAGTGGGCCTACCGGGATTCTATGGAGAAGCCGGAGAATCAGGCCAACAAGGAGAAACAGGTGCGAATTACAAGCCTGACAGATGATATTTACGAATCTGTGCGATTAATACCTACGCTATAACTCACCAAAGCTTGTTTTAGGAAGAACCAGTGCCGGAAAAAAAGCAGTGAGATCCTTGAGGTAAACCTCGATTATTTGATTTTTTTGGCCACGTGAAGCAGAACAACAAGCTGCAAACACATCATTAATACATCATCACCATATGAGGCTGATATGGCAGATGTCTTAAACATGGAGAAATGTTGCTGTTCATTTGGTGTTTCTGGCCCCTCAGCTATTAACAGCAAGAATTCCACAATGTTCACCAGCTGGTTGTAAACTTTCTGCATTATTTTTATTGCATAACTTTTTCTGTTCAAGGTCTGAAAACCTACAAAGCCCTAAGTCCATTCCTTATCTGCCTGAAATGCCTCATTTGAAGCCCAGGTTTTTCTTCCGTCACTTATTTACATCATCATGAAACACATTTACATAACACCTGTGTAGCAGCAACTTAGACATGCTGTTTCAAGAGCTTGGTTTCTCAGCTTATTCTCAAAGATCTCAGGTTGTACTCCCTAATCATCATTGCCTGTCTTTTGCCATGCTAGCTGACCACTTAGCACAAATGGTGCTTTTCAAAAGGGGGGCCTTAAAGAGACAGGAGCTAAAATGGAATGTTTAAGATAGGGAGTGAGAAGAGGTGATACTGTGGAGATGAAACAACGAGACAGCAGACGTGAGAGAGTCGAGGTAGTTTACTAATTTCTCTCCACTTCACAGCACATCTAAACTCAACCAACTTGTTTAGTTTTAGCGGGAAAAAACAATAACACTCAGCCAAACCCCGGAACCGGAATAACGCCCTACATTCACTCCCGTCTTAAAGGCACAAGTCCTCTTTGGTGAATGTCTCTCATGTCTCACAAAGTGGGTCCACCACAATACACAATATATAGTATGAGAAAAGTAATGTATTTTTAAATGCTAAAGCAAGTAAAAATATTCTAGAAAGCCCAAAAAATTAAATTCTAAACCTAGAAATGTGCAATATATGGGCCCTTTAACAAACCTAATGCATCAAGTTTGAAAGAAAAAGTGAAAGGGAAGCTGAAACAGCTAACAGCCAGGATATGATGATCTTCTGCTGCATTCATTTTGGTCATGATTTTTTTGTTTTTTATCTGTCTCTCGCTCATCCCCCAACTTTATGGAATGACGACATTAAATCACAGAAGTACGTAGAAATGTCAGTAAAATTTATTTCAAATTAAACTGCTTGCTATACAGAATGGCACCTTTTAGAGAATGATTTCACATTAACCTGCATTTTTACATCTTTTTCTGCATCTGTGCAGTTTTATCTACAATAGTGCCTCATATAATTTAAATATTGTAGAATAAAAGCGTAACATTTACTCCTTAAATAAAGTCAAGCAAAAGTGTAAATGTGCTTGATATGCTTTCCACTATGGGAAAAAAAAACATGTGAAAACCTTTCATTATGAACCGCACTGTATGAAACTGCTGAATCAGATACTGTACAGCGTTGTAAACCTTGCCGACTAACGTGTACATTCTCGGCTCTAATTTATGGTTTGAGGCCCTGGCATGATGTCACAGTCATACTACATTCCCGCGCCAGGCCAGTGAAATCGAGGAATATTTACAAGGTGTTTTAGACATTTATTTAACAATGATCTCAGTAACACATATGGTCTTTAATCAACATGAGCGTCTTGTTCTTGAGTAGACCTACTCCCGGGTGAGTAGAATTTCAGCCTGACTGCTGTCATTCCTTCTGTTAGGTCATTCTATATGTGCGTATGTATGCGTCTGGATTGCAGGTGACAGAGGAGAACAAGGGGATAAAGGAGCCCAGGGTCACGGCCTACCTGGCTTCACAGGAGATCAGGGATCAAAGGGTAATTTCGTTTTTCAGTACTCCATGTTGTCTGATGAGCGGGTTGAAATGAGGCAAATATTCCTGTCCACATCTGTGCCTGTACATCATTTCACACACTGTGTTCAGCTGAGCCTGAAATCCCAGGGAAAGTGGGGGAGGGGGTTTTACAGTAAGAGGAGTGTGCTGTTTGCCAGAAATTGTTATTCTCTGGAATACTCCATTCTTGGAATCCGTGAAAACAGCTTTTCTCAGCTCACTTTGCAGACTGCAAAGCCTGAAGATTAAATGACATTTTTTTGCCTCAATCACAGGTCAGCGTGGACGTACTGGCAGAGCCTTTAATGGTCAGCCTGGGAAGCAGGGCCAGAGGGGGCACGTTGGCCGGCCTGGACTCAGGGGCCACCCAGGTCTCAGAGGACCTCCAGGTGTCTGTGTCACCTCTGGGTGCGCTCAGCTGAACTCAACTGGAGTGACACCTCAGCCGGCACCGCGGAGGTTGAGGAATCGCCCATAGAAGATTAAAAATGTGGACGGTGAATTGAATATTTAGTTTAAAGGAGTAAAGGAATTGTTTTTGTTAATATGTGTTTGTTCAAATATATTGACATTTTTCATGTAAATATGCAAATGAAACCTGAACTGAATTTCTTGGAACAAAAGTTGCCTTAAAAAAACATCGACTTAGAGGAGAGTGGTAACAAAATATATTTGTATAAAAAGAACATCTTCAGCTAATAGTTTTATTTAAACTAATTTCACAAGTTTAAGTTGTCTTTAAAAACCTGTTCTTTTTAATAAAAACCCCAAAATTGATTGGCGATTTTTAGCAGCGCATGGAATTATTATTAACTAAGTTTGAAGACCAGTAGTATAATGTATATAGTATTCTCTATAATAGATGAGTTTTGGTTGAAGGGAAACCTGGAACATAATTTGAAGCTCTGAAGAAGAGTTAAGGGTTATCCTTTATTATATTTTTCATAGATTGCCTGCAGATGTTCAGTAAAAAAAAAAGCAGAAATTTTGTGAAAATTCTTCTTTTATTGATAAAAAAATCATCAAAACATGGATGTTACACTGTATAGTTATTGTGCTTAAAAGCTAATATTACTGTTAAAGTCCTTGAATGTCGATAACTTTCAGCTCGGACCCCCCCCAACAAAATAACAACATGTTCTGCTTCTCTCTAAACCCTCAGTAACGGCACTAGACTGTGAGATGATTTACGTGTAGAGACCAGATTGCACATCATTCCATTGATTAGCGCTGGAATGGCCGTAAAACATCGTCTGTGGCGGAAAGACCCTAAAATGACTCTTTTTTTCCAGTATTGTCAAAATTTAATCCATTCAGTATGATAAAAAAAATTGAAAAGTCTCAAAGATTCATGTCAGTAAATTTTTCTGTGGTATTCCTGTGTGCAGCGAAGCAACAGTACACTGATCAGCCACAACAATAAAACCTGCCAAGTATTATGTAAGTCTCCCACATGCAGCCAAAACAGTTCTGACCGAGTGGGGTTGTGGGTTTGGGGCTCAGTGGATTGAATATCTTGTTCCGTTGCATCCTGCAGATGCTCATTTGGATTAGGATCTCATGACCTTGGAGGTCAGATCAGCCTTGTGCTCTTTGTCGTGTTCCTCGAGCTGTACCTGAGCAGATTTTACAGTGTGGCAGGAAGCATCATTTTGTTTTAGAAGATCCCTGGTGTTGTTGAGTAGCATTGCCATAAATAGTGTGGTTGGTCTACAACAAAGTGTATGTGGGCGGTACGTATCAGACATATCCACACACATACTAGGACCCAACGCTGCTTTTTAATCAGATGTTCAATGTCATCCACTTCACCTGTCAATGGTTTTAATGTTGTAGCCGATCGATATCTTTTGGTTTCCTTACTCCGACAATTTCGCAACTGCAGAAAGCTGAGAAGTTTTAAATGAGTGGGGCACCATCTTGGAAGACAATACGGAGTTTTTTGGTACCACAAGGATACACACCCTGATTTTAAACATTCACCACTGGTCTCGAAAAGTGCCGTGTTGTGCTATTATAGATGCTAGTGTAGCTGTAAATGTTTAGATTTTACAAAGCTACAGTTCTTCGCATTGAAGTAGAAATCCAGTCTAAAAATTAAGCACTTGAGAATCTCAATTAAAGGTGGAGTCTGATTGTTCCCAGTATTCCGAATCTCCATCTCCTCCCTCCTGCTCTCTGCAAGAGCACAAACATGCACAAAGTGGAATAGAGTTGTTTGGATCAATCCGGACCACATTATTTGCTCCCCATTTACATAACCACTGCACTGATTACACATGACTTTAGCTGGCAACAGAAAAGGTGATGACCATCGACCTGTGCATTTTCTCTTGCTCTTTGTAATAGTTGTTGTGGTGATGACAACAAACAATGACACAAGCACCAATATTTCCGGCATGGTGACTACGTAGAAACTGTTGTAGTGTCGTCGCTTCACAGCAGCACAGATCTGGTTTGATTCCTGGCCTGTGTGGACTTTCCGGATGAAAAACCTGCTGGTCAAGCGGAAACGTGACTCAGAATTGCTTGGGATATTGAGGGGCCGTGCTTGCCTGTATTATCTGTACAACCGGCCGACACCTTTCCGGAGCATTTCCCTGCTTTGTGATCAATGTTCCGGGAAAGACTCCAGCAGTCCTGCAGCCCAGAGAGGGCTTAATGAGTTTTGAAAAATAGTGATTGTTTTCCGCTGCTCAGATTCGATGGAGCAACACTTCTGAAGAGAAGAAACACACAGGGAGCTCGGCATGTGGCTTTCCTGGCTCTCGTTTGTTTCCTCTGAGAAGCCTCCCGACTGCAGATCATCGTCCTCCACCCTCTCGGTGACTGCAGCATCATGTGTGCCATGCTGCTCTGTTTTGTTCCACCAAAGGATGCTATGGCCATCTCTGTCATGGAAACTATTACTAATCCACGGTTATCCTGTGAATAGTCTTTCTGGGCTCAGCCGCTTGCTTCAGACATGCTCACTATTTATCTCTGTGGCAAACCAGACAAGTGATCATGATAAACACGGCTTAATGCATGTGACCTGATTGAAACGGCCAAGTACAGTAGAGCTTCAAAGTGATGGCACCAGCTCAAAGATTATTACACAGTGGTTTTATGCTGTCCTCAGGCAGTTATTTAAAAGTTTTAGAGCAGATGCCAAACAGTTTGAATGTTAGCTAATTTAAGAAATAAGCCAAACTGTGTTTTGTACAAGTGAAAGTGAGCAAAGTGATACAACTTTGGATATCACTAATTATACAGACTCAACTCTTTAGCACATTTTTAAACATATCAAGAGAAGGAGATGATGCTGGGGGGCAGATGATGTAACAGTTTTCTGCTTTCATTTCTATGTAATAGTCTCATTTGTGCAAACCAATTTCATATTTGTTTTAATCATGCAATTCCCAAAGCTTCATAAAAGAATTGATGTATCCCTTCTCTAAAAGGATAGGACATGCAATGTTTTATCACTTATAAATGTTAGAGATTATGGGCTTGAGTTTGTATAGACAAGTTCTTCTGATGATTATGAATGGAAAAGAAGGCAGTGCAGAAATCTGTTAAAAGGCCTTTATTCACTTGGTTCAAGGTCGTGGGGTCATTCCACGGGAACAACATGCAGTTATGAATCACCAAGTAGAAAAGAGTCTTTTAACTGATTTTAAAGCATCTTTGATCCGTCTTTTTTCCCAAAGACAAAGCCAAAAGAAGTTACGAAGTTTGTTGTCATCAGTTGCGAAGATTTCTGGCAACATTCATCGTCAGTTCAGATCTCATTTCTTAACAGGGTCAGATTGTTTGTACTGATGTGCACACAGACAGACACTTTAAGGCTTTGCATGCAAGAGGAGTACATGTTTTATACACTGTTCACCCAACAACCTATGTGTAATGCTGAGTGTAACTAAACGGTCTTTAGTTTGTGAACTGAGGAGCCATATTGATAACCTGGTTAAAAAAACACAACAGTCTAAATGCTTCTACACATAATTCTCTTGAAATTATGGGTAAGTACTGTACATTGTGTTGTACTAGGATTGGGGAGTCAATGGGCAGCTGAAAAGGAACATTTTTTTCAAACCACAGTTGCACTTGAGATAATTTTGTGGCTTCATCAAATAGAGCACATGGCATTGTTAGAATTTAAATACACAGAATAATAATGGGTCTTGTTTTGTTTAAGAATCTGCTACCCTTTCATTTATGGAAGTAAATCCTTTCACCTTTTCCCAGAAATTAACACAATGAATCACTTTTTACTGACTAGCAAGTTTTCAAACAGGCACTCGCTTACAAAGAAGTTGAACTAATCACACTGCAGCAATTTATTTTAATTACATCCGATCCACATAATCGCACTGATCAATGTCTCGGCTTCTTGCGGTAATAAACTTTACAGATGGTTTTCTACATGTGCACCTCCGGTTAATTACAAACCAGAGACCAGAGTCTATAGAGACAGAAAATTACTCAGCACTGGAAAGTCTGGTCTCACCAGCAGGTTGGCCACTCCCCGGCTCCAAACACCAACTCTATATTTGCCTGTGTGATCCACCAGAGTGTGCTGAGTCTCAGGGTCAACAAGGCCGTCATCAGGAAATCACTGCTGCGTTAGATGACATTCGTAGTGCTACCAGTAGATGGCATTTATATGTCGTCAGTCTGATGTTGGCTGATTTTATTTATCCTCTCCACCAGAAGTAATATACAGAGTGGCTGAAGAAGTATGCAGAATTTCTACGAGTCCATGAAACATCCTACATTAACAGCAAAAACAATTATAATGATAATAAAGGATTGAAGTATATGAAAATAGAAGTGTCATAGAGGATGCTTTGTAGTTATTACTGATGATGCATTAGCATGTAGTAACTTAATGTTCCAGCTGATCAATGTGCAGCTCATTCTCAGTACTGTATTTACTTTAAATATGCATGATTGTGTAAGACAGTCATGTGTTTGTGTGTTTTGTAACTTTCTGTGTCAAGTAACTGAAGCTGTCATATTTTAAAGTGCATATAAAGTGCAGTCTTTTCACTGAAATGTGGTGAACTGTTCAGTTACAGCAGCAGTTCAGTACCTCAAAATCATGCTTTGGCACAGACTAAATTTACTCAAGTTCATTTTGTTCCCTGGATTTAACTTCACATGAGGTTTGATGTTGATTTCCTCAGCAAGTACAGTGATTATCAAGGTCTGTTGTTAATGTAATGTAAATGAGTTTTTGGCAATTTATCTGACTCTTTGCTAACACCATGACTTGTCAAAATTGACCTTTTTGGAATTCTTGGAGACACCTTTACATTTGAAAATGTTACTGTACTGTTTCTAGCACCATGAGTCACGACCTTACACAGAATTTCTACTTAATGTCTTTGTTTTCATTGTAAAGTTCACAAATTGCTCTGTACAATGCAGTGTTCGTTACACCGTTACGCTTTTCCGGAGCCTTTAAGAAGTCTGGCTGGTGTTAGCTGATGCAGAGCAGACTGCCCCTGAGTACAAACATGATAAAACTTGTTAGAGTGGATCAAACTGAAATCCGCCTGCTCTACAGATAGCAGAGCCAGTTCTGCATTTCTAATACCTCCCAGCTGTCTGTGCAGAAAAAGCACAACAGTAGCTTTTCACACCTTGTTCATGCTGACTTGTAGAACATAATCTGCTGTCCCTTTGAGTGATGAAATGGAACGACGGAGGATAAATTCATTGTAATGCATTGCTGAGCGCTTTGCTGAAGGTACCGTGAAACAGTCTAGCATGCGTGTCTGAATGCACTGAAAGTTAAATGCCGATCTTGTGCTTGTTCTTCATCCAGACATCTCCATGTTTTCTGGTAATGCCCCGAGCAACTCACTCACGATCCAAACCCTCAACACTTGGAAGGAGATTGTGCTCATTACTATTATTTTCCTTTTGGACTGTCAGAGATGGGCTGTCTACTTCATGCTCTCCTTATCTGCTTCTCTTTCCACCCATGATAATTGAGGGTGGCTGTGGGCCAGTAAAAGTCCGGAGTGAGGGGGGGTGGTGGAGAGGAAGAAGGACAGAGGAGACAGAGAGAGCTGCTAGAAAGGGCAGGCTTTCATTCAGCAGAGAAACATGTGCACTTCTCCCCAAATCCAGTTTCTGTAAACCCAGGGCTGTGAACAGTATTGATCACTGGCTCTCAATGAGAGGATTAATGGGAATTCACACAAGGGCTTGGACGCTTACCGGTAACTTTTGGCTTACTTTGCATAATTTTCATGAGGCAACATGTTGTATTTCTGAAATTAGAGATGCTGTTTTGCACTTTGTGTGTGCTTTTAATGCATAAAGATAAAACTGTCATATAACCTTCAATTTATTACATTCAAGCAATAGACAGAAAACTGCAGAGTGTAGAATTCTAGGAAGACTGTTTTTGATTATTTAGGTGAACCTGACAAAGTTAATTTTGGTGCCTTTTTCAGTGTGCTGTGTGTTATAATGTAGTAACAGTGTTCAGATCTGTAACAGTTTATGTAAATGTTTGCTTTAATATCTTAAAATCAGTTGAAATATGCAGCAGTGGCATATTGAAGACATTATCTAAGTTACCAGTCCCTTTTTTATGCTACTATTATGAAAAGAATGAATGGAATCATCTCAAGATTTTTCCTGGCCATTTCACTTCTCGTAAAAAGGATTTTTCTTTTATATTTCTGGTGGATAGTGCACCTCAGTATTGCATGTATCGGATTCATACAACTTTCCCAGACATTCGAATTGTATATCAAGTGCAATGATCTCTCTGATTGGGAGGAAATTAACTGAAAGAAGAAATGTTGGCTAAGAGGCTAAAAGCCCCCTATAAGCGGATGTTTTACAAGACATTATTCAACATTTGGGATCGAACAGAATTCTATGGAGAACAACTGATAGGGCTTGGCTTTTCCTTGTTGCTTGAAGAATTTGGCAGCAATAAATTCCCCTGATGTTGGCAACTGCAGCTCACGCTGAACAGCAGTTGTTGTTTCTGGAATGGAACAAGTGCCTTTTGCCAAATTTGCAGCAGATAACTATAACTTCGAGAGTTCAAGTCGAGTTAAAGCCTGCAGTCGCATTGCATAAACTACAGACACAAAACAAACAGAAGGTGTATTTATTGTTTCCTTTACGATCTCAGTAATTCAAAGATGGTTTCATCTAGAAGCAAAAGCTGAATTTCAAGTGAGGTATAGCTTCAGGTCTGATACTGTCGTTAAACTCTGTGTGATGACTTAGTGTCGCCCACCTTCAACGAGTGAAATGTTACCTTGGGAAATGTGAGAAATTATTTGTTCAGCAGCTTCCTGAACAGCATCTGCAGCTGGAATCAGACTAAGTCTTGCATAAATCTTATTAAGTTACAGCATCGCAACAAACAACAGACTCAATCCAAAATGAATGCCATGTAGTTATTAGATTCAGAACATCTTCATACTTTTTAAGTTAGTTTTGTTTAATATTTTGCATTACAATTCTGCCATTCAGTCACCAGAACAGATCGCTGGAGTCCGATCCTAACCTGCAACACAAGTGCACCTGCTAATTCTGCTACATTACGCAAGAGTTCCAACTTCAAGCATTATGCCACAGCATGTGTCGTGTAATGTTGCATTTTTATTCCTGGATGAAGGTCGACTCTCTTCATCATGACAGCATGTGCTTGGTCACTGTCCACAGCCGAAATTTCACCGTCTGACGGTGTAAATGAATTCCATGTGGCTCGAGCAGAGGTGCAGAAACACTCCGTTTGGGGAAAGTCAGTCGGGGCGAGAGTCATCCCGGTGGACGCTGCCAATGAGGGGGTTTTCCAGCAGCCTCCTCCAGTTCTCTAGAGGGGGAAAAAAGTCTGAAGAAAATGGCTTGCACAACTATGGCAGCTTAACGCCTCCTTCGACTGTGTTACTTCCACGCTGGGTTTACATGGTGGAAAAATGCAGTCATGTTAAAGAGTGTGACCCCGCGTTGGCCGCACAGGAATAAAAACATTTGGGAGGTCGCTGGTTACATCCTGGCCTCCGTTTCATTAACCTTCACGTGTCACAATCAGAAGCTGCTATAAGTTGCATGATCAGATCCCTCCCGTCAAATTCCTTCCACAAGTGCTGGTTTTTACACTGTATGTGGCATATCTGGTCCTCATTTGCAACTTAGGATGTCAGCAGTTTCTTTCTTTCAAGTGTTGGAAACAGTTGTAAAAGACAATTCAATAGAGCAGCCACAGAACCAGCATGTGATTAAATGTTTGCTTTCTGCTCTCTTAATCTAGATCATTACGCCAAATGTAAATATGGGTCTATTTATTGTTTGTCTGGTTCTTAACATCCAATTCCATCTCCTATTCCATGAGCAGGAACAGTACACTCCACTGCAAAGTGATTTGATATTAGCACTTATCTATTACTGAAATAAAAGCACAAAATTGATTATATATGACATTAAGTGTCATATCCCATTAAGTGGTGTTAAAGGACTAACTTGGTGTGTCCTGTGTTGCACCTCAACACCTCTTTCTCACGTTTCAACAGCCAGTCATACAGCAAGGATGTTGCTGTGCAGGTGTGGAGTCAGGAGCCTTAGGGCTGCGCTCGGTATAATCTTAATGAACTGAGTCCATCAGTCAGGTATAAAAAGATGGTTGTAGGGCAAAATATCAGCACAAGAGAGGCTGCTGTAGCAGAGCTGGCACAGTGATGAAAAAGGAACATAAGAAGAGCTGGAGGGACTTGAAAAGTGTGGAAGCAAACCAAAAGAGATTAATCACATGTAGAAAGTGTTTTGCCAAAATCTTCCCAAAATGTCCCATATGTTCAGACATGCCAGCATTTTGAAACGGAGTGTAAACTAATCTTACTCAGGGAAAGGCTCACCTGTGACATAACTGCTGTAAGTGCTTTAGCAGCAGGCACCGGTTAAAATTACTTCATGTGCGGATGGGAAGGAAGGTATTACAATTGGTTTTATCCATGTGGAAGGAAAAGTGTAGGAGTGAAGCTTTTCTGGGCAGGCGCATTGTATGTAGGCCAAGGGCGGGCAGAGATTGGCAAATGGCAAGAGATTTGAGGAAACAGCTGATAATCCCACAGGAAATAGTGAGCACTGGTTTTAGGGCAGTTGTGGTCAGAGGTTCAGTGAATGGTTTACTTAGTAAAGCAGATAGTGCCATGTGAGGATGTGGTAGACGAAGCTTGAAGGGAAAATGCTGAGGTGGGAGGGAAGTGGAGGCTGTGCAGCAGGATTGGAAAGATGGAGCGCGCCACATGGAGGATGGATGCGTGAGAGTTTCAGTGGTGCAAGAAAGTGAATTAGGGGAGAGTCTCACAGCGTCTGTGGCAGGATGAGAATATAAACAACCACTTCACTGCACTTCATGGCTCCAGTGAAAGTCCATCCATCTAATAGTCATACACACTTTATCCTGTAGAGGGCTGTAGCGGGGCCAGGGCCTATAGCTATCACCGGGCGAGATGCGAGTTACATCCAGGACAGGTTAGTAATCCACTGCAGGACCAACACAAAGAGACAAACAACCATGCATGCTCATATTTACAGTGACAGGGAATTTAGAATCACTAATTAACTTACCATGCAAGTGTTCGGACTGTGGGAGGAAACTGGAGCACCTGAAGAAAACGCATACACAGAGAAGCAGGTTTAAACCCAGAACCTCATTGCAGTGAGGTGGCAATGCAAATCACTCCATCACTGTGCTGCCCGCCGTGCCAAATTGTTGGTTCATAGCAAGTGAGCATTGCTGCTTCTTGACTGGTCCTTAACACAGAATGGTCTGTGTTTACCAGCTACTTGGTATGATTCAGGAAACAATAATAACTCCTAGAAAATGCAAGCATCTCACAATTTCACTGCCTATTTTGTGAATGTAATACATTTTATGTTGGGACCAACATCGCTGTTTCACCTCAAAATAGATGATCATGGGTGGATAAATGCTCAAGTCGCTTGCCAATACAGCTTTATTATGTGATAATATGTTTGTGTTGTTGCGCTGGCTTCAGATGAAAACATCAGACAGTGTAGAAATACACAGTTTGTGCTGAACCTGCTGATTAAACCAAAAGCAGACCGACCTTTTATTTAATTCCGAGCACATTTGTTTTGTATCTTTCTTTATAAGTTTGACATTTGACAGGCTGTTTCTACTTTTTTCCCCTTTAACCTTTCATATAACAATATGAATCACGACTAAACAATAAATATTTTATATTGCCCAGTCTTTTCTGAGCCTTACTTGGGCTTTGACCAAATGACACTTATTTGTGACTGAGCTAATGTGTGTGGGTGCATACACACCAAGACAGTTTGGATGTGACCACTTCTCTGTATTAATGAATACCCTGGATAGAGTTAAACTAATTATTGCTGTAAAAATAAAACCCACTGTGCTGTATGATTTATAGGGATCAACGTGAGATTCATCAACCAGGATATAAACTGCTGATTGGCACAGTCAACATGACTTCATAGCACAAATGCTGACAATTTGCATCTGAACATGTCACTCAAATCATTTATTGTTTGACTTTTTGGATATTTTGCAGAGCCTGGCGTGACAGCCAACATATTCGTCATATAATTCAAGGTATCGCACACACTTTACAATAACTTATGTGTGGTTTTGACCTCAAAGCCTTTAGAGAAGGGATAAGCCAGAATAAATCTAATATCTAATAACACTTGGAAAGCAACAGTCTGAGACATTTACTTACGTCAAGGCAGGAATAACACAGGGATCACACGTCATACATGCTTGCATTTTATTTTTCCATGTAATACAAAGCATGTTTTCCCTTTCCTTATAGGTGCACAGTTGGAACTTAGTGCTGTTGCATTAAAAAATGGCTTACAAAGTGGCATCCTTGCATTGTGTTCTTAGATGTCTCTGCATCATGCTTCTTCATTTGTTAAGTGCAGCTCAAGATGATGACATAAGAAGTAAGAGTTCATCTATCTTCATTTTCTCGTTAAAAACTGCTAGGAGACCAAAACTGATGATTTATCCAAACTATTGTTTCACACTGCTAATTGTCTATTTCCTATCTGCTCCAGGTTGCAGGACTGCACCTTGTGATTTGGTCTTTATTCTAGACGGCTCGTGGAGTGTCGAAGATGTCAATTTTGAAATAGTAAAGCGATGGCTTGTCAATATAACAACAAGCTTCAACATTGGACAGAAGTTCACCCAAGTTGGAGTTGTCCAGTACAGTGATGACCCTGTTTTAGAAATACCTCTAGGGAAGTACTCCTCGAACAAAGACCTCATCAGAGCCATGGAGTCCATTGAATACATGGGGGGAAACACACGGACAGGGGCAGCTATCAAGTTTGCCACAGACAAACTGTTCGGCCTCTCTGAGCGTGGCCCGGCAGGCGTTTCCAGAATTGCTGTTGTCCTCACAGACGGGAAATCTCAAGATGAGGTTTTGAAAGCAGCTGAGGCAGCAAGGAAAAAAGGAGTAATTCTGTTTGCAATTGGTGTTGGGTCGGAGACAGAGGAGGCTGAGTTAAAGGACATTGCAAATAAGCCCTTTTCAACTTATACCTTTTCTGTCGAGGACTACAAAGCTATTTCCAGGATTATTCAGGTCATACGACAGAAATTATGTGAAGGTAAGTTCAACCGACCAATGTCTGGAGCTAGAAGTCATTTACTTATTTATTACTATGAGGTCAAATGAGGTCAGATCTTACATTTACTCCACTTGTCATTCTGCCTCATGTACTTTCTCTCCATTATTCTCTGTTACCAATTTTTTTACCTGTATGTGTCTATTGTGTCTAGTTTTCTATTTTACTATGTTTGTCTGTTGCAGAGACTGTTTGTCCAGCCAGAATCCCTGTAGATTCCCGCGATGAGAAGGGCTTTGATATTCTGCTTCATTTAAATCTGGCTAAAAAAGCCAAGAAGACACAAGGGGCATTTTATGGATCCAGGGCCTATGAAGTGACGCCTCGTCTTGACTTGAGTGAAGCTACACGGTAATCACTGATACTTTAAGCTTTTCTTCATCTTTGTCCGTGTATTTACAAGCTTTCTTTATTCGATCATTCAGGACCCTTTTTCCCGACGGTCTGCCTCCATCGTATGTTTTTGTGGCCACACTGAGGTACAAAGGATCGGTGGCTATAGAGGAGTGGGACCTGTGGAGGATACAGACACGTGATGGGAAACCTCAGATGGCAGTGACTCTAAATGGTCTGGAGGGCACCGTCATGTTCACCACAACCAGTAACTCGCCAAGTGGAACTCAGATGGTTAAATTTTCACAACAGACAACAAGAGTAAGCTCATACTGAGTGTTATTTCTTCAGAATAGTGTAAAAAGAGTGCCACAGTGTTTTACCAGAGAACATGGATCATGAACAGGGAGTTTCAAAGATGATAAAATCTTCAAGACAGAGACACAACTGTGTTGCATCATGGGAAATGTAGAATCCAACAGTTTTGGAGCTTGACTCATCCTTAAGACTAAAAGTTAAGGCTTCTCTGCAGCTTTTATTTGGAAAATTCTTATTTTAGTCTGTTTCTTGCTATTCAACTGAATTTATTTAACTGCAATGAGAAGTTTTCCAGAGTAAACCTTTAACAGCTTGGCAAAAACGGTTTAAAATCAATGTGACTTTGGGGATGAAGTGCAGAGTGAGCATGTGTAAGATTACCAGAGATTGTGTGGTAGCTTTTATTTGTTGCCATTTCCAAACAGTTCTTAGATAAATGCATCATGATCAAAATCGGTATTGTGATGTCAGCCATGTTTTTACTGGTTTTGAAGGTCACACGTCAACCTGTCGCTTAATGAGTTACTCCTGCTTCCTTCTCTGAATGACAGATACAATGTTTACACACTTTTTTTAATGTCTTTATCACAACACCATGATGCACCAGTTTATAAATGACTATTTTCCATTCTTTCTTCTGCAACTAAAGAAACTGTTTGATGAGAAATGGCACCAGCTGCGTCTGCTGGTCACCGAGGAGGACGTTACCCTTTACGTTGATGACCTGGAAATTGAAACTTTGTCATTGGAGCCCCCTGTTGGCATTTTCATCAATGGAAAAACCCAAGTTGGAAAATACGTGAGAAAGGAAACAACAGTGCCAGTAAGTGTATCAGCATCATGTTGATTCATTCCCAGAGAAATAATCCAGCAGTGTGTCAGTTTCACTATAGAAAGAGGAAATATTTGTTTAATGAGTAGTTTAGCAAACTGAGCAGTGATACATGTTTTTAACTGCATCACACGGTACCACACAGTTTATTGCTGCCTCCTCAGAGACATGTTTAACTCTGTGGATAATAAATCCTTGGCAAAAATGAGCTTTTTGTCCACGAGGACTTATTATTCGTTGTTTTATTTGTCTCAGTTGGCACAGTTTGCACCAGAAATGCTGTATTTGTCATAAATCATAATTGTGCTGTGTTGTAACTTGCACAAGAGAAGACGATATAGTGTGCAGGCTCTTAAACGCAGAAGAAATTCATAACAAAGTCTAACATTTTAATACAAAGATAGTTGTTCAGAAAAGAAGAATGCCTGTTTTTTTTTTGCAATATATATTTTGTGTTATTTTATTATATGATGTAGCACTTTCATAGAGAATAGCACAAACTGGCCTTTTAAAGCACCTCATACCCATGTGTGAGCAATTAGGCCAGCTTTGGCATGTTGCAGTTGTGACCATAATAACGGTCGATGAATTAAAATAAATAATAAAGTCAATCAAAATCACATAGTGCTGAACTTTTTGGCTGTAGATAGTCATATATATATATATATATATATATGTGTGTGTGTATATCTATAGAGACCATTTTGAGAGAAGTATTTGGTGATGCTTTGTGTAGAAACCCCTGTGTTTGAAAGGAAAAACATGATTTAATCATGACATGAACATCTCGTATACCAGTCAGTGTGCTGACATATTATTATAGCTGTGAATATGGTCACATGAACCACAGCTTGGCAGCGGATGTTATTGTGTGTACTGATCCATTGTCATCAGGACCGTGAAGTTTTAAGCCATTTAGCAAAGTGAATGCACTTTTTGTAAGTATCATTTCTGGGTAAACACACTTGTAACTGGAAACAGATTTTTGTAATTGAGCCACTAAACACATGCCGCGATTGGACCACGCAATTTTAAATAACATTACCAGTTAAAATAACCATCAGACATTCTTATCTGGTTGAAATCTGTATTTAGCTCTAAAGCCAACCAGCCAATGTTGTCATTTACACAGTTACATAACTTTAGGTTGACCTGTGTCCCTATTAATGCAGCCGTACAAGTGCTTACATGATGCTAGAATAATGTAAATTGTATGTCAGAATCATCTTTCTGCTCACGTGGAAACTAAAATCTAACAGTCCATAGAGCCATTTCACTACCAGCATCAACAAAATATCAACTTATGGAAGGAGAGTGTAACGTCGCTGCAGAGCTCTTCCAAACACTGAGGGAGGTCTGGCAATCCAAGCTGCTTAGTGCTCAGTGAAGGCACTTATCTTTTCTTTAGGAGTTATGCAATAGCAGTTTCAATTCATTAGTGGCAAAGCACTGATAAAACTGAACTAAATGTTGCAAAATTGCCCCCATATTACAATTTGTTTGTTTTGCTTGTGTTCAAAATTGATGTTTTTAACAAGACTTTTTTTTTTTTTTTTTTACTTTTTCTTTCCAGTTTGAAATTCAGAAGCTTCGCATTTACTGTGACCCTGAGCAGAACAACCGGGAGACTGCATGTGAAATACCTGGAGTTGTAAGTGCACGACTCTACTTGGCTCTGCGCTTGTTTTGCAGTCCAAAAGATAACTTTTCACCTACTTCTCAACTTGTCCAACTGCATCTGCTTCGGCTCTGAAATGTGGCGCGCAAAGGTGGAGCCAATCATTCCATCAACGGTTTACGCCAAATCTTACATAGCGTGACATGAAATGATGTGTTCTTGCTTTATATTTCATCGGTACAGAGTGCTGCAGTGTTTAGAAGTGAAGGTGTAAACTCAGCAAGTTAATTTCAAGTCCCATCTGTTTATGCGTAAAATAATTTGCTGCAGGAGGACTCATGGCTCGGCTTCTAACACGTTGCAGTATATATTTTTTATTGCCTCCTGGCTCCTGACTGTGTTTGTGAAGCAGTGGCACATTATGTTGGCTTGGGAATCGCTATAACCATGAGGCCGGTGCCAAATTACTGTTTTTAATCTGAAGCTGCTGGATTAAAATATCAAAAGAGACAAGATGAGAGGCCTAAAATTACGAATGCTTGCCAAGTTTCACTACTTTTCTCCTCGCTCACCGTCTGTGCTTTTTAATAGTTTGTTTGGAATCTCCGAGTTCACTTACTGTGTCAGTTTCCTTTAGTGGAAATGGAAGATCAGATGCCTTTCAGACAAAAGTCTCACATCATTTGATTTAAAAACAGAAAGCTGTCCAGTGTACATATACGGTGTACAGTTTTGGATCATGTTCAAATGCAGCTTCATTTTTAACACAGTCAGACTGATGTCAGCGATTAGATTTTATTATTTTTAATATGAGAAGAAATATTCACGTTTGAGTAGTTTATTTTTGAAATTCATCAACATGTGAGGAGTGAATGTACCAAAGGACCGAGTCCAGAACCATGAGTCAGTTGAAAAATAATCAGAAACTGAATTTAATGAGACATTTATAAGAATAAAGCACCTTCTGGGTGTGAGAATTTGCTGCTTTCTCTGTTTCCATTCCTTTTGTGGTTTCAATGACATTTTTAGACAAATAACATCTTTCAGGAACTTGTGATGGAGATTTTAAATTAAGTAATCATAAATATAACTGCCACAAATAAAAATAGTTGTTGCTATATACAAGAAGGAGTGAGAAAGGGAGGAAAAAACAGGGCAATGGTTACATCAGAGTTGTGCATGCTGTACATACAATATGTGGACATGATGATTATGTTTGTTCATTACAGTGTTCCAACAGTCCTGATTACACTGAACCAACTCAAGAGCCTTGTGTTTGTCCTCCTGGACCCCCTGGACTTCCAGGAATGAAGGTCAGCTTCCTTTTTCTTCTCTTTCCTTTAAATTTCGTCATGTCCTTGTTTGATATATCTAATAAATAAATACTGCCACACTGAACACCGTGCCACAGAAAAATGTCCTCACCCCCTGCATAATTTACAGTTGAGTTTATTCCTGCTTCAGTCCTACCTTGTCCAGCTCCTCAGTGTCCAGACAGTGTGGTTAAATATTTACTTTAATCAGTAACAGTCTGATGGGATTAAATAGAACAAAAATAAATTAATCTTTACCAGCAGTAGTTTATATGTAAACTCAAGAATGACAAAGAGACTAAAGTGCTTCTGTTCTGAGATGGAGCTCAAACTTTCTCAACCTTTGTGAAATGTGTGCTGAATAACAAGGCACTGTCTGTACTGCAGATAATTATATGATCATCACACGAAGTTACACTTTACCAATAGGTCAGATCCAACTATTGTCATTAAAGCCTGTAAACACAGATTTCCTTCGTGCCAGAAATGGAGCTGTGTAGGTTTCCACACTTTTATCTCAGTTACCTGCTGAAAAGCCTGCGGTGTTACAAATTACAGATGCACCAAGTGGTCTCCTTTTCCACCAGTGAAGCAAATTGAGGTTTGCCATTGTGAATAAGTTATGGTTAGTCTTGTAAGATCCTTGTGAGTACTGTTTGCTTAAAGCAAACCAGACCACTGTTGAAACTAAACACCGGTTGGAATGGAAAATTACCAAACTAGGGAATAAAACCTACATGTTTGTCTTTATTGATCACAGAGTATCAACTGAGTAATAGCAGCCCCCATCATTAAAGCCTTTACAGAAGGACGTCAGAGAGGCATGAGCTTGGCCAAAAAGAACCCTTCTTGTTAATAAAACCTACATGGCTTCAAGAATGTTTGTGTTTATAAGGTCAGCGGTATGCTTTTACTACATTTACTAATAGATCCAAAATGCTGGGAGCATTTCTGGCTTGCAGATGTTCCTCATGACCCCACATAGTGTATCTTACAGTGGACGAACTGACTCACTCCCTGTGGTTTATGGATAAATAAATCAACACAGTGAGGAAGCATATTATTACCAGACATGTTTTATACTGGTTCATTCATGCTGCTTTGACATTACAAGGTAGAAACAACTTGTTTAAGCCACACATGGATGGATAAATGACTTCATTCTGCTTTCTGTAGGGCGAACAAGGGAGCGCTGGTATACCTGGTCAGCCTGGACCTGCTGGTGCTGATGGTAAGCCTGTGAGTACTACATAGTTCAATATACAAACATACAGTACATAATCGCCAACAGCGGCATCCACAACAGCATCTGAGAAAAGCATTTGAGTTAATGTATCCATTATGTCATGATAGTTTCAGCGTGTTCATTCTATGTGGTCGGGACTGCTTCAGAATGTTAAAACACAGTGGTAAATATGCTTATTTACTTATTTTTCCAATGGGTAAATAGAAAGCATCTCTGATTATAGCAATATTGGCAGCATGGTGGTGATTTTGTGTGATGAAAACCATCCAAAAGTGAACCACATGTTGTACAGCATGATCAAAAAATTCTAAGAAAGAATCCACCCGCAGCCTCAAATCACCCTGGGAACGCAGCTGAGGGGATTCAAATGCTTAACCAAATGTGTCTCCTGTCTTTTTTACTATTTGAAGGGTATCCCTGGCGTTAGGGGAAGTCCAGGCCTGTCAGGTCCTCCAGGAATAGAGGTATAGCAGTGACCAACTAATGTGCCTTGAGAGATAAACATCCGATTTAGAAAATTTAGAATCTGTTTTTTTGTGCTTTTTCTGCCAGGGGCCACGTGGTCCAGATGGTTACAAAGGGGAGCAAGGGAGGCCTGGTGTTTCGGTAGGAAGGTCAAAAACCACGTGTGGCAAAATCAATTTCATAACAGTGTAACATTACTTTTTGATCACTTAAAGATATTTTTTAATACAAATATGTTCTTTCAGGGTAATAGGGGTATGCCGGGATTACCAGGATCGCCCGGACAACCAGGAGAGAAGGTGCCGATCTTAATTATTCAACTCTGGCAACCGCATTTCTGCTCTTTAATGTAGTATCAGTTGTTGTTGTGCAGTGTTGTTTTTCTAAAATTCAGATCAAGCATGGAAAGGGAGTGAAATTATGCTGGAAGAAGCGAATTTATGTAGAGAACAAACAAATGAAGAAGTGAACAAGTTGAAAAGTACAAAAACACATTGAGCTGTCAACTTAAACCTCTTTTTATGAGATCAAGCGTAGGATTGACAGGAAAAATCCCTGCTAGACACATCAGCTTGAACCATTTGAACATCTTTGCATCAATCACACAAACCATATGTTTTGAATATAAAGCCAGATCTCGTGGGAGAGTAAAAAATACAGCGTCTATACAGTGGAACAAGTGTGCTTTGCCAAGAGAGCATGAGGGTCATCAGAGGCCTTTTAAATGTGCTCATATTTCCTGACTTTAGTGCTGCCCTTTCCTTAGAAAGCTAAAGGACGTTCTTTGCTATTTTTAGGAACCCAGAGGTGGATCTTGCTACACTTGGTACCTTGTTTTCCCCCTTACTTGCCAGTGAGAAGAACACTGTAAGATCCAAGATCAGTTTAACAAAACAGATCCCCACAGAGAGGACTATGTGCCTCACTAATCTTGTCTACCAAAAAGCATGTTCCTATACAACTAAATTGCATTCTCAATTACGTTTTGAAAATAGCATTTCCAGTTTGACAGAGCCACATTAGGTAGTAGAGGCATATGTCCACAAGACTACTGGGTCTGCATCCTCTGTGGGACAAAGTTTTGTTGTTATTTGTTTTCTGTTTGGTTGGGTTTAGGAAGATAATTTTGGTCAGAACCAACATTTTCACAATGTGAACAATGTGTTCATGATTAAGTTTAGTCGCCAAATCCACTCATCCAGGCCTAGTTAAAACATCATAGTTTGGGTTCCTTCACAACATATTTCTAGATTATCTTTCATTTTTTGGGTTGCCATGGTGACATGTCCTTTCCTTATCTGATATATGATTGGCTAACTGAAAAGGGGTGACTAGCACTAAAATAAATGGCAAAGATGTGGGATGCTCTAAAATATGTTTGTTATACGGCACAGAATACATAACTGAGAATGCAATTTAGCTGTGTAGGAATATCATTTTTAGAAAAGATACCTGGACTCACATGGATATAACTTTGAAGTATCAATATGTTTAGGCGTCAATAATGCAGACTGGCCCAACATAAATGGTGTACCAGCTGAGAAAGTGCCTCTTCCACTGTTCAGTCACACGATGAGAAAACATGCAATTTGGGTTTTCTATAGAAAAGGAGCCACAAGGGCAAAACATCTGTGAAATGAAATGTGTCAGCAGCTGCCACAACTGTTTCAAATTAAATTGGAACATTGTGATAATATAAACCGTACAATGTAAAGAAGAAGACTGAGAGTCTTCAAGGGAATTAGGCTGCTTTCCCTGGAAGACCACAGTAAACAAGCGGAGCCTAAGTGATCCAGCAGTTTGAGCTTATTCAGCACTGGAAATACATCTGCAGCAGACACTGAACATCACTCTGATGTTCATCTGAGCAACATTTTGTGTTTAGTTATTTGAAAGTACAGTGAGGTAATGCATCCTCTCTCGATTGCATCTCATCCTACCTTGTAATCAGTTTGACCACAGGGAGCTTCTTCCAGCTGGCTGAAATGAGGAACAATTCAAGCAGTTAATGTCATTTTAAAAACCGTCTCAACTGGCCACAGACATATTTCTACACTTGGAGCCAATCAACCTATACCATCTGTGCTGCTATTACGAGTTTCACTCACAGTTCCAGGATGTATACCATTAAGTTTTTATTAAACTTGGTCTTCTCCACTTTCTTAGATCAGGTCAATACAACAACACAAAGCTTTGACTACACTATTAAACATCCAGTGAATTTATCTATTTTATTCACTTACACATAAAGCTATCATGACATTTACTACCCATCTAAGTGCTCTTTAAAGATCTCATAATTAGTTATCTACTTGCAATGCGCTAATGTGGGAGCACACTTTTGTCCAAAGTGACTCACAATAAGTGCATTCAAACCATGCTAGAGCTAAATATCTACAAAGCATTTTTTTGTTTCAAACAATTGACTAAAAGGAAGTTTTGTTTTTTGGAGTAGGTGGCTAGCAGGTGTTGAGATATGAAAAAGGTTTTCAAGATTGTATTAGAAGTTGAGCTGTCCTGAACTCAGCTGGGAAGAGATTCCAGCTTTGTGGAGACCGTACGAGAGGAGCAGAGGATCACCGAATTCATTAGATGAGGACCATGAATGTCCATACAAATCTTCAATCCTTCCAATCACTGTCATGATATTTCAGTTTGGACCAAAGTGGTGTACTGATTGCACCCTATGAGCAGCGTCAGTATCATGGCTAAAGATCTGTAAACCTGTATATGAAATAGTTTTGGGCTCAGATGCCTTTAGTTTCTGCACAGTTCAAATTCTAGGCATTTGGCTTTCAACATTATATTATTCTCGACATGAAAACATGAAAATGAAAGCATTTTTGAATGTCTGAGGCCAAGACGTGTTTGCCCTCCATGCAACAAAAAACAATATCAGAAGACCAGCTGGGAGCTACTTAGCTTCTTTTAAAGTTAAAAGGAATACTCGTCTTGGAGAGAATAAGATTTTCTTTGGATACGAACACATCTACCTTGACAGATTGCTCTCATATTGTAAGACCACCCAAGGGTGTAATCTCATTTTCCTGGCATACGATGTAGAGAACGGAAACACGAGATGTCAGCCAAAATAAGCAAGAAGGCTCTGTTTATGTATTTACAGTCAGTGAAACTTGTTCATTACCACAGCAATTCATCATCTTTGAATGAACAGTTTATTGACTGATCTCTGAAGTTCATTAACACTGTAGCTACAATGGTGGCATTCATTTTGACAGAAATCAATGAAACCAACAGATCACCCGTTAACGAAAGCTCCTTATCACATCTGCTCACTGAAGCTAGGCTTTCTGCACATTTAAGCTCTACAGTCACACCAGTCGCTTCCAGTGACTGCAGCATGTTAGCAGCCATCCCTGTTTTATGTCCCATGTTGTCAAACAAACGGTTACACCAGCAACACAGTTCAACAAAACAGTGCACAATTCAACAAAACCCTCACAGCAGGAAGACAAATAAAGCATAACTGCTCCCAGTTGGCCTCTACGGTTGTGTTTTTACTGTCCAGGCTGCAGAGCTGCCAGTCAGTGGCCTCTAATTCCCTCCGCCATTTGTTTTGTTGAGTTAGAAGTGCAGGGGCAACCACAACGAAGGAGACTATGTCTTTGGAGACCAGCAGACGATGAATGTGTCGCTGGGAACTGCTCTTTATCCAAACACAAAATACGCCTCAAACTGAAACCGTCTACAATAGTGCAAACGATAAAAACGTTGTTGCACACTGACGTCCCCACTGTCAGCCAAAACAAATGTGTCATTTGGTTTTATGCTGTAAAGTCATTTGTTTCCCCTTAAGCTGATTAGCATATTTTTGAATGCAGGAATGAAAAATCTGGGAAAACAAAGAATGTAATTTCCCGCTTTGTTCCAGAATCATGCTGCTTTTATTCTGAAAACGTGACGCGTTGTTCCTCCGATGTTTGACATCATCCTGCAGACACATAGCTAATGTCTAGTCTATTCACTGCTTATTCCAGAAAAACAGGGCCACGCTGACTAATGTCAAACAATATCTGCTTATTTGTGACCAGGCGTAAATTACAATAGGCCTTTGAAGAGATCTGTGTGATTTACATGCCTCCTAAACAGACCAACAAAGATCTGTTTGCTTTACCTCATTGTATATAGAAACATGGATGACACTGTCAAACAGATTTGGATTTATTGCTGCCTCAAGGTTTAAATACACCAGGCCAGCTTAGAGCAGGACAGGTAGATATGACATTTAGATATGACAATCAATGATCATTTATGTTTTTTCTCAGGGTTCAATGGGATCCCCAGGAATAGTCGGGTTAACGGGAAAAGCTGGTCAAGTTGTAAGTATGCAGATGAGCCAAATAGCTAAAATGCAGCGGTGACACAAGAAATGTAACAACTTTAACTGCTTTGATGTTTCTAGGGAGAAAAAGGAAGCATAGGACCTCCCGGGCCACCAGGTTTTCCGGGAGAACCTGTACGTATGAAACAATTCTGAATCTATCCAGAGAACATGTGCACTTACATTTGTGTCTTAAATCACTTTCAATGATCGCAGGGTCTTCCTGGGAGAGATGGAAAGGACGGATTTCCAGGGAGATCTGGTCAAAAGGTCTGCTTGTTTTCTTAGTGTTACAAAGCTCCTTCTGGGATTAGGGAAATGCTAGAGGCATAAGGTTGGATAAGTGACTTTTCTTTCCAAAATGTTGTGCTGTTGATGTTTGGCGTCCATGGAAATTGAATCAAACACACACTGATGTCTCTCTTGTCTTTTTCCAAAGCCCGTTTGACAACTTTTGTAAACATCAAAAATGTCCTCCAACTTCTAGATTGATGTCTATTTAATAAATCCAAGATGACATGTGGAATGTGTGAGGCAGACTGGGGTGTAGGTGCTAGAAATCTGGATCAAAATTAAATATATTTATCATGTTCATGCTTCTGCAACATATTAAGGGAGAAGCTGGAGCCAGTGGTATCCCTGGTGCTGACGGAAGGCAAGGACATCCCGTGAGTCATAAGCACACACAGTATTGACTGTGCATGCTGTTGAGTTGTTGTACAGTTGTATTTGAACCCCTGGATGTAAAGGATTTGTTGCAAAATGGGATGCGAGTTGTGCAATAATAAAGATGCTGTCATATTGTGGTCTTCATTTCACCAATTTAGCAAAGCATTTTTAACTAGAAAATGAGAAATTAGTATATGTGGGACTTTGCATCTCAGTTTACAATGTTTTATACGATGCATTGCTTTGCTAATTGTCTAACATGAAAGAATATTCTAGTAACCGAAGAGTAAAAGAGGCTACTACAACAATAGACTTTATGAATTGCACAGATTTGCATGTTTCTCTGTAGTTCTAAGACTGCAGTGTGTTAACATACTGTCAGCAGCACAGAGACTCCCCCTGACAGCCAGTAAATCAGGGGGTATTTCCCCTGTAGTTCATCCCAGGATAACCCTGTTATGTAACAAGCAGGCTCAGGCTTTAATGGAAGGCAGTGAAAGTAACTCATCGAGGGAATGCTGTTGTCCTCTGGCAAGTCTGTTTTAGGAAGAAAGTCTTTCAACTGAGCAGCCACCCCGCTGATCATGATTAGTGTAGGCCAAAAAGTTTGCAATGGGTCTACAAAACATGAGTCACTTGCTCCACAAGGCTGTAAGCCATTTTCCCCCAGCAGAACAATAGAACAAGCAATGTATCCAGGGAGACAGGATTAGCCCTGTGCTTCCTCAAGTTAAAACAAGACGCAGTACTCCGGTGTAGGTCCCGACGTGGGCATTTCTCCCCTGTAGGTGTAACTTGTTCTTCCTTCCATGCTTCTGTCTCTGTGCCATCCCGTCCCATCTATTCATCCACACACATATGTTAACCAAACTTCAATGTGAGGCAACCACCGAGCATCTGCAAGCATTTATCTCAGAAAATAACTAAAACAAAAAAAAAAAAACTAAAGAGGCTTTTCAGGATAGCTTTGCTGCAAGTTGAACTTAGTAAACTTTCAGTGCATTAAAGCATTTACTTTAATTTGTGTCTGCTTTCATTCTTTTCTCTGTGTAGTTTAAATAGCAACTACTTTTTGTTCTATTGCATTTACTGGCAAATAAAACAGCTCAAGGACATGACATTTCCTTCTTTAGGCTGTCAATCTGCCAAATGTCTTATGAAAACTTTTTTTTTTTGTTAAGAATGGTATTTCTGTTTCCACAATGTAAATGTCAAGCAGTAGATAATGTTACACAAACAATTCCAAGGCACATGTGCTTTTTTGGCCAATAGTGTATATTAATCTGCCATGACATATAACCTGTTTCATTACTCTCAGGGCATGCCTGGATTGCCAGGGATTGCAGGCCTGCATGGACAAAAGGTAAGAAGTTCCTACAAAATACAGTAACAACTTAACGGTTTTGCATCATTTGTTGTAATTGTATTTCACTGAGATAAATTTAATTCAAGGGGGAGACTGGTGAAGCTGGACCAAGGGGCTTTAAAGGATCCACTGGACCAACTGTAAGTTAAAAAAGCTACTGGACTATTCCGAAGTTCCATTTAAGAGTTAACATCGCATTTGAACAACCACTAAGACAGTTTTTTCACTCCCCTGCAGGGTGAAATGGGTTTACCTGGTGCACCTGGTTTAAAGGGACCAATTGGACCAAAGGTAACTGTTTCTGCCTGTTAGAAAATTATGTTTGAGCTTCTTCAAACAACTGTATTGTTGGTGCTGTAAAGCTGAAGCAGAAGTAATGACTGACTTTGATCCTACCGGTTGACATCAAAAAGATTTAATTAAGTCTTTTAAAAGGATAAAAAGCGAAGAAAATGTAATGTGAGTTCATCCCCCTCCACAACCTCGGGGCTGTGAGCGCACTGATTGAAAGTGCGACCCAGAAAAGTCAATAACTGCGAATCAATGCACGCATGCTGGCATTAGCAACCTGCAAGCTGCAGGCAGAGCCATGTTTTGATGTAAAATGACTTCAGCCAATAAGTGCAGTGTTGCGTGATGTTATATGACATTACAGTCAGAGCTTCCCAATACATTCTCTAGTCAGTGCATTGCAGCACATGGTAGGAGTTTCAATTATGTTTATTGTTTGAAGCTTTCTAAGCAAGGAGTCACTGAAAAGCTTAGAAAGCTGCTTACATCAGCAGCATTACATATTTTGTTTGGTCTCTATTTTGCTAAAATACACTTTAGCACAAGTAACGATTTCTTGGCCACACCAGTGGAGCTAAATTAAGCAATGATCCGGTCCTGCTGCTTTCGTCAGTGGAATTTTAGTGGAAATGTAAGCAGTCTGGGCTTGTCTGGTCTGGACGCTGTGTCTCCTAATCATTTTTCATTAGCCGATCTGCCTTTAACAAGCCAATGTGTATTGGTAAATGGCACACAAGTGAAAACCTAGTTTATGGACAGGCAGGCAAAAGCTTTGATTTTATGGCTGAGCTTCAGACTGCAATTACTGAGGCTCGTTCAACTGGAAAAGAAAGCATATGACTAGACACAATTAAACTTTAGGCCGCAAAATTCCAAAACCTCATGAAATTGAATTATGATAAGAAAGTGAAGATATCACCTGCACTCCAGTCACTGACATGATGTGGTTAAGATGTTATTTCAATGTATGCTTTCTGTAACATGAGACATATTTTATTTCTTCATTAAGGGGAATAAGGGTGAAAGTGGAAATCCGGGAACAAATGGATCACCGGGGCTAATGGTATGTTTCCATTTAAACATTCGAATATGAACCTGGTGGATTTATCTCGGTTTCAGTATGAAGTAATAATTTACTGAAACAACAATGTGAACTTATTTTTAACAATTGCTGTCCCACTGAATGCTTTCCAAGGGGAGTGCAGGGGAACCAGGAAGCGCAGGTCAGCCAGGGCATCCGGGCTTGCCAGGCCTGAAGGGAAGCAAGGTATTTCTACTGTCATTTTTTTCTGCCAGTGTTGTGACAATGGCGCCTTTCCCCCTTAAATTCATGTGAAAATTCAAAATTTGTTCCTATTTAGTGGTCAGGGTTAACCAAGATGTAGAAATTTGAGTCCACGATATTTAGTTATTAACTTTAGTTCTCCAGAAATGCCAGTCATAATAATAGATGACTTTCCACTGCAAGATCTTGAGGCTGGCGCTTCCTAATCGGCAATTGAATTTTTCTGTTTCCACTGTGGTAAAGGATCTGACAGCGATGACCATGTTAGCCTAGTTTGTGATGTAACTCCAGTTCTGTCAGCAACAATGGAGGGTTTGTTACGTAAGCCTGTATGGCGAAATTTCTGGTTAAGATGGCAATGTTAGAGAGAAGAAGAAGAAACTCAATGAGAACATTGAGAGGGCAGGAAAATAGTGCTTGTTGTCCTTGTAACCAATCAGCTTTGGGACTCACACAGCAATAGCTCAGGGCAAGTCATAACGTATCCTGGCTATCTACGCTGATGTAGGTGTTTTTTCTTTTCCGAAAGTTTTTGCTTTACTGTCCGGAAAAAGGTTCTACAGAGGTGGTTCCTGTAGTCGAAACATGCTCAAAGGTTCAAGCTCCTTCAAGATCCTGCGGTGGAAAGCAGTCTAAGGACTCCCTATCAGCAACCTTACATCACAATCAGTTATTTAGAGCTCTAATAGCTTGTCCCTGCAGTTTCATTATCGCGTGTTATTTTTAGACATTTGTACAAAAGACAGTCATTCTAAGTTGATGTGAGACTTTAAAACATACTATATTTTGGTAATACATGTTCTTCTGTAAATGATCTTATGTTTCTGCATCTAAGCATAGTATTAGGTGATAATCAGTGTCATTATCTTTTATCAGGGACAAAGGGGAAGTGCTGGAGAAAAAGGAGAGACGGTAAGATCCAAGCAATTATTTTGCCATTAAGAATCACAGAAGCAGATTGTGCTACGACCTTAATACTCTCTGTCTGTCATCAAAAATTCAGAGGTTGAGAGCACAATTCCTGTTCTTAATCATCATGAGAGAAACATATTAGGTTTCTGGAGTAATACTGGTCTGTTTTACTAAAATTAAAGTGTGGAACTGGATTCTGAGGGCAGTCTGTAACTGTGATGTGAACCCATCTTTTTTTTATTTGAAATGAAACAAAAACTCGAGATATTTCAACCATCTACTGACGATAAGGCCTCACTTATAACTTCATATATCTGAGTTTGGAAAGCAGTAACATGTCAGCGAGATTTGGTCTTTTGGAAGTCTTGCTGGATATCGGCGGTGCTACTGGCACCCAACATCTATCCCATCAAACTAATTCAACATAATGTCTTAAAAACAACATTAACTCTGCAAGAAAATGCAAACAAAGAAGAGTAATGGCAGTTATTTAAGCAGTTCTGATGAGTGTCAATGTGCTTCATTTAACCACATTAAATTACTATAAATATGCATCAATCATCATGTGCCGAATAAATGGTTTTATGTACAGTACCATACACAGTAACACACTCTGCACTCACAAGCAATGACTGGGGTCTGAAACCATGATTTGATGTGCTTATATAATGTTATTCTAATGTTTTCCTTATCAGGGGCTGACAGGTGAAAAAGGAGAGTACGGCCGGCCAGGGCTTCATGTAAATATCTTTTGATCATCTCTGGTGCATTAGGGTTGTTGTATGATGATAAACACTAGAAAGCCAACAAGTATGGATGATTTAAACCTATTGTAATCAAATACTACAAATCAATTTTTCTTTTAATGGATGATTATCAACTTTATTATTCATGAAATGACGAGACTTATTTTAAAGCACTGCTGATTCATGTTTCCACCTTTAAGAGGTTGTGAGATTTAACTGAGCTTATGCAGTTTTATAAGCATACAGTACAATGTACTGATTTCACCACTTTATTGCTCCATTTGTCTGTTGAAAGCGTTAAATACAATAAATCTGGTGAGCAAAATTTTTGTGGAGTTTGTTGAAAAGTTATCCATGGATTTGGGAATAAATCCTTTGAGAGTCTTTTGAATATTTAATTATTATTGTAATAAAAACTGCTGAGCCATGAGGGTAAGAGACAAAGTTCTTATTTTTCTGCATTCTCTGGTCCAATACCATTGTCATATCTGCCATTCTATTTTTTTCCAGATTTTTATGACATCCAAAAAATACCATCTGTTCTTCACTAAATTTTTTACATATTTAAGTTTATGTAGCGCTTCATACCCTCCTATGACTTGCTACCAAGCCCTTAAAGGCACAACTCATAAATCTCCATAACTGAAACACAACAGTTCTTAAATATGCAAATGTCACTAAATTGCAATGACATAATTCTTTATTAAGGTGATTCCGTGGAAATTGTATTCTATTCAGCCTTTAGGTGGTGCTACAGCAGCATAATAACTTTACTTCTTGAAACTCGGTGATCATAATTGTGACATATATCAGATTTTCCAGTATATTGCAACCTATTGTTTCTGGCATTTCAGTATTACCCTGAAACTCTCAAGGATGCCTGTAAATGTACATTTTAATCCTGATTTGAATACTGTTTTTTGTTGTTTGTTTGTTTATCATTAAATGACATATTCTGAAGATTGGTAATGGAGTATTTTCTGAGCCTGTTTTAATGTAGCTTTTAATGATTTATCCTGACTTTAACTTGCAGGGATCCACTGGTCCAACGGGATTGAAAGGAGAGGTATGTTATGCTGAATAAGTGAACGGTGCACCACCTTCCTGCCTGAATAATTATTTGTATTGCTAACACTGGGGTGGTATTCTTGCCAGAAAGGGACAGCAGGGGATCCGGGGCAGAGAGGTCAAGAAGGTCAAGTGGGGCGGCCTGGACAGCCGGGTCAGTCAGGCTCACCAGGCCCCAGAGGGCTGCAGGGGGACGCTGGCCCCCCTGGTCCACCTGGACCTGAAGGAAGATCTGTATGTGACACACATTGTACTAGCAGCATTACAATTGATAATGACTTGGGTTTTTAATCAGGATGTTACACTTAATGTAAACTAACATAACAGAGTCCTTAGTGAAAATCCATCGTCATCCGTCACTTTGCATTACAGGCAAATGAAATGTCAGACAGTCACATTCGTCAGATCTGCAGAGACATTCTGCAAGGTGAGTGTCATTATAAACTGACTGATGAGTTGTCTCTGCATCTTTTCACCATCTGAAATATTTTCATTGTTAATCCTTCCAGCTGAGCTGCCTTTATTGTTGCTGAGCAACCAGCAAGGTAGCTGTACCAGATGTCAAAGCCGACCTGGATCACCTGGTCCACCAGGTCCAATGGGGCCGCAGGGACTCAGAGGTCTGCCTGGACTTAGTGGATCCAGAGGACAGCCAGGCCACCCTGGTCGACCAGGACACCCTGGGATGAATGGACTCAAAGGTAAAATCAGCATCAAGTCAGCAGTGTGTCTTTACAAAGATTCTGTAAAACTAGTCCAACAGTTACACTTGTGTTTGCAGGAGAGCCAGGTTTCAAAGGAGAGAAAGGGAACCCTGGTCGGACCACGATTGGGGACCAAGGACCACCTGGACTTCCAGGTAGCTAATGTGACTAATTGTGCAGATTCAATCATTCATCCTTTAAACAGATGATCATGTGGAAGCGACATACAACAGATTTCTGATATTCTTCTGATACGTTTTCTGCAGCATACTGTCCTTTTCAACTCATTATGGCTCAGTACTTCTATCTCCACAGGTCCAGTGGGTCCTCAGGGGTACAGTAAACCAGGACCTCCAGGTTCACCTGGACCCCCTGGTCTAAACGGAGCAGAGGGTAAAAGTGGTAATCCTGGCATCCCTGGCCAGCCCGGGGTGTGTGATCCATCGATGTGCTACGGTAGTATGATGAGGCGGGATTCTTACAGCAAAGGGCCAAACTATTGACGTAGCGCAGCATCACTGCAGTCACCAGACTAGAGCTGATGCCAAACAAACAGCCATTCTCAGGAAGATCTCATCTTTACAGTTTCTTTCAAACAACAAACAAAACGTACCTCTTCTGACACCTGTTATGTCATCTCAGTCAGCATCACAGCTTCTCCGGTGGTATTTTTTTTATTATTATTCATTTGTCTTTGAACTTGCTTTGAGGTTTAAATGGTGTGAAGAGAGTTCAAAATTGGCTCCATTAAATGCCTCTATCTGAGCACCTTTAACTCTTGTACGCTCGTGTATGTCAGTGTGGTTGGTACATTTGCCTATATTGCCCCCTTGTGTTGCTTCACTGCATGCTGCTCTCTAAATTTTTATGAACATTTGATAGGTGCTATATTTTTCTTTAAAGAATAACACAACTTCTATAATCTATAAATTACATGTTTAGTAATTCATCATGCCATAAATTATCTCTGAAATTGGCACGTTTCAGCACAAAACTGTGACTTTGATCTCTTCTCGCTGACTATGAGCTCATGTAAGTCTGTGTTTCTAAAGCATTCAGTTTGACTGTTAAGTATGAAAACCTTTTACATCTGCTAACATTTCACATTACCCAAGATAAATTAATACTTTCCCCTCCTATCACATTACTCATTCATTCATTTGTCATATTTTTTTCATAATAAGGATGTAAAATGTTCGCCATCTATGAACATGCTCACATTTTAGTTTTACATTCTGTCATGTACACCCCCTGTCAAAAGTTTTGAGACGGGTTCTAATTTATTTGAATGAGAAAGTGTCTCAAAACTTTTTAAAGGGGGTGTATGTTCCCCAGACGTGCCTTTCATTACTGTAGCAGGTATTTTATTGTTATTTATAAGAGTCATAACTGTGTATTTCAACAGTGACGTGTCTTAAATGGCTTTTTGTAATTTTGTTACTGTGTGTTAAAGTGACTTTTGTATGATTTTTTTTGCAGTTTTTCAAAACTAGAATTAAAACATCTTAATGATTTGTGACATCTGTTTTGCTGTTAAGTTTTTTGAACCTTCAGATATTGTTTCTGCATGTTATCGCATCACTGACTTCACTTTCTGTTTGGAAATTGCATGGTGTGTGTGTGTGTGTGTGTGTGTGTGTGTGTGTGTGTGTGTGTGTGTGTGTGTGTGTGTGTGCTTGTTTCTGCTATACAGGTGGGGACTTTGACCTGACTATTTGCTATAAAGGTGGGGACTTGTCTTACGGTGGGGACCTAAAATGAGGTCCCCACGGGTGGCAACACCGTTTTCTTGGCCATATTGTTGTTAATAAAAAATGTAAAAGTGCAAAAACGTTTGTTTAGGGTTAGGCATTGATTTGGTGATGGCTAAGGTTAGGGTTAGGGTATGGGTTAGGAGTTAGATATGAATGGGAGTCAATGGTAAGTCCCCACCGGTATAGAAAAACAAACATATGTGTGTGTGTGTGTGTGTGTGTGTGTGTGTGTGTGTGTGTGTGTGTGTGTGTGTGTGTGTGTGTGTGTGTGTGTGTGTGTGTGTGTGTGTGTGTGTGTGTGCGGGATGTCATTTGCACTAAAATATCAAAGAAAAAAGAAAAGTGAAGAAGCAGAAAAAGATGGTCATCACCTGACTGTTCCAGTAAGGACACTGCTTTAGAAAACCTGAATGGGTGCAGTTCCAGGTAGAAAGCTACTGTAGGCGGTTTAGTGTGAAAGTGCCTCTGAATGAAAAGCTTCCGAAGTAAAAATGTAAAATTTTCTGGATTTGTGCATTAGATGGCGCTATATGGCAACATCCAGCATGCTGAGAAATGACTTACTTTTTCTAACTGCACAGCAGCCAATCACCACATGGAAACCCTCTGCCTAATGTTAATTATTGTAGCCTGAACACTCCACTTATGAGCTGCAATAAGGCTTTAAATTCTTTATAGTTTAGGCAACACAAAGTCTGCTTTTAGTAATTAAAAAGGTGCAAATCATTTGGGCTTAGAAATCTGCAGTACAGTTTGCACTATGTATGATTTTTGTGGCATATTTTCAATCTATTTCCTGATGTGTTCCTCTGTAGTGTCATATTCAGCACAATGCAAGATAGCACACTTGTTTTCTGGTGCATTTTATTAAAAACAATGCCTTTATTTTATTCCCAAGGCTCGTGTTTAAGCCCACACTATATTAAAACAGGACCCTTGTTGTTGTCAGTGAATGCAGCTGGAGCCCTCTCCTACAAACATGCGGACTTCAATAAGTTGAGGTGATTAAAAGGCTCTGTCATTATTCTTTCACTCGTTAAGACGGCCTCTCGGATTTCAAGTGTCTCCTTTTACACTCCTGAGCCGCCACATTCATCATGGGACCAGCCTGAAGTTTTATTGCGGCCGCTAGAGGAGGATGCAAAAACAAAAGTTGAGTGTGGGATGGACTCCAAGGGCAACTAGCCCCAATGCACTTTCTGAGGGGGAGAGAAAGAAGAAGAAGAAAAAAAGAAAAATGCGAGCCGGGGCATGAGCTTCTCTCTACTTATTTTTGACACAGTTCAAGACATTTCATCCATTTGGAAACTCCGGGTGATCCCTCGACGTTATGGGCGTACCTACTGGTTTTTTCATCACACAGGAGTAAGGTGTGGAACCGGGTCACAGCTCCATAAATACTGGGAAACTTTGGATGGACCCTGGAGGAGTAAATACGGCTGGAGTAGCCTCGCTTACAGCAAAGGAGCGACGATTTTCCTGCAAGCTGATACCTCATTTGTAAAAAGGGCAGACTGCTATAAAAAAAATTACAACAAAAAACAAGCCTCCTCAGCCACCACCGTCAAAGTGCGTCTGGCTAATATGGAAAGTCTATGATTCCGTATTGGCAGAGATGTAAATTGCTTGATTTTTCTCCCAGAGTGCGATGTAGTTCATCCTCACATCTCCAAGTGAACTATTTGTCAAGATGACAGCGCTTATACCTCTGAACCACGCCGTGCTCGGACTTGCATGGAGCTGCTTGAGTTTTCTGTCCTGCGCGCATTGCGGTTTAAGTGACAACCATGTGCACTCCAGTTTTATTTACAGGCGGTTGCGCAATCACGAACGCCGGGAGATCCAGAGAGAGATCCTCTCCATCCTGGGGTTGCCTCACCGGCCGAGGCCCTTCTCTCCCGGGAAGCAGGCGTCCTCCGCGCCGCTCTTCATGCTCGACCTCTACAACGCCATGTCCGTGGAGGAGGAGGAGGCTGAGGGCGCGCAGCAGGGCGCACAGAAGAGCGTCGGTGCCAAGGCTCAAGGGCACTCCAGGAAAAGTTACTACAGCCCCCAGCATGCCGACTACTCCCGTGTGGCACAGCCTTACCGAGCGGCCCCTCTGTTAGGCCACAGCCCTGCTCTCACCACAGCGCACGACACCAACTTTCTCAATGACGCCGACATGGTCATGAGTTTTGTCAATTTAGGTAAGTGGGCTGATTCACCATTTGGGTTCATTAAATGATTACAATTAGATGCAGCTGATTCCCGCATCATTAACATTTCAAGGCAAAGCGGTTATTTGTTACATAATCCACACCTCAAAGAAATAAACCCATGTTTCCCATCATTTCCCTCCACTCCTTTAAACTTAGTAAAGTTTTACAGGGTTTTAACTGGACTCTCTGTTTTCTCTTCACTTGGTAAAAAAAACCCCATTATAATATATAAACTAATGAATGTGTTTCTTGGCCTTCTTGTTACCTGCTGTCAGAATAATTTGACACATGTAGATTATGTTTATACAGCCAGAGCCTTAACACACACCCACTATAGAAATTGTACTGAGCTTCTAAGTTAACATCTCTCACTTAGTGTCATTTAAAGCCTTTTAATGAAGGAATTTCTACATCTAAATGTGAAAGTGTTAGCACATTTGCACGCACCGCTCACTACTTGGCCACTAAAGTAAAATAGATTGCCTTTACTGCTTGCTTTTGATTAAAAAAGCAGCTGATGTGTTTAATGGCTGTGTTTGTTCGGTAGCTGCGACCCTTAACCCAGCAGTTCAGAGCAACTTATCAGATGACTGTCTGACCTTGAGAAAACTGGTCTAAATTATTTCCTGTTGTTAAAAGGGGAGTGATATTGACTGATGCCTTTATTTGAGCTTCTGGCACTAAGCGAAAGCAGAAGCCCTGCTTCCTATATTTGCTGCATTTATTTGCAGAATTTATTGTTTTCTAATGCCATTCAAAATATTAGTCATGCCACATGGAAAGTCACTCAGAAGTGGAGTATGACGCAAGACTAAAGTACACAAAATGAATAAATAACAATCACCATCAAATGCACTTTGTATACTATTGGTATTGTAACATTAATGATTAGATTTTTTTAAAAATATGGAGTAGAACACGCAAAAGTGAATTTGTGTAGCGTTGCTTGATACTATAATCCCTCACCTTGGTCTGAGCCCATCTGTTTCCACTTACCACTATACCAGGGCATGTACACTGTCAGCCTTGAAAGCTCTGCTCTCATTCTGGGGACTGTCAGTGAAGTGTTCAATGGGGCTCTGTCTTTATTACAGTACACTCAAATATAGCTACTGACCTCAACTGTTTTAGAAACGTCTATGTGGCATTTCGTGCAGTTTAATGTGCTTACTGTAGCCATTTGAGCTTCCAAAAGTATCAATAAGAAGTCAGGTCTTAAAATATCCAGTAACACGCACATTAAAGTATGTAAGAGGACTAAAGATAAGACACTGAAATGTTACCTAGTTATTTATCGTAGCAGAGTCCTGCTAGAATAAGCTGCATCCAGTTAATAAGCAACAGATCAAGAATGCATGCAGCTCAGTCTTCCCAGCGAGTGAAGTCACTATTATTTAATCTTTAGCTTTTTGAAAGTTAAATGCTCTATGCTCTCAGTGGCACTTCTGCTTCAGATTACTGCCTGTGGCTAATATAATGGAACACGCTCAGTGGGTAAAAGTCAGACCTGACCTCTGACCTGTTTGTGCTAAGTAACCGCAGGCATTCTCTCTCGATAAAGTATCAGGGAAAAGCACTGCCTGATATCACCACGAATATCTGAACATCCACTGACCTCAGGCACATGCTTCTTTTCTGCTACCAGGTAACGGTGTGAGGCAGCTGGGGTCACTTTGTTCTCATGTTCAGAATGCTAAGATAATGTTAATGCTGAAGTTGTTGCATTGAGGGGCTATATTTTGTCGAGAAAAATACACACAACCCCTTGCAAAACAAGCTTTTGTTTATTTCAATGCAAAAAAAATAAAAGATAGTTTACCATGATATGGGTTTTTGAAAATTACATGTCTATTTATCTCTATATCTTATGCTATTCGTTATATTGAAAATACTTCGTTTTAAAGGTTAAGGGTAATTAAAAACTTGACTGAAAGTGACCAGAAGTCAGTATGAGGTCAGAAATGAGGTCAGAGTAGACGCTCACATGACGAAGAATCCTGTCTGGTCTTTTCTCTAACTTGAGGAGCAGACGAAAGTGTCTTTAATTGAAATCAGCCTGTTTTTTTAACTGACAGCCCATTCATCATGGCCAGAGAATGCAGTTAGGCACACAGTAGAGGGCCTGTCTGGGAACTGCTACCTGTATTCAGTTGACTGATTTAATGAACTGGAAAGTGCTTTTGTTGGTAGTCAAAATGTTTGGATTGGACCTTGAATGTAAAAGAAGATGTGATAAATTACGCTTTTTCTGAGCTGGCATATTTTTTCTTTTGCGCAACATAAGCAGTGGTTTCATGAGGTGAACTCATATATTTTTTTGATCACGATTTGTTGCCAGTAAAAATGAAGTTCATAATAAAATATTTTCCTTCCCAGTGGAGAAAGATAAAGATTTTTCTCACCAACGAAGACACTACAAGGAGTTCCGTTTTGATCTGACTCAGATCCCAGACGGAGAGGCGGTGACTGCGGCCGAGTTTCGGATCTATAAGGACCGCAGTCATGCTCGCTACGACAATATAACTCTGAAGGTCACCATATATCAAGTCATCAAGGAATATCAAAACAAGTAAGTGCCAAATCAACCATAACTGCACACTTGAAGCAGTGGTGGATTGTAACTAGGTGCATTTAGTGAAGCACTGTAGTGCCTTATTTAAAGATTTAAGTTTTCTGCCACTTTGTGCTTATACTCAATTTCTGACATAGATATTGTAAGTTTTAAATATGCAATATCTCTATAACTAAGTAAACTATGCAGCAAGATATAAAGTAATAAGTTTACTCTAAATAGCTGGAACTTTCCTGCTTTCTCAGTTCTCAATAATAGGCCAGTAATTTAATATAACACCTTTCAACCATTCTGTCACCTATTGAGCATTTTTCCTTTTGATCATTTCAGTGTACTTTTCTGCTACTGATTATTTACTTCTTGCACCACTGACTAAAAGAAATACAGTGTCACTGTCTTTTAGTGTCAGAATCCATTGAGGATAAACAGGATGATCTTCAACATTGGAGAGAAAATTAATCTGGTTTCATATGAGTCACTCTCAAATGTTTAAAACAACTATATATGTTTTTTTCTTTCAAAGAGCCTGCATGAAGCCTGTTCTTAGTCTCAGCTGGAAAACACAAAGCAGAGGGAAAACTTCATCCTGTTTCTAATTATAAACTGATGGTAATAAATTTTAAAACATAGCAGTTACTTCTCTGTAATCAAGGTAAAACTAAGTGCATCTTGATCTCATGCCTGTCGTGTCATTTCACAGTTTAAAAAGGCAAATACTCCATCAGCTTTTGTCTGTTGAAACTTTCCACTCGCAGAGAACATCCTTCTATCTGAAATTCTGTTCTCTTTCATTCGCACCATGTCTGCCTCACAAATATAGTTCTCGGATAAAGAGAACTCCATTAGCAAGTTGGCCACTTATGAAGCTTGGAAGGTCCGTCAGTTATCACTCGTCTTGTGTTGCCTGCCAAGTTGGCCGTGTCCCAGATGAAAGGCCCATGCTAGGGGGGGAGAAGGGCTCCCTCGGGTGCTCCCGTAGTCACTGTTATGCCCACCACCTGCCTGTCTTAACAATATTCCGGAAGTTTAAAGCATGACATAGCTGAATACACAAGGGTGTACTTAAAAGTGGGCCCACATTTGCTTGCCAAAAATGTGTGTGGGTGATTGAAGGGAAGATATGGCCCTCCTGGGCTTTGAAAAGGTCCAAGTCAATGGACTCTGCCATCTTAAAGGGGAAGAGCGCTCACTTTGTGTTTTCACAGGTTTTCACAAGTTTTCACAAAGAAACTTGTATGTGAATTAGTGGAATAAGTTTTTCCCAATGCTAGAAATCTTGGTGACAATCTTGCAAAACAGAATTTGCTTAATTTATCAGAAAAACGGCATATTTATATATTATGAGTGTTGGTCATTTGTATAACCAGATACTTTCTTTGTTGTTTTTCTTGAGCGTATTAGGTCCAATCCTGATTAAATACTGTGTACCTACACTGATTGCTACTTATGGTTTTCATTTGACCCCTTCTGCAAAATCCATTTATGAATAAGTAGCAAATGAAAGCCGCTTTGTTGAGGTTTAAGTTCCTGACTATGCATATTAACAACAATCACACCCAATTTAAGTCTAGTAAGAAACTTTTATTGCCATTTCTCCACTTATACCCAGACATTAATGCAAAAATCACTTTCTTAGGGTTAAGTGAAGGTTGCAGTCACTGCTAATTTAGTAAATTATTCTTCACTACTTGGACTCTAGATGGTGGGTTTAAGTGCACTCTGTAGAGATTTTTTATTTTTTTTGTAGACTGTTTCACACCTAAATGCATTAGGTGTATTACTGAGGTCTAATTTATATTTTCAATACATTTTGGGTTGGTAGGGATGATTAATGGTAGCATTTAAAACATTGAACGTTTACTTTGCTGCGATTATTGGCACATTGCAAAATTGTTCTTGTGCATATGAGCAAAAATGATACTAAAGAATTACCCCATAGAAACACATTGTTTCATATCACCACTAGTGTTCAGAAATCGCACAATGCACCTTTAAAGTTAGTTTACCTTTGGAGGCAACGCAGCAACCTGATCTCTTTTCACCCAGCGTCACACCACATCCTGCTGGTACTGAACTTTGCTACTGACCATAAATTCCTAATGGAGAATACTGGCACATGAACATAATTTGCTGGAGACATATTTGTCTAAAAAAAGTGTAGTGCTACCTCCGTCCTTTGGCATCTGTTCACTTCAGCTCTCTTTGAGGAACAGTACATCTAGTAAGCACAGATTAAGGTGTGGGACAAACATTTTCCCTCTTGGATACGACTCTGGGATCAGTGAATAAAATTACTGCAGGATGTGAGCTAAAACTGTACATTTCAAAGAGGAAGTTCAGCAGTATGTCACTCGTAAGGATTAGTCTTGATTTTTATTACACCTGTAATAAACACATGGGGCCACATGGAAAGTCTTGATTGTCTCCGACCGGCACCACGTAACCACAAAAACCTAGCAGACACGGCCTTATCCGATCTGCCACTTAAAAGGAATCCAATGCAAATCACGACGCGTGGCTTTTTCAACTCAGGGTTAATTGATGCCTGATGTCAAGCTTATGTTGAGAATACACCAGAGCTGTGATACATGATTCATAACTCCTGAAATGTTTTGTCCATCAAATAGCTGAAGTCTTGGCACAGATTTGACCACACAACTCTGCACTTTATTATGAGTCGCAGCTTTTTTTTTTTAACAATAGCAGCAATACTTTCTTTTCATGTCCCTTCAGCATTCAAAAAAAATGGCCAGATTACTTTTACACACCAAATCATCACTTTGCAATACTGAAGGGGTTTTCAGAGAGAAATGTTTGTTCTCAAATAGATGAAGAAGCTGCCACAAAGTTAGGACTGAAGCATTCGTTTGTGAATTGTAAAATATAACTTGTTTATCTTTGTTTACCTGCTGGATTCTGTTGTAAATGTCCTTACAAGTAATGCTGCTTGCATGTGCAGCTGTTTGAGTGTGCATCTTCTTCATGGGCGCTTGTTTAATGTAGAATTTGTGGGGGGTTTTTTCTTACATTCAGAGATGCAGAGACTTTCTTGCTCGACTCCAAAAAGGTGCCGGCGTCCGACGGGGGCTGGTTAGTGTTTGACATAACAGCCACCAGTAACCACTGGGTGATGAACCCACAGCAGAACCTGGGCTTGCAGCTCTGTGTGGAGACTGTAGATGGCAAGTGAAGTTCAGTTTTTCTTTCTAAAAATGTTGTTCTTTTACTTGTAGTCTTCCCAGATTTTTCTCAAACGCTTGGAATCTGGAAAAGATCAATAAGTTCATCTTTTCAGACAATCCACTATGTTTGAATTTACTTTATAAAATGTTTTTTTTTTTTGTATTTCGGGACAAATGTTAGTAATATTTGGATTTCGATTGTTTTCCACATTTAGAGACTCATCTTGAAAGCTGACATAAGCTGATAAAATAACAGTTTTTAAATGTCGCTTTAAAGTTTTATTTCCCTCCTGATTTTTTTATTAAAGGACGAAGCATCAACATAAAATCTGCTGGAATTGTTGGGAGGAACGGGCCTCAGTCCAAACAGCCGTTCCTGGTTGCTTTCTTCAAGGCCAGTGGGGTGCTGCTTCGCTCTGTCAGAGCTGCTGGTGGCAAGAAGAAGAATCACAATCGCAATAAATCTAATAATCAACAAGAATCATCAAAGGCACCAAAAGCTGGAGGTATGTGGATAGCAGTTTTTTATAACTTGTATTTAGATTGGATTCATTTTAACTCCATTCATTATCATCAGACAGTCACTTTGTGTTCATCAGATTAGCCAATTTACTCATCTTTATCTCCATAACGGCAGATTGCCAGGACATAAAGTCGCTTCAGTCTTCACTTTCAGATTGTGGATTCTAATGAAAATGTCAGCCACGAGGGTCAAACTGCAGCAAGAATTATCGCTTTTTTTCCTGTTTTTCCTTCCAAAGCATTCTCTGGAGGCTTAAAAGCAACAAAATTATAAGAAATCTATCACTTGGTGCATTTTTGACATCAGTGTTAAATGCTTTTAACTGAACTAGCACCACTGTGAATATATTAGCACTCAGTTTGACTGAGAACTATAATGGATAGTGGTTTAATTCCCATATGTCATGGTATTGTAGATTTCATTATTCATTTCAAGGAATAATTATTCCCTGAGCACACTGGATGAATGACTGTTGTCCACATGTGCAATTTGTCTGTTCAGTTTAACTCCAAAAACAATACACTTGTTGTAACATCCTACAGTAAGTGAAAAGCAAGATGTAAAGACATGCTGTTTTCTGCTACAATAGTAAGTAACCTTATCTTTCAGATTATAACACCAGTGAACAGAAGCAGGCCTGCAAGAAGCACGAGCTTTATGTCAGCTTTCGAGACTTGGGCTGGCAGGTAGGACACAACTATTTCACATCTCTTGAAAAATGACACAGAAGAGCTACTGGTAACACAATAAAAAAACACATTCCTTCAGTGAGTTTGTGAGAAAATGTTACAGGTTTTAAATGATTCTTTTTTTTTGTCGTCAAGGATTGGATCATTGCACCGGAGGGCTATGCTGCCTTTTACTGCGACGGTGAATGCTCGTTTCCACTCAATGCGCACATGAACGCAACAAATCATGCAATTGTGCAAACCCTGGTAAGTGTTCTTCAGAGTGTAGCGCACATGCGTGTTGCAATAAAATCGCGTTATAAGCTAATAATGTTCTTACCGTTTATAAGTCATGTGAAACTCACTGCCGTCGCACCTCTTTTAAACCTACTTTATGCTCTCATTTATAGGTCCATTTAATGTTTCCTGACAATGTGCCAAAGCCGTGCTGTGCCCCGACCAAGCTCAACGCAATATCAGTGCTGTACTTTGACGACAGCTCCAACGTTATCCTGAAGAAGTACAGAAATATGGTAGTCAGATCTTGCGGTTGCCATTAGTGGTGAAAGTTTAATTTATGCAATCTGGTACGGGACTCGCTGGAAAACACATCTGCTGCAGGTGTGATGTGATGTACAGTATTATGTATATAAAGTTTTATTACTTAATTTATTCTCCTTTTTTTATAAAGAAATAGCACTGAATATTGTGATATTTAAATGATTAGGACAAAATGATTTTACTTTATATCAAGTATCATTTAACTTTTGTGTCCGTTGGCATATAATCCGTCTTGGTTGCATCTGTATAATAACTTTTGTGAGTAAACTTTTCACTGGAGCCGTCACTATCACTTCCCCTTCTGCTTGTTTTTCTCCTCCTCCAATTTAAAATGTGTTTTTGTTTTTTTTTGTTTTTAAAAAGGCTCATAAGGAAGTATACTTGGTGGTCAGTATATGATATGCTTTTCTTTAACTCTGCTTTTTTTAATAAGTTAATTTCTTAATGAATCAAAAATCATATATAGCTAAAACTAGAATAACATGACAGAGTACACGGCCTCAGGGGAGAGCTCAATATGATGCTATTAGCACCAACATCACAACTTGAACCGGCTGTTGGAAATATTTTAAATCAAATTGGATCAGTGGGGGGAAAAAAAAGAACAGTGAGTGTTCTCTAATATAAACCAAACTGCCCAAAGCTATTTTCAAGCTGTCACCATCTTTCAGCACTGATACTGTTTCACCTTTTCCAAGCCAGCTTCTTTTTTTTTCTTTATAAGAGAGTGGGTTCTCAGAAGAGGATTATGTCAGTCTGGAATAAAACTTGTCTAATGTTTAGTGCTCACTTATGAATGCTTTACAAATTCTGTCATTTTTAACAGTGTTTATGTAAATCTCTTCCATAAACACTGTTCCTCCTTCCTCGGTGGACTCCACACTATTTCGAGCTTGTGTTTGGGAAGTATATCTTAACGTAGAGTGTTGTGTATTTTAATAAATGTACTACTTGAAAGATCTTATCTGTTGCCTTGTCTTGACTTGGCTTCGCGGCTTTTCTCACTCCATTAATCACTCTGCATGTTAAAAAAAAAGCTCCAACATTATTTAGCTGTTAAGTCCTCCGGCATTTTCAAATTCTTGTTGTCCTTTTGTGTTTCTGTTTAGAATTCTGCGGATGTTTTACACACTGTTGCCGGACTACCGTCTCAGATTTATAAATGTTGGACAAGTATAATATAAACTAGAGGTCCACCCATGGAGCCTGCTGACACGCTCTTGGGGAACGGTAATGCTAGTGGTACAGTTTTAGCAGTAAAGCAGTGCTGTGACCTCCAAAGCAAGCCCTAAAGGGTGATTATCACGAGGCTGCCAGCAGAGAAAGATATATCATTTGACTTTTTTATTCACTGTATGTGACTTGTATGGTGCACCTCTGCTTGTTCTCATATTCGGATGTTGCCATCTGTTCAGAGCTGAGATTCACCCCTGCGACCAAAGTGGAAACCATAAACAACAGTGCGTCAGTGTTGTTGTAGTCATTCAGCAGAGGCAGAACTTCCAGAAAACAGCGAGAAAACGTGCTATTTCCAGAAAAGCACTCTGGTTACGCAGGGGTTTTCAATGGTCTTGGAAATGTAGGGATTAGGTTAAGGATTAATATTTATTTACACAACTGTGTTGACCTTCAGTGAACACAGGATATGTACTGTTGCACTTTTTCTCCCTCCCCCCCACCCTCCCATTTTATAACATTTTTTCTCTGACATGGCAGAACATTGAGTGACTGTATTTCACTTAATTAAAAGCAGTGGCTGGCCTGCACAGATGTTATGTGGGCTCCATCTAAAAGGAGTGTTGACATTCAGTGAATAGAAGAGGCCACCTGCTAACTTAACTCTTGGCTTGAGGGGGTGATTTGCATTCCTGCGGCCTGTTGCCTGGCATGATTACTCCGAGCACTTAACAATCCCATCTACTGTTTAATATCATGGATTCTTTCCAATTTAGCAACATTTCTTCCTTGTCTGTGATGCGGGAGCTGCTATGAATGAGCTTCTATTTAAGTTCTGCAAAACTACACAGCCCGCTCTCGACAGCAACCTCCCGACCACATGAAAGGAAAAAGGGTAACAATTGCCATACTCAGGGCAGATTAATATGGTGGCCCCTTCTCCTCTGAGACCCCCGCGGTCAAAACCAGCCTGCAGTGAGTCAGAGGTGCCTTGACATTCATCAGATCAGCACTTCGAGTGGCCACTTCTGAAACATGCTGGAAAAAGGTCACAACCTCCGGTAGTTTACTTTTCATGAAGGGTTTCTTGTGAATTATTCATGCATCATGCTCTCAGGTTTATAGTAGATGTCACAACACACTGTTGACTCTACACAGACATACTTACATAATGTCAGGATGTGTTTCCAGGTGCTGAAATTACCACTTTTTTTCCCTGCCACATACAGCCTGATTGGGAAAGCAGATACGTCCATGTCTGCTGCTGTTAAGAACATGTTCTTTGAAACAGCAAATGAATAAATGCTGGATGATTCAGGTCATTTTAATGTAATGTAGCCGGTACACGCAGGAAATGCACGTACAAATACTGCAAAACAAATAGAAAAAGCTGATTAAACAAGCTATTTATCTTGCTGGAGACCACTCGGTGCTCCAACAATGTGAGGAACACAGCTGAAATTACAGAAGATGCAATATATTGTAGTGGCTAAATCCCAGTTTGTGTGTGTTGTCCTCTCTATGTGCGACCACACATAAAATAGACCACTTCATACTTTTATTACGTGTAATTTTCTAGTCAAGTCAGTAAATGTATTTAAGGCTTCTGACTTCCTTTAAATCCCTGTAGTGATTTATTTATGGTGTTTTTAAGGTATTTTGAGTTGTTATTCATTTTGTAAACAAATGTTCTAAATCCGAACACTGTAAATGAAAATCAAATGTGTCCAGCAGTCCATGAAAGCAAAGTCACACAAACATGCCCATAAACTGTGAAACTAAACATTTGTTCAGAGTCTTAGTGGAGTTTAATGTGCTGGATCCTGTCAGCACAAACTTATAGCTTAATGAAACATTTGAGATTATCATTAATGTGGTCAATTAAAGGTTGCTGCGGTTCTGAAACATGCAGATTCGATGATTGACGCCATACTTGTTTTGATCGTCTTTCAGTTCGTCTAATCTAGCTGCACAAAATAATAGTTATTGTACGTTTGGTTTAGTAATACCACGTTTCACCGATTTACTCCGCGTTAACCAGAGATCTTTTTTTTTCTTTTCCTGTGGCTCAAAGTTTATTTTCAAAGTGTCACCTTGCAGTCCATCCACAAGGCAAGTGAAATTGTATCTAATAAAAATGTTGTGCAGTTTACCTAATTCATCTCCCCACATATGGTTCTCCTTATTTGTGTTCTGTGGGTGGGCTATGACTTCCATACAGCTCAATCAGTTCCTCTAGAAAGGGAGACCATATGGGTCACATTTTTACATGTTGTTTGGTATGACAAGGCTGCAGCAGGAGCAGCGAGGAATGTGTCCTCACAGAGGGCAGCGCAGAAACACTGTTATGTTTGCTTGTTATTCACATATGCACATTAGCCTCCAGAGCCAAAGAGAAGAGAGGGGTTGTGGGTTCTCGGAGTTACAACAGACTGTTTGTGAACCAAACTGTCACTTCCAATTAACATTAGAGGTGGCACCTGCGTGTTTTAACACTTTCTGTATTTTAAATCCGTCCTTTTGGTTTGGATTTTGCATTAAAATGTAGAAGTCAGATGAATCTCATCTTTAAATTCTGTTTAGAAATGCTTCCTGAGCCAAACTGGAAACAAAAATATAATCTTTGTGTTTCCTTTTTACAACTCTATAAAATGGATTTGCATTTTAGCTTTTTAAAGCAGATTTGGTTGGACATTTTCCTGCCCTCTGTTTCTGTTGTGTGCGGCATTTGCTAAACACATTTTTCCATGAAAATCCATGTGAGTCTTTTAAGATTCTTCTTGCGGTTTTGTCTCAGTGGGAAGAAAATCTGCTGACATGATACGCCAACAATGGCTGCCCTCTTCTTCCTGTGCAGGTTGGTTTTGTCCATTAGTCGCCCATTTATTGAACAATTTATGTCAAGGAACACATAAAGTAAAAATGGCTTAAAGGTGAAATGCAAACAAAAACAGATGCACGGGATATTAACCTGTCTCTGACTCCAAAGATGAGTCTTTCCTGAATGAATCATGCTGATGTGCTGCATCATCGAACTGTCAAACCGGTGCTTGTTATGCTGCTTAAACGCCGTACATTAGAAGAATCTGGCCACAATTATGAAGTTAAGAATGAAAGAACAAAGGCAAGGCAGAAAAAATCACCCCATAAGAATATAGGGGTCCGTTGTTTTCGGATTAAAAACACTCCAATTTTTGTCCAAACATTTAAATTTAGGAAAAACACTCTCATCTTAGCTGAACTGTGGATTGAAGGCAGCGCTGTAAGCAAAGTTAAAGACAATAGAACATGTTTACTATTATTTTAAAATGAAAAAATGACTTTGTTTGGTTCCTAATAGCTTCTTACATGTACAACGTTTCAAATCATAAAAAAGTGGAGTTTCTCAGAATGAAGACAGTATTTATTATTTAAGCAGTTCTCTCTGACGATCCAGGCTCATGTCATTATCATCAGTCAAGTATTTTATGCAGTTTATGTGTCAAACTTCAAGTTTTTATGGCACCAACCTACAGATTGTGTACATACTGTAAGATTAGAAATTTTGTTCACTTATTTAATTGCAATTTCTCCAGATTTTAGTAACAATTGCGCACATTTTAAAAATATTTAGGGGAAAATCTCCTTTTTGTAATAATTCTTATTACTGAGAATGACATGCAATTATATCTATACTACACTTCACCAAGTAAGGTATCAAAACTTTAGCAAGGTGTCACATGTTTATGAGAAATACGGATTTTATTTTGTCAAGTTGATGTTTTCTGCCCCGATTTTCTCACACCTCCATAAAAGTAATGAACAAAACACACTACTGTTACCAGTTTGTAGCTCCAGGCACACAGAGATGTCAACAGCCATGACTTAACCCAGTTCATGTGTATTCTGGCAGTTGTAAATTTTGCTGTGAAATTCGATTTCTCCCACCAAGGATAAGAACACACTGAAGGAAATCTCCATACTTTATGATCCAGGTGGAGCCGTAATCCAGCCGTGAAGTCCTCTGCGGTACAATTTGAAAACCTGCACAATAAATATCCGGCTGCTTAGGCACATCCGCTTGACTGTGTCTGTGACAAAGTGGCGTTAACTCGTGCCTTTGTGAAGGACAGCTGATATACTGCACCCTGCTGATCACTCACTGATGAGGATTTGTTTTTGTTCCTCCACACTTCTCATTAAATATAGACTAATGTTATTATTATGAACAGGCAAGTCTAATATCATTGCTTTAAGCTCTGTTTGGAGAGCAGGAGAAATTGTGTTTTAATGAAAGGATGCTCAACATTCTGTATTTGATCATGGGAGGACACAAACCAAATAGATCGGTCAGTGGCTTTTGTGACTCAAAGCCATGGGGCGCTCGGCGGCGTGTTTACTACGAGGATAATCTTTAACACACATGCTGTCTCTGAGGGGAGCAGTGGAAAGTTGGCTCAGAGTGCCGGCCACGCTTCCTGAACAAACTCTGTGATATAGGCTGAAAAGACTTTACATTTAATCATGATTTTGTTATGACATACTCGAGTATAATGGAAATTATATGGGTGGTGAAGCTGCTCTTTGCGCAAGAGCAAAATTATTTATATACATGTGTTCATTTCCTCTGAATGATTCAGTTTCGATTGTGTGCCATCAAGTGTTGTGTTGCTGTAGGACCGAGTGTTGTCATCCAACAAACCCTTTCATCTTCTCTGTATTTGAAAGACCATGTCATGATTTTAACCTTCAGGGTGATAATAATGTGCTATTCCCTCAACACCAGGACTCTCCTGTTGTTACAGTTCAGTTAAATCCATGATGGAGAAATTGAAGACGGATGGAGGATGAAAATTGGTTTAATCTGGTTCCTGTTTTCTTTCTTCCACTTTGTTTTCGGTATATATCTGAGAGCTTAAAACCTCTTTCATGCTATGCCGAAACCTGTACTCTATAAAGTGCTGTTTCTCACATCTGTTTCTTTTTCTTAATACCAAAAAAAAGAAAAAAAGAAGAGAATAGTCCCTTTCTTTTATAAGCAGATTTTTTTTTCCAAGTTCAGAAACATAGTTTGTCCTTTGCAGTGTCTGATTTTTATTTAATATCTTCAGACATTCACCTTCTGCTCAGTCTCTGAAATCCTTATGTGTAAAATATATTGTTCTCGGGAGACGCTTGCAAACTGGTGCAGAGACATCCCTTTTCCTGTCAAAGCATATCTGTTTGCCTAATCTACACAAACTTAAAGACGCCACTAGTCCACTTAGAGAGTTTGATCCTCTTAGAAAACTGTGGGATCTGTTTGTTTCTAGCCTGGCAATTGCACTGAATAGTCATTTTACGTCACCACATTCTTTTATTTTGTTTGAGTTGCTGAACAGATCTGGACAATTTGTTAATGCTGCTATATAAATATTGACCATTTGATTTGGCTGCCAAAAGCCAAACTATGTTACAGAAAGTCTTTAAATCCCTCCATCTTGTGCAAACCCTAAATATATACCTAAAATCTTACTATTGATAGAAAACTAGGAACATCATGTTACTTTTATTCTCATAAATGTATGTAGAGAAAAAGGTTACTCATCCACATTTCACAGATTTTAAAAAAATCATATTTTTTCAGTGTCAGAGGAGCTGCTTTTTGGTGTTATTGTCAAATCTTCCTCTACATACATATCATCCTGAACTTTAAAGTCTTCCCTCACCTGCATTACATCGATTCCTTATAGCAGGAAAGCCCCTGAAGGCCAGTTCTTTAAAGTGACCCTCTGCAGCTGGTTTTTGTCAAGACTAACCATAGTGGCTGAGTTTCCTTGAAAGTAGAAATGTTAAAAGGCCAGTTAGATTTAAGTGATTGATGCAATTATCACTAATAGAAAAAGAGACTCTGAGAAGCGTGACTTTTTTCTAGTAGAGTCCAAATATGACGCTAAAAGTAGACAGAAAATATAAATAACGGTTTAGATTGTTTGTAGTAATGATGAGAAACTGTGATATTTTCAGGCTTTTCAAAAGGCCTGAAAATCCAGTTTACTTATTGTGTGGGTTGCTGGTTTGTAATGGAGACAATATTTGCTAATTTACTGCATCTGCTAAATGCTGTTTTCATCATTTCTGGGCAATACATGTGACAACAATAAGTGCATACCTCCGATGCAATTAAAGCACAGATTTGCGGTCATCTGAAAATAATTTCAAGTTCAAGAAACCATGAAATTATGTCAGATGAATGAGGCAAATATAACCTCAACAGAAAGCTTCAGGATAACAAGTACAAGTTCTGTGTCTCAAAATTCATTCAGTGCTGGTGGACTTTCTTCTCTGAGTCGAAGAGGAACTTGAAGAGGTAATACATCTGAAAAGGATCTTCAAATTTAGGGGGTGACAACTGATAGACAGCGACCTTGAAGTCTGCTACAAAAAAGGCTTTTTCAAGGATGATCATATGAGCCACCATCCTCCACTGGGAGCAAGGTAGACCTCTCTCATCACAGTGCAGTTTAGCGCGGCGAGATGGTTGAATGCTAGGACTTCATTAAGCCGCTCTATTGTTAACATCTGGGTTCAGAATGGCTCTTTCTCTGGTAAATGTTGCCCTGGCTTAACGGGGGATTTTATTACACCATGCAGTTGACATTGGCAGCAGTGGCATGTCTGGCAATGGAAACCCCTCATCGGTTTAGGTCACAAGAGATCAATCAAAGCAAGCTGTTTCACTAAAGCCCTCAATTCTCAGCAGAACTGGGAGGTGAGTGTGTATCTAAGCTTGTTGAATCAAGATAAAACATATCAACTGTAGGATGTGTTAGTGATTAGTGAGGCTGTTTTAAGTGCTTCCAAAATGAAAAAAGTCTTCACTCCATTGATAAATCATTTGTCACTGAGCTGCAGTTGTAAAAACTCTTTTCTTATTGTATCTTTTTTTTCTAACCATCACCTGCATGTCTTTATTGTTTAGATGCACATAGTTTTATTTTGCCACAGCAATTTCCAGTCCAAAGTGTGGCCCTAATCTCTCATATCGCTTCATTTCCCACTTTGCTTTACACCATTTCCTCTCTCTCAGTCTCCACCCCCATCACTCTCTGCTTTGTTGGCCCCCCCTCCACCGCTAGAGATGAGGTTGCCACGGCAACTGCTGAATCATCTTCCACCCTCTGCAGCCGTCCTCTAATTTAATCTCCTCGTGCAGCAAAGGCCCCTCCACCGTCCGGGCCTGCATTAGCATGATGATCTGAAGCATCAATTTGCTGCAGCTGTGTGTGCAGGGCAGGTTAGTCTCGGAGGACTCGGAGGTGCAGCAGGCTGAGCAGGACAGCAGCCTCTCGGATGGGTAACGTACCCACTACAGTGAAGCACTGCCTGAGCTACGAGCAACTCATCGGGGACTACCCATGGCTGAGACACTGGCTGCAGGAGGAGAAGGTGGGCGTTGTTTTCCTTGTTTCTAATCTGCTGCACATGCTCTGCCACATGACTCCCTCATGACAGAGAGGCCACACAGCAGCCAGCGTCTGATGACAGCACTGTTGCTGCTTATATAATGGTCATCATCAATGAAATTCTGTCCTATTTGTACATATTTCTTCTTCTAAAAAGATGCATGGGGATTCCGCTAAATATAAAATGTAAATTTTTTCATATTTTTAGTTTGTAGGACCAAAGATTCAGACGAAATGCTTCTGATTCTTCTGTGTTGTGTAACACCAATGGTGTAGAATATTTGATAACAACCTAACAAAAAGAATATTTTATTTTAGATTTTATAAGAATGACCTAATCAGCTTCCAATTACTGATGACATGCTAGGGTTGTGCTCCTCATAGGTCTGATGCCTGAACGGAAGAAAATAAGTATATATTATATGTACCTAGTTCTGGTGTCATTGCATGCACTTTGCTTGGATTTCTGAGAACACTACAGAGCAAAAATACTGCACTGCCAGTAAAATTCATACATTTGGAATCTTCCTTCAAAGTGCACGGACAAAATGTAAAAGGCACTTTATTTGCTATGCACGAATATATTGGTAGAGTTCATTTCAAGTAAATGATGCACTGTTGGCTTGCAGTCTGCAGTAGGAGTTGTTTATGAATAAATGAGCATTAAAAAAGTACAATATTTCGATCTGAAATGTAAATAAATCTTCTGTATAAAGGTACAAATCAGAAAGAAAATTAACTACTCAAGTAGGTACATTGATATCCCTTAAGTCCTGAGTATCCAGCATGTAAATAATTACATTCCACCACTGCTCAACACTTGCTTTAGGACAGCTTAGCTAACTTTTAAGCATGAAAAATGGCTAGTTTATGAGGACAGTGCATTGTATTGCAAGCTAAGACACGTGGTGATTAAAACAGAGGCAAAGGAACCATGTCTTTTGGGCTTCATGTATATTTGTATGCAGATTACATAGATAAGCAGGTTACGGTCAGCTGGGTGGTCTTTAATTAAATATCACTGTCACTCAGTTGAATTATCTAAATCAGTTCTGTTATCTATAATCTGTAATCTCCACTGAGGTTTCATTAAAATTCAACAAGGGCTTGAAATTATGAGGTTTTGACCAGAAAAATACCCCAATCCTTAAAATATCCCCTGTGGTTGGAATGGAGTTACCCTAACCCTCATTCCCAGCCTTTTCACCATGACACATCTCCAGACTTTGCATCCTAATGGCATGACAGCCCTTATGTTTTGGTTCTCAGGTTTCGTCTGACTTTGAGGTAGAGAGTAAGTCATGTTTGAAATAACATGTCCTGGAGCATCCCACGCTAAAGTGACAGCTGACTTTTCAGTCTTCACTATCCTGACAAGTGGTATTTCTCCTTTTGCTCTCATTTCTGTTGTTCTTTGATATCTTTCCAGAACATCACAGGACATGAGTATCCAGAGTTTGTTAAAATCGTTGAAGTCGGCCCAAGAGATGGACTTCAAAATGAAAAGGTACACTGTCATTTGAGTCATGAATCTTATTTATATTTATATGTGCCCTTGTTTTCCATTTCAAAACACGACCCTCCCCGGAAAATCCCGTGTTTCTGTATGTCTCATACATATAACAATTCATAACACATGGGTTTTGTGCCAGGAGCATATGTTTCACATTTCCTTTGAATGGGAAAGATGACACGGCTTCTGGCTGAGTTTTCTCTGCTTAGTATGTCACAACTTTATCGTTACCTTATTGCACATCAGAAGCTTTACAGATTGCTCCAGATGTTGAAATAAATTTATTGCCACAACATGTGATTATGTAAAATATGGCAGATTTTGAAGGATCACAAAATATTCAGCGAGCAATGATTCTGCATATCAAATACAGATATCAATATGAAAGGCACGGAGCATGGGGAGGGGGAAAGCCATATATCTGCTTTGTTGCACTTCTTATCTTGAGTGGAATCAAATCCAGAAAGAGCTGTTTCAGTTTCATTGTTCCCCAGGAAATTGTTCCGACAGGGGTGAAAATCCAGCTGATAGACATGCTCTCAGGAACAGGCCTGTCTGTGATCGAGGCCACCAGCTTTGTCTCTTCAAAGTGGGTACCGCAGGTAATAACTCTTCTTTGTACACAGCGAAAGAGTGCTGAGTGATTTATTAGGCGCTCTTTTCTTGCCTGTATAAGCACTGAGGAAAATCTGCTCCTCTCGCATCCCTCTTGGATCCGCAGCTGGCTTTGAAAATAATATTTTATTCTCCAAATATATTCCGTAAATTGTATCCCTATTTACTTCTCGAAAAAGGAAAGCAAGTGTGAACATGCCCCGTGGTTTGTTTGTACCGAGAAATGTGAAATTAACTTAGTCCTTTGTGGATTGCTTGCTGGCTACAAGCATGCAAAAACATTTGTGCAGGATGATGTATTACCAGGAACGTGTTCAGATGATGTGAAACGTTTATTTTTCTACATCATATGTTTTCTCCCCTTCATTTAGATGGCAGACCACACTGATGTTCTCCGAGGAATCCAGAGAGCGCCTCATGTTCGGTACCCAGTTTTGACACCCAACCTGCAAGGCTTCCAGGATGCCGTAAGCCTTCATTTTCACCTCTCTGCTACACACCATAATCTATATCATTTATCTTATTTACTGATGCTTGTCAGCTTGAGTTAATTGCTGGCAGTACATTGTTTTTAGTCAAATAATTCCTGCACTTACGTAAGTGTGACTCCACCACAGTGTTCAAAACAGTTTTACAAGTTCGTTTTCTCTGCTGTTTTAAGGTTGCAGCTGGTGCTACTGAAGTGGCGGTGTTTGGATCAGCGTCTGAAACCTTCAGCAAGAAAAATATTAACTGCTCCATTGATGAAAGCATGCTGAGGTTTGAGGAGGTCATTAACACTGCCAAAGAGCGCCAAATTCCAGTCCGCGGGTTCGTATCCTGGACGTTAATTGTCACTGACATAAGTGAGAATTACATATCAAACATTTCATTTGGTGTCTGATTTCACACTGATTATTATTTTTGCATTTTCCTCAGAAGGGAAACAAAACAGTCGAGCACAGCGCAGTTTCTGCACAGGAGAAAACACAGCATTCAGTAATGATACCTTTTTAGCGAAGTTCCAGATGTTCACCAGGCTATATCTATGCTTTAGCAAACCGTAAGGCCAGATGGACATTAAAGCAAACCGAGCAGCGTAAGTTACTGAATATAGTTGGTCTTTTATCGTACATGGAAAAGGAAGCCACTGCACCTGGAGTGCATGTTATTTTTTAGATTATACGAACCCCTTTGTCACAGCAGATTAGTGGAAACATTGGCCTTTTTCCAGTGTTTGTAATAAACAAATGGCATCGAGCTGAGGTCTGGATCACCACCAGAATCTACCGTCATCACCAATCTGTGAACCAAATCCCCTGTAAATCTTTTGGTGTTCCTTTGAGATAGCAGCTGATAAACAGATGAACACCCAAAATAGAAAGACCACAACACATCCGAATCAACAGCAGTGCTCCTAAAGCTTCTTGTCCTCACTTAAACTGAGCTACTCCATCCGACATCACCAGCAAATATTCCGCTTTTCAAAATATGGAAGTGGCACACATCCAAGCTGTTCATTAGAAATACGGAAACCGAAACACCAAAACAATGTACTGCTTCAGGAGTTCTCAGTGTCACAACAAATTGTGTCTCCACTCACATTTTCTTCGTGTTGTGGGATCAGTTGAATCTCATAAAAACTCTGCTCTCCTTCAGGTATGTTTCTTGTGCCCTCGGGTGCCCCCATGAGGGAGACATCAAACCGTCCAAAGTTGCTGAGGTGGGATCATTGTTTACTTTTAGAAAACACATGTATTTACTTTGAAGTACTTTTACATCCTAATCTGAAAAGGGGAAAGGGTTCATATAAGTCATTTATGAGATAATGCTCATTGTATGAAACTAGGCTGTTCACTCAGCAGTCTGATAATTGTCCTTAGAGACAGGTTTTTTTTTCTTTACCATTAAAAAAAAAAGTCTTCTGTGGGTAAAAAAAGCATTTGGATGAATATGTTGAAACTCAAAAAATCCTTCCTTTGTTTATCATCAGTTCATCATCATGTGTGAATGTGAGTCATACGGGTTGAATTTGCTACTGATTGAATTAATGACTGAAGAATTGTTAAATTTACCTATTTTGTCTCATTTTTCAGTGCTAAGCCAAACTTGATACCATTCTTTCATCTCTGATAAGCACTTTAAGCAGATTGTTAGCTCGTGTACGATACAATTTCCTTCTTTTAAGAGGATTTTGTCATAACTCTTTTATTCTTTAGGTGGCAAAGAGGTTATATGAAATGGGCTGCTATGAGATTTCTTTGGCGGACACCATCGGTGTTGGTACGCCAGGATCCATGTTGAAGATGCTGCAGGGGGTGAAGAAGGAGGTTCCCATCAACGCTCTAGCAGTTCACTGCCACGACACTTATGGGCAAGCACTGCCAAACATCCTGACTGCGCTTCAGGTAAGAACTTATGACGAGTAATCTGAAGGGTACTGACCATAATGTTTAGTTTTAATGTGCCATGATCACTATTATGAGTGTAATTATTATCCACTACAGTAGAAGAAGGAGTAAAAACCTCTCAGTGATTCAGTTAAAACTTTCTACAATAACTCATAAAATGATTGGTGTTTTGGTGGTGAGTTTGAGGACTCAAAAGCAGAACACAGTTGTTGTACATAGGTGTGTCTATTAAGTGATGGTACTAATGCTGTGATCCAATTTAAGTTAGAACAATTAGATTTCATTTCTTTTCCTTCTGAATACATTCCAGTTCTGCCACTACAAATTGTTGCATTATCGTCTTTCAAGGATCAAAGCAGTGCAACAGGTCTTCTTCACTTAGTTATCTCAGGAGCTCTGTTATTTTCCTTTTAACTTAAGAAATAGAATTGAAACGGGTTTCATATATTTTTTAGGACAAAAAATAGAGTTACAAGATCAGGTGAATAGGAGAGTGGTCAAGTACTGTGAACTTTTTTCAGCCAAAAATGGTTTAGAATCCTCATATATTAAAGGAGGAAGGAACTGAAATGTAAGCTTTCTTTATTAAAAATCTGTTGGATTATTAGTCTCATTATTTAAAAGATACACCTTGAATTAAGCAAAAAGTGCATTTTACCCGATCATATAGCCAAAATGAGGTGAATAACAAGTTAGCTGCATTGAATGCCAACAAATCCAAATGGCTGCAAAGAATAAAGTTGACTGCAGGCAGACGATCTGACAAGGTTCAAGTGCTGATGAACTGGTATATTTAATGTGGAACTAATGAGATGATGACGTGAATTAACATGAAAATGTAATGTAAAGGGGAGATATGAATAGCACAGAGAATAAATTTGTGACAGCACAATTTAGAATTCTTTGATTATTGACTTCTTCCAAATTATTGAAAACATTTACTGGATTTTTCATATTTGATGATCTTGTTCACTTTGCGCCTTCTACATAATGTCGCAAGTGATAAGTGTAAATAATAATATGGACACTAAAATACGCTTAAAAAGTCTAATAAATGTAATTTTGTTTACAAGAGGACCTTGATGCTGGATTTAAACTATATTTTCCTGTCTGATAAGATGGTCAGTTTATCAGATTATACGAAAAAAGCATTATAAATTCTTGCCAACAGTAGGGAAAACTACTGGAAGCAAGCATGTAAAAGCAACAACCGCATCCAGTGTATGACGCCAGCTGTCCTGTGTTTCTAAAAGTTTTTTTAAAAATGAAAAGCACTTGTAGAGCATGTCTCTGGGTTGCACCAAAAGGAAAGTACGGATTGTCTATCCGACGGATAGCCTATTTTTCACTTTGTCATGTTGTGTAAAGAGGAGGGCTTTGAACTCCTACAGGCCAATGTCGCATATACATTATGGAAGTTGCCACTTGATGGGAGAGAAGGTTAAAAATTCAGACATGTCATGAGGTGTTCCAGATGCAGCATCAGCTGTCAACAACTATGATACACTGTTCTGCTCTATGTCCACTGTTTTATGACTTGAGACATTTTTTAACAGTAGCGACATGACTGATGACCGCAAGAGAGGTGTAAAGATATGAATATTTAAAAAGTTGCAAACATACAAAAACAAACAATCTCTCCCAGAACTCACTCCTGCTCCCTCCAGCTGCCTGAAACAAATTGTGGTTTACAAGTGTTACTCTCTGGCAAAGGCTGTGCTGCTGGAAGTGTTTAAATGAAGGGGAACGGCTCCAAAGCTGCTCCAACATTTGGGTGGAGGGACCTGTGAATTCTGGGAAACGACAAGGAAGGAGGTTGAAAACACTCAAAGCCTAGCAGGCGTCAAACAAGCACCTTCGAAAATAGAATGAATCAGAGACCTGACATCTCTGCCGGAGCGGTGATGGCAGAGAGAGTGAGGTTGAAAAAAATCTGAGGTCACAGTAAAGAAAAGGAAGACACAAGGTCTGACAGTTGTTGAGGACAGGCGTGAGTCACACCTCTCCTAAAAGAAAAAAACATCCTGATCCATAGAGGAGGGATGTGGAAAGTGAAGGTGCGCTTTCTTGCGGAGGCCTGTTGGCATGGTTAGAAGAGGAAGCCTATTTACCTCTACTGGAAATGTAGATTCTCCTTTGGACAAGCACAAGACAGTAATGCATCATCCTCTTCATCCTCATATCCTCCATGCTAAATTGTCTGACAGCTTTACTTTCTGCGTTCCCACCGGCTTTGGCAAGGATCTTGGGCACCTTTGACTTCACTTGCACATCCCTCTCCTCATGATGAATTTGAATATTCTTGTGGAGAACCGCAGGCCGGTCATGGATAAATGCCCAGCCTTTGCATAAATCAAAGTACTTACTCATGATGACATGAAGAGGAGCAACCAGATGTGGAAGCAAAGTCGAGGTGGACAGTCTTGTTCCAGGATATCTTTCAGCTCTCTTAAATAACTGCCAACATTGTAGAGATCACACGCCTTTCTTTAGGTTTTAAATCATCATTCCTGCTGGGAATAATCACATGTTAAGCTTCTCCCAATCCATCTTTTTGGACAACTTTTGAGGCCCAAGTTACATTTAAGTGAGTATCTTTTCATTATTTTTAGAAACAGAAAAGGATAAATAGTGTTTATTTTCCGTGAGAATCAGGCATAATGGAACAAAATTATCATTGATATTTCATTTTGACTAGTGGGTATTTATTTTGGCCAGTTAAGGTTATTTAAAATGTACTTTGGAGCTTATAATAATATAATCAGATGCAATAAGGGTTCATATTCATCTGTAAACTTGCATTTATATTATAATTTTAAACAAATATTGTCATTTTGACAGTGGAGTTGGACAGTGAGAAGAAAATATCACCTTCTAAATGTTTAGGAGCTTCACTGTAAACCTGAATCTGCCCTGAACTTTAATGACAATGTGCCAGTTTAAGGCATTATGAATGTATCCTCTGTCATGTATGTGAAGGCCACAGTGGGACACACAGAAAACCAGGAACCGTCAGTCAACAAGGAAGAGGGGCATTAAGAAACATGATCTTCGCCTCCCCAACAAAGCTAGATGCTTCACAAACTGCCCGCTGCACAAAAAAATCCCCAGAATCTTAATGGACATAAGATATTTCCAATGGGCCCTCCCATCACATGTATTGTGGAGGAGAAAAAAAAATGGAGCCATTACATTCATACACTCTTGTTTCTGCACAATTCACAAAAAATGTAATTGGGCTGTTAACCTCTGTGGCAGAGATGTCGCTGGGGTGTTTTTCCACCACTTTGCCCGTAGCGAGTGTAAACCTGACGGACACCCCCGACGTTAAACAGAAGTAACGCAGATATGGCTGTATCAGTTCTCTGGAGCACATTGTCACTGAGGAGGAGGAAACTCATTGGGGGCTGGGCGGGTCAGCAGATGTGAGGGGGTCAGTACAAAGGCTCACCTATTCAGTGTCTATTGGACAAAGCAACTGAGAGCTAGGTGGATAGAAGAGCCCTGGGGGACTCCTAACTCATCTGTCGCTTGGCTCTTGAACTCTCTGACAATGCTGTGCTTAAAGGCCAGTGGAAAATGATCCTTTCATTTGCTCGATGCGGAGCAACATGATGAATGGTCGCTGCAGCTGCAGACCCAGCTCTTGAAACTTCGGTAGCACTTTGTTTTACAGGACTGTAGGTGCAGAAGATACTTGTAATGTTCAAATTTCATAATTTACTGCACGATTGCTGCCGTAATGTAATTAATTTACAGCGTTCTGATCCAGTAGAACCAAATGATTGTATCAAATAAATTCACATTATTGACAAGAAGTGTGAAAAAGTAATAATACTCATAACTTGAGCTAGATTGCCTTTAAAAACTGAATCTTTAGCACAGATTCATAGATCAAAATACAGTTAAACATTCATTTTGAGTCAATTATAGTTCAAGGGTTCTCTCTTGATAATCTCTCCAACTTTGCAGCATCATTGTACAGAAAAGCTCAGTAATGTCTCCGACTAAAGGGCATTTTTAAAGCTAGCTTTGATTTTAGATGGTGAAGTGAAAGAGTGCGGAGAGACGGTGAAATTCCTCCGTGGATCATATTTAGAATGATTCATCGCAGCTGCCCTATGGCCTCAGAAAATAATAGCAGCCGGGGATATTTCGCTTACCAGTTGCTCACCCATAAACAAGAAGGAAATGAAAGATTTTATCATAGTTTTTCATTACTGTGTGCCAGAAGTCGACACCACCAACTGGGAGAGAAATGAATTCCCCCAGTGCTGTCAGCCCTGAGTCACCTCTTTTGTTCCCGATAAAGACATTCCTCAGTCTTTGTACCTTTTCTTTTTTTCCATTCTTTTTTTTTTTTTGGAGGTCTGCTGGAGGGGCGGGGGGGCTTTGTTACAAACCTACTCTGGCAGGTCACACAATGACAATGTATGTGCTTAGATTTCACAGGCTTGGCAGGGAAAATTGTTTATTCTTACCTGCAATTTTGGTGCATTGTGCAGTACTGCAGCAGGGGAGCACAGTGTAACCTGTCTGGGCTGACTGTGGAGATCTCTGCTGACAATAACATTCACTGTTCAAACATGAATGTGTGAGCAGGGTCAATAACTTTGTTTTGCCAACAATCAGTGATCTATTGTAGCTGTGTTGACTAGGATGTTGATCATTTCCGTACAAGTTTAAGCTGGCCTCATTGTCAGATGTTGATATCATGAGAGTATGACAGATATTGTAAAACCGTGATATTATGACCATCAGATCTTCATCTTCTTGGTAGTGAAGTGTTGTTTTTCTGATCAAAGTCAATGATAAATAAGCACATGTTCTGTAGACTTAAACAATCATAGAATCAGATTCTGCTGCTAAATATGACTAACAGATGCTACCTTTTATTTGTAGAGCCATTTTGAGATATTCCAATGTATTTGACACTTTTTGCACCATACATTTTACAGCTATGCTTTGTTTAAATCTCTGTTATTTACTTGTTTCTCATGGACGACACAAACAAATTAACTTGAATATAATGCGCACGTGTCAAAATTATACAAAAAGGCAAATTTTCTTTTGTATTGCTATAATATTATGCAAAACTATTTCTTTGGTGTAAAAAATAATAATATTTTCACAGCGGACAAGTCATGTTTGAATATTAAAATAGATAATTACATAAAAGTAAAGATAATTTTACTACAAATAAGACTTCTTCGATAACTTGTCCATGTAAGCAGGTGCATTATGCATGGGTAGAGGAGGCCATTAGTAGCCATGAGTTTTGATTTTTCATGTTTTTTTTATTATTATTTCATTTTCATGGATTGTTTCCATAAATATATTTTTCTGTGCTTTTGGCAATTCCAATTTCCAATTTTGGTGTTATTAAATTAAGTGTGATTTGATTTTATTGTACTCTCTTCCTTTTGCTAATTACAAAGCTTCCACCAGAGCCTAAACAAACATAAAATGGAAAAACTTGAAAACACTAGGATTTTAGGAGCGCAATTTTTCGGATTCTTGTCATTTTTGGTGCTTCTGCATGCAATAAAGTCGGTGATGTGGAAGCTGAACGACCTAATTATATTGTTCAGACTTTTTACGCTAAAAGAAATCGTGAAGTAAAAATGTCATTTATTTTTTTCTTTATGCGTTTGTCCTCTTAGCTGCCCTCCAGCGCCCGGAGTTTGCTTTCTCATTGCAAGCTTATTTATGTGTTCCTGGAAAGAGGTGATATATGTGTCAGCAGTGGCTCTGTGACAGTTTCTTTCAGCTTCCCAGTTTATATAGTAGTGGGTAAAGCATCACTGCTTCGTATCCTGCCCTGAATACACACTCTCTCTTTCTCTCCCTCTGACGCAGTTCTAAAACTAAACTGGGAGCATGTCCATCTTCAGCCTCGTCCACTCTGAGTGTAGAATGTCAACGGGCTTATCCCAAATCATGCGAGTTCGAAAATGCACTGTGTCTTTACCCAGGAATGCATTGTTTTTATATAGCCACAGCTCACTGAATATGGCTTTTTAACACTGAGCACACATCTGGTTTCTGGGCAGTGTGAACCGAACTGAGCACTGGCAAGCTGGAGCTGCTGACCACCAATTCCTGCGTGATTAGTGTCCAGAGGTACGGGGCACGCTGCTGAAGGGTTTGTTTTGTTCCTCTCAGAAACAGAACACTGAAGACCCGTGGCCTTACAGGGGTAGCAGCTGAAAGCGAGAGGATTGGCATGGCAGATTACAACTCTCTGTTTATACTACAAAAAATTCTGCCTAGTACAATATCCTGCTCTGGCCTTAACCAAGGTCTGGAAATCTCGTGCGCTGCACACACCGGGGTAGATCGCCTCCTCCTCCTACCCACCTCCTCCTCTTCCCCTGCCAACACAAACAGCAATTACGGCTGGCTCAGACAGCCCCTGAAAGAAGTAGGTTCTTGTCTGGAGGAAAAAGCAACCAATTAACAGCATTGTTTGGAAAAAAGCAATAGAGATCCTTTTAATTTAGCTCACTTGGCCCTTCTCCGTGGGGTGGAAGTCCTTCATGACCCGATGCCACTGAGAGGTTCAGCGTGTTAATTTTGTCTCACTGTAGGATCCTCTGACATCTGGCTCTGCCACGGAAGCTGGAAAACATCTTTAATATTCTCATGACAATCCCAGGGACATGTGGAAAACATCCCGAGACCTTAGTCTGTAATGACTCTGAAAACTGAGAGTCTGGCTTCTTTTAGTGTGAAAACAAAAGCTAAACACTTTCATGGCAAACACTGGATTTGTGTTACTTTGTGTAATATGTGCATTCAGAGAAATCGCAAAATGTATTTTCCATAAAATGCAGCATTAATATCCAAACAAAAGCAGTGAACCAATGTTTACTAAGCGGCATTTAAAAATGTTGGGATAGCTGTCCAACAAAAGCAATGAATTGAACAACTGAAAACGCATCATTAATTTTCATATGGATGCCAGACACTTGCTATTGTAGGCAGTTAATAAAAGAAGAAAAACAGAACATTTTCCCACAATTTTTAACGGTTGTGATGATGGTGTGCAGCCAGCGAGCCAAACATCTAACAAAGTAAACAAACTTGAAATTTATCTCTCACATGTTCTTACATTTTGTGAGAGAGAACATCAGTGAGCAGAAACACATTGAACCTTGTAGATCGGTAATGATTTTTTATTTTTTGTAACAACTGCACATCTGTGTAGCAATGTTACAATTGTGAGCCTGTTGGCGTGGTGTGAGAGGATACCATCCAGGCAAGGAAATAAAAAAAGTCTTCTCAGTGTGGCAAGAAAGTGAATCCCCTTGGTTAAGGGCAGAGTAGTGCTGTAAAAACATGAGTAACCAGGAGAATCAGAAACACGTGAAATGTTCTGTTCAGCATTTATAATGTTCTTCTCATATGAACAAGGCCACAATTATGTGGTGCTGGTGGTTGAAACTGACAAAGAGGATGACTAAGCCATACTGTGGGACATTCTGTGCCCACTCATCTTCAAGACATAAGCCCACAGTTCTCCGAAACAGCTGTAAAACACGACCGCAGGCCTGGCAAGGTGCACTGCACCAGGCAGAACAATTCAACAGAATAAAGATCTTTGTTCCTGGACTCTACCTGAGGTGAGGCTTGTTTACAGATGCTGCATGTCTCTACTGTTTGCCCTTGCAGATGGGGGTCTGTGTGGTGGATTCCGCTGTGGCTGGCCTGGGAGGCTGCCCCTACGCACAGGGTTCATCTGGCAACGTTTCAACGGAGGATGTTCTCTACATGCTCCATGGCATGGGCATTGAAACAGTAAGTATGTCTTCACAGTGCACTTTGACAGACCTGTGGATTTTATGTGTCTGTAATCCCAACAAAACCAAACTCATACAGTCTTTCAGAGCTGATTTACGAGACACTCTGCAAACATACTGCTCTGCAAATGTTTATTTTATAATATCAGTGGTTTTATACTACTTGTGCAACACCCTGGAGTTGCACACATGGTCGCAGGGACAATTTATTTAACAATCTCTACCTCTGCTGGTGGAATGCTTTCACTGCAGTTCAGTTTTCTGTCACCTGTTGCACACGTCCAGTTAAATTATATATAAACAAACCAAGTTGTTATTCCTCCTACCCTCAGTGTTTTAAATTGAAATTCACCATGCAGACATTGCATTTTAACTTCTATTGCAATATTTTCTTGCAGGGTGTGAACCTTCCTAAAGTCATCGAGGCTGGCTACTTCATCTGCAACGCTTTATGTCGCAACACAAACTCCAAGGTTGCCCAGGCAAAAAGCAGGACACTGTAAAATGTCCCTGTGAAGGAAGATAATCAATTTTTTGGACTCTGTTCCCTTTAAAGTGCTTCCCCTGTTGTTGCTGCCTTCAGATTTGTTGCCTATGCTTTTATATGTGAAGTACATGATTCCTTGTGTCTGCCATATCGCTTCCAAATCTCTCATTTTCAGTCTTTGACTTTTCAGTTTGTTTCAATGGTTCAAAGTTTAATTGGACTTCATGGACACTTGTGATCATCAGAATGCTCCCATTTTTCATGTGACTTTTGCTCTGTGTGGTTGGCCGTTTAAAAAAGAAAGAACAGGTCATACTGAACTGACATTAACTAAAGGCTGAAAACAAACTATCAAGGTGAATTTTCTTTTATGGTAGAGGTCTTGATTGATGCATTTCAAATTCTGAACTACTCAATTCTATTTTGATGCATCCTCACAATTATTTGACTTTGACAAATAAACCCGGTAAATGTCAGTCACTTTTATTACCTTGTGTAGTTCAGTGGCCTTATAAAATAAGTTTGACCGCTTTAGGTATTTGCTGGAGAGGATTTATTATTGCTGCAGGAATAGGCCATCTTTTTTGCACTTTGCTTTCCTGAGTAAGTTTTCTTTTGTTGTCTACAAGGTCAGACTCAATTTAAGCAGAAAACACTTCTCAAATAACCATAAAGATAGTTTAAAAGGAAAGCTTTGAAGATTTTTTTTGTGCCATCAGGTTTGCCAAAAATTGCTGCAGAAGTCCTCCTTGATTGTTTTTGGATTCTAAAAAAAAACTTTACCATAACATAAGCTACTGTCTGGGATGATTGTCTGTGAGAGTAAAGTCAAATGTGGTTTAATTTTCTCTTGTCTCTCCTGTCTGTTTACATCCTAGTGTGCTATCTGTGAAACATAACAAAACAGAGACATAAATTTGAATGTGACACTGAATTTGAATGAACTTTTATCTAAAGCAAATTAGCAAAGAAACAGTATTTACTGTGTTTAAGAAAAAATGGAGAAAAAAAAGTTTCAGGTAATGGTCTTTTTGAGATGATGTAAATAAAGAAGAAAAAATATTTATTGTGAGTGTCTTTATGTTGGTCCTGAGGGTTTAGGATGCCTCTGGTTTTCTCTCCAGCTAATTAACTTCCATTAATTGTTTTCACTTTCTATCCCAATTTCCACAAATTAAACTAAATAGGATGCTTGCATGATTCGAACTTGGAGAGAAAAACACTCAACTCTAACGAGTAGATATGAAAAATAGTGCTGCATTTGCATAAGAGTATTAACATGATGTAATAGTCTACCCGCAGTGGTCCATCTTCATCATGCACGCCAACTGTTCCACCAGAAATCATTCATTCATGGTCCGTCACACGTGCTCAAGGATACGTTTTGGGGCAACATTTTCTCTCATTGTTACAGACCTGCTTGTTGAAAGAAGAAACCCAGACAGCTGCAATCCTTTGATGAGCAAGTTTAAGAATACAACTTTGGAAGATGGAATAAGAAAAACACAGTGGGATAAACAATAAATAATAAAGACAAAATACGGTTTTACTGATATTGCAGATAAATCTGATCCCAATGTCAGATAAGAACATGCATGTCTGCTTCTCTTTTTTTTTGTTTTGCTTTGTTTTTCAATTCTTTTGTCTGGTTCTTTTTACTGTGGAATACAGTTTGACAAAATACTCCTCAAAGTGTGATATGACTCAGACTTCGGAAAAAATTAGTACAATATGTTCAAACAGACATGAAATATGATAAAACACTATATTTTTGTATTATATGTTTATACTACTGGAGGTGTCCTGGCCAGAAAGAGGGGCACAAAAAGAAGATTTCAGTAAATCAATTGTGTCAATGTTGGTAAGAATATGGTGTATAAAATATTCACAGTAGATCAAAATAGAAAGCTGAATTTAACCACTGCCTGTTACCATGCTATTTACCATAGAAGTCGGGGGATAACAAATTATCAGTTAGCCTTGAGTATGTAGAATGTGTTTGCTAAATTTTGTGCCATTCCATCCAGCAGATTCTTAAAATATTAACATAAAGTGAAAACTAATTTCCTTGGGAATCCGTGTATTAGTTGTGGAGATGTTCTAGTGTGAACTTTAGTACTTAAGTGTTTGCCCACTGAGTCATTTCCGTCCCCAAAACCACTCAGACATGATGAGTGTGACCCAGCTACAACCCACCTGTATATTTTAATGCTTCAGCCAAAAGGTTAAAAGATAAAAATGGAAACACAGGCTGCCCTCTTGCTGCTAGCAGCAGTCATCACACCAAACTAAGTGATACAGGATGGTGTGAGGGTGAGAGTCACACACAGGCTGGCAGAACAGTCTCATGTAAGCCACTTTTTCAGCTAAAGTTGTGAACAATCACATAACCCCTCCGAGTACCATCCTGTGGGAGGAAAATGCAATCTGGCAAGGATCTCAGCATCCATGAAATCTATAAAACACAACACCCTGAGTCAGGCTCGGGGTGGCTAATTGGGAGGACCGGGACAATTCCTGGTGGGCCGGTCTGATGTTTGCGCCGCGAGGGCCAGTGTTAACTTTTTTTTTGGGGTGGTGTTCAGTCATGGCACTGGGTTGATCATGATGCTGCTACCGCTGTTCCCAGGCCGCCTCCACTGGCAGCTCTTTTTTTTTTTTTTTTTTTTTTTGCAGACGCACAGTGACGTAACACATTCGTGCACATTTCAGTCTGTAGCTGCTGAATTCATGGATGAATCATCTGCCACTAGAGAGGAAGACCATCAAACATCCCGTCAGCTGATGGAGGTCCAAGAGTCTCACCAAACAAACAACCTACAGAGTGAAGACCGCTAACCTGATTGGACGGCGTCCTATTCAGCCACATGTGTGAACAAATGCCTCTAAGTCAATTTGTTTCCTAGAATAAATCTAGTTTGAGTCCTAATCTATACCTGTGTGTTTACTTCTTTACACCGCTGTTAACAGTTTAGGCTGTTAGATTGTTCCAGATAAGACAAGCACAAGATACTTCAGAGCCGTTCTACCACCAGCTTGACAGGAAGAACTCCAACAGCTGCTGAATGTTCCTGTGGTGCATGTGAACATGCCTGTGTTGAAACAGCAGCTTTTGACTCAGTAACACCGGTAAAAACCAAGAATTCCTTTATTTGTGACTTCCACTAAAAAAAAAAAAAACTGACAAAAATAAGTTTGCCAGGGATCTGACTGATAACAGGTTATTAAATAATGAAAATAATATTTTAAATGTTCCTTTAAACAATCCTTTTAGGTCTACATTTCCTTTACACTGACTTCTTGGTATATGTACAAGTATTTTGGGTGGAATAACCCAATAAGCCCAATGTTCAAGGATTCTTCTGGGAATATACCATTAAACCAACCTTTTTGGTAAATGTTCCAGGATGCTGGATAGAATATACCATCAGATCAACCTTTTAGGTCTACATTGGAAGATGTTAGAGTAGAATATTTCTCCAAAATATCCTTTAGGTCTACATTTAAGGTGTAATACTCCTTTACACCAAGATTTTTTGATCTACATTGAAGGATTTTAGGTGGAATATTCCTTTGAATGAACTTTTTAACCTAACCCTAACCTTGTAGGTGGAATACTTCCTGAAACCAACCTTTTAGGTCAACATTCAAAGATTTAATGTGGAATATTCCTTAACGTACACCGGCCCGAGGGCGGGCCGTTTTGATATCTGCATAAGCATTTTTCAAAATAGAACGACACTGCAAACGCAATTATACAAACACTATACACACATAGAAAGCTGAGATTCTCATGAATCCGCCGGTATAAACCACTTTCAGATGTGATTACCACAGCGGGTAATATAAACACATTTGTCCAACAAACAACAAATCACATAAAGGTGTACAGCTCACCATTGGACGCTCTTTGGACGCTCGTTCCTGGTCAAAAATGAAGATAATCCACAAAAACCAGCCAGAACCCAAGTTTAGCCATCCAGAGAAAACAATCCAGTATAATACTTTGTCCAAAACATGTCTCGAAATAAGTAAAAAATCCAGAAATCGATCGGCTCCGTGCGCTGCCACGAGGCGCGTGGTGGTGCTGTGCGTTTCATATTCAGTGCATTTTTGTAAATAAGTTTATCAAACATGCTTGTATTTCCTTCGTTCGGCATTCAAAATGGATACTGAATGCTTCTCTTCCGTTTCAAACCGAACTTCAACCAATCAAGTGACTCTGGTCCGCCTTTCACGGCGAAACAGCCAACCGTGGCCGAGACTGACAGATTTGGACTACATCACTGACTGACTTACTTCTCAGCAAATCACGTCGGAGGAAACGTTAGATTGACAGGCCTGGTAGCCAATGAGCTTGCTGAATGGCTTGAATATAAATCCCGCCTCTGCTAGCGGGGTTATGTAACTTCCTAGACGTCTGCTCCGGGCTCCACATGATGCTTCTGTCTGTTCCTCTCAATCTGTGTGTCTGATCGACACTAAAGCCTATCTGAAGTGATTTTTTGAGTTCTTTATGAGTTTTTGGAGTGAAAATAATGTGAAAACGGGCTGAAAACAAACAGATACCATTGTGCAGAGGGTATACAGAGGGTGTCCAAAATTGACAGCGCCGGGGCATATCAGTACAAATACATGTGTGAAACACTCATTTCTTGTAGTACTGCTCTGAAATTTTGACCTGAACTATGTAAGACCCCAGGTTTTTGCAATATTGTGTTTTCAAGCTCTCATAGTGCTGCCATACTGATTTTCAGGTGTTTTATTAGGGAAAAAATGTAGGCAAAATAAAAATTCATCCTAATTCAGTGTGTGCCAACATGAAATACTCTGTGCCAGTAGCACCTGGGTGAAAATTCAGGTTGTCTGCTTTCAAATGAGACCCCAACCATGCATGTACTCCAAACAGTTCAAGAACAGCATTCAATTTACTTTCTGTACATCTTCAGTAGAAATTTCGGGCGGAAATTGCCTGGACTTAACTTTCATGTTTTGATCATTATCAAGTGAGAAACCTCAATCCAGACTCCTCATAATGACATTTGAGATTTATGCTGCTGTTATTTGTTTAGTCCAGACTAAATGACAGAAATCCACGACTGTAATTTTATTTCAGGACTCATTTATTAAACGTCAAAACAATCCGTGACTCTAAAAACTCAACAGCTTTACAAACTCTAAGATTAAACTCTCCACAAGGATCCAAAATAAGTTGGACTTCTACATGAGAGCTTTAATTAGTCTTCATCTACTTCCTGAAAAGTTTGGTCAATAAAAAAGACAAAAACTAATATTTTCAGCGAAACTAAAGACAGACTTTGCGATTTTTCTGCTCACATGTTGTGACAAAAAAAAAAAGATAAAGGTTCAGAGCCAAAGCAGCACCATTTTTAAATGTATTTATTACCGGAAATCAGTAAAAAGTACTGATAATCAGTAAATCAGTCAGCCCACAATTACTACAATTCTACAATGTATGTCTCTTTCCTTTGACTTGTTATTTGTACAATATACAATGTATACGATGGTGTTTTTCATACCAAAGGCTATACTATGATGTTTTCTCAGACACATACCATGCCACTCTGTTTGTTCTGGCCCTTGGCCGCTGCTCTCCTCCTCTGTTGGTTTCTGGACTGTACTCAGCTGCATGCCTTCGTCCACCCGGCCTCGGTTGACTCGTCCCGCCTGCTGTCTCTAGAGATGAAGCTGGACTGGATCACACCAAAGTACAGTTCAATCATCTGGCAATCATCAGCTCCTCCATCTGGCAGCACTTCTTCTGAGGGGAAGCTGAGCTTCAGCAGAACTTTGGAGATGTGTTCCAGTGGTTGGTGGATGTGTGGAGAGATAGAGAGGGACCTTTGAATTGTTCAGAAAGGAAAACAGGGAACCTATTGGTAATTTTAGTTTAGGGTGCTACTGCGGTGTGTTTTGGGGTTTTAAGAGGTGAACAGGAAGAGTTTTTTTTTTTTTTGTATTGATGATCTTTTACTTTGTTCCTGGTTGGAATGCCCATCAATGCCAATGTGAAGTTCACTTTTAGTTCTGTGTATTTATTTTTATTTTACTAACACCCATTTGCTTTTAACCCCCTCACGTGTTGTTGTAAACTTACTCTTTCAAATAAATACTTGTCTAACCCTCTGGAAACCAGCATTTGGACGTTTGAGTTGTGATGGAACTGTTTCCTTGCGGAGGAAAAAGAGATGATTGTGTTACTAGAAAATGCAACACCTTTTATTTGATTTTTTGATTTTTTAGATTTAATATTTTGTATTTCTTCTTTTATTTAATTTTTAAGGTTTGGATATCCTTGAACACTTATTTGAACAGAAAATAGATTCTGATATTGTTGAAAAGAATAATGTTGGAGATTTGCACTCATGTTGAAATATATCTAGATTGTGAAGCAACCCTTACTTGCACTGAATTGGAAATATTTTAGAAAAACACACTGAATTACAAGACTTTGCAGAACAGTGCACTATGGTAGACTTAACATGCAAGGCTAGAATTACATGATTTTAATAGTAATAGGTCGTGATCTAAAGTGGGCCGGTCTGAGGCATGAAAGCCCAGGGCTGAAAATGAGTCCCACTCCAGCCCTGCCCCAAGTGACTAGAAGAGTGGTGCTTTAAGACCACAGTTTGACCCAAGGAGAGATATTGGCACAGCTTTGCTGAGGGATGTTGGAAATAAAAAAAGAAAAGAAAAGGAGGACAAGCACAGCAGATGAAAAAATATGAGATGACTCATTTTATTTTGGAGAAAATGGTTTGTTGGATTACTGGAGTTATTAAGTTTATACCCATTCTCTTGCAATGAGCAGGAGACATGAAAGAAAAAGAAAAAAGGGCATCCAGAGCAAAACAAACCCCAACCCAGCATCCTTGACCTTCCTCTCCAATAACTATATTCTCCTCCCTGATTCTCACAGTTCACTCATTGTAGCCTCACATAAAGAATGTGTTAGATTTCAGTCAGTGGGGTTCTTTTGAGTTTGCGTGCGGTTGTGTGTTTACTTGCAGAGTCCATCCATTGTTTGTGTGGGTTTCTTCTTCATCATATCCAGACAGAGGTTATTGATGAGGTGGAACATTGAATTTAAACAACCAGTAGTTGCTAAGCATGTCAAACTTTGCTGTTTTTTCTTATAAACACTGTTCCCCAGCATTTAAAAAAGCCCTGAATTGTCAGTTTATTATTCATGCTTAATGCAGTTGGTAGTGTCCGATATTGTTTATTTACTTCTTTATCCATGCTTCCCTCTGACTCTACCTTTATTTATTTTTTATTTTTTAGCCCACGGATACACTGACAGACAATACACAAGATAATACTGTAAATTATACCCACAATATGACATTTATTATTATCTTTTAGGCCCTCTGGGTTTCAGGCCGAGGTAAACATTTAGCCTGACGGAGGAAAAAAAAAAGATAAAGCTTAATTTGGGTTGAAGCACAACTGCAATGGATCCTTATCCACATTTACCTCGAGAGTGTAATTATTTCAGTAAACTAACAGACATGCCTCTTTACAGAAGCCAGAAGAGATTAAGTCTTTATGCAGCGGAATGCCAATAAATCTAAAGTTATTGAAACTGCAAAATATTATTTTAACTGCAGCTTAACTTCGTAAAAAAACATGTATCTTTTATTCCACATTGATGCAGGATAATCAAATACAACACACAGCAGAATTAAATTTAAATCAGCTCCAAACAATTCCTTGTGTTTTTGACCTGAAGAAGTCATTCAGAACTTCACATCCACTCATCTTGATTACTGCAGTTCAACTATATGTTTTGTCACAAATAAGTGTGTCTGAGTGTCTGAGTGTCCAAATCATTCTCAAAGATGAGGAAAAGAATCTTACCAAGGTCACAAAAGAGACAACATAATACTCCCAGCTCAGCCTCCCTGCTGCTGTTTGTGTGCAAAGCACTGATGAGGCTTGTCTCTGCTGTTCTTTGCCTCCTCTCTGTATATCACACAGTCAGATGTCTGACATCATCTCACACTAAGTGTTTTGTTGAAAGGACATTTTCAACAGCTGCCTCCAAACTAAGGAATTTCCCTTCTCCTGCCAAATTTTATTCTCTCTCTTTCGAGCTTCAGCTTAAAACATTTGATGGTCTTTAACCTTAACTGCAGCCAATTCAAAGAAAACACATCAGAAAAAGCTGCATTTGTTGTTTCTTCTCAATAAGATTACATCCTCTTTTCACGTTTTCTATAGAAAGCCTCCTCAAAGGATAAACTGGAAGCTTTTTCAGAGTGTTGTTGTTTTATCAGCAGATAAAAACACAGCATGTAGCTTCAGATATTCTGCAGTGGTTTGATGAAGCTGTAGCTCTTCAACCTGTATAGATCTGTTGGCTCGTGAACAGAGCCCCAACAACAATAACATAAATCAATCCCACATGTGTCAGATGTGTTGATTTGCCTCGTACAGTGACTGATGGTGAAACTCAGCGTGACAGATTAATATCTTCAGGCCTTTGATAGATTTTTGCCGTACAAAGAAACATTTCTTGTGTGATCTGTGTACAATGCTTTGAGTTCACACGCTGTCATTTATCTTGGAAATTTCAGATGTCATGACTACATTAATAATTGCAAAAACACAGGTTTATCTAACCATCTAAGTACATGTTTTTAATGCCAGGTTACAGTTTGTGGCAACATTGTCATCAGTTACAAAGAGCAGCAGAAAACAAGCAAAATAATTCATATCTCATGATGCAGTTCTATATCTTTGAATGGATTTGTGATATGTTGTGTGCAACAATTTTAGGTACTTCAGATTCTTGTCTATCAAATAATGTCATCAGGGAGGTGTCTGATCAGTCCCGAATTTATTCTGCAGCATAACTACGATTCCAAACAACCAGCCAGATGCTAAAGAACCATCGATCTCTTACAGGAAGAACAGAGAGTCCTGCAGCAGATGGTATGGGCCCTACAGAGCCCCGTTGTCAGAATGATCGACCACCTGCAGAATACCTTGAAAAATGCAAGTGAACCCAGGTTGAGTGTTGCTCACACCAACTATAGATCGGATCTAGTATTAGTTCTGTTTGCTGGTTTTTGTACGAAGTGAGCTGTGAAATGAAATAAATAAACAAACTATTGATTGCATTATTTTTAAAAGCATCTTTACTTTAATCTTTCGCAAACTATACATCATTATCAACACTGAGATAAACAAAAAAAACAACAACAGCAATGCATGCAACAGAAAACCACTTCACCTCTGCCGTCACCTAAAAATTTGTTCATTATTTTTATGCTGTGGCATGTCAAGAGGAACACACATCAGAAAATAACAACACAACTGCTTTTCTCGGGATGGTGAAATTTAGCTTTATCTCTCCGTCTCAGCATCCTACGACACAAAGGAGGGGGGGGGGGGGAAGTTGGAAAAAGTTTGGTGTTGTACTATCATTACATTTTGCATTGGCTTATTGTTGATCTACTTACCATATTTTACTCACAACCGCCAGAGGCATTATTACAATAACTCCGACAAGTAGCACTATTGCGAAAACATACAGCAGATAATCTGAAAAGACAAAACATGTTCAAAGTATTTAAGCCTGTTTTGATGAAGTCAGATGCATTTTAATCATATTTTCACCAGGAAAAAAAGGCTGAATTTCAAATGTAAACTTACCATGTGATCCTCTCTGTTCAGAAGCATTACTTTCAGGAGGTTTAAAGGGGCTCCTACTGCTTTTCCAAGATGTAACTAAAAAAACACATCACAATTCTTTAAAATGATTCCAGTTATAACTAGTATTAAAGTGCCTGTTTGGATAGTAAAATCATACTCACTGAAACGTGATCTGTTATGAAGGACATCATGAATCGCATTGCACATCAGCAGCTTGTCATTGTAAACTCCTTTGCATGTACAAGGATAGTGAAGTGCTGTGCCCAATGTAGCCAAGAAGGTCATTTTGCATTCAGAATCCGTGCCGAGCATGACAGCTGGATCCATCTGGCTGAAACATTCATCTCTTCGGAGGTCACTGTCGCTGCATTGTGCACCTTCAGAGCTCCAACACTTGGACTGGAAAGTGCTTAACAGATCTCTGGTAAATGAAGAAAGCGTGTGTTACATGCTGTCATTTTGGTGCTTTACTTTGGATAATAGGTGTTTATTTGATATGATAGACTCATATTCAGGTATAATTCCACATTCGTTGTATTGTTTAATTAAAATTTTGTGTATTTTGTCTCAGGGGCAAGTGCTGAAGTCAAAGCACAAATGATGATGGCATTTTAAAGAATGCCGGTAGAAGCTTTTCTGATTGCAAATTGGAGATGCGCCCCGTGACAACTCAGCGTCAAATTAAGCAATTTCAAAAAGCACTTTCCTGCTGCAGTGGGTCCAAACAAACACTCCATCCACATGACAAAATCAGTAAAGCTGACATTGCTCCTGATTGTCAGACCAGCACCTTGCACCTTGTATGGTATCTGTCTGCTACCTATGTGTAAAAAGGTGAATGGAAAGCAAATTGCACAGGGATTTTGGTAACGGCACTACAAAAACCATATCTTATATTTCCTTAGTTCCAGTTCTCCTCCACTGCCTGCATTTCCATTACTGGCACCAGGTTGCCAGTGACCCATTTGGCAATTTTTTTTCATCTCGCATCTCTCCCTGTTTCCGTTGCTCACAGAGGGTTGCCAGTTTTGCCATTCCACGCTGTCGTCACGGCTCTAAATAAGCTCTAAATAAACTGGCTGTCGATTTTATCTCAACAATCTCCCCATCGTCACGATCCCTAACTAGAACCAGGCCACATCGTATACGTTAATGTTCTTCCTGCACCATCTTGCTTGATCGTCTGTCACAAATACATAACTGGTCATTAGAAACAAATTACTGACTCCCCTGCTCTCCTTCTTCTGCATAAACAGTCAGTGTTCAAGACCTTTTTTTTACCTTCTCATCTGTTTACCAGAATCAGTATTTCTGGCAGCTTCTTTTGTTGCCTCTGACAGTTCATCTTCAATACACAATTCATTTGCATCTCATTTTGGCGGTGATGTGCCTGTTTATGAATTTTATGCTTCTATAATATTTCTGAGCTACGGAATGCACTTCCACTCACAACAACCTTTTATAACAAATGATTTTTTCCTGTAGTATTGGAGAACAACTTACCTGCAGTCTCTGTCCTTAACACACTGGTAGAGTGTTTCCTGGCAGATCCGGGTCTCGTCTCCACATGCACCACTGTGCAGACCCATTGTCATCTGCAGGCAGCTCTGATCTGAAGCCTCACACTCACACATGACCAGCATCTCTGCAACATTTTGCGGCATGTTGCCATAGAACTGCTGAGTTGCTCGCTGACAGCGTTCACTGTCGCACTGCTCCGCCATACATGCCTGAAGAACCGGTGCCAGGTGTCTGTTGCAAACTGCATCGCTGACACAAACTCTAATTCGGTCCAAGCAGGATCCAGCACCATCATATACTACAAAAAGAAAGGGAGTGAATGAGTTTGAAGAATTTAGAAACATCACGTTTGTATAAAGTGAATTCTGCACTATTTACCTTTCAGCTGAAGTCAAATACTTACCATAACCTAACAAACCGCTTGACTGCCAGTCTATCATTGTGTTTCTCTTCTGCTGAACTGCTGTCCAAATAATAGGAAACATGATTATCGCCTCCTCAGCAAACAGCTGTTTAAAACAACCTGTTGTTCACAACACTCATTCTGCAGCACAGTAGTCTTTGTTAATACATCAGATCGCCTTTGGTAAACAAAAATGTAATTTCACCTCTAACTGCTTATCTCGGATATGACTGAGAATACTGCACCTGGCTTTCTGTGGCATTGTGAGGCCAACACTTGTATAGAATCACAAAGATCCTCCTCCCAGGCGCACACACACCCTCGCAGAGAAGGAAATTGGTCCAGTATGGTCTGGATGGTCATGTTACAGACCTCAGAGCCTTTTATTTGGCACCCTTCATCTTCAATAACACAAACACAAGAGGGAAGCAGAAAAACAGGATTTTCTATAAGCGTGCAAGGTCTTGTTTGTGCAGCAGGTGCTTCCCATGTGCCTGCTGCTCTGATGGTTTCCCTTGTGAAGGCTGTTTATATGCTGAGGTAAACATTTATATATTGAATTCATTATCGAAATACAGGATTCTAAAGTCAAAACAGACACACTGTATATTTTAGAGGCTACAGATGACCTATTTATAATTTATTTATTTGGTTTTATACACTTAGCTCCGGGGTATTGCCTCAGTTATTACATTTAAGCCATATTCCATGAAGTGCAATTTAATCTAATGGTCTCATGTAATCACCTTTACACTGCCACTATAAAATTGTAAGGGTAACAACATCTTCCAATCCCCCAAACAGAAATAGCAAACTTGTCATTTTTACCTTCGCAGATGCTTCCGTAAAATGCCTGTTCGCTTTCGCATAAGTCTGACATGCAGGTATTCTCAGCAGCCAAACAGTCAGAAACTGGAGATGTGATGCTGTTACTGGTTATCTGAGGAATCACAATCGCTGAAATGCAAGCACATTGCAATAACACAACTTATTTCATGATATTCATCAGCATTTTATTAAGCTTTTTAAAATATTTCTCTTAAATGTTTGTACAAAAGGTACTTTCAGAGAAACTATGGATTCTTAACAAAACTGAGTGTAGACTCACTTTGGGTAACTGCACATGCAATATAGACAACAAAACATGCAATTCTATGTTTAAATACATTAACTCCCAGTTTAAATTTCAAGAAAAATACATTTTCTGTCCAAGATCTGTTATTTTCGCTGGCTTAGACTCACCAAACAAGAAGGCAGCTTCCAGCTGGATCAGCTGCATGGTGGCTGTTGTAAAGATGTGAGAGGACAAGTGAAGCTCTACTGCACCTGATCTGCCCTCTTATTGGTGTCAGTACTTAGCTGGGATACACCACCCACAGTCAACAGGATGTAACACATTTACTGGAGGCTGTACCCTGGACAGTGTAATAAAATCACATCCACGAATAAAAGAGATCTAAAAGAACAACAAAAACAAATCTTTGATTCCGTGAAATCATAGTGTATGTGGGACTTTTTGGTGAATGTACAGTACATAAGGGTTAAATCACAATATTTCTTTACAGCCAAAATTGTCTGCTGGATGTGATAACTGTTAACCTGACAATTCAGAAAAATCCCTCCTAGGGTAAATGAAGACAGCAAATGCGACCTATTCACATTATTAAGATGCAATTAAAGTTTTCAATTTGAGTACGCAAAATAGAAAAAAATAATAATTTAAACAGAGGTAGATGTTTAGAGGATAAAGGTGCAAAATAAAGATTTTTTATATCAGCAGTGATTTGGGTTCTTCAGCTCACAGTTTTGATTTTCTGACCTGTAACATTACTGCTTCGCTCTTCTCTCATCAACTTCCAGATGTCTCACATGTCCCCAGACTGTGTCTTTTATTTTTTCCAGCTAAAAATACAGAGATGGTTAATTTCACCATGATGGTATAACTCCTGGTTTCAAATAAGCTTTCTCGGTGTCTGTAACCTTGAATGCAGCTGAGCTGCTGCTGTCCCGCCCCCTTCAGGAAGAAAGCTCTCTCTGTGTCTGTGATTTTCAGCATGGAGAGAGTGACACCAAGGCTTTTTATTACTATATCACAGAATTCACAGCACAGTATTTTTTTAAACATGTGTATCATTACCAAACATTATTATTAAAATCTGTTCATCAGACCGATACTTGAAGTAGGGACTGACAGATACAACTCTGTTGTGGGATTGCTCTATGTGGCTTAAAGGGGAGCGCAACATCATTTTCATTTTATTCATTTTCTCAAGTCACATTTTCTCAGTTAGCACAAGAAGGCATTTTCTTACCTCTGGCCAGTCTTCGGCAAACATGAAATACAAAGCTTAGTTGCTGTAAACCCATGTCATTGTTTGGTTTATTGTGCTAAAAAAAATGTGTGTGTTTTTGCAGAAAACAGGACAGAAAGACAAGACAGAAGATACACACTGTAGCCAGATACTTTATTTGTAAAAGATGTGCAGGATATCAGGCACTGTGAGGAGTGAACTGACAGTTAATTAATACACAATCAAATCTCACTAGAACAGAAACATCGAGATAAAGAGCTAATGAAGCAATCTATAAGATTAAGCTGAGAGCACATAAGATGACTGAGTGGGGATGTGATGGAGTAGACACTGGAGAGTCAGACAGCGTGTTTCCAAATAAGTAAATGTGACAAAAGCAAGTTTAATTGTTGGCTTGCATGCTGGAGAGAAGTTGTTTGGTTTTGAAGTGCCCTGAGATGACAGTATTGTGTTATGGTTCTGTATGGATACAAGAAAGTTAATTTGAATTTTGCAGCCTTTGACATCTATATTTTTTATTGCATGCTGGCCATGCTAAAAATAATAATTTAAAAAAATTATAGAAAGACAACTGTTGATCTGGTCATAAAAAACATCAAAGCAGAAATACCACTATAAGGGGAAAAAGAAGATCTGATTGCAAGTTTCCTCATTAAGTATTTGAAATAAATAAAGATTTTGTTAGTTTTCGTGTTGTGTATTTTTAAAGATGGTGTTTGCAATTCTGGAGAAAGATATTTAACTTTCAAGTATATTTAGATTGTTAACACATCGTTCCTTTCTTGCACAGAACAGGTCAGCGACCAACCTGAAAACCAGATTGTATTTTTAAGCACACATGCAGCGTGCGAACTGTGAAGGGAAATTCACTGAACTTGTATTTGTGTAGTAAATTATAACTAATACTTCATGTTTAACTGCATTTGAAAAGTCCATAAACTCCATGTTGTGTCATAGTGTCAGCCATAAGTACAGTAACTTTAAAAACATTCACTATTTGTAGACAATTTAGATAAAAATATAAGACATACAGCAATTTTTAGAAATACGGAAACGAGAAGGCTCCAAACACACCACAAAGCACTGACAAAAGGGGTAAAATTAATGCATACAATAGACATGAAGTAAAAAAAAAAAAAATCATAACACTCCATCTACATTATTGGAGCATCACAACTTGTGGGCTCCCACTGTAAACAAACCACATCTGTGCAGAACAAATGAAATAAATACAGTAAGCAGACATCACTTGTGGTTCAAAACATTTATGGACTGATATTCAGGTTATGGAAGAGTTTATGGTGAGACTTTCTTATACAGCTGTATCTTTGAGAGTTCATAACTGTATGCAGTAAGAATGCAAGGCTGCTTTCCAACACTGTAAACAACTGATTTTCCAACATCATGGCAGATTTAAAAAATAATTTTCTCCAACTTATGGGCATAGCCAAAATACCCAGTCGCTCCTTCTTTGTTTCATATTCTACAACTACATTTAGGTATTAGTTGGAACTGACTTACTCGTACCTCATTAATAATTTTCAAACATATATAGTATACCCGTTTCATACAATATTTCTGATTATACAGAATGCTTAACAATAACTTTGTATCTGTCAGAGTTCGAAAATGTACTTTTGCAATTAAAATGTGGCAAAATTAATTTAAATACAGGAGAGTACATCTTAAAGAGCAGAACAGAGTATATTGAGCAAGATAAGTCAAGACTATAAACAACACATATTGATCAAAGTGCTGCACAATGAAGTCAAGGTGATAAATCAAAAAAGTGCATGACAAAATGTAAAGTCACAATATACAAAGTACGTAACAAAAACTACGAAAAAAGAGGTTTACTGTAATAGCTTTAAGGAGATTTAAAGGCGAGAGTAAAATGTAGATGTTTAAAAGTGTTCAAGATAATTTCATAAGCTGTGCAGCAACAGACTGCGCAGTGGCGTAGTGGTTAGCACTGTCACAGGTCAAAGATCCCTGGCTCACGTACTGGCCTGGGCCTGGGATCTTTCTGCATGGAGTTTGCATGTTCTCCATGTGCATGCGTGGGTTTTCTCCAGGTACTCCAGCTTCCTCCCACAGTCTAAAAACATGCTGGGGTTAAATTATGAGTTTGTCTGTCTCTCTGTTAGCCCTGTGATACACTGGTGACCTGCCCCCTTTGTCCTAAGTCGGCTACCCTAATGAGGATTAAGCGGTGTAAAGATAACGGATGGATGGAGAGATGTCTAAACAGTAGTCAGGAAATAAGAGCAAATGTGCATTGTACTACCACTGGGGGTAATAACAATGTGGAAGTGCACAGTCAGGCTGAGAATCAAAGCAGTGCTGTCATAAAGTCAAGTACATGCTCTTCCTTGCTCCCACAATCATGTTAGTGTGAGATTTATTTTTTATTTCTTTAAATATGCATGAATATCAAAGCTACCGGCAGCTACATATCAAGTGTCATCCACAAAGACCCGAAATATAATAATTCCGACAAAGCTTAACAAGCAGATTGGTGCCCAATCACAATCAACACCAGTCAGGCCACGATTCACTGATGACAAATCACGCTGACCTATTGAGAATCCTTTCCCCATCTTTGTTTTCTGTCACTGGGAAATGGCATTATTTGTTTTCGTGTTTCATGTGACTTTTGCTTTTTCCTGATTGTTATTTCAGTTTGATGAGCTTGATTTGGTGACAAATCTCCATTTCCATTATTTTTGTCCCTTTGCATTGAAGCAAAGTGTTTAACATTGGCCTTATCTCTTCAACTGATTACAATGATGATTAATGCTTGTTTTTTGTTGGTTGCATTTGAAGAACTTTTATTCACATTTGTATTCCTTCACTTAGTGAATATTTGATGTGTTGTGTGTTTGGTGGCGAGCGTGCAGGAGCAGTGTTTGAAGCTGCCTCATTTAGATGCTTCACAGAGATGCCTCTTAGCAAGGGCTTTGACTCCAAGACAGGTCTAGAGGAGCTGCACAATATCAGATAAGACTTTCTACTGAGCAGCTTCCAATTGTGAATGCGTTGAATGACAGTGAACCGACCGTCTCAGCTGACACTGGGTGAGAGGTGGCTGCACCCGCGAAAGTCGCTAGTCCATCACAGGGCAGAGAGACAGACAACAATTCACACTCACAGCCAATATAGAATCTGCAGTTAAATGCCAATAGAGCATCCAGAGAAAAAACCCACACAGGCACACATGCAGACTCCAAACATTCCCGTTTCTGGATTTCACATTTTAAAGGTTACTATTCCATGTGCTCATGCTGTTTAAAATCCAATTTTGCTCCAGTGATATACATGGTCATTTTGCTGATGTGATGCCAGATGATGTTTGAGTCGACTGAAAGAAAGAGGTGTTTTAATGAGGTCCACCAGGACACATTCATGCAGAAATTCCACTGAATATTCAGCAGTTTGATGGCTGTTCATAACCTGACCTGCCGTCATTTACATACACTTAATGCACATAATCACAAATTACCAAGCATTGGATTATTTTCTGTAGCACCTGCTCTCTTACTGTTGTAAAAACTCTTAAAACAAACAAACAAATAAACACTTTCTGTCACCTGTGATAATGTACAATACTGACTCTGGTCACCGGACCAAAAATAAAATGATACATTCAAAACAATTTACAATCACTGAAAATCCAATTTAAGTTATTTCATCTAGCTGTGCATCATAAAACGCATGTGACATGTGATAATAAATACTAGACATCCTATTTTGTAATAAATAGACAGTTTCTGTGAATTACAAGAGATTGTAAAACAAAAAAGAAAGTCTTCAGGAAACTGTTGTCACTTTTCTTGAGCTCACGGTTTCATGAGTGTCCTTATGAAACTGACTACATAAAACGATAATTCCGATTCTTTTCTAGCACAAGCTGTGTTTTTAATCAGGTTTTTACATCTCTCACATGTCTACCTTAATGATAATCGTGTCCTTTGAAGCCTGAGTTGGCTGTAAGCGCTCCCCATCTGAATTATAAGACTACACAATATGATCCGATATGCGCGACAGGTTGTCCACGTTGTTAACTTGAGTTGACAGGGATTTTCGGCTGTCTGTGCTCGTTCTCTTCCTTATTCTTGTTGTTCGATTTGGATCCTGGCCATAACAATGGCAAGAAAAGGCTGATTTGAACTCCTCCCGGAACTTCCCTGGAGAGAACACAAAACAGGAGATCTGTTTTCAATTTGAAGCTTCGGTACGCATTGGATCAGAAACAACATCTTTATTTTATTTCAATTATTTTATGTCAGATGAGGAATTTAAAGTGTTGAGTTGTGATGTTGTAGGGATTCTGCTCACTAGAGGGCAGTAATGAACCTACGCAGCCACTCTGAGAGACGAGGCAGGTAAATAAACCTACCGCTCAGGAAATTGTAGATGATAGGATTTGCTGCACTGTTGGCGTATATGAGCCAATGTGAGAACGTGAACCATGCATACACTGTTTCCCTGTCGTTTATCTTCTTGAAAGTCCCAAAGACTCTGTAGGGAAAATCGTGACATGGTGTTCATTAAAAACTCATTTGTTGTTGTTGTTTTTTTTTTTACTGTATCATGAAAACATGCAACACGTAAGCACTTCAAACAAGCTGCATCTTGCATTAATAAATGTGAAACTGGTGAGAAAAAAAAGCAAAACGTGAGCCCCGGTTTAAAGCAATCTGTTGTTGGTCTCCTTTCAATGTCTTTTTATTTCAGAGGCAGCAAAGCTCAGGAGATGCCATTACCTTTTCATGACATTGAGCACGCTGATTGGCAGGTAGCACAGAGCGAAAACAAAGAGCACCACCATCAGCATGCGCGCTGTCTTACGTCGGGCTCTGACTTGTTTGATCTCTGCACAGACTGTGCTGGTCTGAACCCTCACGGACTCTCCTTGCCCTGCAGTCGGAGCCGAACACTGGATGGACCTCCACTTCCTCTGCAACACTGATGTGCTTCCAGGAATCTGTGGAATAAATGTGCAAATGCATCTGACAATGCGAGCACCGAATGTCACTGAGCTGTGATAATTAAGTATGAACATGGCCTTGTTTAAACAAAAAGCTCTGGAATACGCACCTGTTGACACCACAGCTTGTGACAAATCTGAATATAGGCAAGGACCATGAGGCATAATGGCGCGAAGTAGGTGACAATGAAGAAACAGGTATGATACACCTTTGGGTAGATCTCAGCTGTTGAAAGAATTCAAGGACACACTTTACAATATGATACACAAAAATGTTAGTTATCGAGAAGGAAATGATGAAAGGACCTGAACTGAACCACGACATTAAAACCACTGGCAGATAAATTGAATTTAATTGATTATCTATTGAAAATGAAATGTCCTGATGGGAAACCTTGGGTCCTGACTGTCACGTGGATGTTACTTTTACAAAATCTGCTAGAGGAGTACGACAAGGAACCGATAACTTTGACTCATCAGTTCATTCTATTTAGTCCTCAATTTGAAGCAAATCACAAGCTGCTCATTAATTGTCAGGTTGTTCCTGATTTGTTCCTCAGAAACCGCAAACTTTTTCTTTTTCTTACAATGTATTGTCAAAAATCCCAACTATAATCTTGATTGAAAGCTGTCTGGATGAGCACTTGGTAAGACTCTCATCCTCTATCACTGTTGCTATGCCAGCCAATCTTTCCATTTTTGTACAGCACATTTACAGTGATAACAGTAGGCTTCTTAAAGTAAGGAATCCGGTATTTCAAAGGTGCCAAATAAATATCCTCGCTCAGTTACTGTAGCACAGTAAAGGGGGAGCACTGAAAAGCTTTCTCCCTTTGTAAGATTTTCCGTCCTTTGAGGACTTCAATCATCGTGGTAAACTGATTGGTACATCAAAAGCAACACAGCCTGCTTTTTAAACCCTCATTAACCCTGTGAATGGCGCTCAGCCCTGACAATGTTATTATTTAATGCCAACGGGTGTGAGGCGAGCACATTTTAGCACACAGCCTGAATAAGGCTCTACTGAGGTGCTACTAAAAAAAAAACACATGTAACTGCAGTTGGCCTGTTAGTGGTTCAACCAGGGCTTCTGACAGTGAGGGACACAATCGACAAGATGTTTTCACATTGCTTGAGATACAGTTTATAAAAAAAAAACTAACCTCCCCAGTGTTCATCGCACACTGTGAACAGCCTGGTCTTGTTTGTGAGTTCAGGTAGCAGACTGCTGCACTCCATCACAATAGCCTGAGGGATCATGATAATGCACGACACAACCCAGATCACAACAATACTTTTGCGAGCCCTCTTGGCTGTGCTCTTGAACATCAGCGGGTGGCAGATAGCATACCAGCGGTCCTGGGCAATGCAGCTCAGTGTTAAGACTGACACTGAAACGGAGATTGTCTGTAAAAAAGAAAAGAAAAAAAAAGGGAACACCAGTTAAATAGAGATAAACGTAATCTGGGAACGCTATTCTCAATACTAGTACTTTTCTAATAGTTTCCATGACTTCTTGTTGTATTCAAGGCTGTGAATGTGACACACAAGACAGTCACCTGTCTTCTTTAAAACTTGTATTTGCTGGAGACTTTGCATGGCTCTGAAGAAATACTTTGGTGAAACGCTTTTCTATTTTATTTTCAGTTGATTTTTCCAGGGCAGGTACAACAGAGCATTGGCCTTGTGTCTTTTTGATCTGACACAGGTATAAATAGAGATATACCAGAGAATGAAATAAACGTGTCTTTTTCTTTGTCTGCAATAACAATTAATTCCAATAGAGAGAATACAGCATAATTATTCAAAAATGATGAATGGCAAAGCATACATTATCAAATGTGCAATATAGTATGTTGAATCTGGCCTTGTCTGATGGCGTCAGAGCAGATATTGTACGGCTGATTTATTATCGTTTTGTTTTGTTTTTTTCATTTTCAAGGTGAATCAGAATGGCAATACTATTCTTAAAAATACAATGATGGCACTGACATTAATCTCTGTGAAGGTCAGGCATACACTGAGCCTAATAAAGAGTTTTCCACCTGAGCTGTAAAGTCTTAAATGGCAGTGGGTCTAAGTGCAGAAGAGCAAGATTCAGTTAGTATGACAGAGCAGCAGGACCAACAGCAATCTTCTCCATCTTCAGTCTTGTCTCCTTGATGGAGGGCGGTTCACTCTACCACTATATAAATTGCATAGCTGCCTTGCTGCAAAGGACACTTTTGAGAAGGCTGAACAAAACATGTGAAGTGGCATTTTAATCATGGATCTGTGAAATTGAACCAACGGGAGATCACATGGCCTGTTCATCTATAGAAAGCCTTCTATGTTGGAAATGCTCTTATCCAACTAAAGTGCATTATACATGTATGGAATTTCAATGAGTTCATTCGGTTCACAGAAGCAACACCGAGTTCAGACCCTGTGGATTGTGGGGGGTCAGATCCTGTGGGAAATACATGTTCAACTCCATTACTTTGAAATGTTTATCACCTTGGCTCTGCTTCATTTAAAAGGTGTAAAAGAACAGGGCTGAGAACATTGCACTGTCGGCAGGAAGGGGCAAATCCCCATATAATTGCCCTCTGCCTGACAGAAAATCAATGGTGCACTGTCAGACACAGTATGTTGAGTTTGGTATGGCTGCCTTAAGATGGACCCAGGATGGCAATGAGTGTGTTGGACATGATGCAAACATAGAAGACACAAGGAAACCTACAGACACAGAGCAGAGCAGCCATGAGTTGCACTGTAAGATGAAGTATATGTGAAAAGTCTTCTGATACTACATACTTGCGTCAAATCGTAAGATAATACTAAAAGCAAAAGTGAATCTACTGACAAGTTTTATCTGTGTAGCCAAAGTCTGCTAGAAGAACTGGTTAACCTCTGCCACGTGGTCCAAAAGCTACAAATATCAATAATACTAACCTTTGCTTCCATCACTATGAACATGTGCACCATTATTACCCAAGGAACAGTAGTATGTAGGAAGCAATGTGTGTTTGGGCTGAGAGCCACAGACGGTGTTGAGAGACGGATGAGCAGCATATTATTGGTTTAGTTTTGTTAGTTTTTTGATACAGACAAATACAGAAAATACCCAGAATATGAGCAAATGTTTGGAAGCAAACAGGAGCTTTCATGTAGTCCAGAGCGGTCAAAGGTTTTGGTGAATGCCAGTGTTTGCAGCTTAGTGCAATTCTGTTCATTGGCTTCTCAGTTGTCATGAATAGAGCTTGAGGTGAAGGTGCAGCAGAAAGAAGCGTCTCAAGCTGGGAATGACACCGCTCCAGAAAGGCTACTGCTGTTTCAGTCAACAAAAAGAGCATACTCTATACTACACTTCCTTTAAAATTGTATTTATGGAACTACAAAAACCACAACGTCACATTTGGGCTAAAACAACGCAATTTCCCCAACGCTGCTCACTTGTGCTGATTGTTTGCCACCTGCATGCATGTTATGTTGAGAGATCATGGATGAGCTTAATCCTGTTACCAGCTGTAGTCTGACGTATAGACCCCTTTACAAACATTACGCAATGTGTTGTGTTTATCCTTTGTAGCACTCTGTGATGAACCCAACTAAAAAGACTGTCATGCAAAATGCACTTCCAGAGTGAGAATTAGATTCTCCTGGGTTCAACAAAGCAGCAGGTCAAGATCTTTACAAATACTGTGGCAGCAGCAAGCACAAAGAGCACAGCAGTAAACATGGTGAATGAGACCATGAAGACCTTCAAAGAGCCTACTAATCCAGGGCTACGGGGTCCAATATATATGGTAAGCTATACTACAGGGCAGAAGATTTGTCTCGGTTTGGAATAAATACCATCCTTTGGTTTACAGCTACATCCATCCAGAACACGTTGCACACTTGTTGCACACAGCAACCGTCCACTTTCACACAAATGTAACAAAGGATTTGGACTGAAAAATGTAGGATTTTGATTTATGCTCTCACCACAGATCAACAGTCCAACAATATCGAGTAAAATGTGTGATTTCCTTTTCTTTGATGTGTTAGCTTAGGAACACTACAGTAGAATTTAAAACATTATAGTAATGCCAATGACTTGACCAAGGCTCAGCATGGGATAACCATTAGATATGTGAAAGCAATTTTTTACTCTCATGGCTACAACGAAAGAAAAATGTAAGAATAGTAGAAATACAATCCTTGGCTTGTGTTTAGAAACATTTTACAGATGAATTGGTTTTGATGAGAGCAGACTTTCTAATATCATGTTTGAAAATTAGATGTTAGAGTTCACCTCTTACCTGCAGATAAGGGACAACTTTGCAAAGAGTCTTTCCAAAGAACCACGTCTCCGTGATGTCTACAACAAGACTGGCAGGCAGGCAGATGATGGTGACCAATACATCAGCAAGGGAAAGATTCACTATGAAGTAGTTGGTCACGGTGCGCATGTGACGGTTTTTCCACACTGCAAAACAAACTGAAATTGATGCACAATTAAAGACGGTCCAAAGACTCTATAAATGCTAATACTCATCACATTAGTGCTGTAGAATTAATGCTAGCCACCAATGCCCTGAAGGCATGCAGTCAATCACAGTCACAGTTTGAAGAAAATAATAATTACATTGTTGTTGATGCCTTTGTTCCAGTTGGCAAAATACCAATGAGAAATTCCACACAGACCTTCCACAGACAGAAAACAGAAAAACGTTTGTGCTCGCATGTTGATTAAATTGTGTGTCTGTGAACACAGCTGAAAAGATAGTGAAAGATATTCCTTTTATTTGCACTAGGTTAATACATGATGCAAAGTCAAACTGTATGGTGTGCAACAGAGAAACAGCTGTTGCTTCTGAACTAATTCACTAATTCATACCCCCACATGGCATAAATCAATGCGCAAACTGGCAAACAGGATTTGGACGGCAGGTGGGAAAAGTATGTCAAGGCTGAAAAAATCTTAATACCTCTGAATTATGGCGGAAGTTTTTTTTTTCCTGGAAAAGATGTATTTCCAGGAAGCAATAAAATTAGACAACACTGAAAATATTAGCTCCAGTTACTGAAGATTATGTACACATCTGCCTATGTGCTTCTATTTACAATTCAAACCACCACGTTTTCACCACTAACTGCTGCATCTTGTTGAATCTTAGCTTCTTTTTTTTTTACTTGTTTGAAGCACATGAAGACTGGGTTGAAGATGTCTCTAATAAGTGTAGAGAAGACTAATTTCCTGCTTTGACCCTCGCTCTTGCATTTGCTGCCAATCAAGTTATTTTTGGTGGCAACGCACTAGAGAATTAGCATTCAGTAAGAAAGAAGCACCTGAGAGCACCGCTGTATGAGGTGTCTGCATGTTTAAGAACCAAAGTATGGAATGTTATTGTGTGGATGCCAATCAACTGCATATGCAAATTAGATTAAACCTATAATTAGATAGGTGCGTCACATCCTGGCATTCATATTTGCATTTTACATTCTACCTTAAACCACCTCTTAAATGAGGCCTTCTGGGGGAAAGAAGCCCTCTGCCCTCAACTTAGTTGTGTATTTGTCTACCACTCCTGCAACACGTCAGAGCTCAAGCGGATACAGAGGGAACTCAGAGTGCAGCTCAGGGAGGCAAAGGAGCAGTACAGAAGGAAAATAGAAGAAAGGATGCAGACCAACAACATGAGGGAGGTGTGGGAGGGGATGAAGACCATCACTGGCTGCAGCTCCAAGAGAAGTGTCCCCACTGAGGGGGGTATGGGAAGGGCAAACCAGCTTAACCACTTCTTCAACAGGTTTGACCACCCCAACCCATCCACACCTATAAACACAGCAGCCCCCACTCCCCCACAAGCCAACACCAACACAGATGAGGACACCACCCCTCCCCCCCATAACACCTCCCATGACAATCACAGCAGCTCAGGTCTGGGGAGAGCTGAAGAGGCTGCGCCCCAACAAAGCTGCAGGACCTGATGGAGTATCCCCGAGACTACTGAAGGCCTGCGCGAGGGAGCTGGGACACCCCCTCCAACGCATATTCAATCTGAGCTTGGGACAGAGGCGGGTTCCCCAGCTGTGGAAGACATCCTGCATCATTCCAGTTCCAAAGAAACCACATCCTGGTGAGCTGAACGACTTCAGGCCGGTCGCCCTGACATCCCACGTGATGAAGACCATGGAACGGCTGCTGCTACACCACCTGAGGCCACAGACCCACCACACCCTGGACCCTCTGCAGTTTGCTTATCGGGAGAAGACCGGAGTGGAGGATGCTATAACCTTTCTGCTCCACCGATCTCTCTCTCACCTGGATAGAGGCAGTGGTGCTGTGAGGATTACATTTTTGGACTTCTCCAGTGCCTTTAATACAATCCAGCCACTGGTCCTCAGGGACAAACTGACAGATATGGGAGTTGAAACACACCTGGTGGCGTGGATTACTGACTACCTGACCAACAGACTTCAGTACGTGAGGCTGGGGGACAGCAGGTCCGACACTGTGGCCAGCAGCACAGGAGCACCGCTGGGAACTGTACTCCCTCCTGTCCTGTTCACCCTGTACACGTCCGACTTTCAGTCCAACACGGAGCTCTGCCATGTGCAGAAGTTCGCAGATGACACAGCCATCGTAGGGTGTATCAGGGGTGGACAGGAGGATGAGTACAGGAAACTGATCCAGGACTTCGTCACATGGTGTGACTCCAATCACCTGCTACTCAACACCACCAAGACCAGGGAGATGGTGGTGGACTTTAGGAGACCCAGGCCGCATCCAGAACCGGTCATGATCAAAGGGGACCGCGTGGAGGTGGTCCACACCTACAAATACCTGGGAGTGCAGCTGGATGACAAACTGGACTGGACTGCCAACACTGATGCTCTGTGTAGAAAGGGACAGAGCCGCATGTACTTCCTCAGAAGGCTGGCATCCTTCAACATCTGCAAGAGGCTGCTACAGATCTTTTATCAGTCTGTAGTAGCGAGCGCCCTCATGTACGCAGTAGTGTGCTGGGGAAGCAGCTTGAAAAAGAAGGATGCTGCACGCCTGGAAAAACTGGTGAGGAAGGCTGGCTCTGTTGTTGGCACAGAGCTGGACAGTCTAACATCAGTGGCAGAGCGACGGACATTGAACAGGCTCCAGTCCATCATAGACAATCCAAGTCATCCTCTGCACAGCAGCATCTCCAGACAGAGGAGCAGCTTTAGTGACAGACTGCTGTCACTGTCCTGCTCCACAGACAGACTGAAGAAATCGTTCCTGCCCCACGCCATCCGGCTCTTCAACACCAACCGGGGAGGGCGATAAAATGGACAAAATAAACGAAAAAAACTCCGGACTCACGACACACTAACACCACGCACACACACGCACCTTACCACACACACACTCACATCTACATGCTAGACTAAAGTGTGAAAAAACAGACTGCTACAGACTGAAACACACGGTCTTTTTGCACAAATGCATTACTGCACTATTGAACTGCCAGATGTTTAGATGTTTATATATTTTTTATAGTCTTATTTGTATATAGTCTTATTTGTAACTTACATGCTCTCATGTTCTCTGCCTTTCATGCTGCTGGTATTGTGAATTTCTCTTTGGAGATTAATAAAGTATCTATCTATCTATCTAGTATACCAATTAGCACATCAGGGAGGGAACAGTATTAATTATCTCGCAACAATGCTGCATGTCAAGATCTAGGTATCTGGATTTATAAGGTGGTAAATGAACAGTCCTTGTTTGCATCTACCGGCCCCGGGCAAAGGAGGGACTGACTATGCATCGACAAGGAAATGTGCCAAGAAAAAAAGTCAGATCAGAGGCACATCCAATTCACAACTTAGAGACTTTAAAGGATCTGTCACTAACACGTCGGTGCCAGAAACCACGGGGCACCTTCAGAGTGACTTTTTCACTTTTTGACTTGTCACAGCAGGAAAAGCACAGATGCAGGTGACAAGTGGAATTCAGTCAATTTACCTATAGTTGTCACACTGTGACATTGAAATGTTGGCTTGTCGCCCTGCATGTCAATCAAATTGAGATCTATACCAGATAAGTGGGTCAATCAGCAACAGGAAGCAGATCCGTTTGGCTTGAGGCTCCTTATTGACATGAATGATTTCACCTTCAAGTTGCCTCACTGAACATAATGAGCTAATATGAATGATGAAGAAGGTGGAAGTTTGCCTGCCTTAAAATCTGGAACAGAAGAGAGTGGGACATGTCAGTCAAAACTGCTGTTTACACCCACACAGTCCAGACTATTTCTGTGGCTCTTAAGTTTGCTCCTCTGTGCATTCAGGGCTCTGTGGATCTGTTTATGTTCATTGACAGCTGTCACATTCAAGGGCCTTTGAAGCCCTACGCATAGGGTCGTATCACCACTTTAAAATGTGCATCTAAAGCTGCAGTAGATTGAAAAGATGAAAAGTCTAGAGTGTGACTGAACTACACAGGAGATCAAAGGGAGGATGCAGTCAAATGAAAATATAGTTCAGTGCCAGTTTGATCACTGCTGTGTTTATAGCTACAACGAAGTTGCTAAAAAAGAACTAATATTACCTTAATACGCATATGCTTGATTACAAAGTGCTACAATGTAGACAAACATTCTGGCTGCATTCCTTTCTTGTGTACATCAGCACTTACAGTACGTAACTCCACCTGCATGAACATGTGTCTTCTGCTGCGGAAATATGTGAATAAGCTGCTTTTCCTCCTCAGTGCCTCCTTTAAAGCTCTTCATGCCGCTGCAGGAACCAAGATGCTACAGGCGCTGTCACAAAACACAGTCAAACTAGATCATGCTTCATCTCTCAAAACCACACGTGAAGGAGTGACACAATACATTATATCTCTGGAGGGTAAATGGATCTGCACTGATGCAAGCAACGGCATTGCATCGTATTCAAGCCTCAACTATTTTCTGAAATAAAACCACAACCGCCACAGGGTCAATATAACCCCCTTGGCGTTTTAAAATGTATGTAATTCTATTGAAATAAAACCCCTTCATCTCACAGCTCAGGATTTTCATTGTAATCATTTAATTAATTATCTAGTGAATTATGAAAGGATGCAGGATAAAAATCATAATTTATACCTTAAGCTGCCGTGGGGTCATTTTCACCCCTCATAGAAAAGGCTGAATAATACTGTCCTCAGCATTCACTCCACACTTGTTTGCTTTGCTGAACTTAGACATGTGTTCAGAAGCAGGCAGCAACATTACATGCTATAGCTAGCCGGGTAAATAGATAGAGGGACAAGGAGAGTGGAGTGAGGAAGTGAGATAAATATTTATTGCTCAAAGGGATGGGATATCAAAAAGCAGAGCAGAAAGAATGACTGATTTCTGAAGAATCAGGTTGGAGTCTGGCTGTGCACAGCGTGATGGAACTTCCATATTTTACTAGTGTACGATATTTTACTGCCATCACTGGCTATTATTTTGCATAGTTCATATATTATATGTGAAGGTTTGTCTCTCATCCACTCTTGTGCTCACCATGAGGCCTTGGACTGCACTGGAGGTCTAATTCTGTCTCTTGCAAGTCCACACGTATAATTCTGTGGAGGCCTTGGAGCGCCTCATTAATGGAGCTGTAAGAAAAAGGAAACGTCAGAGAATGACCCCGACCTTTTTTTCCTCTTCCGGGAGGGGTATGAGAGACAGACTTCCACATAAGATTGAGTGTGATGTTATATCTCTGGCTCCTTTGTTTTGAAGGCCCACATGCACACAGTTATCGCCAGTAAATCATTCTCATGGGCAACCCCTCTTTGTGAATTGACTTTTTGTGGAAATTCCACAGCACAGAACATGGATAAAAGTGTAGCTGAGATGTGCAGAAAGTCCAAAATGTGGGAACCAAAGGTGAGCAGATCCACTGCAGAATCCAGGGAGAAGGCGAGTTGGTAGGAGATCCAGGGCTAAAGAGACAAAGAATGAGTCCAAGAATATCAGACAAACACCAGAAACTATAATCTTGTAAGGTGGATATGGCAGATCTGAATCTTTGCAGGAGTCTTGATTTGAAGAAAGGATGTAGGTCAATCTGCCCTGAATCTGACACATCTGGCTGTTTAATGTATTATGAAACAGCTTAAAGTAAAGGTAAAATCTATAGCAAGTACATTCTCGAAACAACTGTTTTGTTTTTTTAATCTTTAAGGCCTCCACAAACAGCTGCTTACAGGCTGAACCAGTCTCTTCTACAGAATCTGCTACTCATCATGATCAGTTTAAATGTAATACATTAGACTTTAAGTGTGAGAAAGAAGAACTGCTGCATTTCACTCAGACATCTACACAAAGCAATCTGTGACTACTGATTGTAGATTAGATGTTCTTGTGTGAGAAACCACTCAAAGAATTCACATTCTTCTGGGATAGCAACAAAGTAACAGTGATAGTTGAAGGTTGTAGGCTATACACCTGCCAGGTTATGACTCAACAGAACCACTCAGGTGATGAACAAACAATTCATGAATGAGCCAACAAAATGCACAAAATTAGTCAACCAGTCAGGACAGCGTCTAATTCATCTTTGAATAAACTCAGTGTATATGTCAAAAACCTATATTTTCTTATTTTGAAAAAAATTAGTTTCGTATTTGCGGCAACATCTTTGTTTTGTCTGTGTTTGCCTCAAGTTGTTTTTTGCGACTGCTAACTGAGCACAAAGCCTGAAGGCATAAAGCCTGACGCCCAGATGAGGTAAAACGATATTCTGATTGTCTGTGGTCACAATTACAAGACTCTAGATTATTCTAGTTGCATATTTTTGCATATATTTTGGCAAAAGTCTGCATTTAATTAGTCACACAACTCATTAGAAAGAATCAGTTTACACTTTCTATGTTCAGTTTGGCCCGTGGCAGTTTGTAAGAATTCCTCAGTTGTTGTGCAATTGACTGCTCCTTTTTCACATCACATTCATGCCCTCTGTGAAGGCAACCCAAGGACACGCGGTCAAGTGCCTTAAGGACTCATCTGGGTACACAGAAACTTGTTAGTGGGAGTTTTGTGGTCCCCCTTTAATCAAGCTGCAGCTCTACAAAACTAATGACGAGTAAATCCGCAGGAAAGTGAATCAAAAATGGGTGTCTGAGTGGCAGTTTGTAACAACATTGCCACTCTTTCTGCTGACAAAAACATGTCTATAACTGAGTGAAGGCCTGGAAATAAAAGCACGTTATTTTTGTCGCTGCCTTGCCAGTAGCAGCAATCTGTGCTCTGCCTATCATTAACCTCTTCAATCAGTCCTGTTTGACGTCATGTCAAACCACTGTAAAAAATATAAATCATTAGAATTAAATCGCCAAAGAACGCAGCGGAGTTATGTGACGATCCGAATAACGGATTTGGGCAAAAATTTCAGGGCAGGTCAGAAATGATGCAGAGACCACCTGATTAGATTTTGGCAGTGATGAGGCTTATAGTCTGGATCCACAGATTTGTTAAGGATTTCCCAGTGCGAGGTAGCGTCACACTGTCACTGTAACTATGACAACAAGTGAATGCAACGTCACCTGCTAGCTGACGATCACATGATTGCGATCCTACTACAAATCCACTGGGAAGAATTGATTAAATTGTGGGGGTGTTTCCAAGTCCAATCATTTCCCGCCGCCTGCTTTAGGTCACTCAATTCGGTATCAGTACATAACGTACATATGCATAGGATGCCTGTTCTCTGCGCAAGGTAATTTTTTTATTAAAGATTTCATCCGTTGGAAATGATACAAAGACTGAGCAGCCTAGGCGGAGTATTTCCCTCTCTGAGTGCTTTTCTTGCGCACTCTAGGACAAGCAGGGTGAAAAGAGTGCACATAACTAAAACTATTACAGAAGCTGCATGAAAAACTCAATATGGATCAGTCCGATTATGTCAATAAAATTACTCTGAACTGACAATGCCTGATGATGATAAAGATTTTCATTAAAAATGTCTACAACAGTCAATACAGTGCATTTGGGCAATTAAATGTATATACATTACTGCAAGGTATTGTGCAAATACACCCCATAAAGGTAGTGAAAAATGCCCATACAAATTTATGACAAAGTCACTGATCAATGGCTCCATGGTCTGACAAAATGTGTTTTTCAGTACTACTCAAATGTCAACAACTCCAACCTTTCCAGTTCTTGTTTTTTATCAGAGGCAATTAGATTTAAGCAGAATTAAAGTCTTCTATGCTGGCTCTCTCACTGGTTCTCGCTGATGTACATACCTTAAATCAGGTTTGTGAGACTAACAGTTTAATAGTTAGCTCATCAAGCTGACAATTAAATATGTTGATTTAGGTCAATTTAGTTATGATCAGCAATATTTTCCTCATTAAAAATCATTCTGCAGAGGACACTGCTGCTGCATTAAAGCTCCATTAGTGTTTCTAATGCTTACATTAAATCAAATGACTCCCTGAAGGGGACCAAAGGGTTGATTATGCAGCAGATTTCAATGAGGAACTATTTGCACATGTATGACTCGTTTTGAGTGTAAACACCCTATTAGTTCTGAATAACTACTAATAGATTTCAAAGTGGTGACTTACAAAATCAGTGGTAGCATAGTTAGCTGCTGGGATTCAAATGTTTTAATCAAGATCAAATGTAATCATTAGTGTTAACGTGGTATCACAAAACATAAGAAATAAGTTCACAGGATGGATTACACTAATCTGTAAATCCTTTGTCCATGTATGCATGTCTTTGTTTTAGCAGTAGGAGCATATATGGAAAAAATGTTTAGAATGACAGAAAATATCACACTGTGCTAACTTGACCAAGATTCTTTGGTCATTATTTGCACAACTAGGACATTTATTAATTCTTAATTTTGCAACCTGAAACAATGAGTAAAAAAAAGTCTGGAATCACAATTAATGATTACTATAGGACTTCACGCTCAAATGTATCTATTAATTAACAAAACTGATGCAACACGATCCAGCTGCTGATTTTAAACACAAATTTTCTGTTGAGTTTCTATTACCCATGTGTTTACCCTCTCAAGTACCCGTCAATACAAAATCCTGAGCTAACAAGGACACAGGCGCTGTTATGTACCACCTACTCAAAGCTCAATAGAGGTGAGACAAAATAAAGAAGTGGGTGATTTAAAAAAAAAAAAAAAAAAAAAAAAAAAAACACTTAGCAAACATTCAGAAAACCCGAAAGAAACAAACGGCATCGGCAAACAAAAGTCAAAACGTGATCCAACCAAACAGGCTGAAAAATGAAGCCAAAACTGCAGTTCCCTAAAGGAGCCACTTGAGGCTGGCTCAAAAAGCAAGCAAGTCTCCATAGAGCTCCATGTTAAAATGACCAGCTTCACATAAACTTCTTATAAAAATGTTTATAGCTTTGTACAAAAAGAGATTTGTGTCCCCATAGCTAATTTCCCCATTAATAATAACTGTACAGGGTTAAGTTTTATGGAAGTGATGCAAAAATGTGCTACTTAAATGATTTTAACACCAAAAATCAATAATATCCCTGACATTAGTTAGTTAATCGTGGCTGTGTTTATATTCAGTCACTGTATACTTCTGGACATGGGTCACATTTCTTCTAAAATGTATTCACAAATGCCATAATGGTAAGCATTGGTCAACCTTTTAGATTCAAAGCAACAAAGGAGTTTGCTTAATAAAGATGGTCTATTTGTGAGACATAGTTGATATCACAAAGCCTTCTCTTCATCCATTTGAATTTTTCCTCTTTTTTTTTGCAGATTTTTAAAGATTTACTACATCTCTGCTATTTCCATTAACTGCAGAAATAGTAGTATTAGTAACATCCACTTTCATGTCAGCCACTTGTTGAATTACGATGACGTCCAACTCTGCATCATCCTGCTTTGTATGAATATATTTGTTTAAAAAAAAAGGACATAAAATGTTCTTTTTTTTCCCCACAAGGAGGTTTTATTTTATCATTTCTACTTACAATCATCCACCCACATTACTTTTGTAAATTAGCATTTTGTGCAGCCAATTTGTTTTATTTAAAAATGTAGTTTGAATTCAATACAAGATCAGATCCTTGCTCAGCAACACAGATTTGTGATGTTAGACAACGCACACACACAAAAAAAAAAAAGACTGAACTGAGACCAATATTCCAAGTTATTAACTCATCATAATCTAGGAAATTATTACAACTTTCAACAGTTTTGTAGTTTTTAGTGGACATGGGTGTAAATGCTGTTGGGGGACATATTAAACACATTTTTTCAGTAATTGTATAATCACTTTGGCTCTTCTGAAGGTTGTATGGCAGAAATGCTGCACCTTATAATGGTTTTTCTTACACCAGTAAATGTCAGAAACCAGAGAACTAAAAGCAGCAGCAAAACAACCCGTAAATGGATGATGGAGAACGGAGAAGAGATCAAATTGTTAGAACTCGTGGAGTGAACCCAAGCAGCAGGCGACAGGCAGGCAAGTGAATTAATAATAAGTTATTTATTTATTTTACAGAAAATAAAACAAAAGGAACTCCATAAGGGAGGCACAAAAAAAAAAAAAAAAAAAAAAAAAAACACAACAGGGAACTGAAACTGAAACCAAGGATGACGGCTCATGGCCACCGGGGGACTAAACTTAACCTGGCAATAGCCAGATTTAGAATTGTGTAGTACTCCACAATATCAATCTGGGACCGCTCCATGTAAATCCGTTCGGAGGAAAGAGGCACGGATTGGACAATGCAACAGTATGTCCCGCCTCTGACAGGTTTGTTTTTAGCCAATCGCGGGATCGTCACAACGAGCGGAGCCAATTGGTAGATTAAACTCTTAGCAAAACCCGTAGGTAAAAAAGCACAAACATCTTTACCATCCAGAAATGCGCAAAGCGCCTCTCGTTGTTCTTCCTTCAAAGAAGCGATAGGAGATTCAGCTAAAACTGACTTAATAGCAGCATCTACACAATCGTTGTCCTCCGTTGCCGTGTTTGTTTTGATCTACTGGCGCTTGGTGTCGTCTTCACACCCGGATATTCCGCCCCACACACGAACACTGCTGTGTGATTGGCCTGAACCAACTTGGTGCTGTACGAAAAGTGAAGGCAGGAGCGGAGCAAGACGGTTTCTTGAGAGATTTGTGAACTCACAAATATCGTGAGAAATCAACTTGCTAGTAAGGTTAGACTAAACTAAAACTAATGGGAAAAATAACTCACATAAAGTCCTTGGAGACTTGGCAGACGAGGTGAGGAGCTAAACTGTGAAAGCTGGGGGTGAGGATTATGGCGAAGACTGAGGAGTGGACAGACGCCAGAGCGGAGGAAGGGAAAACGAGCAGAAGCGGGTTCCAGGATGAGAGGGGAAGAAGACGAAGCAGGTGAGGAGTATCCAGGTTTGGGCGAGTCCAGACAAAGGTGTAATCCAAACGGGGAAAGCACAGTCAATGGCCCAGCAAAGCGTAGTGGGGAGAACCAGGCTTTTAACTGCTGGTGATTGCCAATTACAGCCAGCTGCGCTCCTTCGCAGCCGTCTCTAATTAGGCTGAGAGCCGAGCAGGAGATGAGGGAGCCATGACACAAATTGAGAGTTGTGACTGAAAAAACAACATGATTTACAATGTCAGTCTACACAAAGTGCAAGTAATAAGCTTTTCCATTACTTCCATTACTTTCAGAATTTGTATGCATAGAACTGTGCTTGTTCTGCATCAATTTATGGTGGAAATGTCTTTATTTATGTAAAGAAAAAGACCAATTTCAGGCATCAGGTGACAATTTAAACAGCACGCATAAAACCATTGTTGCCTCTATGAGTGAGCATTAAAGTAGTTTTTTAAGATAAAAGCCTTTTGTTTCTTTTTTTATCATCTTTTTTTGTATTTTTTTGATTGAGGGGAACAAATGGATAGGCTTTAAATATGTGCATGTCTCCATGAGATCTACACCTATGGCTGTGGCTTGTGGGTGGCTGCTGCAGCAACAAGTACTGTATGCAAGTCTGCTTCAAAGATCTCTTTAATTTCCTTCATTGCAGTCATTAAATGAACACAGCTTATCTCAAAAGCCAAAGGAAACCTAGAGGCATACATCTGCTGCTGGCTGATAGCTGGTAATATAGCCTCTGGATGGTAACAGCTGGACTTCAACCTGAAGCAAGAAACTATTTTAAGAACAAACCTTACAAATAAAAAAATATATCTTATCGAGCTATTACGCTTTTGGTAAGGGGGCGCCAGAGTTTACCAAACAGATGCCAGTGGGTGATCTCCTATTTGTGATTCTCACACAAAAAAATGGGTTGGGAAAGTGAGCAACAGGACTAACTTGTTAGAATCTTAACATTACTGTGTTGTTATAATTAAATCTACAAGAACTAATTTTTCGGCCATCGCCAGCCTTTTGAAACAAGCTGTAAACACTGATTCTTAAAAACTACTTTGGAAACCTTGAAAAAAGTCGCTTCTATTCCTACATCCAGAAGTACACAGGGAAAAGTAATTATTAGTCATTGTTTTTCCCCATTAAGTTAACTACAGTGCTTACTGTATCATTAGCTGTGTTCTCTCTGTACCAACTCCTGAGGGAAATATCTGTCTCTTCAACTGCTAAGCGCACATTGTTCAGCATATAGTCAATAACTTTGTTTGAATTCTGTTTACTGCTGTGCAGGTTGTGTAAAGCAGAGCTATTCCTTGAAAACAGATGTCTGCTGTGCTCAAGAGATTTAAAAAAAAAGAGTCAACAAAAACAGTCAATTTGGAGTTTGGGATACCACAACAGTGAACTGAGGGGTAAGAAATCATTTTAAGAGCTAAGTGCAGACACAGAAAAGGTAACAATTTACGAAGTTTGCCACTAAAACTCTGTTCATATAAACACAGTTGTTTGGTGTTAATGTCAAAATCACAGTTATAGCAGCTTTAACCCCTTGATGCCCATTGTCGCCAATTTGCAACATACCACTACGGGTACGGGTCCGTACCTCTAGCAACAACCAACCTTAATTCAGATTGCAGCCAAGATAGCATATCCATCCCCCAACGCCAGTTTGTGCATATTCAATATGTACCTCAGAACCTTTTGCAAGCACTGGTTTCTCGTAGGACCGGTCGGGATGGGACCTAATTATTATATATCTGTTTAGAAAGGAGAGAGGGTCTCCAGGTATTTTGCAGAGTGGCGCAAGGTATGATGTGTCCCAGTTAAAGAACACGGGAGCCAGACTTCCAGGTTAATGATTATTATTGCAGTAGCAGATAGCTGTGCTGTGCAGCACTGTAGATAACTGTAGCTTGCTGTGGTTCTGAAACATCACAGACAGGAATACTGAATCAGTAACACATTCACCATAAGTATAACCATAGGAAACTAATACTAAGAAATAATAACAAATGCACATGAACCCAATAACAATGTGCAAAATATTACTCATGGTTAAGCGTTTCAATCTCATAACATTAGCGGTAACCAGGCACGCTGACAGTTAACGAGGTGGGCTAATCGCTAAGCTAATGTCCGTCAGGTAAAGTGCCTCTACGATGAACAAGTAACACTGAACAGTACATAATTACACTCTACTGGTGGAACACACGACCACTCACCTTCGCTCATTTACACACAGCAGGTTTAAGGAAAAAAAATGCAACAAGCATCCAGTTCAACATGTACACAGGAGAAACACCAGTGAACTGTGCAGCTATGGAGAAAACGACGAGGTGCGTTCAAGGACATTACGTAAAAAACACAAACATACTATCAACAAGGGAGGAAATAGACATAAAACACCACCTTGGCAACATCCTAATCAAAATATGAGGGCTTTCTAACACTGTTACTATTATTATACATATCTATGTATCTAATATTATTCAGGCATCAAGGAGTTAAGGAAGAAACTATAAGAAGGGAAATATTAAATTAATTAAAAGGCTGTTTGAAGTTAAGATACTATATTGTGTAATTTAGAGCAACCAAAAGCCTCAAACATCTAGAACCTCATTAAGTGAATACATACTTTCAGTTCTTCACTACAAATTCCAATAGAGTACTTGGTACATGCTAGAAAAATTAAAATACAACCATCAAAACTCCAGTAGATGCAATTACAGAGCACCTTCTGCTGATGGAATAACCTTGTTGACATCATTAGTATGCGTTTAATTTTTTTCCTTACATCTTACAGTGGCCCAGCTGCACTCCTCACACCTCACTGTTTAACTTATAATCTTTGAGAAGGTCAAACAAAATCTTAACCATCATTGATGGAAGTTTTCCTCCAAATATATTGACATCTCTGTGTGCACTTTGAAATTATTGCTTGTGTGATCTCCTTTCAGTCAGAGTGCTGCTGTTAACAGCAAGTAAAGCTGCAGCAAGCGTCAGTGGAAAACAATGCCTGCAACTCAAAAGCACATAGAGAGGCTAAGACCAGTTTAAAAGCCTTGTATTTTGCTGTTTACAATTTTTACCACCTTACTTCCATGTCAAACGGAAATGATCATAATGAGAACCTGTCAGCTATTGCTCCAAAACTGATGAATGAAATGCTATTTTGATGAAACACAGGACAATATCATCTATATCTATTAGACAGACAATGCAATTTTCACTGGAAAACAGAAAGAAGAGTTAGATTTCTGGACCTTCTGCATAGCTCATGGAGTAACTAACAGATTCAACTACCTTTAGATGTTTAGGTGAGTATTCTGCTTAAGCATGGGCTTCTTGTTTCCAGTAAAAAGAAAGAAAATGTAGTGTTACTGAAGTATTCAAGTGCTATGTCTACCATCATGCAGCTGATTTAACTTAAGAGTTGATAGAGTTGAAGAGGGATCATGCACAGCTAATAATAATAATAATAATAATAATAATAATAATAATAATAATGCATTTTATTTGCATAGCACTTTTTTGGGCACTCAAAGACACTTTACAGGCAGGAAGGGCCCTCTTCTTCTTTTTTTTTAAAAAGTACCTTAAAAGAACTTCAGATGCTAAAATAAGATGACTTGTGCAAAGAACCTTAAAGCTGTAATTGATCAAAAGAGCAGGTTGTTTAAGTAACTGTGACAATAGAGCTTTAGCAGGGCACTACCAGTAGAGTCCAATTCTGTTACTAAAATGACACCTAGCAATACAAATGTGAGACACAGCTACACGGTCACTTCGACTCCGTTTGAGGTTGAATGGCAGAAATGCTCATGACATTTATTCTTACACCAGTATGAGTGAGGGGTGTCCCCAAATGCACCAGAGAACTAAAAGCAGCAACGAAACAGCCCGAAAATGAATGATGGAGACCAGAGAGGAGATCAAATTGAGCGATGTAACTGAAAAAAAGCAATATTATTTACAGTGTCAGTCTAAGCAAAGTGCGCGCAAAAAGCCTTTTCCATTACTTGTGGCGGCAGCAAGGTGCGCGCGTACATGCGTGCACCCTCACAGCACGAAATGAGCGGTGTTATTTGTACAATGTGTGTCCACATCTGCGGGTGTCCAAATCTCAGAAGCACTTAGCACGCAGTGACTTATCCTCCTTGATCCTTCTCCGTCAGTCAGCAGATGCACCGCTGCGATAACCGAGCATCAAAGAACAACTGCACTTCTCTAGATTTCCATCACCGTGCCACTAGATTTTCATTTCCTTGCAGCAATATGTCCATTCTGCCCTTCCAAAAAGTTGTTCAAAGTCTGCTTTAATGTTTTTGCGAGACTCGTTACGCATGACTGGAGAAAGCAATACACACGATGCAACTTACCCAGGGAGTTTCCAATGAGTGAGACGAAGAACACGATGATGTAAGCCACAATCAGAACCCATTCATACTGCTTGGGGTGTAAGTATTCTCTCCAGATGTATCTCAGAAGTTCGTCATCCTCGTCCACAGCTGAGTGCACATCTGTGCTGTTGGCCACATGTGCAGAAGAGAAACATTCCTCGCAATCTAAATTCCCAGTGATCCCGGACATCCTTCGAGGTGTGTTTAAGTTTCTGTTAAATCTTCAGTTGTCGATCGCACTGACCGCAGGTCGGTGAGTTCAGAGCCAACAAGGACTGTAGTGCGGTAATAAGACGCTCCACTGACTTCGTCAAAGTGACGCTGATTTCCCTCCGTCTGCAGGCAGGACCGTGACAGGGTCAACAGCAGCTGATTGTAGAGAGTGAGGAGCTGCAACAGCCAACCCCCTCATTTAAGGAAAATATACTGAGAGGGAAGATGGGATGGGTAAAAGCCTGACTGAAAGCAAAAGCTGGCTGTTATGTGTATCATTTTCACTTACATTCCTGCTTCTGATATGACATCTGATATTATTATTATTTGGTAATATTGTATTTATGGCACAGCAACACCAGGACACATTTACTTCATTGATATCATTTGCATCCCTGCAAAAGTTTCATGTAGAGATTGTTCATTTTGATGTTGCATTTAAGATCACTGAATACTTCTAGTACATATGATCAACAATATGTTGTACATGATTGGACTCAGCTGACTGGATACTGAGCTGCATCAGCTACATATACATTAAATTCAGTGCAGAACTCTATTACAACCGTCTGAAGAAGGTATAAATGAATAAATGCATGAATAAATAATCCATGGATGACTGGAGATCAATTCAAATACCAGTTAACCGGCATATAATCACATGAGCTGTATACATAATACTGTGCTTCATTGAAATGCATTACCTCAATCTGCCTCCAGTCACGCCTCAAAATGTTTGTATAATTGTGTGATGATAAGGACTGAGTGGTAAATATGCTAATTTATGATGGAATCACTATGTTGTGCATCATCTCTGCTATGTTTCTCTGTTTTTGTCTTTAGGAGTCATTCTACTGGTGCGTTCACCGTCAGGAGTTGAGAACAGTCCTGTAGTGCAAAGAAATAGGAATAATGAATATTCACAACATGCTGCTGCATCCCAGCATCTCGTTGTTTGAGCTGCACGGTATCTGACTGGGTTTGTTGAAAATGAAATTCTAAGCAAATTATGTAACTAGTGAAGATGCTGTTGGTGAGGAAAGGGGCCCGAGATTGATAAAACTGATGGAAGCATGCAGTCAAAAAGCAATAAAACTGCACACAAGGTTGCTGAAAGTTGGGGTCAAAATGGATTCATTCACAAATCTGAAAGCACTGCGGTATCAGAGAGATGGTAATGGTTAACAAATATTTGTCCCCATCAGATTAGTTACTAATTACATTCTCTTCTTTGAATCAATTTGAAACAAGATGATTAGTTGGAAGTTAAGAGTGGAAAAGGTTACAACAAGAGCCTTGCCTGTGGTTTGCAACATAGATTTCCTTCTGACGCTGAGGGATAGTGGATTCAGCTGGTGGGAAGCAGAAAAAGAAATGCATTCAATAAACCAGGTATTTGAAGGCAGCAAAATGAAATCTTTCACTCGACTTGTAATGTGGATTCTGGTCCTGGTTGTGGAACAATTTACAAGCTCTTTACCTTTGCAGAGTTGCTGAGGAGGTCTACACGTGTTTTGTGGACGTGGTTTTTCCCTCGTAACATTGTAAGGTCAGGTACTGGTCATGATGAGGTTGCAAACCGGTGTTATAAAAAAATTCAAATGAATTGAATGATAGTACACTTGATAGAAAGTTACAAATTTAAAAAAATCTGTGAAGTACAAATGTGATTGTGCTGGCAGGCCACTTATAGCCTGCTGTATACTTATACATGAGTGGCATCAATCTTCATGTATAATGCATCTCACATAGAGAGCAATACTTAAGAAAGTCACATAACAAGGTGTTTGTCCCTGGTTTGTGAATGCTTGGTGGAAGTGGCATTAAAGGGGTGTGCATTTTCTGATTAAATTCAAAGCTTGAAAGCAAATACGTGTGTTTCTCAAAATGTTGAAGTCCTCCTTTAAGTGTCTCAGCTGACTAAGTTTGGTGAGAGTCATGTGGTGCAGTCAGTTTATTGTAGCTGCTAAAGAGGGTGAATCAGTTCATATGAAAATGAATCAAATTAAATATCAGCCTTACACCAATTTGCAAACCTATTTGTCTGCTTGTTTTCCTCCTCATTACAGATATACAGTTATTTGGGGTAGCGGTGGCACAACGGTTAAGTTCTGGACTACTAATCTGAAGGTCAGAAGTTCAAACCCTGATGTGGCCACTGTCAGGCCCTTGAGCAAGGCCCTTAGCTCTTCTTGCTCCAGAGGTGTTGTACCATGGCTGACCTTGTGCTCTGACTCTCCCAAATGGGGGGATATGTGAAAAACAGAATTTCCCCTCTGGGAGTTAAAAAAAAAAAAAAAAAGCATAAATAAATGAATTTAGGCTGGTGTATTTCAATCAACTACTTTTTAAAGCCTAGCAAATTATAACAATTTATTTTAGCCATTATCAGTAACAGAGAAGTAGAAACAAACTATGGCTGTGATCCTGCAGATCTTTGTTACTTTAGTCCAATTTATACTAAGAACAAAGAAGAGAAACTCTGTATTTTTGGAAACCAGCCTCCGGCGAAACAAAAGTGTCAGATATAATGTAGGTAAGCTTCCCATCTCTGTGCTCACATCATATGTAAAGACAAAATGTTTGAAAAGGGTTGCACAACTAAACAAAAGAAGAATATTTGAAATACGCCCCACCTGTGAAGTCATGACTCCACTTATTTATTTTTTGGTCACGTAAAATGACCGAGTTGCTGTGAAAGTGTCTGGCTTAACATCTCAGTCATTTTTTTTTTCAATACAAGAAGGCCAAATCCAATCCGTTGTTCATATTGATCTTTTTGTCTTGGTTTTCATCTTCATCTGGACACCTGACAGTATCGAGCTGTTTTCAAAAACTTTATGGCTGACAGTGAATCTATTTTCTGTCTTTCTTTTTTTTTACATACACATAACAAATTTCTCATTCTGATGTTGAAAGAAAAGCACCGCTTCTTGTAAAAAGTTTTGTTCTCTTTTTTTTTTTGCTTGCTGCCAGTATTTAATGAGCCCAGATTTATCTCCTGCAGAATTCCTTTAACTTTCTTCCTAAAGGCCAGCTAATTAGTTTCCTGCTGTGCTCACCATAAAAAAATATATTTGTCATTGATGCTCACAGTGAGGAATATGTATAACACCTAAGATCTATACTCATTAAACCTCTGCTATGTGTTTACTATTGAATCACAGCTGTGATAGAAATCTCACATAATCAGTGCTGATACATTGATTTATCAGAAGCACATGGGCCATGAGAGACCAAGAAGAACATAACTTATGCAAGTTACATGGGAAACCTGGAATTTCATTTTCAGCCCATTTCTATTACTGCCTGAGAACATTCATTCACAATTCAAAATCTCTGAGTAAAAAGTGGAGAAAACTGCCATGAAAAGTGATTGCACAGTTGCATGCAGCTATTAAGTTTTCACTGTGTGGAAGCTCACACTGTTGTCTGATGCTTGTTATCGTCTCACACAATCAGGCGCTATTAAAGGTGGAAAACCTGAAATTTTCACTTGTATTTCTCACAGCGTGTTCCATTGAGAGTAAACTTGGCCTTAAAGACTTTAATGTCGCCTTCAAGATGTCACAACCTGGACACAAACTGTACAGAAGGTTGAAGTGTGAGTACATGTATATTTAGAAGAGTTTATCTTCAAACATCTCTTCAAATAAGTACATGAATTCAATACGTATATTACATAATAGTAAAAGTTTTGTTTTCTGATACAGCTGCTTGTGATCTCTGCTCAGTCACTTCTGAAAGTTCACCAAAAATGAATCTCTTGATATTTGTGACCAAGTATTTGATATCAAACAGCATTTTATGTTTTATTTTGTATTATTGTCACATACAGATATATATGGTTCCGAAAATATCGTCAGTTAATCTCTCCATTATTCATTTTTTTGCTAATGCGTGCTCAGGACTGTTTTATATATATCAGCTCACCCATGATCAGACACTATTTGATCTATTCGTTTAATATTGCAGATCCAGTGAGGATCTGAATCAAAGACATGATGAAAAATAACAGCTTTTATCATCAATGGCTCCTGAGATATAGTGGTTCAAACAGCTCACCTCAAATTTCGGAGCAAAACATGCTTAAAGCGGGTCGATGGGCAATTTTTTAATTAAGTATTTGATATGTCAAGCGAAAATTTTACAGACAGTGTTTTAAATATTTAATGTTTATGATGAATAAGTTTCAAGCAAATCAGAGATGATCAAGCAAAAGCCCCTGATGATTTAACAGGAAATGATCCCAAAACAGTAAGTGTTGTGATTTTTGTTTCCATGCTAATGTCTATTTTCAATTTTTAAAATTTTACTGACATGTTTGCTTGTCTTTTCACTTAATTCAGGCGGTTGAAACAAAATGTGTGTATATGTGTGTGTGTGTGTGTGTGTGTGTTTAAGTTGGTACAGACTGAAATAGGTGGTTTGGCTGTAACCAAGAGGTGGAGCTGTGGAGCACGGTGGTAGAACACAGGACAACTGATGTCAATGCAAGGGCGTAGGTTTGCATAGAGACGGTAGGGACATAACACTACCAACTTTTCAAGAGGGTCAGATTGTCCCCACCAATTTTTAAGCAACCTTATTTGTATTACAGTGAACCCTCGCTATAACGCGGTTCACCTTTCACGGCTTCGCTGTTTCACGGATTTTTTTAGTGCAGTTTTTTAATCTTTTTTTTAAACAGTGCATTGTGTTCTGCATCCTGATTGGCTAAGGGACTGACCAACGTGAACAGTCTCCACGCCTGGTCTCCTCTGCCATACAGGCCAGCGCTGCCTGCTGTGGAGCGCTGGATGATTTCTCTCCTTGGTCTCCATGTAGTGAGATACCCTGAAAGACGGAGCCGACGGAGCAGCATTATTCTTTTCCCCCACCGTCAACCAGACAGTGGACATGGTCCCCAGCCGTCTCTGGCCACCGCAGCCGCGCTCCCCAGGAGAAGAGCACAGGTGCGAGCCTTCCCCACCCCCGACTGCTCATTGATTCAGCCGGCCCGCTCTCTGAGGCAAGAGTACCGCCGCGGCGTCCACCTGGCTGCAGCTGCAGCGCTCCCCCAAGTGCAGTATTGTATAATAACTGTAAAAAAAAATAAAAATAAAGCTGACTACTTCACGGATTTCGCCTATCGCGGGTTCATTTTGGAACGTAACCTCCGTGATAAATGAGGGTTCACTGTATATAATGAGTTCAGTTATATAGGTAATTTTGATTGTCTTCCCATATGTTGTAAGGATAGAATTGACCCTACCATTATTAAGTGAATTATGTTCATTATGTTCAGACCAGGTTCAGACTTACATTTACCCCTTTTCACTTGCTGAATGTGCCGGTCCAATCAAACGTGCGTTTGATTGGCTGATGACTTGACACCCCAAACCCACAGTCCCAGGTCCCAGTCTGTGTTTCACAGGAAAGTGTTGACAGTCAAAAAAAAAAAAAAAAAACACATGCTACTGCTTTTCTTCTTGTCAACGGCCTGGTTCAGAAGGAAAGAAGGCTAGAGCATGTTGTGACTTTACACTTTTGAAACCAAATACCTATTAGTGCATTTATTTATTAATTAAAATGTATTTAATTACTATCACCTGAACCAATACACATGAAAGTTAGTATAAGTCAATACAGATTTATTTTGCATTGATCATTTAGCTTATCAATTAATTAGGTTCATATTCGTGAGAAATGCAGCCCTGACCCCCGTTCACCCAATCTGTTTGGTCTTATTAATGTCCCGTCCCCAGCAAAAAGTGTACATGCAGGTTCTGCTGTTATATCGTCCCTACCAATGTTGAGACCAAACCTACGCCCTTGTGTCAATGTGATTATTATATGTTTCTTTTATTGGCTATTTTTGCATGCGGCTGTCAAAATGTCAAAGATGGGATCAGCTTTGTGTGAGAAATGTTAAAATATCATGTTGGTGCACATCAGAAACTGGTCAAATTTGTGATATTTTTATGTTAATGAAATAAATCTTTCAAAAGAGAAAAGTGCTCTGAGGAATGAGCATGTAAAAATCCATCTCATAGAATCATTATTTGAAATTGCTCTTGAATATTCCTGTGCCTGCCTGCAGACATAAAAGGAGGCAACCCCTCTATTATTTGTCCTTTCAGATTGATCTCCACTGCAGACACAGCTGCCTACCACCTAGAGCAGTCAGGAGACAACCAGGCTACCAAGGGACTGTGTGAGCTGGACTTTCTTTCCTTTCTGTCTAACAATGGGGCAAAAGCAAAATGATAGGGGGTCACATTTATCAACCCACGTCAGCAGCTGCAGGTGAGCCGCATTTCAATGAGACTCTCTGGAATATCAGCAGCACTGTCAGACTCTGTATCTAGAGGAAGAAGGTGTGCTTTTAGTGTGTCTAAAAAGTTCACATGCTCAAAATTGTCAACAAATGAGAGCATCTGCTGTGAACAAAGTGGAGGAAGAGGAAGAGGAGGATCTCTGATGAGTGTACTGCATCACATATTGTAGCTATTGTTTGTGAACATACTCTTTATACTCCTTATACATTTTTTTGAGTGCTACAGATTTAGAGGAGAGAAAACCACATATGATATACCAAGCAGCAGCTGACTTCTGCATTTCAACTATTTGACCTATTTATCGTTACTTGCCAGCAGTTTTCGCTCAGTCCACGTTGTCAGATAAGTGAAGACACCTGATCATTTGCTGTGGTAAACTGATATTAGTGCATACCTTCTTACAGTGTTGCTACTTCAGTGTTTAGAGCTTTGGTTATGATTAGTCTTCTCGAGCTGTTTAGACTGAGGCTGAGGTTGGGTTCTTATCGAATTTAATGGAAACACAAACTGATAGGAAATCTAGATAGGGAAGCTTAGTTAATGGCACCAAAAGGAAATTTTGTATGTGGATTTGCTTGAAGTTTATGTATTGTCAATGGATACATACACAAATCAAATACAAAATGCAAATAAGGATGAAGGAATGGTTGAATGCATTTTGATGATTATAAGAGCTTCCAAAACAGAGGTGTAAGAAGCTTGAAAGAAACTTTCCAAGGTTTTTATATAAGTTCAAAGTAAAATGATACAAAATACCAGCTGTGGCAGCTGAATAATTTTGATTATGGGGCTTTTTTAGAGAAAACTGTATTCATCTTTTGTGCTTCTTACAAAGCTTTAATATCCTTTTGGTTTAAACTTTCTTTTAACTTTATAACATTTGTTTTAAAGGTGGTTGAATAGTTATGATCGTATCTATTGTACAAAAATGCAAACTGTAAGCTAGTGCCCTAAATACAGTTGGTTGTGTACAAGTGACAGCAGAAACATTACTTATTGTAAACTCAGTTCTATGAGAACAGGTGATCTAAGAAAAGATGCCTGAAGTTCCTGATCATTGTCATCAACACTGCACAGCATAGGTCGAACCTGAATATTCTCTGTGCATACAGCTGCTATTTGTAACGATAACTGATGTTATGATGGTAGTGTTCAGCTGAATGAGTCTCTCATGTGTTCTGCTTGGATCTTTATCTGGATATATTTGCGCAATACATTCATATAATTTCCCATTTACTTTCTTTTTTATTATTTTTTGTTTTACAGCAACTCCAATTCAATATGCAGCAAAATCACTACAAAATAGTGAGTGTAAAAATTGTCTGTTACAAGCTTTTCACAACTGAGGTGACTTTCAGTTAGAACAGTTTGACCTTGGGAAATAATAATAATAATTGTCTAAAAGTGCCAGGTATATTGAAAAGTGTTTTTTCCCTTCAGCAAACCCAAAAAGTTCTGTGACGTAAATTAAATAAAGACAGTAAAACTGGAGGAGGGGACACAACAAATAAAATGAATTTAACCTCACCTGAGTGTTCATGTTGAGTTCTAAATTATTATTTGTGTATCTTTATTTGGTTTTCTGGTTCCCATTAGTAAAAGGTCAATATTTGTTTCTTTGACACATTACTTATGTGGTAGGAGGTAATTTGGGCTTAAATGGATGTTGAACAACCATCTTCGACAACATATTTATGTTTATACAGAGAAACTAATTACAAGGAAACTCCAATCACTGCAATTTTGTATATTTTTTGTTGTGGGTTTTGTCGAGTAATTTAGTCTCTACTGTGATCAAATAAGGCTGATGACAGGTTTAAAAGAGTTTATTATTTGTCACACTCCAAAGGACTAAACTTCAAAGTAAACTCCAGACCTTGAAGTCTTTTTCAGATGATGAGTTATGTCATATAATGAGAAACTTGAGAGGAGGCAATGAACACAACTTTTTCATTATTTTTACCAAGTATAATATCATCCATCCATTATCTGTAAACGCTACACACAAAAATGCCTTTACATTTCTCCAATCTGTAGGTTTTTCTACAATCTATGTTGCTTCCTTTAATCATCAGTTAAATTATTTTGGATATCTTTTCTGGCCTTTGTTAATTGTCCTTGATGTTGATGATGTTATTTTACATAAAATGTTGTTGGTTCGTGCACTTTTCCATTTGTGTTACATTCCAGCAAACAACACATTTTGGTCTGTTGAGTTAAATGTTTGAAATACCTCTCTGTCAGTTTCATCCATCTGTGAAAGAACAGTGAAACTATGTGTTATGTGTTAAGCCCCGTCAAAAAGGTTTTCCCTTTTGCAATCACTACGAAAAAAAAGTTTCTCCTCCTGTCAAGTTTGTTTTTTAGTAAATAGCCCTTTCCTCCTTTCAACTTTTACATCTGTAAAAATGTCATTTGACTAAATTTTCAAGCTGAACTTCACAAAATGTTATTTCAGTAGAAAGAATCATAATTATCCAGCATTTTCATGACCATTTTATCAGACTCATGAAGAGAAAGTTCACTAAAATGGATCTTATGTCTTTGAGATACCCAAAACTTTTCCTAATGATCTGAAACTAAACTTTAAAATACCTCTGAATTATAGAAAGTTTTGGACTGGAGGTGATGTTGCTCTCTGAAGTCTATCTTGAGTGTAACAGTGTCTTCTAGAAAATACCCTTTTATTCAATTACAATAGGACAGAACAAAGTATAAAGATGACCAAACTGCGACTTCAGTTAACAATGTTGATATATTTTTTTGTTATTAAATGTAACTAATGAACCAATCTGGCAAAAATGCGTTTGTGTTCTTCAACAAATAACAATTTGTGTAGTATTTCTGTAGTGTGACTATTTACTGTCTATAATTATGCTTTGACACAGTCTCTCTTGTTGCAGGAACATTATCAGCCATAACTACCCCTGAACATTTCCAGTGCAACGTTCATTCCAAAGAACATTGCTTTGGAACACAGCGCATTCAGTAATTATGTTCATCATCACAACATAACTAGAGGGAAAAAACATTTAGAGACATAAAACAACCCCAGAGATACAAATAACCCTTGAGTAAAGTATGGAATCCTTGAATCATCCCTGAGTGTCTGCTGAGGGCACACACACTGTACTTTTCTTTTAGTGGACAGGAAAATTTGCCTCAAGGCACAATGCTCATTAAATAAAACAAATCCTTAGATGGCATCTTTTGAAAAAGAAAGCCTTAATAAAGGGAAAAAAATGTGCAAAACTTTATTATACAAAAACAAAACATGTACTTTACAATTTTATTTCAAACCCCTTAGCATTCACACAGCCTGTCTGACATAAATGGTAAAGATGTGGTGCAGTATGTATGTTTTTCATCAAGTGTAGTTAGTTTGTCTTAAGTAGAATTGTCCTGTGACTACAGTAACAGCTCTTTGGTATGTGCACACATCTACATCTGCAGCAATAAATTATATACATATGACACTTGTAAATGCATCTGCAATTACTTTTTGACAGGGTTTGAATTTATGGCAGAGGCTGACACCAGCTGAGAGCAGACATGAAGACAGTTTAACGGGTGTTTTGAACTTTAAAAAAAAAAAAAGATCGGGCCCATATATACATATAAAATATACTCTTTTCATTGACATTCATCAGTGCATTCAAACACATTAAAAAAAAGCAGAGGTTTAAATGTAAACTTTTTCCTAAAAGCATTTTCCCAAGTAAACACAGAAAATACCAATAATACGCAAATGTCACCAGTCCAGTGTGATTTTGTAATAAGTGACCTGTGTAGATTGTGCGCTTGTCACTATTTGTTCTTGTTTATGAGATTTCCCATTCTGTGAAAGAATTTCTCCAGCCTGTTCTCGTGTTGCCCTCGTGAAGCCCGACTAAAGCTGTGTTCAATAGCTATCTCACCTTTAGAAGGGCTTTTGGTTTTCTCCTGAGAGTGTGTGCTTCCAAAGCTGTGTGTACTGCGTAGAGGGTGTTTCTTTTCCATTGAGCAGAAAGGCTCGAACCGGCTGTACATGCGATTCTCAGGTCCTCGATCTTTGCTCCAGCTGCCTGCATCGAGGCCGGACCTCACGCCTTTGTCGAGAACAGTGGGTTTCTTCTGAGCGCTAGTTTTGGGGAGACACACCTGCGGTAGATCTTGCAGCTCCTCTGTTCTGAATCGCGGCTTTGAGGACTTCAAATGGTCGTCTTCCAACCCATTCCTCTGAACCCGCGAAGAGGACCTGACTGAGCTGGTTGTGCTGTGGTGAAGTTTTCGTTGACCGTACGATGTTTTCTCGTCATCCTCAGCAGTTAAGGTGTCTGTGCTTTCACCCGATTTGAGACTCAGTGCTTCCATGCTTCTAATCGAATCTTCTTTTTTCTCTGGTATATTCAATAAGGATTTTATTTTCTTGGAGCTCTTCTTAAGGAAATGCTGAGATGAATGAGAGCCTGCACTGCTGGATTTGTCTTTCAGATCCTTACTGTTCACATCCAGGGCTGCTGCAGACACAGTCCTGCATGGTGGATCCTGCCAAATGTGAGCATTGGGGCTCGTTGTGCTTGTGATACTCTTGACATCATAATGAGAGACAGACCTCTGATCTTCATTCAGATTTGACCTATATCCCCCATTATGCTCATTGATTCCTGCAGTGCTTCTATTCACTTGCTTCCTTGTAAAAGCTCCACGCATCTGACCTGATGATTCATGCGTGAACTCAGTGTTTGATCTCGGATCTGCCACGCTATGCCTTTTGTTCCAACTGTCAGTCAGGATATCAGGGTTTGTGATGATCTGTGTGCCCTTATTTCTGCCTAAGCTGGCATATGTGGAGAGGTAAGAGGTTCTACCTGGACCATAACCCGCATTACTGTGAAGGTCATCCAAAATCTGTGAATTTTGCCTCTTTAACATGAACTCTTCGTTATTTCCTCTGTTGTCGGTTGGACTCCACTGCATCGATGAGTAGTGAAATGGTGTGTTTGTGGCTGCTGAGGGGCTCAGACCAGCAGGAGTGCTGTTTATGTGCGTGTTTGGCTCCATTTGTTCAGGTATGGTGGACCTGAAAACAAGAGAGGACCTCATCCTTCCTTGCATGAAGTTGTTCGCTTTGTCCTGTTGTTCAAACTGGTCCAAATAGTCACAAGAGCTCCCAAAAGAGACATCCGGGTTTTTAAGGTAAGACTCAATCCTCCATGTGCGCATGAACGACTTGGATGTATTCTCCAGTGTTGGCATGTTCTGCTGCATTGATAGAACCTGTTTATCATTACCATTGTAGGACTGACGCATGTTTTGACCTCTGTGCATCTGCGGCACTTGTAAATAATTATCCATAGCGTAGTTGTTTGGTCCGTTTACAGTATCTCTAGATATATTCCAGTTGCTAGCTCTTGGCCTGATGTTCTGTGGGGAGAACCCATCTTGTCTCTCGCCAGCATAGCTGTGCCTTTTCAAGAAATTCATTGTGTCTGGAGAATGAAATTGCGGCACGTGATTGTGAACGCCGATGCCATTCTCAATCATGGGACCGAGAGTGCTACCCTCTTCTTCAAGCAGCTTGTCCTCAAAACGTCTGGAGCCAAAGTTCCTCTCGCAGGTCTTCCGATAGACTGTGTCCAGAGTGTGTCTCAACTGGTCATTGCGCTCAATTTTAGGTGTAGAATGAGATGTCGACAGAAGCCCATGTGGCCCGTTGCGTTGAAACAAGGCCTCTGAGGAACGCAGTTCAGCTGGCACAGTCGAGCGGGCGTAGAGTGTTCGAAACTCCTCATCGTAGGACTTCACCAGATGGCCTGTGATGACCTGAACCATGCTCAGATTGAGCTTCTCAAACGACCAAGTGAAGCTGTGAACAAACATGAACATTTATTCATTTAATGCGGTGAGGACAAATTGATGTGTGGTATAATTCTCTTAAAAAGAAGAAGAAATTAATAATGATAATTTCAAAAGATTTCAGTCTTGCTTTTAAACAACTGTTGTACTGACATATTTTTTTCTTTCCCCTTAAATGCCGCCACATTTTCTACAAATATTAATTTTCCAAGAACGTATTCAACTGTATCAAAAGAGATCTATCAGAATTGATGACAGCAATTTTTTTGAAAGAGAGACGGTAAATGCAGGGCTTCACTTTATGAAAGCTCCTATTACACTACATTTTTATTTACCTGTATGAGCCATAAATCACAGTGTGGCAGTCGACTAAAAGAAACTTCTGCCCCATTGCCCCGTGAAATTTAGCTCCTGATTGACAGAGGTAATCCTGACCTTTCACGGTGCGCACCCTCATGTTCTGTGGACAGAGCAGTAAAAGGACAATATCAGAAAATATTTATCGCAGTTCAATGTTTCAAAAGGCGTTAAGTACATCCATCATCAGTTAAACATCTGAGAAGAATAGGATGCACTGGGCAGAAAAGGTCAATCTGATGTTTTGTTGAGAGCTTGAGTTGCTGTTGTTGTTACTGGCATGTAATATTCACCTGATGGAAAGTTTAAGGGTGTGTTTGAATCTTTATTATCTCGTGCCAATAACTATGACTCCACCCAATAAACAGGAGCAACCAGGTCTGCAGAACTGAGGCTTTCAGAAAGGTCATGCTGTGTAAAAATCAGTCAGGACATCTTTGCATGCATGTAAATGTATCTGTAGTATAAATGTGAATGATTAAAATAGACAAAAGCACATCTATGAATGAGATGTCTTAGTATCCACATTGCATCATCATCAAGATTATGTATGTTAGAACGTTAAAATCAACAAAAATACATTTATAAATCATATAAATGCTTTACAACAGGAACTTACTCTTAGTTGTTGAAGTTTTACGTCTTGATTTTCAGCCATTTTGAGGAAACTTTTCAAGTGGAAATCATCCAAAAGCACGTAGACTGGGACTCCACGTATAGAAGCTTCAACAGTTTCCTTGAATATGTCTGCATCAGTGAACATGTCCATCACAATGGCAACAACCTGCGACGACAAAATGAACAAGTCAGGATCGATCAGCATTTAACATGCCAGAGTGAGTATAGAGCATTCAATTAGTGTTCGCTTGAGAAATCTGTAGATGACATAAACATAAACTGTAACTGTGAGTCTGGCAAAGGAAAGCCTTTATTCATCAGAAATCCTTTTCTACTCCTCACTGTTAGTATTTTTTTCAGTATTGAAGGACCAAGTGAATGTCAATTATGTCTCAGTGAGTCTGAAAATGAAATGTTATGAAGCAGCAGCAGTACTCCTGTAGCATGTAATGAAGTATTGGGTGACCATTATTGCATGTTGCTTAAATTAATTGCTTTTCCTCATTTAATTTCCTGTGAAGCCTGTTTGTGACTGCCCCTTTGATGAACCATGCGAAGTATTACTCATTCTTAATCATCTATGTGGCATTCTGAAAAAAATAAATACATTCAAATCATTATTATTTAACCCTTCAATTGCAGTTCTGACAGCTAGGATAGAGTGCAGCTGTTGTTCAGTATGGTGTATTTTACATTACACTAATCTGGGAAATAGAGATGAATAAAGAAACATAAGGGTCTGATCCTGTTGTTGTCAGTCTTCTGCTCTGTTTGTTGGTTTATTTATGAGCTACAACAATTGTAACAGAGATGAACCAGGACTAATTGCGTCTTTACCAACATTTTGAGCAATAAAACTAGTTCGTGATTCATCTTTACACAGTCCAAAAATCACCTGAAGCATGACTGTATCAAATAAATCACTCTACAATGTTGTGGTAGTACTGTAAATGTGGTTCAAATCTCACACTGGTGAGTTGCAGAACCAGATTTTGACCTCAGCCACCCAGCAGACACTCCTTAACTCTGAACACTGAGAGCGAGAGATGTCTGTGGAACAGCCTGCAGGGGAAAACTGCTTGCGACATACTGCGGAGGATCTCTGAGACAGAAGTATATCAGCATGATCACATCACAGTGCAGTGTTATTTGTGTGTGTCTGTCTTTGCACATTCTTGCAGGAAGCTTGATTACCTGTCTGGCTTCCTGAATTCGCTTTCGGATCATTTCTTTGACAGTTGGACTGTTTTGTCTGGGGGGGTGATAGAGCAGATCGATATTTGTCTGCAGCTTTTCGTGCATGACCTCCGGCCAGCCCAAGTCCAAATTCGGTGCGGCCACATCTGAGTGGACAGGCCAATACGTCCCTGAGGATGATTGAGTGTCTGGTGCTCCATTGGTTTCCTCTGCGTGGTTTTGAGGTGGTAGCTGCTGCACATTTGCAGTGATGAAGAGAATCTCATCCTCAGACAGGAAGCTCCCAACACGTTCTCCCTTGAGAAACTCCTGGTAGCTGTCTCTGCCGTCTTTCACCAGGCAGTCGATGGCCAGGCGATAAGCCTCCTTATAGTGAGGTTGGATATAATCTTCTGATTTAAACTCTCCCCGTAAAGACGATAATAGGGAGAACTCTGGAGAATCCATCGCTCCAGACTATTTCAGCAGGACCTGTTAGAGATAATGGAAATCAATGACATGATGTAAGGGGATCAGAGAACAAACATTAGAACAGGGTGGAAAATGTTGACTCATGGTGAGCTTAATGAGGCAAAGTGAATGATAATGTAGAACAAGGAATTGTCAATCTACAATAAAGGCCATATTAGAAAGCTATAATATGGTATATGCATTAATCTGTCGACTATAATGCACTGTAAAATCAATACAGAAAAGACTGTGAACATCTGTTAGCAAGGGTGCTGTACTATAATGTTTAGAAACTGTGTAAATAACAGCAAATATCTATAAAATAATAATATTTTAGTGGATTAAAATACAGTAAGCCTGTGTAACTAAAGAATGAATTACTATTTGTATCACTAATGATTTGTGATGTAGACAATATTATTTATTTATTTGGACAGTTTTTTTGATAGTTAACATGTAAATTAATACTTTTTTCAGTTTTTCAGTTATTACTTTAAACTTAACAAGGAGAATCTGTAATTTGGTTGAAAATTAAAATTAAACTAAAAACTCTTTTGAAACCTTAATTTGTACAGTATGCAATGCATGGACTCATTAAACACAAAGAGCTATAAAACACAGTTCTGTTTTTTATGGTATGCATAAAGTGGTCTCATTGAAATAATTGTTTCAGATTGTCTTGTGTGTTACTAGTGTTACTACTGTCTTACTGGACCATGTGGATTTCAAAGAAATCTGATGGCAGCTGTTCGAGTATTCTGAAAAGATAATTTTACTGCACAGTCTGAGTGCAATCATAACAATCCTTCCATGACCTGCTGTTTGACTGAAGCACAAAATGAAAAATGTTATTAACTAAATCTGTGCTATTAATGGTTTCTGATGTTTTAACGTGTACCAGGTTGCCATGCAGGAAATCACTCGTGGGAAAGAAAATAGAAACTATGTGCTGATTAATGAATAGCTAAGCAGCAATTCCCAAATGGCAATGAATCATAAGATATGATATCATCTGATAAGTTTCACGAGAAGACACTGATAAATGCAGTGTAACCGACACATCTTGAGAATCTGCGTATTGAGCATGTTTATAACGTTTTGTTTGGGAATAACTGCTAAATGGGGGAAGAAATCAGCATTTTCCAATTTAGTAAGGAAAGTGGCTGATCATTAAAACCTGGTGATGAGCTCATGCCTTGAACAATATATTCAAGACCTTATATGATCCTATAGATAAAAATGTGACTCCCTTACAACAAGTCACATCATGAAAACTGGCTCAGCATTATCAGACAGCAAAATTGAAAAGGATGAGTAGCTGTGTGTGCCCAAGGGGTGAATGTTATTGCTGTACTTCAAGCTAAGGTGGGGTAAAATTAAGCCAAGGAAATTAATGTCATATCTGTGGAAGAATAAACTGCTTTCAGTAATTGCATTACTGTGGAGTTCAGTGAAGCTTTTTAAAATTAGTTCTCAAACTTATCCTTCAGATTCTATTGAAAACTATGCAAATATGTACTTTTGTAATAAAGAAAATTGCACCTTTAAACTATAATCTGAAGCTCAAGTAGGACATTTGTTGTCCTTTTTGTATCAGTAAAACAACAGCATGAACACACTGCAAGTTCAAGAGAGGCTGCATGAAGCCTTTTCTAAAGATTAATGTCACTTAAAACACATACATCTTAAAGTAAACAGACCACAATTTCATATCTAAGAAATTTCGATGGTATTTGACGTTATAAATCCCCTCAAACAGCAGTGGTTTAAAGCAAACGTGTATATCAGTCAGACAGAAACAGGTGACATTTGAAGCATGTAAGCTTCAGTACAGATTATATGTTATCTGACATATCTAGGGAGCAAAGACACAGGTTTAGTCTTGCTTTTTTTAAGCTGTACGGCAATAAAACGGTGTGAGAAAGTCTCAGTGGGCAGTTTACTTTCACACTGAGTGTTATGTAGAAAATGCAGGCTTCACTATAATCAGCTTAAGCACAGTCTTTTCTTTTTGTTCTCGAGTGACTTTTAAAGGATCTTAAAGAGACGTAGTTTTTATGCTTATCTAATAAAATATTTACATTTTGAACCAAGTTTCACAGATCAAAGATCCTCTAGGAGCAATGCTGTGCCGTATATGTACAGAAAAGTGATATCTCAAGCTTAAAGGTTGCAGCATAAGACAAACATAAATTTATACCAACAGCCTATTTATTCACACATTCTATTACTGTTCAGAGAATTCACTTGAGGCCTTTGACTTTCTTACTGAGCAGCTGCTTCTTGCAGAATGCTTGCTAGAGACTTCAAAAGCATGCTGAGCTTAGTCACAACATCATTATCTGATACTCAACAACAGTGACTTACATTTAGATTGTGAACTTCTTCTTGACTGCTCCCAGAATATCCCTTTTTATATTTGTACACGCTCAGCTTATGTTCAATATTTGGAGAAGCTACACTCTCTGCCAGCTGGAAGAAACAAAGGCAAGGAGGTGTCTCAACATGATAAGCAGTCTGCAGATGGAGGGTGTGGATTCCAGTTTTGACATGCAAATACTCTGGCTGGAAAGTTGCTCACAGGCAGCCATAAACCTGTTTGAGGCATTTGGCCACTCCCCTTCCCTCTCTGGGGACAAAGTACACACTGACGAAAATCAAGATAATGTCAGATGTAAAGAGGCTTTGATGAATACTTCACTGTTAGTGACGCTGGACTCCTCAGTGTTTTGTCCAGAGTTGTGAAACTGCACCCAGACTGACACAATGCTGCATCATTTTACTTCCAGTTTTCAATTTCTTTCACAATCTGAGAGGCAAAATAGGCTGACACGACAACTTCAAAGCAATCAGAAGATTCTCAGAAAGAAGATTCTTGCAAATGAAATTAAACTCAAATAATCCAAGGATCAGTTACTCGCTGTAACTTTATGACAAATGCTGCTGAAATATCAGGGTGGAGCTCTCCAAACTTATGTTGTTAATCTTATTTTAAGGAGGGTGTAAATGATTGAATGAATGTGCATGGATGGATTCACATCTGAAATTACTTGCTCCATCAAGTCAATACTGAAATAGTGTCTTGACAAACTGGCTCATCATGTAACATCTTTTCTAAAGAAGTGCTCCAATTAACTCTCACTTAATGAGAACTAAACAAGTATTTCCTTCAAGGCACAAATGTGAGCAGTGAAAACTTGTTTAATGACGGTTACACATTTTCATACACAAAACAAACACAGAGTCTGTATTTATTGTATAATAAGTGGCAGCTTCCTATGAAAGCAGCAATTACTCATTTTTCAAATTGTGTCACTATGTGTCACATTTACGGTACATGTTGTTTGCTTATGACTTTGGAAATATATTTGGGCAAAATATAAATGTTAAACGCTGTTGGCATGAACTCACTAGCTTCTTTTATAAAGGCTGCTGCTCTTCGGGAAATCATTCTAGTTCACATCTTATCAGTGGACCACAGTGTTTCAGTCTGTTGTATTAACCTTTAGCTCCTATTGTTGCTATCAAGCTTCATTTCCCTCAGTTACAAAGAGAAAACAAATCAGATTTACTGAACAAATTACTCTCAAGTGTTGTTTTTCTGCCTGAAACTACAAGCATAGCATCTCACATGGAGTGCATAGATGTAGCTATTGTGTTGAAGTGAAATCAGTTTTATTGAGCGTTTGTAAGATTCTCTTTTTGCAATCGTTGAAAAAAAAACATTTCGAGTGTGTAATTCTGGATAGAAAAATGTCATCCTTTTTATACTGATTTAATTTATGCTGTCTGTATTGGAGAGTTTAGATCTTGCTCTCTAAAAGCATTTCTATTTGTCATTTTTCAAACTGACATTTCATAGATAGGAACTCTCAGGGATTCCAAAACTGTAATTGTACATTGAACTGATGACTGGCACATACAGGCTTACAAAAGTTATATAACATCTTCATTTTCTGTTCAGGGGAAATTGAACTGTTAAGGAATGCATGGACCCAGACTCCCACATTTGCAGTGTGACGTAACTTTGACAAGAGGAATGTTTTTACCTCCCTGTGGAAGAGAAACCTTAGAAAACGGATGTCATCAGCCCCAAAGCATTTTTCCAGTCACTCCAGGTTTGCATATCAATTATCCAAAGGCTCTAAATAACATTTGGCTAAATGACACCATAGTATAAACACTCACACCCAAACATCTTGACCTCAGCACTAAACGCTCAGATACACGCAACACAGGGGGTTAAATAGACACTCATACAGTCTGTAGCTTCAGGTTGAGTATTGTCTCACGCAATAAAAAGCTATTTGGCATTTGAGGGAAATTGCTTTCCTGCCGAGTCATAGAAGATTGGTGATGCTTCCATATCTGTTGACTAATATGAAGCTACAACCAGAAGCTGATAATTTAGCGCAAAAACTGTCTCTGTCTGATGACAAAACACCTCCAACGCTCATCAGTACTTCATATCTCTTCTGCTGAAAATAATTTCCATCAAACTCGAAAAACCTTTTCTCTTATCATTTTCATTCTGTCAGACAGAGTAGATTGAAATCAAATTCTGATCATGGGCTATTGTATTTTCAATTTCGAGCTTCACAGTGTGCTAAATCAGAGAAAACTCTAGATATGATGATGGACTGTCAGTCATCTTTGATCAATTCTCGTGTGAAAATATTTTTTTTTCGTTTTATCAAAAATGAAAAATGTAATTAGCAAGTTACATTAATAATTTGACTTCTATATGAACATGTATTTTCTCCTTTCCTGTCCTTTCCATTGTATACCACTGTGATATGGGCAGGAAATTAAATCATCTCTGTGCTAGTATGATGCTCAATAACACTAATTAATGACCCTAATTTGCAGAAGTAGATATATGCTGCAATCTCATTAAAAATGGTAAATGGTCTGTTTTTATACAGCGCTTTACTATACCTGCAAGGTACCCGAAGCGCTTTACAAGATACATCACATTTACCCATTCACACACTGATGGCGGAAGCTGCCATACAAGGCGCTAACCACGACCCATCAGGAGCAATTAGGGGTTCAGTGTCTTGCTCAGGGACACCTCGACATGAGCACAACGGGCCGAGGATCGAACCGGCAACCCTTCGGTTGCAAGATGGCCACTCTACCCACTGAGCCATGCCTCCTATAAGCCCCCACTTTTCAAATTACACATTTATTGACAAAGACTTAGAGGAAGTTATGCTAATGCTATCATGATGCCTTATCATGCAGTGCGTGATAACATGTGGACGCTCTGCTCCTTTATTAAGATCCAAACACCTCTGGTAGTTCCACATTTCTTCAGCTGAAAAGAGCCATGAAGAACAAGATCTGCGCACCATTGTTCAGTTGTGTCTTGAATCTGGGTGTGTGTAGATTAAGTAACGTATGCACTCAGTCACAGGGAGTTTCTTTTCCTGAAGCAGCACTCTTGTGAGTCACCTTTTGTGACACCCAATCCCTGTCGTCATGATCAGCTCCTAAGGCTGTTCTCGGCTCCTGCCGGCAAGTCTGAGCAAGTGCCATGTTGTTGTGTTGCTGTGAAGCGATTGTAATCAGCCAAACACACCACTGACATTTTGATAAACATCAGCATGAAACTGATCATTGTGTAAACTCAAAATAGAAAGGGGATGGATTAGTTTCAAAGGCATTCAATAGTCTTTCATTAAACCAATACGTTTGTGTTGGGGTTCCCTCTGTGTTTGACTTTAAGGACTAAGTATTTTAGATTTGGCTCAGAAATATCCTGCAGTGACTGAGAGACACTATACTCTAATTTAATTTCATGGCCTAGCCCCATGCATGGAGAATTATTATGAATTAAATTAACACTCTAGATCATGATGGTGTTTAAATAGAAAGCAACACAACAGCCTGTTCCCACAAACCGAGATAAAAGGTGTCGACTGATGTAAATTACAGGCTTAACTGTAAATGCTGGTTCTGAAACTCTCTACTGAAGCACACAGCAGAGGAAGGGAGTTGTTTAACCAGTTTATTACAGATGACGGATCACACCTTGTTGTGTGGCTTGTACGCGGAAGATTTGGGTTTAAACGTGGGTAGACCACAACAGTCTAATAATATTGACATGTAAACCACAGTTTGAGGTGCCATTTCCCAGGACAAATTTGCATAAGAAATGCACTCAGACAAAAAGAGGTCAGGTTATGTGGGTCACAAGTGAGCTATATTTCTACTTGGACGAGCTACTGCTACTTTCAGGGTTTTATTGTTCAATGACAAGCAGTTTAAAATTTGCAGGTAATTACCGACAACAACCACTTATGGAAACCACAGCTAGCTTAGCATTAGTCACAGTGACTGCACACAGGTCTATGGTGAGGCTAATTGGCTCATCTTTCACCTCTGACAGCTGAACACAGCATATAAAAAAATCAATTAACCACGCCTGACGTACACGTCAGTGGGGTTACTGGATTCGCTTCGGTATCTGCCTGGCTGGGTAAGTATGTATGTGTGTATGTCCCTTCAGATATCTCTGCAAGTGCTGAAGTCAGGATAATCAAACTTGGCACTGAAGATCGGTCTAAGGTCCCCTGCTCAGTTGTGGAGTTAGAGGTCTGGGCATGGTTCTGCCATCTACTGAGGGCTGGTCTAGTTAATTTTAGAGTTCACTATGCAGGGCTACACGGTGGCTCGCCTCACAGCTAGAAGATCCCCGGTTCACGTCCTGGCCTGGGATCTTTCTGCGTGGAATTTGCATTTTCTCCCTGTACATCTTGGGTTTTCACCGGGTTGTCTGGCTTCCTCCTACAGTCCAAAAACATGCTAAGGTAATTGGTAGTTCTAAATTGTCTGTAGGTGTGAATGTGAGTGTGCTTGTTTGTCTCTCTGGGTAGCCCTGCAATCAACTAGTGACCTGTCCAGGGAGTCCTCTGTCTTTGCCTTAAATCAGCTGGGGTAGACTCCAGCCCCCTGCAACTCTAATGAGGATTGAGCAATGTAACGATAATGGATGGCTGGAATTCACTACTTAGAGTCACTCCCCACATCTGCCCCTGCAAGCCAGTGAGCCCTGAATCAGCCATAGACTGCATATAAGAGATGGATTTCATCTTCTTTGACATCACCCAGAAGTTTGTGTGTATCGTTTTGAAGCCTCAACTTTGGAATTTAGCTGTTGTTACCTCTTTCTTTTGAAACCACGTGCAATGAGCACCTTGTTTTATCATCTTTTTCACTCTAAATTGAAAAATAATCTGCAAAATGAACATCACGATACGTTAAAGGAGACCTTAATGTAGCAATTTAGACCATAATCTAATTAGGAAAATGTTTACTGAGGTAACAAATCAAATGGGAAGTAAAAACATTTTTTCTATAGACTTCTATATTTCTTTTTGCAAGCGAAGATGTCACCGCCTGCTGGCTAGTAGAAGGAATGCATGTCAAGTCATTTATGCTTTGGCTCTTCATACTCTTCGTACACTTTAATATACAGCCTAGGCATGTGAAGAGACCAAATGTGATATCACCTTTACATAACCATGCTGTTAAAAGGATTGTACTGTATAATGTCATTACTAATAGTTTTAACTCTTTAACTGTGTTCAAACAATACACAAAGTAAACTTTACACATGGTGTTACTGCAAACAATGTTCGCAAACTGAGGTGAATCCACACCCAGCATAAAGATAAAAATAGATAAAAGAAAAGGGATGGACACTGAAGGGAAATAACAAGTAGAATTGTAGTGACTTCTGAGCATCAAGTTTAGCTGAACACAAACTCACATCCATACGTACACAGTTTATTCTAATTATATAACATATAGCTGCACAGTTTCTGGTCTAACGACAGGGACAAAGAGGAGAGATGTGGGAAACAGTTTCACTGAATGAAAATCCAGCACACATTTTTCACACTACAAAAAAAAAAAAAGGAAAAACAATACTGCAGACTGTTCTGTTGTAAAGAGTTTTTTGCTCAGCCTCCGTTCATTTGTGTAACTGTCTCAGGGTGGTCACAATCCAACCCCCTCTGCCTCGGCTACAACAGAATAACAGGTGTCCACACAGGTTGAGCTTGGGATGAAAGAAAACAACCTATTATTGGTTTTCTCTCGGTAGGAGTTGTGCTTTTTTGCCAACTGATTATGTCAGGCTACACTGTTCCTCAGCTGGGAACACTTGTTAGGAAGCAGAACATCAAAGCACCACACTGACACTGAGCTGACATGGAGCAAGTTCATTTTTATGATGCTGTGCTTCATGCGCAAAGTTTTTAAGATGTGTGGGGTGTTTTTTCATGCTTTACTCACATCTTACGCATATCTCCATCTGCACTGCAGTTAATTTTTCTTTCAGTCAGTCTAATATCCTTGAAAAACAAACAAGGTTACTCAACTTGTTGACAAAAGCAAAATCATCTGCTCAGTGTGGCTCTGTTTCAATGAGAAATGAAAAGCTTGCACGCAGTTTCTTTGAGAGTTTTTACTTCAGATTCTTGACACAATGAAAACAAATACTGATAAGGTTGCACTCAGGCCAGGTTTGTTCCATTAACACAGTGGGGTGTCATTTTATGGCAACAGAACACCCAGTAGTGTACTTTGCAATCTGAGTGGAACCGTTGTTGCAAGTTAACATAATGTTTGCTGTAAGTTGTCCTTTCTTATTGGATCCCCTCCATTCAGTGTTCTGGTGTCTGGCGCTAACCCTTGTGGAATGTATTTCTTTGTCTAACCAGTATCTGAGCCAACCACAGCCAAACATGCTGTCAAATTGTCTGATTTACAACGTTATAAAAATTGCTGGAAGCATGCCCCCGCTATTTTGACATCAGGCAGGCAGGGTTGTTGGGTTTCAGCCACAGGTACGGCTGTCAAATAGTGTCAGACACATTTTTAGTCATTCGTCCCACACGCATCCCGCTGTACAGACTGAACGGTCTCCTGTGCAGAAGCTCACAGACCACTGCATCTGCACTGCTGCTCGCACTCAAATGCATGTTTGAAGGATACTGACACTCTGCCCATGATCCCACCTACCTCCATGCAGGCACCTCAACCAGAGCATGAACCATTTCCCACAACACTGGCAATTATGCTCTTTAAAAGGCATAAGAAACCATTTCCACCACCACAGTTTCCTAATATATTCCTCTGTGAAATCCTCGTATGTGCTTCTGCATCATCATTGTTCTAATAACTCAACTAACTCATTGAAAATAGGGTGTAACTTTGAAAAAAAAATGGCTTTGAAAATGACTGACTAATAATACGATGGTAGATTCCGATCTATCACTATATACATAAATACATGGTCAGCACCTCAAACTATACAAGCAAATAGTAAGCACAAGTTAATTTTGTCAATGCAGGCTTTTATCTGTTGTAAGAAATAGAGGGAGATGTGACAAATCATTGACATATCAATTAAATAAAACAAGTAGCTTGTTGTTGTTGCCTTTTTTCAGTCTTGATCGATCCACACCTGTCTGACATATGTCCTTTTCAGACATGTGATACATAATACTGCAGGTTTCTTCATTCCATTAAAGTGACAGTATTCTGTCATTCAGACCTAAGTCACGTTTAAACTCAAGTTATCCACAGCTTTCTCAGAGATACTCACTGCAATAAATGAAAGAACTGCATATGCATGCTACGTTTGTCACTCACAGGAGATCAGATAATATACCAAGCAGGGGCGATTCTAGGATCAGAGGTTTTAGGGGTGCTGAGCACCCAGAGGTGCCCGGCCATGCAAGATACATTTCAGTTTTGTATATTTTAACGCAATTTTATTCCCACATTTGTGAAAGAAAAGCATAACACTTTTTGAAAAAGTCTGTGACTAAACCATTCAATCTGGTAAAGGTTATTTAAATGCTGAGTCACAGCAAAGGAGGAATACACTGGAATCATAAAAGAAACATATCATAACCCTAATTTCTGGGAAAAGACAACTCATTTAGATACAGCAGCTCCTCAACATACATATAAACAGCATGTATGTTTCTGGAGTAAACCAGCCCCCTATACTAAGTACCAAAAATGCCAAAAATGGACCTTATAAAATTATATTGTGAATGGAATGTTTTTCTTTGTCATTTTAACAGATGCTGCTTTGCGTGCCACTATTCTCTGTTTGTTTTCTTACCTGGTTCTTCCTGACCTTGCACTCTCTTCTCTCCTTCCCCTTTTTCATCTCTCCCTCTTTGGTCTGACAGTCATACACAAATAGATTGTATTCAATTAGATGAAAATTTACATAAATATGAAAAAATACCAATAAGAATACGAATAAATAACGTCCTCTCTCTCTTTGTACTGTCAACTTAAAGGCAAATAACCACACAGTGCATTTTATATGTAATAAAAAATATAAACATTGATACATTGATCCAACTTACAACATTACTCTTGATAGATAGATCATTTGATCTTAAACTCTTACTGAACCTGGCTCTTTTCTTCGACAAAACAATCTTATGTCCATGATGAGGCTGTCTGTCTGTCTGTCTGTCTGTCTGTCTGTCTGTCTGTCTGTCCACACACACACACACACACACACACACACACACACAATAGGAGTTATAATTTTAAAGGGCATCCAGTCAGTTAGCTAGTCAGTAGCACCTTAGCTTTAATATTAACATCTGCACTGACACAACAGCTAGCTTCTCTCAGTCCAGTTCAAACAGACACTGACCACCTGTAATGTTTGCCAGCTGGAAAAAAAACATCAGCTAACTCCTACCTAACAACATAAACAGTAAGCTATGATTAAATGCAGCAAAAATGAGGACTTGTAATGATAATAATGTGTTGGTATTGAGTGGTAGAAGTTAAGAATTGTGCCACATATTCTAGTTTGGCTGGATCAAACCACTTTTGAGTCAAGATGGGGGGGGGGGGGGGGGGTGTCTGTGTTTTTGTTGTTAAAACAGTATGTAGCAACCAAGTACTGTATGGTTTTTACATTTTCCTGGTTTTGTTAAAAAAGGACATGCAATAAAAAAATCTTTCAAATTTTAGGGGTGCTGGGATTCAATTTTGGGGGTGCTTGAGCACCCCAAAAATGGGCTAGAAACACCTGTGATACCAAGTGATCTACTGACTTAATGATTCTAAACTAATAGTAAGCTTGTAAAACTGCCCAAATAACTGACAGCTTAGTTAATTCCTAAGAACAGAAAATTCTGGCCGTGTGTGACGATAATCTAATGACTGCTCTAGAAGCAATAAAAATAGAAATATACCGACAGCTGTGATGAAACTCAGGACTCACCCTGAGGACAGTCGCTATTAAACAAACGATAAAAATTGAGCTCATAAACCGAGGCTCTGTCATAGCTCATCTGTCTGAGATGAAGAAAAGAACACAGTGTGATTTGTCAATGGATTCTGAGTCTGACTGATCCTTCTCTGATTTATATTTTAATTCATTGTGAAGGTGTTGTTGTTGTTATTCTACATGTGTGCAGCTCTCTTGTTTTGAAGACCTTCATAGAAATCCCACTGCTGTTTGAGTCTGCAGGTTTTTAATAACCTCAAAGAAAATACTCCTACAAACAGCTGGAAGCAATAAACTGAACTTTAGTTAACATTTTCTCAACAAAAAAATAAGCCGAACAGATTCATAATTGTAAAAGAAAGCGAATGACAAAGGTTTGCTGTGTGTGTTGTGTATTTTTGCACTCTCTGTGATGTTTATGGACCGATATTGGTGTGGTAATATAAAAGAAAACAAAAGGCCTTCCTTAAGTCACTTCATGCAGCTCGAATTACTGTTGTTTGTGTGAGTCTATCTGTTAATGTGAGTGAGTGCAGCTCAGACTTGTTGGAAATGATATGGAAATGTTATTAGATCCATCCTAGTAAGGATGCTGTCTGAAAGTCAGAATGGATTTAGGAACATGAACAATAAAGGATCATAACACACATAATGGACAAGAACTGCAAAGGCGAAAAATGGGATATTTATTGTCATTTATTGAGATGTTGCTTTTCTTTTTATGAACTATGAAATGTGTGCATTAGAGTGACTGTTCTGAGAGGTGGAGTGAAAAGCTGGATCTGATAAAGAGAGGAGAAACACATTCACTGTGTCGCTTTAATCTGTACACAAGTCACAGCAGCAAAACATGTAGACGCTGACATGACGCGCGTTACACATAAAAATGTAATCTTGTTCTCATGAATGAATAAAATGAATGGATTTCATGGTAAACTGACTACATTATGTGTTACTGTCCCAAAATACTACATTATGAGAGCATTTCCTTTTAAAATCAAATGTATTTTCTTCTATGTGGCAGTGTGTTTTTGCATGTAAGTGATGTGATATGCTTAAATGAAAAGGTCAAGGAGTGTCCATGTTTGTACATCTATTCATCAGAGAAGGCCACTGACTCATGTGTTCAGACCAGAGCTATGAAAAGGCTGCATGTAAGTGTTTCTTAGCCTTTTAAGGTTTTTTGGTCTCATGAGCCTGCACGTGTTCGACCACATTAGAGACTTCTCAGTGTAGTTTTGCAAAACAGAATGTTATTTAGAGCAGTTTAAAGAGATAAATAAATAAATGTTATAAGAGTGTACAGAGCACATTACAACCCTGCTATGTATGAGACTAACGTGTTAAAGTATTGTTATTTCATTCATTTCTGCAGATTCAGTGTTTTCCTCAGATTTCATATACTTAATGATGACATACGATGGTCAAGGTTCTGCTCGCCGACTCAAGGTCCAGTGATTAAGACTGTATGCACACTGTGATTGAAGTTATTCATTACAGATATCTAATTTCCTATCCTTCTGTGCATATAATTGGAGAGAATTCAATAGTTCAGCATTCATTTCATTTACTTGTTAAAAATATATCATGGCTTATAGGTAATATTACATTAATTTATATTACATTTATGGCCATAATATGTGGTAAAATAAAAAAAAATAACCTTAGATGACAGTGGCTTCCATTCCATATTTGGCATCCCACATTCACTAAATGCTTTCGAGCTAACAAAGTAATGAAAATTGAAATTATTAACTCAAAATATTTCTTAAAATTCTTAAAATATTTCTGTTAAATTTCTAGTAAGGCTGCACAGTAGCTCGGAGGTTAGCTCTGTCACCTTGCAACTAGAAGATTCCCGGTTCGTGTCCCGGCCTGGGTCTGGGATCTTTCTGCATGGAGTTTGGATGTTCCTCTTGCACATGTGTGGCTCTTCTCCGGGTATTCTGGCATCCTCCCACAGTCCAAAAACATGCTGAGGTTAATTGAGGTATAAATGTGAGTGTGATTGTTTGTCTCTATATGTAGGCTTGTGATAGACTGGCAATCTCTCTCCAGCTAGTCTCCTAGACAGCTGATGTTTTGCTCTGCTCAGACTTTTTCACTCTGAAATAGCAGTGCCAAGAAAGGTCAGGATGAATAACTTCTGGACCCAAAACTAACTCAAACGGATGAATGTCACTTTTAAAGTCATTGAATGTGACTTTTGTTTTTCCTCGTGTTTGCTATGAATAAAGGTCCATCATGACACTGCAAGTATTAACTAATAAAATTCATTTCAATGACTAGATCAACAAAACAATGGCATGCTTTGAATTTGAAAATAGGTTGATGGGATCAGGCATGCGAGGCTGCCTGCTTCGATTTCATCTCAGGAGCAAAAGCGTTCTTTAAAGAGGTGCCAAGTGATTGCAGATGAAACATGTAATTTGAGCACAAAATGCTGTGGCTGCTGTGTGGGATGTATTTTTAGGCTTCTAACCTTAACCTCAAACTAAAGTACAACTTTTAGGTGTAATGATTGTGGATGCAGCGTCCATGCAGTTCTAACACTCTGTGCTCTTATCTCAGTGAGCGGTCATGTTTTAAACCGCCTCCTGTAAACAAATACATTGAGTCTGTGTGTTTGAATTTCGCTGAAAGGTCGTACAAAATTGCTCTCCTCCGTTTTCCCTTTTGTTATCTGTGCCAGACCACAAATTGATTGAAACCCCTCTGAGACACAAACACAGTTGAGAAATATGCTCTTTCCATGAGACATGTCAGCAAATGTTTTTATTTCTTGCACTTTGAATCATTTCAAAATGCTTCAATTGCATTCATATTACTTTTGTTATAGTTGGGAATAAGTGGCTTACCTGGGCTTTTGTCAGATGATCTGAGAGTGGAGTTTTTTTGAACCCTGTTTTACTGTTATTTCAGAATAATTTGAAAAACTACAAGTTTTGCATCAAGTATTTGTGTTTGTGTGTTGAAGTAAACACTTGAGCTTTGCTGAGGGCTCCTGTGGGTTTGTTGATATGAATTTAAAAGAGAGTAAAAGTGTCAAGCTGAGAGTTTCATTAATTGGAAACCTACACTGAGCTTCTGTAAACTATTTCACTAAATCTCATCTGTTGAACCTAAAACTGTGACTTACTAATTAAAGTTCAAGTGCTGTGAAACTGGAAAATTGAACAAAAATATTCAGGGCATGCATTTGTTATGCATGGATTGGAAAAAAAAACAGCCTGCTTGCAAGACAGAAATCCATATCTTGATTGATCATCTAAAATATGAATAATATATTTTTATTAGGGCCCAGTTTAAACACTGATGATGAATTTCTCTTTCCAAAATGATTTCTGATAGGACTTACCTGACAGAAATGTTGTATTGCTATACAAAAGAACACACTATAAAAAGGTATAAAATGGGCCTATTATCATCATTTAATTAAATGCATGGTTGCAAGACGGAAAACACTTTTAAATTTTTAGCCCACGGCCTTGATTAAGTGACCGTTAACCCCTAGGCTGGAAGCTGCATCAATATGGAAGGAGTGGACAGAGAACATGCAAGGATTCTGGATGCCTTCAGGACTTGCTCGGAGTGGAAGAGGAATTGGGATAAGATTGTGACTTGACCGGTCTCTGTAGCGAACTGAAGCATTCTGAGATTTTTCTGGTTTGTATATGATACATTAGAGCTTTAAAAGAGTTAAAAATACAATTCCTATATTATTTAAACATTTTCCTGCTCCTGAAATTCAGCTAAAGCTTTTGTCTCCATTAATTCATGTCGGTTTGAAGACTTCAAGTGCCCCTCTGCTTTAACATGTCTTGATAATATCAGGTGGTTGAGACTGGTTATTAAAAATATTGTTGTGAAAGAAAATCTAATTCCCTTAACTCACTGCAGTTTGTTGCTGGATCACAATTTAATAAGAAGTCATCAAAACTCAAAAGCCTTGACACAAGCTGTTGCGTTAAATGTGTCTTTTGAGCCTCAGTAAATCTCTGCTGTTTGAAATGCTCTTATTGCACTGAAGGTGAGACTGCAGGAATCCAGAAGGGAGGAGAGTTCATAGAAGGTGAAGGAAGGAGAAAAAACTTCAGGAAGATGAATTTTTATATTACACATGTACAAAAACAACAGCTAGCAATACATGTACAATGAGCAGAGAGTTTAGACTACTCACATAGTGTGAATTATTTGGTAAATGCAGAATACGCACTCTGCATTAATGTTTGCCATCTAGGATCTGACTATGTTGCTCTCCAGTCCTCACCTTGGATATGTTAGAGAGAACTGGACATGTTTAAAGCATTTTATATTCTATTTTTCCACCCTGTATTTGGAGCTGAGTGTGTATTCATGTTTTGGTGCTAATGAGGTATTCTCTATGTCCATATTTTTATGCAGCTCTCATACTACAGTATGGAGGATTTAGAGGCAGAATCCTGCTGTATAAAAGAATCCCCTCAGGTTGTCTGCAGTTTAAACTTTTACATAGTGCCTGCTTGAGATTCTGACTCCGTTTTTATTACAAACACAACAAGAGCATTGAAAAATAGGTCAGATCAACAGACGTTTACTTTATCACAGCCTTTGACCTGCAGGTGGTTCTGTAGAATACAGAGCTGCAAACATTCATTATCATCTATTAGTTGTGATGCTACAAGTTTTTTTTTTTTTTTTTTTAATGGCTAGAAAATCCACTCTGAAGTATTTCCCCACTGTGTTCAAGTTCTGCTGTGTTTAGTTGTTCTTTTGCTCAGGGATTGCACTCTCAGATACATTGGTATGTTTTCATCTTCAAACTTTATTCTCAAGTGGTTAAATAGGGAAAAAAAATTGCTTCACTTATGAGAAAACAAATCATTGTGAGATCCCACTTCAAACAAGTGTCTTATTGCAATTGTCAAAAGGATCACTGGCTCCCAGATACAGGCTGGACCTACTTAACAACAGTATATTACATCTCATCGCCACACAAAGGACCAAAGCTCAATAAGTCTTTGGTACTTGAAACCCTCTAATTGTGTTGAGGGGGGCACTTCAGGAATCCAGAGAATAGATAGGTTAATAAAAGGTGTTGGGTGAAGGAAGGAGAAGGTGTGTTGAGAGGGGAGTGTTCAAGTAATAAAAGGGGAGACTGAGCTGTTTTAGGTGTCTTTGCCATGCTCTTGATATAGCAGGAGAGCTGGTTTAACAAAGCTGTCAAATATATAATTATGCTATGTGAAAGCATAATAAGAAAGCTGAGGGAATAGCAATCTAATAAGTGAAATGAAAGTTTTTCCTGAGGGTTTTCTAAGACTGCAGCTATACCAAGCTGTGTTGTTGAAGAGACATCCGCCCACAACTTACAACAGAAAACAGTTTAAAATTCTCTGTCCTTTGTCCTCGTTTCACTTGGTAAGCAACAGAAGTGCACATCACAGACGGCATCTGACAGGGAACGTGACAGACGTTCAACTGCTGCAGCACCTGACCCTCACGGCTCCGTCTCCTGTCAGCTGTGCTCACTGAAACACCAGGCTTTTAATTTATCTTAATTTATTGACTCTGGAAACTGTCTGTGCAAGGCTTTTCTTTAAGGTGGGAAAACAATTCAATTTTTGTCTGGATGGAGGCTGAAACACACAAAATAATATGCCTTTAGGTTTAACAAACTTAGTAGATGTGCCCTGAAACTAAAGCAATATTAAAATAACACTGGGCGTATCATGTTTCCTTTATCTTTCATGTAACACACTGTGCAGCCTTCTCATTATTGTGGTCCATGAAACAACATGTTGCACTGCTTGAAATGCCTCATGCACCTGTAAGGATTAGATTTGGATGGGTGACTCTATAGACCTCTTTGCTGTCTGTTATATAAAGCTAAATAAACCAGAGTGTCCTTTCTTTTGTCAGAAATTATAAACTGAAGTTAAAGCTCTCAGACCAGTGAAAGCCTGTGCAGCTGAGTGAACTTGCTTTGCATTTGAATGCAAATATTGTATTTTTCACCCACTGCAGTGAAGACTCAGGGTGACTGAGGCAGTCGTGTTGCTTTATAGAAGACAAATTGTACCTTTTTTAACGAGTTTCGGTTAGGGTTAGCAGATTTGGTCACTTTTTCTGTTAACCCATAATAAAGTCGTAAAAGAACCAAACTTCATGAATGTTTTTTGTGACAAAGAAATATCTGTTCCAATCACTCTATCAGAGAAAAATCAGAGTTGTAGAAATAACTGGAAACTCAAGAGAGCCATGACATTATGTTCTTTACAAGTGTATGTAAACTTTTGACCACGACTGTATTCAACTTCACCTTTATTGTCATTCAGCAATCAAATCAAATCAAATCAAAACTTTATTTATAGAGCACTTCTTCATACATTACAATGCAGCACAAAGTGCTATACATGTTAAAAACAGTCCCCTCCCCCCGCCCCATCTCCAACCCCAACACATACACACACACACACCAAATACACACCACACACACACCCACACCCACACACACACACAGATGAAGTGATCTTAAAAGCGCGTGGCTGAGTATAGAGGAGCCAGGTCAGTAAACGCTAGGGGGCCGACTGCACAGGGCGCCGCTTACAGCACAGGGCCAGATGCCTCTGCCCGGGCAACGTACGAGTCCACCGTTATTGACGTTTCTCTCATCCATTTCACAGTGCAGGAATAAAAGTGTTAATACTATAAAGATTTCAGTAAATAATTGTGAGGTAAATAAAACAGTACTAAACTAAAAACACAAGCATACATCAGGTACAGCCATACTCGCTACAAAGGTGACAATGGGTGAAAATAATGCAACTGCATTAATCTGTTATTTTGAACAGCATAAAGTACATGAGTCCTGAATGATCAGTTATTGTGCTAATTATACATAGTATAGTGTAGGTGACAATTATGCATGGTACAGGATATAATTCTACATTGTGCAGTGCAAGTGGTAGTTGTTCAGGGTATAGAACATAAATATCTGTGCTACAGTGTAAATAAAAACTAATACAGTGCAAATGGTAATTAGCATTATACACACGTGGACAAAATTGTTGGTACCCCTCAGTTAAAGAAGGAAAAACCCACAATTCTCACTGAAATCACTTGAAACTCACAAAAGTAACAATAAATAAAAATTTATTGAAAATTAAATAATCAAAAACAGCCATTACTTTTGAATTGTTGATTAACATAATTATTTAAAAAAACAAACTAATGAAACAGGCCTGGACAAAAATGATGGTACCTCTATAAAAGATTGAAAACTATTTGACCAGAGTGACATGATTAACTCAGGTGTGTCATTTAATTGACATCACAGGTGTTTCCAAACTCATAATCAGTCAGTCTGCCTATTTAAAGGGAGACAAGTAGTCACCCTGCTGTTTGGTGAAAAGGTGTGTACCACACTGAACATGGACAACAGAAAGCGAAGGAGAGAATTGTCCCAGGACATCCGAAAAAAAATTATAGACAAACATCTTAAAGGTAAAGGCTATAAGACCATCTCTAAACAGCTTGAAGTTCCTGTGACAACAGTGGCTCATATTATTCAGAAGTTCAAGACCCACGGGACAGTAGCCAACCTCCCTGGACGTGGCCGCAAGAGGAAAATTGATGACAAATTGAAGAGACGGATCGTTGGAATTGTATCCAAAGAGCCCAGAGCAACCTCCAAAGAAATTAAAGGTGAACTCCAAGGCCAAGGTACATCAGTGTCAGATCGCACCATTCGTCGTTGTTTGAGCCAAAGTGGACTTCATGGGAGACGACCAAGGAGGACACCACTGCTGAAAAAAACTCATCAAAAAGCGAGACTGGAATTTGCAAAAATGCATGTTGACAAGCCACAAAGCTTCTGGGAGAATGTCCTTTGGACAGATGAGACCAAACTGGAGATTTTTGGTAAGGCACATCAACTCTATGTTCATAGACTCAAAAACCAAGCATACGAAGAAAAGAACACTGTCCCTACGGTGAAACATGGAGGAGGCTCAGTAATGTTTTGGGGCTGCTTTGCTGCATCTGGCACAGGGTGTCTTGAAAGTGTGCAAGGTACGATGAAATCTGAAGACTATCAAGGCATTCTGGAGAGAAATGTGCTGCCTAGTGTCAGAAAGCTTGGTCTCAGCCGCAGGTCATGGGTCTTCCAACAGGACAACAATCCAAAACACACAGCCAAAAACACCCAAGAATGGCTGAGAGAAAAGCGTTGGACTATTCTAAAGTGGCCTTCTATGAGCCCAGATCTGAATCCCATTGAACATATGTGGAAGGAGCTGAAACATGCCATTTGGAGAAGACACCCATCAAACCTGAGACAACTGGAGCTGTTTGCTCATGAGGAGTGGGCCAAAATACCTGTTGACAGCTGCAGAACGCTCATTGACAAATACAGAGATCGTTTAATTGCAGTGATTGCCTCAAAAGGTTGTGCAACAAAATATTAAGTTATGGGTACCATCATTTTTGTCCAGCCCTATTTCATTAGTTTGTTTTTTAAATAATTATGTTAATCAACAATTCAAAAGTGATGGCTGATTTTGATGATTTGATTTTCAATAAATTTTTATTTATTGTTACTTTTGTGAGTTTCAAGTGATTTCAGTGAGAATTGTGGGTTTTTCCTTCTTTAACTGAGGGGTACCAACAATTTTGTCCACGTGTATAGGTATGTAATCACATAGAATAGTGAAACAAAGTCTGTAGTAGTTGTGTATATAATATCATGTACATATAAAATGTGCATTGTGTGTATTTTTGAGTTTGGAGGTGATGGGTGTGTGTGCAGATCTGTGTGTTGTAGCTGCAGGGTGTTCAACAGCCTGACTGCCTGTGGGCAGAATCTACTGCAGAACCTTGATGTGTGAGTTCTAAAGCTGTGCAGTCTCTTCTGATGGGAGGGAAACAAACAGTCCATTTGAGAGGTAGAGGGGGTCCTTCATGATTGAGGTGGGCCCTGCATATGCAGCGTTCCTGGTAGATGTCCTGGAGAACCAGGAGGGAGGCACCGACGGCTGTCTGGACCACATGTTGCAGAGATCTGCGATCCACGTCTGTGCAGTTTCCAAACCTCGTGGTGAAGCAGCCAGTCAGGATGCTCTCCACAGTGGCCCTCTAGAAGATGGTTAGGGTGGGAGTTGAAAGGCTGGCTCTCTTCAGTCTCCTCAGGAAGTGCAAGTGTTGTTGTGCTTTCTTTGCTGTGGAGTTGGTGTGGATCAACTGAGGTCATGTGTGATGTGCATCCCCAGGAATTTAGTGCAGTTGACCCTCTCTGCTGTGGAGCTGTTGATGTTTCGTGGACGGTGGTAAGGCGACGGCCTCCTGAAGTCATCATATTGCCATGTGAACCATTTCACATGCAAGCTTAGCCCCTGAATTTATTGTGCTTGATATTCACTAAAATGAGAGTCTTTAAAAAAAACTGAGCACTCTTTCCCTGCTCTGAATAACGTGGCCTTGAATCAAACAGATAGAGAAGTCATAGTGGAACTCTAATATTCACATAAACACTTGTGTCACGATTCTGCCTGAAATGACTGTAGAAATAAATGTAGACAAAGAGAAACCTTTGTCTATATGGTCACTATGATTGTGAAATTACATCTTCCTTTAGAGAAGTTCAGTAATGTTTGTCTCTTTGTCTGTTGTCTTTTCAATGAAATGTGGTGGACAGTTGAGCCATATTTAATTTTTGTGTTTCTATTCTTCCATCAGTTTTATTTACACAATTCTATATTCTATAGCACAGAAAAAATAATAAATAAAAATTATTTTGTAAAGATTCCTGTTATTGTGTGTCAGTTGTTGCTTTAGTCCGCCCCCCCGTCTCTGTTTCCCTCTTCTTTTGATTGCGCTCATCACTTTTATCTGTCTAGTGAATCTCCTGTGCCTCATGAATTAGCTCTCTCCGTATGTACAGTCCTGCATCTTCGGCTCATTTGTCTGTTTTGCCTCCCTCATGTTAGCCCACCTGCCAGACTGAGCTCTCCATCATGTTCATTATCTGCCTTTGGGTTGTACAGGTTTTTTTTTTAACCTTTTGTGTTTCTTTATTCCTTGCTTTAGTTGCAGTCATGCCTTTGTTACCTTTATGGATTTTTGGTTTATTTTTGGCCAGCGCCCCGTGCTTTGGATTTATCTGGACTGCTGTTCATGTACCAGCTTTTTTGATTAAAGTTCACCTTTTGTTTTAAATACCTGCCTCTATTGTGTGCATTTGGGTCCTTGAATCAACAGTTCATTGCAGCTATATTATGTATTTTTGTGACATGTTGCATAAAAGACATGATATTGATGTGTAGGAAGCGACCACAAATGCACATAAAAGTTCCTTTTGTTGAATAGATTGTGACGCACAGTATGTACTTCAATGAACTGACCTTTCTGAAGGTAGTGTGATTGGCTGAAGTGGTAGATAAGCCTTGGAAAATAGAATAATATCTGTACTTACACCAATAAAAAGCGCAGAGGTATAGACTTACTTTTTACTTTCTATTATCCCTGCCATGTATCTTCTCTGAAAAGCCTGCATATGTACAAAAATGAGAAATACGATGCTCAAGTTTGCCTACTTTTCACAACGTATTGGTACAAGTACAGACATTGGTACTAAGCATATAAACATAACCACTAAACGGTAATATGTAAGTGCAAAAATAAAACATTATTAAACAGAACAAACTGAGAGATGGCACATAGGCTACATCTCACAGAGAAGAAAAGCAACAGGAAGTGATTCTTTGGGCCGATGTGACATTTCTATATAAAACATAAGCAATTTTACCAGCCTGTGCACAAACAGCCAAAGATCTGCTTTGCTCACAGAGATGACATTTACATGACTTCAGGCTTTACTTTCTTCAGAGCTTTATCAACATGTACTGTACAGTAAAGAAATTCAATTTCTGGAACATTCAAAAATTCAGACAACTAAATAAATTATGCTGCACTTTGATAACCAATAGTAGTTTAAGAATTCATTTATTTCCAGTGGCCTTTCTCTAACATTCAAAACAGTATTGTGTAATCAGCTGTATTTTTGTTGTGTTCATTGTATTCTTCAGGTAATACACCTTTAGTGGTACCAGACATTAAAATGAACAAGAAATTGAAGAAAACAAGGGTATTCTAATATTTTTTTCCATGACTGTATATGTATATATCTGTAAATCCCTAATATGCAAAAGCTCATGTTTTTCTGATGTGGAAATGATTTGTTTGCTTTTTAAAATGCATTTATTACAACTGGTTTGATTTTTATATACCCAGCAGAAAACTACACTTCTTTGTGTACACAAAGTTCTATGTTTTTGGTTCAGCCTTGTTTTTAGATTTGGAAGATTTTGTTTTTCTTCTAAGACTTCCAGTAACTCTTTCCTTCATATTTGTCAGCAGGACACTGACATCTTTCTGTCAGGCTATCTGTTGCATTCCTTCACATCTTTGTAAGACACCTTGTTTATCTTCAATCTCATGCTGTCACCTGCTGCTTCGCTACACTCAGATCACTCAGTGGGTGTCTTTCTGCAGCATTTATAGGAACACATTCAACTGCACATATTTGATCTTTGCTTCTGCCCTCGGCTGGCTAACTTTAAACATTTTTATCCACTCAAGGGCTGTAGATGTATCACCTTAAGATTTGGCACCGATAATAAAATGTCATAGTTGTGGCTATAAAAATAATCCTTTAATTGGACAAATGCAGAAGCCTTGGCAATCAGAGAAAGACACTAATAACTGCAGCATCCATCCTTCCAGCTGTTGGCTGTTGGTTAGTGATACATCACAATGTGAACATGTTACAGGCTTGGTTAAATTTAGGCACCACCACAACCTCATGGTTAAGCCCTGGGTTAAAATATGACATGTTTGAAGCTTCTCCCCCATTTTCTGGCTTAAGAATGTGACGAGTATCACCCCATCTAATACATGACTGATTGGCTAAAAAGGAGCGACACAGAAGCAATGAAATAATTGATAAAAATATATCTTCTGCATTTGCAATACATCAGAAACAAATGCAATCAAGGATGAAAACAAGCTTCACTCCAATTGGAGAATTTCGTTTTATTCATCTCTTTTATTCTCCAAACAAACCTTTAATGGAGTTTTCTCACTTTAATGCACTGAGAGCTCCAGAGCATCCACAAGACTGTGGATTCGATCTATCACTAAGATTAGAAGTTTGGCAATATTGCTTGCTTTTGTTTGACAATATAAATGTAGGAAAACAAATCTCCAGAGTACATAAAGGCAAGCAGAAGCACACTGCCTAATTCTCAGCCTTTATTGTGCAAACAAACCAACATTTCAGCACTGCTGTGTCTTCATGATAGTGGACAAAAACATGATGAAACACATAACGTCAGTCTAAACCATTATTTGATTCCCAGTGTCAAAACACCACGCCACAAAAATCTAGGATTTTTAGGAAATCAAATTAGCTCTCTGTAAATAGTTTCAGATTTAGAGTCCACATTTACATCAATTAGCAGTTAAACAAAGAGGCCTTAGTCATTCTTTTAATCTCTGTTCAGTCTGACTGAATATGTATTTCATAAATGTGTGATGTAGCCATGACTTCTAATTAAATAATATCTCATTTTATCTTGCACCTTTTTAACGTGCAGAACACTGGTCTGCTCACAGATACAGATCTGCAGCTCTTTTTGATCGAGACTCGCTTCAATAGAGTTACACCTACTACAGGACATCTTCTTCTTTTATTCTCACCCGATGTCCTTTAATGACTGCAAGTTCTTAAGCACCCACTCTGTACTACACAGGAGGCTCACATAACCAACACTCTCTGTGGCATAATACCTTTGCTGCTCAAAGGATGAAAGCTTGGAACTCTTGTGATCCCCTCTCATTTTTTAAAGTACCACTATGAAGATGATTCTTGCGGTTTGAAGTGAAATGTCTCAGCAATGAGTGGATGAACCGCCATTAAATCTGGCACAGAAACTGATGTCCCCCTTAAGGTAAACTAAAATGACTGTTGATCTAATCCACTAAAAAGGGAAACACCCACATTGTGAGTCATCTCAAAGTTACCATTCAGGGGCGAAGTCAAGACGTCCATGGTCACCTGAGACTAAAATTTAAATTGCAATAGCATTCCTTTTATTTTTTTAATCAGTTGAAGGTTACATAAATCACACTTATATGTGAGTCCTCATGGTGTATTTCTACATAGCAGTCATGCCTGTTCAGCACATGATAATGTGAAAATGTTCATTTAATATTTGAAGCTGTATAATAAGCAGACGTTAAAGAACCAAGAATAAGAATACAACCATGCTAGTGCCTCTTTGAAGATGTATTTCAGGGCACAGTGGTCATCAAAAAGCAAAACTGTCAGTGCCAACGACAGAAAGATCCATCTTTTGGGGTTTCCATTGCTACAGCTATGCTGCTTGTATGGCTACAAAACCTGTGACTTTCAATGAAAACAGTATTAATCTTCAGTAATGGGCATCATTGTTTTAGTGTGTTTTCAAATTACTGCAGCTTAGCACTTATGTCTATATGTCAGTCACAAATACAATGCATCCTGTATAATCAGAAGCAGGCCCTGAATTCCTGTTTTCAGTCAGACTGTTCAGTCAAGTCTGCTCCCAGTAGTTCACTTCACCCACTAACTGTGCAAAAAATGTAAATAAGACACTATCTATCTATCTATCTATCTATCTATCGATCGATCGATCGATCGATCGATCTATCTATCTATCGCATGTAGCACACCTACCAGCTTCTCTGTCTTTCAAGCTTAACATATGAAAAAATGGTTGCGATATTGAACACTGGTCACCGGGCATAAACACTCCTGTATTTATTATGTGTCCCTGAACTGTTGCAGTGCTTTATAAAGGAAAATTCCACAAGAGTAACCTTTTTGCACCATCACATTCATTTTTGAAGATATACAATAAAAGATTTTAAATGCAAAATTTATCTGTGTGTGCACACGTCTGGGAAACCTTCAGTGTGGCAGAGCGCTGCTGTGTTTTCCTCCACCTTCATACCCAGAACAATAAATGCCAAGTGGCATATAAGGTAAAGTAGACAGACACATGCACATTTAGTGATTTCTGTTGTTTCCGAAAGGCAATAACAGTTTTATTGTTCTTCCAAAATCCTGACAGAACAATCATTCATCCTTGTTAAACGTTTTGTTATATAAACATTTTTATTACATTTCCTTAAAGTAACAGTCATTCTTTCCTCTAAAGGTTTCTGGCTCAAAGTCATCTGAGAGAGGATTTCACTGTGTTGTTATTTTAGGTTACTTCCTCAGATTATCTCAAAATTACCGTGGCAATTTTTCAACTGTGATTGAGGGCAGCTGGCTGGCACAGCTGGATCATCTCTCATGTGGGAGAAAGCTGACTCCAGTGGGTTTACATGTGTTTTGAGTACTTAAAAGCACCTCATTTCAACTGCATCAGCTGCAGCTATAATGGCTAAAGTTCCATCACAGTGCCCACAAGGAAATTTATACATCATTATAGTTTTAGGATGTGACTTTTTCTCACTTTTGCTATTGTCAGTGACTTTCTTTAATTCATCCTCAAGTAGTGCTCATTTCCTTGCTTCTCCATCAGGATAGAATTCCTGACAGAAGTCCAATCACAAAACCTGTTTCTCTTTGCCATCCTAATTCTACAGTTCAGTCCCTCTCTGAGGATTTAGATGAGTAAACCCAGACTGCCTCAGTATCATGATTATGTCATGCTCAAGAGATTGTTTAGCCTCCACAGCTGGACTCTCCACTTCACAATTCTGTTCAGAAAGCCTTGTGTTGACAGATGAGACCAGTAATCAAACCTAACAGCAGTAATATATGCATCGTTTCTCATTGAACGACATGAACAGCTGTGTTCCAGGGTAAACCAATTCAATTTCTATCATGAGCTGCAATCTTTAGATGTTGTTTCTCACATGATAACTCAAATTGGCTTTGAATGTCACGTCTGATGAGAGGTGGAACGCAGCTAAAAAAGTATAAATTTGAAGTACCTGTACTTTACTTATCTACTTGTTAGACTTTTTTTATATCTGTAGCTAAACAAATGCTTAGCTAGCAGAAATGTATAGTTACTCATTGCACTCCAGATCATACTTTTTCATCCTTCTCAACCAGTACAGAACTATTATTACTCCGCTAAGGGACACAGCAGATGTATGATGTATGTGACAATCGGCTGATGATCTTATGATTGTGATCCTACTAAAAATCCACCCCTGCCGACTTATCGGGACTTATCTGTCGGAAATTATACAACGAGCGAGCGGCCAGAGCTTTTCTTGTTAATATTTGTGATAACCTGAAGGATTAGGTGTTCCATTATGGTGCTGATGATATTCTACCACTTCTTAAGTCTTTAAACTACCTTTTTGTGAGTCTTGGAACACTGCACAAATGTCACAAAGCTTAGAACAGCCCATAAAAAATGACTTTAGAGATCCATGGTTCTTATAGGGCGGCAACTTGAGCCAATCTTATAGAATATGTTGCTTCTCAGAGATTAAATTATCCAACACTTTATAAAGCAGGTAAAATATGCACAACTTTAAACATCTACAGCACTCAAGAGCAACATTAACATCATTGCAGTAGTAATGCTCTTACAAAAACATTTTGTACAGTGTAATAATAACCAGAGATCGTTTTTCTTGCCAGTGATTATTATTTATTTTGATATGATGTAATTTCACTTACATAAGGCTATCTTCTCAGTGCGGTATTCGTGCTTAAGTAGAGGGTCTGAATACGTCTTCCATCACTGCATCTGACAGCAGATAATATGTTCCTGTTTGCCTGCTGGAGGAAACCGTTAGATCCATTTTGGTCTGAGTAAAGGAGCTTTTACTGACATTTAAAACTGACAAATGTGGAAAAGTAGACACAAACAAAAGGATGAAGGCTTGTACTAGTACATTTATTGTTAGGCTACCAATAATAACTGTAATTTGAATAATGAGTAAATAACCTGAGCACTGCTACAAGGTTAATGGTGTGCACTTACAGAGCGCAATTAAGCACAGCTGCCATGCTCATCAAAATATTCCTTGTAATTATTTCGAAGATGTCTTTTGTTGGAAGTATTTTATTTTACATGTTTCCGACTCATATTAAAAAGTGCTGTTTGCTCAGGGCTCTTACAGAAGGACAGCACTGACGGATGTAAAACAACAGCACATCTTGTGTGGTCGCTATGTCATATTTAGTCGTGAGCATCAACACTGACTTGAGTGACACAACCTTCTTTACTTCTTGTTCTTTCATGTGGACATGTGTCGTGTTTCCCACGGCAACAAGAAGGATCTGCATGTGCGCTGACAGATGCTACAAGTGCTGTTACATTGGCTTAATCTGTGAAAAATGGCTTAAAATATGAAATTAAGAGTGAATCGTGAAGGCAAATAACATGCCAACACTGGCCAAATTTGTATAGATTTTGCTGCAGTCAAAGTGGAATGAAATGGAAAACTTTGTAAAAGTAAAAGCAGAGCTGGTAAACAGAAGAGGGCAGCGTAAAGCTCTGAGAGCGCTGCAGCAGAGACATTGTGGACAGCGTGTCTCAGGTATAAAATTAATTTACAGTGTTTTAAATCTGGCTCTGTGTTCAGGAAGTATTTAATTAAACCGTAAGATTTCCACCAACAAATACAACAGATCGGCTTTCTTTTCACATCATGATTTTGAACAGTTAGGATGAATGCATTGATGATTACCTTTCATAACACTGGACTGTTGCATCAAGCCAAGGTTTGAGGCAAAAACTGTGAGAAAAAAAGTCTAGCACTGAATGTAAACATAAATTTGGTTTGCTTTCAAGAAAATTCCATACATCATCTTTAAGCGTTTGATATATTAAGATGAGCATGTAGATATTTGTGAAGTATTTTGTGAATATGTGCAAAATAAGTTTTAAAATAGGTACGCAATTTCAAAGTTTTGGACCTTTAAGGAGCAAACTGAGTCAGTTTCCTTTCCTTTGTTGTTGACTTTGATGCTCAGTGTGTGGGTGCAAGATGAATAAAAGAAGTGAAATATGTTTCCATGGATACCAACTTTAAAATTTTGTTGTCTGGAGAGTCTGAAAGTTGATAAATCACAGATTCTTAACGCTGGACACTCACCAGCCAGGAAGGATTGTAGCTTTTATTATGGAGATTGGAAGAAGAATTTGTGAAATAATATTATTTTTTTCCAGTTAAAAGTTGAAACCACATGTCTGTTTGTTTATCTTGAACCCACTTTTGCTTCTGGCACAGCGGTTGTTCATTACCTGTGGTCTACGATCTTGAAATACATCAGCAAAGCTATTAGAAATACATGTACAATAATATTATTATTAACCAATAAATATAGTCAATCTAGACAAATAAAACAGGAAACTCAGTAATCTAAGATGTTTTATGTATGTTATCAGAGAGTAGGAAAAACAGTGTTTGTGTGAGGCAAGTTGTTGCAATCCAGTGAAGCTCTGAAAAGCTTTGAGAAGCAATTACTTTGTGGCAAAGAAAAAATGAAAAGGCAGATATCGGATAAACATGTGGAATAATTATGTTTCTGTCTGCACTTAGAGTATGAGTGGGAAGCACCTGATCATATTGCTTTTTTTATAAATTGAAAAGATACAGGAAACAAGGACAGTCTGCTATGAATTTCAGTAACGCTGGTATAGAATGAAATTAACACATACTATATGAATAAACCATACTCCTAACTGCTCGTTAATGGAAATTTAAGTAAGTACGGATGAGAGTAGCACCCCAAAACCTGGTGTCTAACATTGATTTCAACTACAAAGTATAAAAATGTGTTTTCAGGCAAATACTCACATCCTGTCCCAGCCTCCGGTGACAAAACAAGTGTGCCTTACACACATAAACACCTCTCAGGTCTGCAAAGATCAGCGGTGAAGAATCACAAACAAAGACACACAAGGGGAGCTGCTGGCGCCTAATTACAGCCACCGCCGAGTGACGGCTATGTGGAGCTTTAAAGCAGGTGCTGTGATGACAGGATGATTGGAGAGCAGCGGTGGGTTGTCGCTCCAATCAGCAGAAGCAGGAAGCAGGAAGCAGGATGGAGGAGGAGCAGAAATGGCGACAGGCTGAGCGGCAGCCGAGTGTAGGCGCCAACCCAAGACAGTACATACCACCTAAACATGCAAAACCATGACTAGAATAAAGGTGGAGAGGAGCAAAACAGCCCAGAGATGCAACACACCAATTAATGACTGACATTTTCACACCGATCAGTATGATCAGTATCTATATTTGGATGCCATGGGGGATTGGATTGTACGGTGTCGTTAGCTCTTAATTATCAGATCTGATTTGTTGAGGGTGTAATATTATTAGGACTGACCCATTCATTTGTGTTCTGCTACTTTAGTTGAATTTACCCGCTAATTTTACAAAATATATTACAACAGCATATATTACAATTGAAGATTTGTTGAAAGAAGAAGGTTAATTATTTGTAGAGCCAAACTAAGGAGCTTTTTAATTCAATGCAAGAGACATGGCACCAGTGTATAGACAGGAGAGGGTGAGGATTGAGCCACCAACCCTGAAATTCGTAGACAGTCCACGTTAGCTGAACCGCTACACTGAAGTCAAAGAAATTAAGCCATGATCTTTGTAGTTGTCTATGTGAATCAAAGCTGTGCTGATGGAATGAGCAGATTTGCAGGACGTGGGGAAACATAAACATGCTACAACAAAGTATTTCGGCAGTTAGACTTCTGATGAGGACCAGCATCGTGAAGAAAGGCATCAGGTGAAGGTAGGAGATAAGGACAGGATCCACAAAGTTCAGTCAGTGGTGATGGTGAAGCAGAGCAGATGTCTGATGAGTACTGGCTGAGAGACGCTGGACATCAGGGTGAGGAGGAGGAAATATTCATACAGGAGGTGTGCTGTGGAGGCATGCCTTTCAATTTATTGACGTTATGTAAGAGTGCGAAGATTTTAAAGAAAGGGGATTGCATATCGATTGGTTCACAAAACTGATCAATGGATGACAGCAGTGAGGCTGGGAGTGAGGTGATTCTGACAGCGTAGGTAAGTAACAACGCTTGAACACCATAGAGGAATCAAGACACAATGTAAGTGAGCAGTTCTTCCTTATTTGAGGAATGAGGAAGATCTGTTCAGAATAATTGCCGAAACCATGCAGGATTTGCTGAAAAACAAAATCTGCAGCATGATTTGCTTTGCTCAATTAAATGTAGCATTTCTGTTTTTAGAAATTATTTTAGATGCTTTCCACTGGAATGGATAAAACGTCACATGTAAGACATCAACATGGAGGCACAGAGACCACATTTTCCACAGTTTTAAGCAGCCTGACATGTTATCCTAGAGTGACTTTATCAATTATTCACCCATCTTGAAGCTGGTTGTGTCAAATTCAAATGAAAAGTGTTTTTTTCTTTATTACAATACCATGAATGAGAGAACACACTAAGGAGGGAGCACTGTTACTCATATCTGATTTTAATTTTGTCATTTTATTACTGCAAATGTATTAAAGTAATTGGCAATATCCGCTATAAGCCCTCCATCAGTTTTAATATGGGCAGCCAGAGCGTTGGAGTTCCTTCGTAATGATATTTTAATGGGATTTGATTTGACTTTATTATCCTTATTCTATAAATGACAAAAAACACAATATTTAACCAAACTAAATAAATAATACTACAATATATACAATATCAGAACTAACAAATAAGTGGCTGCATCCATTTAAACATGGAGTTTAATGTTTAGACACACAGGAACAATGAGACCAATTTCAAACCCAAACTCAGTTGGACAAACAGGAAAAAAAGAACTAAACAGTCTTACATTTTCCTCCTTATTTTCTCACCTATTTTCTGCAGTTTTGCCTCCTGTGTTAATTACGCTTCTAAGCAATAACCCACTAAAACTGAACTGAAAGCAACAGTTTTCATCCTGCCTCCCTGCAACACGTATTGTGCCGAAAACAAAGTGCTGTTCGAGATATTTTTATAGAGCTGCTCCAACACTCTTGAACTGATTTGTGGGTACACTTGCTGCTTAATGCCTGTTTTGTCCAAGAGCCTCTTCTCAGGTTGAAGGATCGATTTCTCTTTAAGGATTTTTAAATCAGGCACAAGAAAATCCAAGAGAGAAATCAATGAGAGGACCCTTTTGCTTTAGAAATGAAAATACTTGCTAGATTCTCTTTGAAAGTTCCTACTTTACATGTTTTTTTCAAGTTGTGTTATTTCAAACAGACTTTAAAATCAATTGCTTGTTATTTTCTTGGCTGATATGGAAACAGCTGAAGGATATAAAACTCAGAGCACAGGAGAACGTAGGTAACTCTTTTATTAAACATTGCAGTTTTTTCTTCAAATTATTTAGTAATAATAAAACACTTTTTTTCTCTACAGTGAGTCACATCATTTGCATGAATATAATGTTGTACTGCAGTGACTGTGATCATAGTTTGTGAATTAAACACTCTGCAAGACCAATACAAGGCCACACAGTAGGTTTTTTACGTGTCTTTCTCAGTAAAATTAGTTTTTACTTTTAAAAAAAGAAAAGAAAAAGAAGATCAGGGCTGTATCACAATGAAACTTTCTCTCTTTTCTTTGGCTTACTTTTCAGAAACTGACCATTTGCTAGCTCTGCCACTGCAAATCCATCAAGCTTTGGATTCTGTGATGCTTCGACTCAAACAAAAAGTCTGGAGGATGGTGTCAGCTCGACATTAAAGTATAGGGTAACCTTAACATTTGAGAGAAAGTGCATGAAGATAACTTTATCCTCTGTGATGTCTATTTTTCTCATTATATATCCTGAAATACCTGCAGACGATCTGCATTAAAATATAAAAACAATGTGCTTCCTTATTTACATGCATCTATCGTAAACTTGTGATGAGGACGTGCAGCTTTAAGGTGTCAGTGTACTCTATCAGAAGTGCAAATCAGGTCAGATGTGTTTACTTTCTCAATCTGTCTCTCTTCGTCTAGAGGGAGTGTCTATAATTGTGGGGGTTTTTTTACCCCATATTCAGGAGATTCTGTCTGACGAAGCTACAATGAGCACAGAAAAAAATAAGATTACTACTTTTGTCCATATCCGTCTGAAATTAACGACCCACCGTTTCAAAAACGGCAACGCATTTTAAGTCGTTAACGGAAACTAGCAAACGGTCAGTGCAGCTCTATCATCAGGCGAACTAAACCCTTGCTGCCAACTCCTGTAAACAACCACATGGAGATTCATGCTGACGAGGTGCAATCAACTTGTCATTTCTCCGTTAGCCGGAACTGCCTTGAGTACTGAATGTGCCTAAGCAAATAATTGTTTACTGAGGAAAAAAGCATTTAAATATGAGTTTCAAAAGCTTGCATATGCCTCTCAGCAGGACTGAAAGATGTCAAAGCATCTTTCCCAAGGTGGCTGATCTGCTCTTCAGGCTCTGTGATCTGCAGGTCACATATAGACAAAGGACTTCTTCTTTCAGGCTTCCTCTCCTCACTCAGCGTTTTGCCCTTTGAACCTGTGTGCCAGTTTATCCCTCCAGGTTTAGGATGGGTATTTTCTGCCTGAAAATGAAAACAACAGAATGGCAGCGGAAAAATGAAGAACATCAGCCAAGACCGTGTAATTCCCAGTTTAGATTTCGCATTTAGACTCATTTGAGCCCACCATGAAATTGCTGATGAAGACGAATATCCAATGTGAGTTTGATTATAATTGACAGCTACTTTTCTGGACTGGATGGTGACTCCAATCAGAGGTTTCATGGATTAAAAATAAATAAATAAATCTGAAAATTTCAATGGACAAATCACCTAACGATGAAGTATGCTGCTGAGCCCTGTATGAATTATCAGCAAGTATTAGCATTTATTATCACAATTTGCTCTTTTATGAGAACTTATTTTTGTTTAAAAAAAAAAAGGAAAATTCCTAACCGTGTTTGACATCTCTAGGTTTTCATGTCAAAAAACTGAAATGTGTGTCAATGTCCTGTTTAAGATTCACATGTGAATGTATTTTACGTCATCTCACAGTCAGGAAATAAATATCACAGTGATCATCACACTGTAAATTGAAAGAAAAAGAGGATTAATCCTCTTTTACTAACAAAAAAAGCAATTCCTTCATTCTGGACTTGCAGTATTTAGCAGCAGGAAGTGGCAGCAGGTAGAAAACAATTACACATTAACTGCTTATTGTTGTTGTTTTAGATGTGACTGGGTGGTGTTTGACAGAGGAACCCACTCTGGTATACCAGCTAGCAGCAGGATGAAGGTGAATCACAATACTGGCATCGAGTACAATCACCTTGCTCAAACACAGTGCTGTGTTTCTTTTATTGTGCTTTGAGAATCAACACAATGGTTCACATTTTATCTGTGCTGACCCAGGTGTATCTGAGATGCAACTCCAGAGCCACAGCATACAGCTACAACACTTAAATGCCATTTTGTGCATAATGACGTATTTAAGTAAAAAATAAAATGCTCACTGCTCCAGGGCAGCTCAAGAATCATGTAGAGAAGCTTCCATTCAGATATTTTCATAATATAAACCTGGAATCTGTGTGTAACAGCACTTCCTCTCTCTCCTCAGGTGTGCTGGCAGCCAGGTGCTGCCAATACAATCAGCAGGAGTTGGGTTAGGGTTAGCGAACAGGTGAGAGTAATCAAGCCTTCTACCTCTGCTACCATTAAGACAGAATCTGCACACCGCTTGTTGCCGGACTATTGAACGGTCACAGCCAGTTCTGATTCAGTCTAGCTTGCTTGTCTTGGCTCTGTTAAACTCCATTTGTCTTCCCTTTCAGTCTGGACTCCTGTCTGTTTGGACCCACACCTGGATTCCTCCGCTCCAAGCCTCTGCTGTCTGAATCTATGAGTCCTGGATCCATCTGCAATGCCACATGCCATCGATTCCTCTCTGCTTTTGATGTCAGCTAAGTTCCCCGTTTAATCTCTGAGCCAGGCCTTGCAGTGTATCCCGTTTCTGTAACATCTAGCTTAGGCAATTAGTTGTTCAGTCCTTGTGCTTTTGAGCTTGCTGTGATAGCTCCCGCTGCTCTTCCTAGGTCTTACCTATTGTGGGCTAATTTAATCCTTGTTGTATTTTGTATTACCCAGGTGATAGTTATTCCACCTGACCTCCAGAAGGCTTTAGTATTCTGAGTGCATTTAGCTAGTTATTTTGTTTGTGACCCCCTTCTAGGTGTAGTCTGTGTTCCGAACTATTCTCGTTGTGCAGTATTGTCTTTTCTTACGTTTGTCTTGTCTCTCGCCCTGCACTTGAGCGTTATCTGCACTGCAAAAACTCAGTCTATTTGTCTTGTTTTTAGTAAAAATGTCTCATCCCACTTGATTTAAGAAACTCATTTAAGTGACATTTCAGCAAGATGGAGGGACTTGTTTTAAGACAATGCATCTTAAATATTTTTAGTCAAACAATCTTGAAATGATCTTGTTTTGAGTTGAATTTTACAAGAAAACTCAAAATAAGTTTAACCGTCGTATCATCCTGCAAGGCAAAATTGACCCGTTTCAAAGTTTGAAAACGTAGAAAAAAAAAAACATCTCCCTGGTGAAATTTCTGATATCCACATTTTCAATATTTTTGAGAAACTGTTTAACATTTTTTGGTGGAAAATCAGAAATGTTAAAAATGTTTCTTTCAGAACATTCACAAAAAAAACACTTGTTCTGTTTTTATTCTTTATGTTCCTCCTGATTTTTTTCTTTTTTACTTGTTTTTGATTTTTTTGTGTATATATTGGAACTTTAGCTGATATATGTAATCACTTTAGATATTTTTACTCAGTTTTTGGAAAATTTTTACTCATTTTTTGAAAATATTTACAAAAATTTTCTTGCCAAATTTGGAGAAATTTTTTGAAAAAACTTTTAAGGGAAACTTAAGGAATTATTGGAATCTTCTTCCTGAAGGTTTTGCAAATTTTCAGAATTTTGGGGAAATTTTTTTGCAGATTTTTTTTTTTTAAATTTTCATACAAGGACACAATTTTTGGTGCCCGTAAATGAGCACAACAGGAGGATTAATGCATCTCAAACTAGTACTACTACTGTTTTTTTGTTGTTTTTTTTAGCATATCTGGCTTATTTTAAGACACCTAAGCTTGACAATCCAGGTAAAATATAGCTTAAAATAAGTTTTCCCAGCTAGTTTTGAGATCTCAGTATTCTAAATATCTTATCACTTGTTCTATTGGCAAATTTTGTTTTTCACAAATTAATCCAACATATTTCATATCTGAGTGACATTATTTGCTGTATCTTTACAGACATTTCAAAATGTTACATAATAGATTCCCAAGGGTGGCGTGGCTCTATATGGACAGAAGCAGGGCCTTCATCTACCCCATGGTCGCCTGAGTGTGTAAAGTTAAAAGACCACAAAGACAGTGACCTCAGGAAACATTTCTGATTTGTCAAATTGCATCAGCATGTCCTACTGTATATTAAAAGAACAGTCCACAATATGAGGGAGAAATGAAAGAATTGTAACATGTGAAATTTGATTTGTGATGTTGCAGAGCTCTGAGTCAACCTCTGCTGACTAAAGACACACAAACTAAAGCTTGCATCTATGGGCTGTAGCAGCTTCTTCTCATTTAATCAGTTTTGGGGAACAGAAACATGAGTGCTCTGAATCAGTGGAGGCCTCCAGGACCAACAGCAGGGAGCAACAGCTTTTACACTCCAAACAACACTTCTCTGGCTGTTATTCAGCTCAATAACTCAGTAACGAATAGAGGGTATTTCACATTTGGTTGAATTCTCAATAGGTGACACATCATGGATGCCCAACTTCAAACTGTGGTGATTGTACGGACGTTCTGTCTTGTCAGGTTTAGATGTGTCGGATGCATCCATGTTTTAGAACTTGCAGCTTGTTGTTTTTGTCTGATGAATATGACTGTACTTGACTTGTTAGCCCCTAAAATATTTGAAAATAAAGAGCAAAAAGTCTAATATTTCCCTCTGAAGTTTTCACTACATGAGTTTGGACAGAAATAGATTTAAGCTGCAATGAGTATCAGATTCAAAAATTAATTCAAAAAAAGACATTGATTTGGAAGTTCCTTTTCAGCATCATTGTGTCAAGTGTAAAAAAAAATATCCTGTCATTAGAATGACTTCTCACAAAAAAAAAGATTTAGATTTAACAAACAATAAGAAAAGTTCTGATCCAAGTAAATTTGGTAAAGATAACTTGCATCCCAAAGCTGCTGTTGCAGAGAAGAACTGCATGTTACAGTTTATATGCTAGAGGGGCAGGGGCCACATTTTACTTTTGCTGGCTCGTAGTCAAAGCTGCAAACCCCAAACGTCATGCACATTGCAGCAGGAAGCACAATTTCATATTTATATTAACTCAAACAAATGCCTCCACCATGGTGACCTGCAAGCTTCTTGTTGTCAACTCACAGAATATATAGTTCCATATTTAGGACTTTTATATGAAACATCAAATGAGTTGAAATTGCATCTTCATGTAGACCACATGCTGCCCACTCGTGCAATATCACTTTGAAGAAGTTCACTCATCAACATCATCTCTCCTCCAGCCTACAACTGAAAAAATACCCAAAAGATTAAAGGAATCTGCGTTTTGTGGCAAGTTTATGTCGTAGCTGCACTTAGGTTAGAAAAAGAGAGGGGAAAGCCGAAAATCCCCAGTTTTCTATTAGGAAGCCCTTTTTAACTTCCTGGTGCTGAGGCACAAAGGTGTGAAGCAGTAATTCCAGTTTCCTAATTGGAATTTGTGTCAGTGAGGCTGACAGGTGCTTTTGCGGTCTCCTTCAGATTAATTGACTGAGCTTTTGGCCATCTCCTCCGACTTCCTCTCCTGCTCTCAACAGTTCTCTTGTCAAATAGTGCTCACAGTGACTCTTAATTACTTTTGTACTTGCAACACTTTATCAACAGATACTGCAGCACATCTTTTGTACTGTCAGTCTGCCTTCTGTGATAACAGAGATCTGAGACTGTGGCTCTGAAAGCTCCCTTCTTTCAGCAAAGTGACTGAAATTTGAATGCGAATATGAAAATATGAATGCATTTCAGACTTGTTGAGTTCTGATTGATTCAAATATCTTCTGCACAAAATGGTCACATTTTTGTATTTGGCAATTGAAATATGCCAAATCAAAGCAAGAAATCATTCATCGTGGATCATAATGAAGCAGCTCAATGAGAAACTAAAGATACAGACGACTCAGATATGAGATATACATAGACCGTGACGCCAACTGAAGCCTGACACGGTGGCATAATTAAGATAAGGACAGAAATCTGGAAAAATGAAGGGGCGATGAGCGGAGAAATGAACAGCAGAGTGAGTGTGGGCCGTCAGATTATGCAGATTCCCCAAAGTTTTGTTAGAACAGAGTCATGATGTGAGCCGATCGGTTAAATCTTCTGATGAAGCGCTTTTTTAAAATAAAAACTGCTTTCAAAACTGTCAGATTAATTTTACAAACTGTGAAGTGCATTTCTAAGATTCACACATGAAAAGTATATTGGGAACCTGTCTGACGGTTGAATGGTTTGAAGCGAATAGAAAAAGTTAATTTCTGGCCAAGGTCTGCAAGGAAGGTCTTGACATGTTTTCACACTTTCTCCTCATTTCAGATTTTCTTTCACTTTATTTTTGTAGTAAGATTTTTTTTTCCATTGAATGACCCTCAGCTCACCTTAAAGTTGTTCAGAAGCAGCCAGTCATTTATATCTATACCACCAATGTCCACACTTAAGTCTTAATAATTAATAAATCTGTGCTCATACATTTATTTTCATGTTGGGCACTCATACGTGATTTCATTTTATAAGTAGAAAAAGACATCATGGAGTGGAATAAAAGTTAAATTTTACTGCTGAGCTCTTTAAAAACTTTTCACCCGCTGTAATTAAAGGCTCCTGGAGTTCAACAAGAGAACATTACTTTATGGTCATTACAAAAATAAATTCAGCCAGTAATTAGACAGGCAGTTTCCAAAATCACAGTCTTTATATATTAAGTTGCTCTATTTGTGTCTAGTATCTTCATTCTGTGTGGAAATACATTTTGCCTTTTAGTGTTTTACAGTGAAATAAAAATGAATTAAGTACTGTAGGAGGGAGCATCTTCCTGTGCCAGAGCCACAAAATAGTCGCAACAAATGGCCAGAATCACTCAAAAGTAAATTTTAAACTGATCAAAAAGAAGAATAAGCAAATGCCATAAAAATAACATGTATGAAGGACATATTGTGGATAATATAGGTGCCGTCAGTTAATTTACACTTCAGTTTTGTACCAATACCAAAATAAAATGTGTTATTCACTCAGCTTCAGAGGTGTTGATGGGCACACTTTGAAAGGCAGATAAATTAAAGCTTGTTCTTTCCCTCTTTTCCAGTCTCTATAAAGGTAACTCTCATACAGCTGGAGCTTCACACTTACTGTACAGACATGACATTGTTGCAAATCAAAAATGTGGAAAAACTCCATAAAGTATCAAATCACACAAACTTTAACAGCTGTTTTGAAGTATATCCTGAATCCACACTGTCAGAAGCAAAGGTTGTCGGCATGATCCAGCATTTAATTTTGCAACATCAACAGCGTGTACATTAAAGCTAATTAACATGAGCTCACATTAATTAAGGATCAGCTCAAGCAATGAATCAAAGAGCAGAGATTAAATAACATGTAATTAATCCACATAAAGCCAACCAACCGAGCCGTGGTGGGGAGCAGACTGTATTAAACTCTGAATACGAATATTACAAAGCACCCCATGGCTTCAAAAGTCTGCATATTACTGTCGAATGGTAGCCTAGCCGCGCTAGACCCATGCTCTGAAGGCACAAGGGTCTAGGCACGCTCGACAGGGAGGGAGGCGGGCTAAAAGGTTGTCTTTCAAATCACTCTGCAGCAATTGGGTAGGTATACAAGCAATCAGCGCAACGAATAGGCTCCTAGAGCGCCGGAAATCAGAGGATGCGGTAGTTCGGTGAAGCCTTATTTATACAGTCAATGGGTGAAGCTCAAGTATATTACAGACATGTTAACAGAAAGATTATTCAGAGTCGGTGCTAATGGAGCTCAACGACTGTTGTCGTTTTTGTTGTCGACCCTGGCAGAGAATTAAATTCGTTGCCGTGGGTTGTCTAGCGCGGCTAGGCTAGTTGAATAGTCCAAATCAATACAGAATATAAATAATCTACCCAACTACATCAGAAATGTGGTGCTACTGCTACTCTTTCTGGCCTTCCTTTTACATGGAAAGCAATTTAGTGTCTCGTAAGTCAAAATCAGTGATGTGTCAAAAAAAAAACCTCTGCTGTGGAAGACGGCTGAAAGCATGTATTCACTGACATGATGAAATGCTCACATCTCATCACTGGAAGTGTCGTCTTGCCTCGCAATCATGTTGGCATTGACATTTAACATGGTCCAGAGTGTTTTGCAATATTACACAAGGAGCTTTACCACTCCTCCTGGTAAATATGTCAATATGTAGGTTTTTTTTTATGGTGAGAGCGAATCAAGCAGTCAGCACAGTGGCTGAACTTGTGCACCTTCAAAGCACAGCGTCCCCAAATGTCTGAAAAACTCAGAGCACAGATTTTGAGGATTTTTCAGGATTTCATACTTGACAAAGCTAAGGAGCCAATCTTTTTCAGAGTGGCTCAAACTTGTGTGGCAGAAATATCCCAATACTGCAATTTGTCACAGTGCAGTGAAGAGTAATTTTACAGTGTTGGGGCAGATTTGGAGTAAATTGCTGAGACTGAGTTGATGTGAGTGAAGAGAAAGGGAGGGATGGAAAAGATCAAAGCATTCTAGAGGAAGCAACAAGTTTGAGTGACATCTAAGTCATTTTAAGATGGGAAGGGACTGTTTTCACGGAGGGATATTCTAAATATTCAACTAACAGATAATAAATCAACAAGGACTTTAGCTTTGGATTGTGCTCACATTCACAGTGTTTGCTCATGATTCAGAAACATTTTTAGTACTAATGATTTCCAAGTATTTTCTGGGCCACTGTCAACATCTGTAAATTATACTTAATGTTAAATTTAAAGAAAAATGTTTCACTGGAAGCTGACAAAGGCTCCCATGTATTCAGGAGTTTAGTTCATGTTTGATTCACTGCAGGCAAGTAAATTGCACAAAACATGAAGAATTAAGTTTTACTGTTATTTTTAAAAATATGAATCGTCTCAAATAGCAGTGAAGTCCCTATACAGAAACGCTCTGCTAAATACCCGGCTTTCAGGGTTTGCAGCATGATAGTGAGCGGAGCATTAGCATCTTTCTGTACTTATTACTTGACAAGAAGAGGTCTGGAAACAAGCCAGAAGCTCAGCGGGTTGTGTGGAAATAGAAATCATCTTCTCAGAGAATTTGACAAGGCTGGCTGATTAGAGAGGGGATGGAAATTCACAGTAGGGGAGAGGAGATGATAAACGAGTAGCTGCTGCAGAGTGTCCAACTTCTGTGGAGCTGACTCACTTTCCTCTAAAAGCAGTAAAACGATGTTTAACAGCGTGATCTACACATATTGCTCTGCACTGCTGGAAGTCATGATATACTGTAGAAGGTATTAATTTCAGTTAGAATGACATGTATAACTCTAACAGAGCTTTGTCTTTCTCTTCCTGATTTGGTTGAGGCGACTTCAAATATAGAAGCAAATTGCACTGCAAATTCAAAGTATGTGATTACAGAGTGGATAATTAATTAGACTTACTGTCAAACTTCTTATGACAGTTAGTTTATTCTGTTAGAAAATTCATGAGACAAATCTCTTTTCTAGGAGACGTACTTCAAGCCCTCCAGGATGAAAGTTAGAGACACAAAAGGAGTGACTTTGATATCTTGCGATCACCTAAAATGAAACAAAATGTGATCAAAAGCTGTCGTCCTACCTTCTTCTTATCATTTAAGGTCTGCTTGACAGCGAACTGCCTGGAGGGATTTGAGCGAAACTCTTCTTCTTCCTCCACCGTCAGTCGTGGAATGGCCGTCATCGGGCGAATGACCCCGGGTTTCGTCTGGATACGAAGATTCGGTTTGATAGCAGAGAGGAGGTCATTCTCATTAGTGACTTTTCCGAGAGACTTCACAACATTGGTGGCAGTGGCAGAATGACTTGATCAAATAAGTGAACATGTACCTTTTTAGAATTCATCAGTTTCCTTTCCACACCGGCAGAAGGGTGTAAGCTGCATAACGATGCCTGAATAAACAAAATGGAGGAAAAGAATGAACACAGTTATTAATATTGTCCACAAAAATGCAAATGGTAAGAAAAGAGTGCTTTAGGCGCTGCAGGCTTGTTGTCAATTCAAAAGGGTACCTGAATGCATCAGAACCGCTTTACTGGACATTCAATGGATTACTGGAGATACTTTACTTTCTTACTTTTACGTACTGGCGATATTTGCAACCATCAGATGATTAGAGAGAACAAACAGGACTGGAAATAGTAGGTTGCTATTATTATTCTAAGATGTGCGTAAATGTCAGCCCTCTGATCTGATGTACCCAAATTCTGTTAACCTATCCATCGTGAACACAAAAACGATGCAGCCTGACTCTATTCTAACATTTTCTTGACACTAAAAGTTAAAATGCCAGTTATAATTGACAATACTGGTGTGCAGGCTTTTCAGAGAACAGAATTTATGTGTGAAATGAGTTCAGGATAAAATACTTCTTTAATTTACATGAAAATTAGGTGGGATATAATTTGAGATCCCAGTGACTGTCTGAATGGATAACTGTTGATTGGTATGAGAAAATTTCAAAACAACACCCAAAAACCCACAAATTGTTGTTTTTACATCACCGAGTATCCATTACTGTTTCGGTGGGGAGGGTTCCAAGTAGAATGACTGCACAGAAAGTCAGTATAAAGATGCGCTTAGATCCAAAGACGCAGCCAAAAACCTTTATACTAAGGCTTTATGAATCTACTTAAAAACCATGCAGAGACAAGAGCAAGAAGGAGAGAGACCAGAGGAGAATTTGTTTGAGAAAAGCCAAACAGTCAAGGGCTTAAATTCATGCAAATTCCTCAATAATGCATTTTGAATACCGCCTGACCACGTCTTTAAAAAGAACAAGTGCATTCGGTGAGCTTTAGTTGCTTTGTTTAACACTGAATGAGCCATGTGTTGTTCCCGTTTCCTCCCTTTACCAATGAGCTCAACCATGAGAGAGTAGCATTGATGCACTCATCTCGCTCAGATAACTCCTAACATTCACGATAATTCCCAAAAACATTAGACTATTCTTTTAATGCTGTTGAAGTAGGAGTTGAAGTGCTCCAAATGCTGTTTGTTTGCAGCATTTACCCCCCAAAAGACCAAATCTTGATTCAAGCCGGCAACGTCAGCTTTGTGAGTTTGAAGAACCGAAATTCCTGATGGGTCATGTTTTCTTGAGAATGTTGACGTGACAGAACAGCTCAGTCCTGCAGGGCTAAATGTGTCTGATGATAAACTACTGAAAGCAGTTGGTGGCTACATAGATCCTGTGGGGGCGAAATTCTGTGCAAAATATGTACTTTTCACTCAACAGAATTACCAGACTCTTACTCACATATTTGGTTTCACGTCCCAAGGATTTTTGAAATGACGAGTTGTTCTGTTGAAAGTGAAAAAGAAAAAGAGGCGCAAAGTGAAGCAAAACAACCCAAGAGTCATGTGGTGGGAGGATGGAAGATTTTCATCTGGAAATGATTCATCACTCTGGCAAAATTGACAGCAAAGCAGATGAAAAGAATTCATCTGTTGGCACGACTCAGGGACTCATTGTGTTCTAGTTTTTACTTCTTGTGCAATAGTTACTTTATTTTATTCTGGCCAATCATTGAAATTTACATGTTTTAATTTCTGTTCTCTTGGACAAGTGTCTGCTTCACCTCCACTGACGTCGACATTTGTGTTTTCTGAAAATTACGAAAAGGTTTCTCCTTTGATAAATAATGAACAGATGTCTGCTCGTTTCTTCTGCTGATGATTATACGTACAGAATTCACTTTCATCCCTCTTCCAGTTTGTGTTTCAGCACAGTGGACTTACTTCCGTGGTCTGAAAGATACTGCAGTTTTGCATCTAGAGATTTCTATTTTATCTGACTTTAATGATTTACATGTTTGGTTATTATTTTATTTTAGCTGAAAGCTTACATTCAACACTGTCTGTGTACTGCTGCAGAGAGATGTTCAATAAGGATGATGGAGCATCCAGAGCAACACTTGAAAATGTTTCACGATGTCATAGCCAGTGATTTATTCATATGATGAAAATGCATCTATGTTTGGATTTGTTTGAGTGCCTGATGTAAACAGACTTTTTGTCATTTAAAAATGTCAGAGTTGAGCATTGGTGCATATTTGTTTTGAGTTTAACTTGAACAGCTTTTGCTCTTAGCTGCATTTTTACTCAGAAGTAGAGATAACCTAAAAAAAAAAAATCACTTGTGAAGTAGCATGGCTCAGTTACAATGCCATAAAACTTTAACAAGAAAGCAAAAGGAATTAGACTGTCTTTTGATAATAATTTTTAAAAATGGAGTCAACATGTTCCCGGTGCCTCCAGGTTTATAACAAGATGGGAAAATTGTGATGCTATATATTAGAGATCATTTACTACGCACATATTTAATTCATTTCCATACTAATCTCACCTCTGCTCTGTGCAGCACAGCACAGCCTGCAGCTCATCCTAGTTCAGCTGAAAAATCCAAGAATTTTTGTCACGTTACTTTTAGTCACAGTTAAGTCACTTACGGCTTCTTGGTTAGCCTGAGGATCGCAGAATTTTTTCCTCTTATGTCACATTTTGGTGAACTCTTTACGTGAAAAATAAAGTGCAAAATATCATTATTTTAGGTTTGGATTTACTGAAGTTTCTCGATAAAACATGGCACACGATTAGTTCAAGATCAAGTGGAATTTGAGCAGAATCGAGTGCAATTTTGGGGAGTTTTTTTTTTTTAATATAGCCTTCAAATCCCACTTGCTTTGGGTTAATCATTACAAACTAATGTTGTCTGGACATACGTTTGTCTAATACCAGGTAGTTTAACAAGAGTTAGATGAGAAGACTTCAGCTGCTCACAGATCTGTGCATTGAATACCAAGCTGGAATTAGCTGCCACTTAGCCTGGCTTAACATGAAGTCAGAAACAGCCCCCGTGGCTCCTTCAGGCGTTACATCTTTTTATCTTGTTTAATAATCAGATGAAACTGACAAGCTTTTACAGGATTACATGCTGGACTATTTCTTGGCTGACTGTGCATGTAATTATTTCATCTTTTATTCATGTACACAAGTAGAGAGGCAAATACCCCTGATATAGAAACAAATGGATGTTTTTACTGTGACTCACACAGGAGATAAGCGTATTGATCATCACATTCACAGCATTAAGTGCTTATGAGCTCAGCATACTTGTGAGACGATGTAAAAGAAACACACTTTTACCTGCAGACCAGCACTGGGAGTCGATGACCTGGAGGACTGCAGTGAGGGAAAATGTTTCGTAAATAGAGCACATGAATGAGCAGAATTCTAGCGTTATGAATCCATATTTGTACACGTTTTAATTATATAAGTACTAATATAAATATCCGAACTCACTACTGGAGTGGAATTTGCCAATATCTCGTCAATGACAGCATAAAGTTCCTCTGACTGTTGCCGGAGTTGAGCAGGTGAGCACATCTGTAGAGAGGACAGAATTATGTCTGCTGCTGTGTGAAGTGTTCAGTAAAAAGCAGCATGCACTTGTGCAGTAATACCTCGACATGAGTGTCTGCAACTCCTCCGTCCGGCGTGTCACAAGGGCTCAGTTCTCTCTCTACCTGCTCATCTATCACCTGTGGATGCAAAGAGGCAGAATATCACCGAGCTGCCTGTCGAAGATAACGCTCTATCTGAGAGATAACACACCATTCGCTTCAGTGCCTCCTCCAGTCAGGAACTATTTATCTACTCTGCATTCCTGGCAGACAGGGCTTCCTCTGCAGTTGTAAATATATCATACTCCAATGTGAATACAGCAATATGATGAGTCTTGTCCGTTTGAGGCTGATTTTACTTTTAATAAGGCTTAAAAACTGACACTTTCAGTTTCCTTATTTAATGCCTACTACATTTTTGCAGTTACAAAATAAAATGTCATTCTTTATAAAGCCTAACAAGTCTTAAGGTTTATCCTTTTTTCCAGATATATAATGACACAATGCTACCCATAACACACATTTGTTCACGCACGGATTCCTACTATAAGGCAGGAAATCTAACAGGATGATAAGATGTATTAGTGGAATGAGAGTCTAATGAAGTGAACTCACTTGCTGATCCAGCAGGAGGGTGTTTGTGGGAATTGCAGCGAGCGATTTGTAGCTCGACTTAATCCTGTGCATCTAGAGTTTAGAGAGAGCAGAGCAGACAAGAGATGTAAATGAATTCAACTGTTCTAATTTTACGAAAGAAACTTTGCAGAATGTCTCACAGGGATTTGTCAGTCGTGCCTTATCTCACATTGCTTCTAATCATGGAAAGCGGCCACACTGAAGATGCCCAGCAGTAAGAGCAGCATTAAAGTGTGTTCGTCTGCTTCCACAACAGTATTGCACACATAGCTCATTTGACAGATTGTAAATGTCAACAAGTTCCATTTCCCACACTGACAGGCAAGAAAACTAGATGACTGAGTCTCACATCGACATGTACTTCCCTGCATACTCGAAATAAATTGAATTCCTGATAGTTGCGCTCAGAATTCTGAGTCGTGTTACTTAACTTCAGCTTTCTAAAACTCTGTTTTCGAAGTCAGAAATACTTTGGCCCAGAAATCAAAGTTTTAAAAAGCTGCTGGATCAATTTTCTGATGATAGATTCCCCTCTTTGCCTTCTACATTTCAGATGTGTCACTGGAACTGGAAATCTCCGCGAAGCAACGAGCTACAAGAGCATAAATGAGTGACAGCAGACAAACAGATAAACAGAAATCTAAAAACAGCCCCACACAGAGAGGACAGAGCTTCATGTCCTCATATCAGGTGAGTGAAAGCTGTTTTTAGCTGCACAGACTAGAAGAACAGTATGTCAGGGAGAAGATCTTAAATAATATCCTCAGTTTAAACAGGTCATGCATATGATAAGGATAGCATAGCTACCTTTCTTTTTTTACCCTCCCTGTCACTGCAGTCTGATATTCCACTCCCAGGCCTTGGGGAGGGCGTGGAGCGCAGGGAGAGAGAAGGGGACGGGGTGAGGTCTCTGATTGGAGGAGCAGGAGAGGGCGTAGGCGTGGGGGAGTCGGTGGGTGACGGCCACCCGGAAAAGACAATAGGTGTGTAGCAGGAAGGAGACAGGCAGCTGGCTTTGTGAAAACCCCGAGATGGTGGGACACTTTTGGAGTCGAGGCAGCTTCTCTCTGATCCCCCATGTAAAGCAGGGAGAGGCGATGCTGCGTCAGTGCGAGCAGAGAAAGTTGTGGCATGTGAAGGCTGAGGATGAGGAGGAGAGACAGGCGGAGATCTCAGCTTTTGAGAAAGCAAGTGAAGCTTTGAGAGAGATGAATTTGGTTGGTGGCTCCATTTCTGGGGCACAGGGGTCTCTGGCTCATTACTAAGTTTAGTGGATGGAGAGATGAGTTTTTTGAGGTTGTTATCTGCACGGCCCTTGAGGAACATGTGAGTGTTGCTGGGCTTCAGCTCAGGGGAGCTGGAGACGTGTGTGTGTGGCAGCTTTTTGGAGGTTGCACAGTCTTTTGCTTCATGTTTTGATGAAGAAACAGATTTGAAGTTTGAGCAGAACAGGGGAGCTCTGGGTAGAGTGCTGCTCTTCACCGGTGGTGGTGAAACAACCCGCTCCCATGTAGGCGCGCTGCTGGAGTGAGTTTGCTCCCAGCATCTTTTCACTTGAGGACAGGCTCTGCTGAGCTCACTCTGCGGCACTGTTGAAGGAGCAGTGAAGCACCGATTCGCCTCCCTGTGAATGTGGCTTTGACTATCTATGGAAGCCGATGAGGAGTACAGAGAGGAAAACTCCAGAGGAATAGAGGCCACACTGGAGGCTGCTGAGCATGCGTTACAGAAGGACAGGGTCACAGGGTTAACAGGCCAGCAGGGGGTGTAAGGCCTCTGTGGAGCAGGCGACAGGACAGGAAGACGACCTTTCCTCAGGATGGCAGTAAGGAGGGAGAGTCGGGTGAGCGGAGGCCGGTGCCGGGGAGGAGAAGTCTCAAGACAGACAGAGGAGGTCAGGCTCTCGCAGGATGACAAGCAGGTTTGAGGGATGTTAACCAGACTAGAGCCAGGAGCCAGAAAATGCCTCTTGATCTGGATGACAGCGGGGGTGAAGACGCCCGAGCGGACTGATGAGCATTGAGAAACAGTGCGGCTGAAAGAAACAGGAGAGGCTACAGAGGAAAGCTGAGCAGCAGACCAGCTCTTATCTCTGTCCGAGTCCTCTGAGAGGATGGACTCTCTGGATGAAGCCGGGGTGGGGAACAGATCTGCGGAGTTTGTGGGGCTTGTTCTGTCTTCTGACACAGACTTTCTATTTGCAAAGCAACCCAAGCTAACCTCAGCATGTGCAGAGGTATCGTGACACCGCCGCTGGGAAATGCCCCTGTGTTTATCAACAGCTGTTTCCATAGAGGCCGTCACAGCGGCTACGTGGTTGTGGGTATTTTCAGACCCGGCTGATGGAGAGGCTTTGGTGTGAGTCAGGCTCACCAGGACCGGTGAAGGTTTTATCTGAAAAAAAAAAAGTTCTCTTTTTAATTTTTAACATGTCTTATCCGAAAATTCACACCTCAGACAGCAGAAAATTACTTTTTCTTTCAAATTCTGAAAAGCCGCACTGACAAAAATCACGAACCTGCAAATTAATTTTTGTAACAAGTTCCATCAGTTTGACTGTGAGAGAACTAAAATAAACTCATAAAGGTGACACTTTGAAACCTGAACTGTTTGCATTTTAACTTGCCATTAAAATTCAATTAAACTGTCAGATTTGAAAGGAAATAAACCTACACATTGGACAGTTTTGTTATTTTTATCATAAACCGATGATGGTGCTTTTTCACCAAATTCACAGTTTAAATTTTAAACTATCCCTTTCATAGACACACATCTGTACAGTATTCCACACGTATACATCTACATTGTAAACTGTCAATGATAAAAGCTTTTGTCGCAGTTTCCTCATGACATTGAGAGTGCTCCTGTTGTACTTACATGAGGTTCTGTCTCCCGTTGGATTATGTTTCCTGCTTTCCCCTCCACAGAGTCCTTGATAAAGACTATCTCTGCTTTGAAAATCTCCCCGTCCGACATGCTTGTTGTCTCCTCATGAGACACTGCCACGTTCTGACAGGAGAAAATGAAGCAAATGTTTAGGAGGAACTGAGCAAGTGTAACCCGAGAAAACCCGAGGTGAACTTCAGTGAGCCTGTCTGAGCTCAGGGGTGTGCTTGGTTTCACCACGCCACATCTCCCACACATATAATTCACATGTACACGCACATGTCCTGCTGACATTGGTGCGTCATGTGCAGAAGTGAACAACTGACACATGGTCTGCGAACACACACAGCTTTAAAGCCACCAGTAGCTGAAATGACAGAGTCTTTAAAAGAAACAAATCCAAACCAGCTGAAACCAATCTTCACTATAGTTAGTTTGTCTTTTTATAACTGTGTATTTTTGTCTGCTAAAGTGTAGGCCAGTACATTCACACAATTTTTGCTATTTTCAAACTGCAGATAAAGTATCAGCATGATGTTCGCTGACTGCATTAAGTGGTTGATATTTAAATAATGGAAGCAGCTAAATCCAGAGTATGTTTGAAAAGCAGGTCGTCTTTGAGAAATTACAGCATTTACTAGAGCCAGAAACTGCAAAAACAGGGAGAATCGTCACATTTTCAACTTTCTGGAAGTCTTTGAACTGAAATCCAAGCTTAAAATTGCAATATTCTACCAAAATCTATTTAATCTGCTTGTCTCATTTTAAAACTATGCTAAATAAGCATTTGCTCTAATCATATTCTATTTAAAAAATTTCTGCACGTCTCGGTTAACTGAGAAGTGATAACTGACTCAGCTGTGACAGAAAGCCACAAAAAAACTTCAGGAACTTTTTAACTGAACTAGGTTGAACTGCAGGCTGTGTTCTAACAAAGGAGATAGACGAGTATAGAAACCAATTGAAGTAAATCGTAAAATATCCATTCCATAGACAGCCGGCATCTTTATTCCACTCTTAATTGTGTTAAAAAAAAAAAACTATTTCAAATTAAATTTCATATTTTAATGTACGATTTCTAAGTGCGTTACTCTACACAGGAAGCATTTTCTCTACTTCCAGCCTGTGATTTGAGCTGTTCAAATACAAGTGCAGGATTTTATACTGCAGCAAAAACGGCACAAAACACCTACTTAATGGCTGAGATCACAGAGCCGAGTACAATATATTAATTGTTCGGCATGACGCAGGATGTGACCTTGGTGTCACGATATCAGCGCCCTGTGAACACAATTATGGCAGTAGTTCCTCACCACAACAACTTTGCAAAAAAAATTTAAAAAAAAGGTAATATAGAGGATGAAGAGTTCACAGCATCACCTTGTTTAACCTGAAACCAAACCTGTGAAACTTTCTACTGGCACGTACCTCCAAACAAACAACAACAAAATAGAAATTGAAAGGCATAGCTGTCTGATGTGCAGTCAGTCAACATTTTTGACAATTTTACTTGAATTGAGCCAAAACTTTAAATCGGCAAAACAGAAATGAATGCTGTTAGTACAGAAAATAGCACCATTATATTCAATTCCACATGATCCAGACAAACATAGGTTACTGTAAATATATGAGGTCGATTTCGAGCAGTAAATGTGACAATATAGGCGTGTAGCTACAGTGAATAGCTGTTCCTAACACGCATCATTAAAAACATGAACTCCCACATGTATGAAAATTATGCTTCTAAAAATACATGATATAATGACAAGTTTCAGTTATCTGAGCTCCTCTTTTGCCTTCTAGTAGATGGGCAGTAATCAAAGAAATTAAAGGCTGCCAGAATAACACTCATTCCAGGGACTGTATTCAACATAAATGGCAGCTTATGTCAATATTATTATCAAGTGCCATGTGTCAGAGGTAGTTAGATTTAGAACTTCAAGGGAATTGGTAATGAGTCACTGCAATTTTGCATCCTAATATAACTAATGATTTGGACTGGGATTTCTGTCTTTCGCCAGTAATATTAATAAAATAATTTTAAAATATATAAATGTTGTTAAAACATACTTTGTGTTGAAAGATTTAAAATGCAATAACAGCAAAGAGTGATAAATCATCGTCTTCATGATACATTTTTTATTTTAAGTGTTTCTTTTTAATACTTTCTTGTTTGTTGTGTCAGTGGAGAGAGACAGGAAATGTGAGGACAGAAGCAGGGGAATGGCATGCAGTAGAGGCTGGCTGGGATTCAAAGCAGGCACTGACTGCTTGAAGGCATTTGTACCCATAAGGTCTGCACCCTAAACACGCTATCAGGTCACTCCCCTAATTCAAACCCATCAGTAGTTCTGGCTCAAGGCCAGTTCCTCACAAATTAAGATAAATACACTTGTTTATTCTGGTGGTACGGTGGTAGACAACACAGAAGAAAACAGTTATATCCTTGCAGCAAGGCCGTCAAAAAAATCCTGTAAAAATAACTGAAACTATCTAACATCAAATAAACTGTAATTGTAATAAATAAAATACAGTTTCTAGCCTTAATTATACATGGTCATGTATTTCTTTTTCATGTTTAAAGATATTTACATGTCCAAGAATAATTAAAACAATTGTAATATATAATATATATTCATGTAAGATATAGTATTCATAGAATCCTAATGATTACTATAATTACACATGACATCCCTCATCTGACAAGCCAATCCACATAAATTAGAGAACCAAATGTCATGAAGTACAATAAAAGTTTAATTTAAGTAATTCATTAATTATTTAGTAAATTAATATGAGGGAAATATTTATGAAATCACAATTATCAAATCAAAATAGATCTTTTAAAAATTGCAGTTTTGCGGCTATTCACTTAAATATTTTCAATATTATTTCATTTTTATTCTTTTTTTTTTCAAAAATACTGAAAAAAATGTTTGACATATAAAGAAAACTATGCAAAATTGCAAAGTTTATATAGCTAATGAACAGGTGGATGTGCCATTTAGGCTTAAATCCAGTTCTCAACAAATGGAAACATTTGTTTATTCCAGTTGTCTTAAATGCTGTTTTTAATAAATGAGATTTCTCTTCGCAAAAATAGAACAAAATGTCGAAATGGACCTCAGAAAAAATTATCTGCTGATCACCTAAACAAATTTAGACAGATGAAGGCAATTTCTGATGCAAAACAGGTGAAGTAGGAATGAAAAATATTATATAATGAGGAGATTGGTGGTTAGAATTAGCTCAGTATTGTGTTGCTCAACATCATATTTCATTTTGATGGTCAACCCTTTGAATGCAGTTACAGTCTACGGAAGGCCACAGGAACCTGTTTCATACACTGCACACATATCTATCCAATGAAAAGAAAGGCTGCTCTGAAGCACACTGTTGAGCTGTTGAATGTCTTGCAGGTAAACATTTCCATTCTGTTCATTAACATGTCAGTACAGAAGCACTCTCACCTCGGGGACTATTGCCAATCTGTCACGTGTAAATGCGCCAAAATGTCACTCAGTCTAAGCTGCAAACAGCTGTTAACTATGTTTTGGATAACTGTCGAACCAATTTTTTGCTCTCTCTACATACTATTAACAGGATAATTTTAATACCTGGTAACACAGAAGTGTTTGTGGTTGCATCATGAAATTCTGTGTGAAAGAGGAAATCAACAGTGCGTCACGACTTTGCGCTGCATGAGTGCACTGGAGGAGACACAGGTTCCAGTTTAGTCTGACCGGACGAACTGAGACAAGACTCACAGGCACAGATTTGTGTTGGACTGTTTCTGATTCTGGTAAACAGAGCAAACCCGGCTGGACAAGTTTTGTGATTTCGTGAGACTTTATCAAAAGTACATTCTGGAAGCGTTCAAGCCCACACATTCAAAAATGTTCAGATCTTATCACATTGAATGCACCTTCATACAAGAAAAAGGCTTGTGGGAATTTGGTCCGAAGGAGTGAAGATAAAAAGCGTGGAAAAGGAATTGTTTCAGATTTGCTCTCTACCTACTTTCTTTAAGTTTTAGAATTCACCAAGTCTTTAAAAGAATAATTGAAATTTTATCAGAGACGTGGGTGTTCTTTTTTTGTTATACTTTAAAACATGTTGGGGAAAAAAGAGAAGAGGTTTACTGAAAATCAAATATAACCATCTCATTCAGTCAGAGCTCGAGTTGCTGCGTGAAACCGATGCTGCTCTCTGACACAGTGTTAATCTTGGTGTCTGTAAATATGAGCTGAGCAGTTAAGACTGTGATGAAGAGCTAATGATGCTTCCAAACAGAAGGCTTTTTCTGTTCTTCATGGGAAGTGTGAAGATGACAGTTCATAACTTGACTGCACAAAGTGGATAATTTGACAGCCAAATGCAGTCTTTGCAACCATTCTTTTCCTGTCAAGTATAAGAATTTGTGTTTCTTTCTTCTAGCCACAGGCACAAACTGCCATGACAAATGTCACAAGTAACCCATTTTATCACAAAGACAAGTTCATTTCAAGGGAACCAAGTGTTAACCCTGATTGTGCCAGCAAGATGCAAGTCAGACTCTTTATTTTGCATGTACTCCATATACTTCAGAGGGAAATATTGTAACATTTATTGTAAAGTTTTTATAGGTTGCATCTCCTTTTATTTTCATATCATTGTCTCATCTCTGCCAATGAGCTAAGTTGCAGTTAACATCCAGATCACACAATAAATGTAGTGAAGACTTAATTTCCTACATAAATTGACATACAAGTCAATTTCCTTATACGTGTTCACATACTTGACCAGTAAAGCTAAATGTAAAGTTGCAGCAATTACAGCAAGAAACACTTTTAATATGAGTTATGTTACTGCTGAGGTAAGAAAAAAAGAAAGAAAAGTTCCAAGTTCTAAAATCTGGATGCTTCACACACATCTTCAGCAGCACAGATGGTTGGGTACCAAATGAAATGAGAGTCCACTAATTCAGCATCCAGTCAAATGTGAATTAAGGTCACAATATACCTTCCTGTTCCCATTCTGAGGTATTTCGCTGAATCACAGCCAGAGAAGAACTTTTGAGGAACAATATAAAATCAACTTTTCGGATTCATCATTTTATCTTGTTAGACATTTGTGTGAAACTGTCATAATTAGTTCATGAATTTTTGAGTTATGACAAAAAAAACAAAAAAAAAAACATGTTTTGTGAGGTCACAGTGACCTTTTGATCTAATCATTTCCTATTTGAGTCCAAGAGAATTGCTAGAGATGAAATAATCAGAGATTGAGCAACTTTAACACCGAATGCATTCATATGGTAATGCTCCATAATGGATTAGATTGGACCATAACACATGCAGCCTGAAAATGGAATATCTAACAATATATGAATTTTAAAAAATAAGTACATATATAACTGTTCTGCACACTTTTGATTCATTATAAATGTTTAAACAGGAGTTTTATTAGGATTGTCAAATCTGAGGATCTAAGTGCTTCTTTTGTGTTGCAGAAATCAGCCTTTTCAAAATGATGGCATTGATGCAACAAAAAAAAAAAAAAAAAAAACACTGTCAAAACAAGAATGTGACAATGTGGAAAGCTAGAGATGGACAAACTAATGGGGTGGAAATGGAGCCGAGGTGAATTCACGGCAGAGAGAACTGAACACAAAACGCAGTGACGGTGCCTTCAAACACCCAGAATCACATAAACAACCCAACATTGTGCGCGTAGGAAAAGGTGACACCCTTGATACGTGCTAAAATACAGTGTTGCAGCTGCATATTCGCATGTTGTCAGTTAACATGAAAGGCTGCCATTCCTGTGGCAAATGGAGGAAGCTGAGAAGCCAATGGTGCCGCACCCCCAGTGAGAAAATCTTTGAAGTCCAGGGAGGCAGCAAACTGACTCCAGGCACTCAGAGCTGTGCTGCAGTGGTGATGCTGATGCTGGATGATCATTCAATGGCACATTAACTCCCTCAGCAACTCACTATTAGTTGGCATTTGGGTGCATTAAATTAGTTCCTACTCAAAGTGAGGTCCAAGGTCGGAAAAATAACAACCGGTCAAGTGCAGAAACATTGTAAATGAATATTTCCCTTTTAACGATACATTTTATTCTTTACTTTTGTGTTGCAGTGTAAAAACACGTTTTAAACTGACTGGCAGGCAGAATATCTGAGTTGAAGCTGCTCAGGAATATGTTTGATGTGGAGGTGAATTATTCTACACATCTCAAAAACATGATGTATTCAGGTGTGCGGCAGGAGTCACGCTCCAGGAATGCATAAAACACATATATAACATCAGACCATATCAATAAATAATCTTTAAAAGCATGAACACATTGGTGGAAATCATGCAGGAGGAAGCAAATATCAATATGTTTCTTATTTTCTATTCATTATTTGCTGCTTTGAATGAAATATTAGTCAACAGGTTGTCAAATTGAAATCTTTAAAGTCAACAGATCTATATAATATTGCTCCTTTCTTCTTGACTGAGTTTTTCTGGTGTCTGTTCCGTGATTTGAGAATGACGTTTAAAAAGCTGCAGGTGAGAGTCAGTTTTCCCACGGCTAAGGTGTGCATTTTAATCCTCAAGCTACGGACATGATTAACCACCAGACACTAGAGTCATTTGAAAAGGATTACAAGTTGCAGAATTAGAGCTTCTGGCTTATGGACCTTTCAGAGTTTTAGCTTCAAATTGTATTTTAAAAAAGTTAAAAGGGAATCTGCCACTCACTGTGTTGTCCATAATCCTTTAAAAGGTTATCCAAAGTTATTTTTCCCTCTTCACTGAAAGAGAAAGTACTTTGTGGGAAAATGTCATGAGTCAAGGCTTGTGAGTTTGATTTAAAAAAAAGTAATTTTGAGAAAAATGTGTGTGGAACAGAAAGGCTTCTCTGGTCTATTGGTTCTGAAAAGGAAGCAATAAACTCCTTCTCTTTAACCTTTTGTGACCGAAAGCTGCAGGTCTCAAAACAAAATTACTTCACTTTTGGGACGATCTGGAGTCAATTTCGATTATTGTGAAGTCAAAGAGGATGACTCAAAATAAATAGCCTGAAAAGGTCAATCTAGCAGCACAAACAGGAACTGAAGTCACATTTAAAATCACACAATTACTCAGCTGAAATGTACATTTCAGTAAAGGCTTCACAGATCATGAAAGTCAGAGGTTGAAACCACTTTGCCGTTCTCTGGGTGAGTGCTGCTGCTGTACCTTATCTGGGTTTCCAGTCAGAGCTGCAGATCTCTCCTCCTCAGTAATAATATTTTTACTTGGTAGTTTCTGCACCACTGGCACAAATGTGAAAACAGACAGCTCTCCTCCTGCAACCTGTAAGACAGGAGAGGACACCAAGGAATTGTTCACATGTCACAAATTCTTGACAATAATTTCCCACTTATTTCATTGTCAAGCGCAGACACTCGAGGTGTGGAGATTACTGGCAGTAAATGCTGAGTCAAGAATAATGGAGCTTGTTCTCTATTAAAAAAGGCAACGTCTTCATACAACCTGCGGTCAATCTCATCGTGTCTCGTCACGGATGAATACAGCTGAATTTTTTCATTTCTTTCTGCTTCAAAGGGTTGTGTAACTGCGCCGCCCCGCTAATGATTCAGCATCACACACAGATTAGACAGACACCCTGCAGCTCTAAACCTTGACACACCTAGACTCAATGAGGAGTGATGAGTTCCAATTACAGTTAATCAGCTCATGTTCTCATCTGCATAAGGCCCCTCGCTTGTTTTACTTGTGCTGTGCTCAGATGTTAGTTTATGTGGAAAACTACTGTAGCTACATCATAAACTCTGTAAAATAAAAGAAAAAGCCAAAGATGCTCCTTTCTGTCAAACTAAAGGGGTGGGGAGTAAAACCTGAGCTTTTCCACTGCAAGAACTAAACATTTATTACAATTCTATTTGTTTCCACTTTTCTCCAGAATATCTCAAAGCCTCTTCACAGAGACGTTTCAGCACAGCTCATGAGTTGATACTAAATGAAGGCACCACTGCTGGGCGCGTTGTTGATAGTGATTGATCAAATCGATGCATAGGTCATCAAAACACAAAGGACTACGAGCACTGGAAAACATCAGTAACCTGAGACAGACTGACAATCCGGACAATGTTCAGAGCAGCCCGAGGGCTGAACACGATGTACTGAGACCTAAAGACAAATCTGTGCTCATGTCTATCAGAACAAGCTTTTCCACTGATGATCAAGAGTTCAATAAGGCAAGTTTATAGCACAATTCAAGGTGCTTTACAATGACAGAGACATGCATCACAGAACTTTAAAATTTAACTATAAAATGATTTAAAAATAGACATTAAGTCACTAAAATAACAGAAATAAAACATACTTAAGCAGTCACGGTGTATTAAAAGTCAAGAAAGCAGATTGAACATCTAACAGAAAGCTGCAGTACACTATATGGTTTTCAGGTCTGATTTAAAAGAGCCGACAGTTTGAGCAGACCTCAGGTGTTCAGGAAGCTTGTTCCACAGGTGAAGAGCATAATAGATGAATGCTGCTTCACTATTTTTGGTTCTGGGAACAAACAGAAAACCTGCCTCTGATGACCTTTGGGCTCTGGATGCTTCATATGGAGCTAATAAATCCAGGATGTATTTTGGTCCAAGACCATTCAGTGCTTTGTAGACCAGGAGTAAGCGACAGCAGACAGTCAGGGTGGGCAGCCACACATCAAAGAGTGAGCACAGGCTCTCCTCAGGGCTGCATCCTCAGCCCTTTGCTTTTCAGCCTGCTCACCTTTGACTGCACTGCCAGATTCTGCAGCAACCACATCCTGAAGCTCGCAGATGACATGATGATGGTGGGCCTCATTAAGGACAACAGTGAGTCTGTGAAACAGCTGAGTTCATGGTGCAGTTCCCATAACCTGTCCCTCAGTGTGGGCAAGACCAGGGCGATTGTTATTGATTACAAGGAGGGCTGGCAAACAGGATCATGCATCACTATTCATCAGTGGGACTGCTGTGAAGAAGGTCAGCAGTGTGATGTATTTGGGGGTTCACATTGAGGATGACCTCACTTCAAATACTAACACCTCAGCAGTCCTCAAAAAAGCTCAGCAGCAGCTCCACTCCCTCTGCAGACTCAGGAAAACAGGCCTTCCCACCACACACCTCACCACCTTCTACAGGGCCACCATTGAATGCATCCTGACCTATGGCTTCACCACCTGGTTCGGGTGCTGCAGTGTGAAGGACAAAAAGCGGCAAAACGAACCGGTTATACAGCCAGCAAAAATCATTGGCACATCATTCCTCTGCCTGATGGCGCTACACCAGCAGCAACAGAGCCACCTCCATCATCATGGACCTGCCTCACAGCTCCCACCACATCTTCTCCCTTTTGCCATCAGGGACGAGAAACAACAGTATTAGCTGCAAAACCAGCAGGATGCTGAATATTCAATTAAAAAAATATATACAACTGTATTTGTCCCCAAGGGACAATTAAAATAGCTTATTTCCCCAGGCTGTAAGACTTATTAATGGACTGGCCCCCATTCCCACAAACACACCCACATTCACCCTTGACAGCTAGTCACCGGTCAAGTCAAGAGACTTAATGCACTTTAGAGAGGTTGAATTGTTTGAGAGATTGAATTTTTTTCAGATTTTATTGCTTTTGATTAGTTTATGACATCTATATTTTAATATATACTATTTATATTACACTGCACTCAATGATTGAGAAACAAAGTTTCAGTCTCTTGTGTTTGAAAATGCACAGTAAAAACAGCAATAAAAATCTTTGAACATTGTGAACTCTAACCTCTGACTAGCAGGAATCCAGATTCATGATTTGAGGACCACTGTAATATGGTCCATTTTCTTGGTGTTTGTTAGGACTCTGGCAGCAGCATTCTGGATCATCTGCAGCTGCTTGATCTTAGATGTCTTAACAATGGTTATTAACCACATTTTTTATTATTATGAATTACTGAACCTGTTTTGGACAAAAGCAAACATGCAATATTTTAGAGGTCATCACTTTTCCACATTATCAGGTGTTAATTTTATTGTATCCAGGGATATGGTAGGATGCCTCTGTGCTACTGAAAACAGAAAATTCTGCAGCGTATTTGGACACATCTGTGCCACAAACATCATAAGCAATTGCCAGAAAAGAGGAGTCAGGCTGCAGGACAGGGACAGATCTAAAGAGGTTATTCTATAGTGTAGCAGATTGCAAATGGTAAGCTGGGGAAGTCAGAGAACTAGTGTTAGCATGTCAATACTAAGTTAGACAGTAAGAAGTTTAATAGAAGAATGAAGGAAAACCAATTGACATCATGGGAGCATAACCAAATGCATTATCATCCACCAGGAGAACTAAACCTTTTAGAGGAAAGTGCAATAGAACAATTGCAACAAGTAATAAGGAGACATTTGCTGCACAATGACAGTGTCACCACAAGACTGTAGGATGAGAGAACGAAGGGGAAGTTTCAAGGAATTTTATCATCGAATTTAAGATCACAATACAGAACATGGGGCGAGTCAAAAACTGCAACGTAGACTGATACAATCGACACAGTTTTGGGTGGAAAAGCTGCCCCAGCAATGGCATGGACTGAGCAAAAGTTCACTTGCTGGAGGAGAAAGCTTCCTTTAAAGCAAAAATCAAACAGGCAACAGAGCTGTAAATAAAACATCTAATGCTAATGTTACCTGTAGGATACAAGCTTTTCAAAGTACTGGCATTCATGCATTCACAGAAACAGGCAGACAAATAAGGGAAAGATTTATTAAACCAAATAACTGAACCAATACAATAAATAGAGAACTGAATTAAGGGGAAGGAACCAAACCAAACCAAACTCTAAGAACACGCAAAACGGAGGTCTGGGGGGGGGGGGGGGTGCGCAGAACAGTCCATGAGGCTGACGCTGTTCGGAGGTTGCAGGTTTGGTGGAGACAGTTTCTATGATCCAACAGGGACTGACTGACTGAGCAGGGTTTAAATAATGAACAGGAGTTGTGAGCAGGTGAGCTGAGTGAGCTGATTACTGCAGCTGACACTCATTACAGTAATCAGCTGGGAGCAGAGTGCAGGCAGGTGAAGCATGGAGAGCAAGGGGCGAGTGAACAGGGAGAGAGAGACAGGCAGGTCAAAACAGATGAAACAAGAGGAATGAAAGAGAAGGAAAGAGGGAAAAGGAGGAAGGGCAAGAGCTAGAGCAGGGATCATGACAACTGTCTTGCCTGAAGGTAAATGAAATATAAATCTTATGTTCAACTTTGTTTGCCTTTAAGACTGGTGCTGACTGTCCAAATTGTAAACCAAAAAAATATGCCTGCAAGCACCTCTGAAGCTCAGCAAAAAAAACCCAAAAACTCTTATGTCTTGTTTCTCGACAGTGTTGTTTCGTGTGCGTGTGTAAGTGTGTGAATGAGAAACACATTGTAAAGCACTTTGTGAAAGGTTTAAAAGGTACAGACCATTTTGAGTGCTGAGGTAATTACCTGCTGGCTCTATGTTCCAGTGAGTGGACACGTATGAGGGGGACATTTACTTCCTTACATGTTTTGCCAGAAATAAGCTTATTTCACAGAATGCTGAATTACTGCATCAAGAAGTTAGGAATGTAGAATCATTGTGAGCTTTAGAAATGCTGATTGGCACCTTCCATTATCATTGCAAGAAAGTGAAAGCACAAATTTCTGAAAGTGCAGGTTTTCTTCCACCATTTGTCCATATGTAATTCCTAGTGCCTCACTGTTTTTTCTTACGGTGACTGCGATGATCACAGCGTGTGCCTTTGTAGAGCAGCATTTTGCTTCATGGCCGCTTTTTGTTGTATTTGCACCATTTCACACATTTCCACTCTAGGCTTCATGGACATGTAATTTACAAGAGGCACTGCACTATATTTTTAATGCATCCTTTTGAAGTCAGGCTTTTAACCACCCTGGATGTATTTTTTTTTTTTATATCACGATTACTGAAAGATGCATCTTTCTCTTTATTCCGAGCACACTCTATGAAACACAGTATCTTCTGTAAAGATGAGAAATGGATAACCTTTACCTTGAGATCAGACAACAACACATGGGAGTAGCATGTGCATGTTGTGAAACTACAGTTGTGAGTGCAGATATTACCTTGTGCAGAGAGACCTGGGCTGCTCTTGATTGGTAGTGGTAATGGCTTGATTCTCACCTAGGCTGAAAACGTAAACAGGCTGAGCCGTGAACTGTCAACCCGAAACTCTGTGATTATTTTTGAAAGGAATCAGAGGTGGAAAAATTCAATATTAAGCGGACCAGCTAATGTGCTCCCACCTACAAAGCTTTCATTAAACTGCATAAAGATTGTGCCCTAATATATACCGGAGAAGTGTGGTGAACCTCTTCATATGCTGCTTTAAAGTGCAAGGAATGCAAGGGCTTATTTCAGCTTGTTAAGGCAGTTGTAGCATTCCCACTGCCATTTGGGTTCAGTGGTATTTCATGGTCTGGATGTGTGAAAAGCTTTCCTCTAATTTATTCTCACCACAGCAATCAAAGCTCACACTCATCAAAAGGGTTTCTACTGCTTACTAATCACACTTCCTCCCTCTGCTCTGTGGTAGGGTCATCTCAAAAACATGATCCGGAGACAGAAGGGCTCTGAAATTTCTCCCATTAATCAGTAGAGGTTATTGTAGCAGATACTTCAGCCTAAATTAAAAGTGGATCACAAGACCAGGGCTCGATGATGCAGATACAGTCGGATAATTAGCATGTTAGGTTAAATTTCACCTTCATCTTACTGTTTCCCTGCAGACACAAGCTGAAGAAAGCCTCCTGACTTCTTATTAGAATACAGGTGTCACACTCCCTCCTGTGCCAGTGATCAGACTTGGCTAATTAGGAACAGCTGGGAAGAAACACAGCTGAGCTGGATGACAATCAGGACCCATCAGCTCAGCATAAAAGCCTGGCTCTCCTCAGCTTCCTTTGCTGGATCATTGTGACTGACTCTGCTCTCCATACTCCACACTCTGCACACTAGATGCTACAAGCTACTCGCCGTTTTCATTCCCTTCACCGTCTGGACTCTGTTCATGCTTCATGCCGGATGTACATCACTCTCTGACCGTACGCTACACGCCATATGCCACACTCTGTCTCCCAAACCCTGGACTGCTGTGAGTTACCTTCCCCTCGTGTTTAATTTAGTTTATTAATCCTCCACGGCCATCTGGACCGTCGCCCTTTGTTTAGTTTTGGTTTAGTTTTTATTGTCCGGTTAATTTCTCTGTGCCTCCCACTAGGAGTGTTTTCTGTTTGTACTTGTATTCCTTATATTTTTGTATATTAAATCCCAATTAATTCACCTGCCTGCCTGTTTTTGCCTGTTGCTTGGGTTCACATCATCAGATCGTGACAACAGGTGCACTGTAGGAGGATCATCAAGATGCTGACAAACCAAGATTTTGAGAAATTTTGCTTTACAAACTGAATTCTTGTGCCATTTCATGTGTATTAGACTTTGAAGCCTTACTGTGTATAGGTGATGCACTCCACTCCTTCACTCAATACAAACTCGGCACTGCAGGAGACCACAAGGCGCTTCGTTCCATTGTATTTGTGCTGAAAATGTCAAATGCTCATTTATCACTGTAAGGGTCCAGCTCATGCGCCACAGTCACATTGTCTTCTTGCAAAGAACCAGTTGTCCATTAGAGGAAAAACTAATGGAAACACTTAATTCTGCAGTGTTCCATGCTCCCTTCGAGATGCAGTTGAAACGCGTTTCTTTTTCATGAATAAGCTCTTCAAAGAAATCGCCACCATTGCTGCAAGGCTTCTGAGTCTGAATGGACAGAAGCGTTTTCTCTCTCCGTGGATTATTTTAAACACCATAAGAGTGAACTAATTATGAGTCCTGTATTTGCTTTAAAATGTTTAAGAAAGATTATGTGCTGGAAGCAGAGTGAAATAGCACTGCTGTCACTCTGTACGCTGTGTCCAAGGTTAAAACACCTCACACATAAAGAGTTAACGAATGCAGCAGCAATAGAAGTAAAAATAAAAGCGAGGATGAAGAGAGAGGAAAGTCACACACGGAAGTGATGAAATCTATAATGAATAGTAGAGATCAAGGTTGGGGGTGATTCTCATCTTTGACAAGATAAAAGGCAGGATTCAGTCCGTTTCTGACTTTAATAACGTTGCTTTTCAATACTAATGACTTTCTCTGCAAAAGCCAAGAAAGTACAAGATCTTACCTTATTGTTACGACATATGTGCTGATTGAGGATCATTATTATTTCTGATTTGTTATATATTTTCAAAGAAGGCAATTTTTCTCAGTGTTGGATCACGGTGACATCAGCGGTGACTCTTAAGCCCTCAGACACTGTATCGTTCTAGTACGCTTCATTACATGTGATATCTGTAGTACTCATCGCTGTAGCGGCATGTTCAGGTCAGGGGGCCTTCCCTCTCTGCAGGGGCCTCACCTGCTGTCTTTTAATGTGGACTCCTGACATACATGTTGTATTTCCTCAGTGTGGAAAAATCCAGCTTTAGCCGCTGTGCATTTGCATGTAGTACTTCTTCAGCACCTCCTTCACCATTTCCTTTGCCTCACATGTTTCTCGTGACTTGAGACCAACTTCCTGAGCTGCGAGGATCTCAAGGGCCCAGATATCCATCTTAAAGATACCAGTGTATCTACTATAAATAAAGAAACTGAACAAGCTCCTTGCCCGGAATAATCATGTCATCTTATTAAGTTGTTTATCTATTTGTTATTACGAAACCGCCTTGTTTTCTCGTCCGCTGTAGCCATAGCAGAGTAAGTTTACACTGTGAAAGGTTAAAGCCTGCATTTCCTACTCGGCCACTGGAGCCCCCTTGAATGTTTAATTGCGCTGAGTTGTTGCCGAGGTCATGCCGTCCTCATAGATCACATTTCCAGCCCGCCACGGCTTCACTGTGCTACATGTCGCCTCACTGTGTGGGTGCCCTCACACAGTTATTCCTTGTGGCATTCCGGACCTGTCCCAAGGATCCACTACAAGCTGCACTAAATCACTCCCTGAAGGAGACCACCCTGCGTGAGAACCTTTAAAGAGAACTCTCCTAAACAGTAACCTGTGAGAAAGTGACAAATATACTTTATGGAAAATAACAACCACTGAATGAATGCAAAGTATGTTCTTCCTTGTGAAGGTTGTGATGCCCCAATTATTATACAACTTTACCTCCTTTTTACTGTCATTTCCAAATGTTTAACATTAATTATTGACATATTGCACTTATTATTCACATCACTCACTTCAGTTGCATTATTACTGCTGTAAATGTTGGATTTACAGCACCCCAGATGTTTAAAATCTATATCAGAAGAGTTCACGTCGTACCACTGTAAACATAAACAGCGGGGCGTGTCACTAAGCAAAGAGCTTAATTACAGACAAACACACGGCCCTTCCCTCCAGATAGGGCATGCAAATATAGCCCACTGCCAGCTGCTACTGCACACACAGGACTACATCTCTCAAGATTATAAACAAATATTATGATAACAAGTCACACAAAGACAGAAATATCAAAAAAGCACATATTTCAATCAGTGTTTGTATTTTAAACTGGGAAAACATGACATAAAGGGATCTGTGTGGACATCAAGAGCAGCCATACATATTAAGAAGTTATAAAAGTGAAGTGTATTTTCATTCGGGGAAGGAACCAAACCAGTTGGTATTGAGCCCAGTGTGACGGGAAATAGCAGGTCAGTATCAAGTAGCTGTGCGTTCGTCTAAACTGTCTCTAGCTTATGTGTTTATGTGAGTAAGCCTGGAAGGAGGCACCAGCTGAGAACAGCAGGGGGGCTTCTTAGAGGGAATAGTGTAGCTGCATTTAAACTAAATTCCTGGTTTCACTTTTTTTTCCAACTGAATTTAACTTTGAGGAAAAATATTCATCTAAAAACTGAGTTTAAAGCCAGAAACCCCACAGCGACTACAAAAGCCGGCAGAAAGTAAAGGCAGGTCAGTAAAGTTACTTCAGCCTTGCAGCAAATATAGCCAAGAAGAGGCTTCACACTGATTCAAAAGAAGAAGAAAAATCCAGTTCCAAAGCCTCTTACCTTTTCCACATTCTTATTCAAACTGGCCATTTCTGCTTCAAGCTCCTGTCCATCCAGAAGCGGGGCTCGTGTCCCGGCTTCATGAAAACAGGAATTCAACTGTTGATCAAAGCGGATATGGAAAGCAAGATGCCTACTTTTCAGCCCCTCTCCTCAAGTTCAAAGTGTATTACTGTTGGCGTGTGTATCGCCCTGCGGATTTCCTTTTATAGACACATAATAGCCACAAATAGCTTGCAGACAGCAGCCTGTCTGTTGGCCACCAGCAACAATGTTCACGCCAGAAGCTACAAGCAACACACATTCAAGGCACAACAGCCGTAATTGTTCCATTTTACAACCACTTCTTCCTCACTTTTCTGTGAATGAGTTTTGTATTCCTCCTCGGCATGAATCCTTTTTGCAACACAGCCACATCATGGCAAACATCATGCATAAAACATGACAAATTCCTTGGTCATCTGAGGACAGATCACAAAAAAATGATGAGATGCTGATGTAATTGATGGACAGAGGAAGAAAATAAGCATCAGAAAATAATAATAATTTCTCTTCCAGGGAAGGTGATAATTACCTTATTATGAAACTCATTTATATACAATCTATGCATTGCAATCATCACATGAAAAATTCATGAAAGGCTGATTTTCCACTTGGTGATGGCAGAGAATAGAAAATTAATAAAGGCTCAGTGTAGCAAAGCCCACATTGAGGGCACTTTTAAATACAGAACAATGTCTTCAAATTTGTTTAAACAGTATCAGAAGTCCCTTCATCCTCCTGATATTTGAATCCCCGTCCAGCCAGCAGACGGATCTCAGAGACTTCTCAGCGCGTTTTCAGAAATGACTTATTGGGCAGCTTGAAACAAATTCATTTACTCGTTTGTTTGGCGCTACATCGGCTTCTCTGTTCCCTTATCAGTGACTGAAAGCAGACCTCCAGAGTGGATGATAATCCTTTTCGTACACTACATTCTTCATTCCTGTCACAGCTGTTCTTGTCTGTTTCCACCAGCCTGTGTCCCTCCCCCCTGTCTGTCTGTCTTAATATGACAAAGCATATTTCATCTCTGCAGCCAGGTCCTCTTTATGTCACTTCTGATGTTGCACAGAAAAATTGTGCATTCATATTCATCCGGAGGGTTTCGGGATGTAAAGCGTCTCACAAATGCCTGATGTAAAAATATATAACAATTCCTTTGAACATCACAATATTAGCAGCAACAGGACTTAAATTAGTTTTAAACTGTCGATTCATATCTAGCATGTATGTAAATAGCAGAAAGTCACATCTAAGAATGTAACATAAGACATTCACTATTAGCTCTTATCCTCATGAAAAGTCCCTGATACCAAAGCACAACAAGACAGTCTGCTAAAAGACTTTTCTTCAGGACTGGGGTTTGTGTCCTTTGTGGGGCCATTATTTCTAGATTTTATGTTTTATTTTCACTCGCTGCTTGCTTAGAGAAAAGCATCAAAACTGCATTTTGTGACATGTTTGATGCAAATACACACCGAGATCAACAAGTGAATCTATCGTGGCTTCACATAGAATTACAGATGAACTTTTTTATGACTTCTTTTAGCTTTTATCTGGTGTTTGTTAAGGAGATGAATGTATTTTAGGTTTATGAAAGAGTAAATGACAAAACTGTAAAGGCTTGAGAGAGCATGACTGATCGAAACAATGATTTTTTTTTACTATTCTTCTAATTTCGATGCAACAGCAGCAAGGGACACTTATGTTTGGTGGCATCATTGTAGCTCAGTCAGTATAACTTGAGAAACAGCATGCAAATATTCAAAACACAAACAAATTGAGAAAATATATTTGACAATTTGGTAATAAATGTGCATCATTTAGAAATGAAATGCCGAAAATACAGAAAAGTCAACTAAATACAACCAAAGATTCAACTGATGGTCCATCAGTGATTTGGAAAAATGAACTAACATGCAAGTTTTCAGTTTATATATTTGTTTAAGAATTCTTTTTCTGAGTTAAAAGTTGTTGTTTTAACCCTCTGAACCCCAAAACTGCCAATTTAATTAGGCAGAATTTGTAAAAACAGGAAGAATCGTTTTATCTTCACCTTTCCGATGGTCCTTGAATGTGTCAGCCATTTTCAATCAATAAATTGAATTAGAAGCCTACTTTCTCTATAAATGAAATTGTATAGATACTTTAAATGCATGCATATTATTTGCTGAATTCCAGCACGTATCAAAAAATGTAGGCCGGTTGTAAAAAAAAAAAAAAAAAGTTCTCAGAGCCCCAGTTTTATTACAGAGTCATTCAAATCTATGTTCATTCTCCTCAGGGTCTCCTGCTGTCTCACATGGCTGCCTCTTGAGACAGACTAAGTCTCACAGTGTAAGCCTGCCAGTAATTGACTCCGAATTGAATTTGGCACACAGGATGGGCTTTCCAACAAGTTGTGTCCCCAGAGGATTATCTCCCACTAGTTGTCACATATAGCACAAGCTGCCGTATCATTTTTATGTGGACAAGAGTAAACACACAGAGGGAGGATACGATAGCACCGACACTTGTGGAACATTGTGCAATCCAGTACAACGCCATCGCCTATCACAACCTCGAAATATCTAAATAAAGCTTTTTGCAGACATATTTATGCGCACTTGCAGTCAGCTGCTGGTGTTTATCTTCTGCACGTAGTATAAACACCAACATGGATCTATCTGGAAGAAAAGAGAAGCCTCTTGGAACAATATATTTGCACTTTATTCAGAAAATGAACACTGAACAATTAACTGAATATAAAAGCCGCCACATAATACAAGGCAGGTGTACATCTATAGTTTGCACATTCTAAGCTTTGGAAGCTCCTGTGTGATGCCTGATGTCTGTCTTTTGAGAGTATGATCTCATACGTTGGCATTTAGCTGGTACCGCTGAGGCGTGTGAAGATGTGAAGCAGAGATCAGTTTGTCTCAGGAGGCTGCAGGTTGCAGACTCCCTGCTGTGATCTCTGTTCAGCCATGTGGCATTTTATCTCGGTACAGACTATAAAAAGTTTAAGGGCTTCACGCTGTCACGGGTGGAGACACTATGTGCCAGCACATGCATAACCTACACACAGCATTGTGAAGCAGAGGTAGCCAGCATCAGTCATTGTTTAATTGGTTGTATTTGATTTTCATTTGGACGTTAGTGTGCTTTATGTTCTCTAATAAGAAGAACTTGTCTTTATGTTCTCCCTCCTTGCAAATGGCTTTAATATAATTTCATTCTATTAGCAGCAATTTGATCTGACAGGCAAAAAGCTTTGCAGTAAAAAAACAAACACATTCCAACAGTTTGATTTACAATAATCCTCCACAGTAACATCACTGAAAATGCCTCAGAAAACAATGAGCTGGATAGTAGCAGTGCGAGTCCTTCATCCATGTAGCTCTGAGCTGTGGTCAGAGTGGGTAGAAAGCACTGTCAAAACAGTCAGAGTGCACATGCTTATCAGGACTGTCAGCGTCATGTAACGGATCTCTGCTGGAGCTCTGCGTCAAGAGCTCCACATCTTCATCTGAGGTAGAGGGATGTGTGAGGATGATCCGAGGGATCTGGCAGATGATTGGCAGAGAAGGAAACGGGATTGAGGAGAAAAATGAGCAAACTGTGAAGTGATCTAATGAGTAGGCGATCATTTTGTGCATTTCTCAAATGTTTTTGTTTTTTACACATTGTTCTTATTTCAGGAGAAGCTAAAGATGAGGTGACTTCAGGATAAGAAAGCATGTTAGATTGTGTATAATAATGTGGGATAAGAAATCTGCTTACTGTCGTTGAATGTTGCCCCACTTGAAGTGAATCCTTTTTTGTCGACATGGTCCTATTCAGGTCACTCCCCAAATCAGACTGAAAAAAGAACAAAACAACTGTGTCAGGCTGACTAAAAGGGTGCTGTGTCCATACGTGGCTTCTGGCACATTGCAAAACAGTGGAGAAATTTTTAAATGTTTGTTCTGTTAGTGCTGTGTTTCGAGTAAACAACCCACAATGCCGTTGCCATTGCAGACGACCGGCTCAGACTTCTTGGACACACTGAGCTCTGCGTTCTCCATCTTGGGCTTTTTGCCCCTGAGACCTCCTCGGTCCTGGCTGCTCAGCTGTCTTCCTGTCACGTCCTGAGGATCTTGAGGTGCATCCAGGTCACGCACCTCTCGAGGTAATACCCTCTCTCTGAGTACTTTCATCTTGATGCAGCTCCCAGCGTTTCTGAGGGCGCTGACAGCCTCATGGTGGGTCGCCCCCTGCATGTCGAGCCCGTTCACCTGGATGGTCACATTATAAGTTATGTTCTGAATTTCTATTTTCTTTCATACATTTGGTCCTATCTCTGAACAGAGTGGAGGTTCCAGCTGTGTCCTCTGTTGGTCTTATGCTGCCCCTTAGTGGTCCAAAGAAGAACTCCAGAATGGAGTACTTGAGATTTATAAAAAAAATATTCTAATAAATGACATAAATGTAATTTCCCTTCAGTTATCATGTTACACATGCTGGTTTCCATTTTGTTTAGCAGTAAATGAATCAGAAACTAAGAACGATGATTATAAATATAAGAAAAATTACTTCCTTCCTACCTCCAGCAATCTATCTCCCACATGGACTCCAGCCTTTTCTGATGGCCCACCTGAAGCTACTCGGGAAATAAAAATTCCCTGAAAGTAAAAATAAAAACATAACAGCCTGGATGAAAGTTGCATTAAGATGTAGTTGAAGCTTGTAAATCTCAGTTTGATGAAACTAAAGCAACCAAGGCTGCTGCTTCACTTCATGTTCATTCGGACATCTAATTAATGAACAATGTTGCAAAAGGTCAAGCAGTGCCAGCTTCTTCTGCACCTGCACTCACCTCATCGTGGTCTTTGTAAGGCAGAGAGCCTTTTCCACCAGCAATGCTGATTCCCAAACTACCTTTCTGGGTAGACACTTTGATCTGTAACTAAGAGAAAATGGTTTCACTTCGCATTAGAGGCCTGATTGGAGCAAAACACCAAAACATTAACAACTAGGATTTTCTTTTTAAAGCTGATTGACACAATCAATACACTTCCTCACAGTGGTTATAGCAACCCCCCAGAAGTAATTTGGCAATTAAGGCACAGCGTGAAGTTACTCTTAATGGCACTTTGGAGACGAGTGGTTCCTGAGGAAGGGTCTTCTCTGTCACCGCTGAAGATTTCAGATGCCCTGTGATGGATGGGGTCTTTTTGTCTCCATGGAGACCAGGCCCTGCATTAAGACCTCTGTGATGCAGAAAATTCCTGCCTTCTTTGACTTCACCTCTCTGATGGCGAAATCGAAGTGGTGAGGCGTCAATATGCGACAGCTGGCCTGCGCCATCCTGGTGATAAGAAATAATTTGATGCTTTTACTGTCCGTCTGCGAGATACATCAGGGAAGCTTAATATTATTTTTTTTTTTTCCACAGGGTGTTATCAGTATGACAGACTGTCAAAGGAGGAAACATTCAGTTCAACAGATTTCCAATAGAGCTTCTTGGTATGTTACGTACAAACACAACTTTGGAATAAGTGGAAACTGGAAGATGAGCATCTTCATATCAAAGGAAACCAAAAGAAGCAACATGAAGTGACTAAGAAATCTAAATTGGAAAACAGACCTCCTTAGGATGTTCACTTTTCTCTGTGATCTTCTCTATGCTGGAGCAGCGAGCACACACAGTGCTGCTGACTGGAAACACTTGAGGTCCACCCTGCAGACGCTCTCTGTTTGTCACCCATCTGAAGCCTGGGATGACCCAGTTTTGGCAACTGGTCCTGAGGGACGGGTTAGTAGGAGGCTTTCTACACTCCTGGAGACAGTCAAAACACACCACCTGTTGCTGAAAATGACTTCTAATCTTCAAGGAAATAACCAGTGACAGTGATGCATCATTGGTGAATCTAAGTGTGCACTCCTCAGCTGGCAAAGTGGGAGGAGTGATGCGATTCCTGGAACAAATCTAATGATTACCAGGAGAGTAGCTGTAAAACTGTGGCGTTAAGACACTAATAAAATCCTGCTCCAAGATTCATAATGCATGCTCATTTTGTGCACCAGGGGGTATCAAAACAGTGATTACTTCAGAGTGTAATTGCTTTCTCGCTTAGATTGTTGAAAGGACCTGAAAAAGCCACCAAAACAGAAACAGTTTCTCCACCTTAATCAGTTTGAGTCTCTTTGTCTCCCTTCTGCCGAAATTTGGTTCTTCAGTGAATATATCACTGAATGAGAGGCAAAGAGAGCAAAGGAAGATGACATGCTTGAGATGCATTGTAGTGTCACTGAAGGAGCTCCTCCTTAAAACTAGTGGAAGACTACCTTAAGCAAAACTACATTTGTTAGTTTTAAAAGCTGGCACTTTCTCAGTGAGTCAGCGTTTAAATTTTTAGCAGTTTGTAAGTGAAATTAATTTATTGCAACACCAAATATAGCACACATGTCCTCATATGGTTAATCAAATACTAAAATGCATGAATATTAGCATGAGTGTTACAAACTGCAACAGTTCATCACCATCATGTGCATGAGTTTCTTACATCTGTAGCTCTAGTTTCACTGTGAATGTGAACACATTAGATACATATGCATTATAGTGAAACCATGCCAGCATCGGTACAGCATGCAGCACGTGCAGGGTAGATGAGTGGCATGCTGGCAGAGCATTCAGAAACATCATGCACTGTTGGACAGACAGAACAAGCAACGACAGGGTCAGGAAATGGAACCGGTTTTATTACCTCAAAATGAGCCAGGTTAAGTCTGAGCTTCCTGCATATGATTTTTTGGATATAGAGATAACAAAAATCCCACAAAATATGAGCTAAAATTTTTAAAATCTGACAATAAAATAAAGGTAAACTCAGCTGAGATGAAATCAAGCCAGAAAAAAGTGATTTTCTCAACTAAACAGGTTGACTTATAAAATTAAAGGAACAAACATGTTGTTTAGTGTTGCACTTATTTTATTGATCAGTGGTTAAAAAGTCATCCAGACCTCGAGGCTCAGTGCCTGTCTAAGATCCGTTTTGTGCAGTTTGATCAGAAAATAATTAAAAACATAAAACCAACACTTGAACCAATTTCCCTGGTCCACTTTTTGCAATCGATTTAAAAACAAAATAATACAATTTATCATGTACCATATAAAAGAATAAGATTTGAGCAACGCTGAGAAGTGCATTAAAGTGGAACTTGAACAACTGCCTTTTTACAGGATGCCATCCTCGTGGTGCGAACCACATCCTCACCAAACCTCCGATGATTATTCTATACAGTACTCTTCGTTAAAGGAAAAGAAACCTTAAAAAAATACAGCTGTTTTTGGCATCTATTTGAAAAACATTGCAAAGCAGTGAAGCACAGCACATATAAATAAGACAGCAATGTTACCTCTGCATAATTATATTGCAGATGAGTAATTAAAGTTTGATGTGCAGCACTTAAACCCAAACTTAACTAATTAGTCGTATCTATTACGTATCCAAAAGTAGGTCTAGGTGTGTTACAGGTGAAAAACAACAGGTTCCTAAGCGACCCACTCAATCAATAGAAATTCTATGGATTGCATAAGACATTAGTGACTGTGGTTTGTTCATGGTTTAGATTTTTTTTTTTAAAGAAAAGAAAAATGTACCAAGTTTGAAAAAGAAAAAAGTTTAAAAATCTGTAATGGATTAAGAAATTTGCTATACATTTGTATTTACATCTGAGCTGCCAAAAAATATAAAAGTATCAATATTCACAAGAGGCTGTACAATAATCCTTAATCAGTAGGTCCAAAATCTCCTGCTTTTGTTTGCCCAAAATGTAAAAAGTATTCACCCAGTGTTTTAAAAAAAAAAGATATAGAACAAATATATAATACACTTAAGAAGGTTTGACCATATTATAAAGACTTATAATAGTGCAACTACCTAATGTATATGTTTTTTAAAAGATTCCTTTAAAAAGTAATAAACCTTTAAAATATCTTTTAAAAAGGACCGTCTCTGTGCAGATCATTCCTGTGGACATGTATTAAAAAGAGGAAGGCACAGTGGCCCTGGTAGACTGAGCATGTTTTACACAGGAGATGGAATAAGGTTATAGGCGTCCCAGGGTTTAATCAAAGGAGGGGTAGGCCACACCGGGGTTTGTGGGTAAAATTAAAAAAAGGGGCTGCGGGGTTGTGCAGGACAACACGGCGAGACACAGGAGGTAAAAAACATTTCTGAGGTAAAGGTCACACAGACGTGGTCACTCTGTCTGCAGCGTTATTGACCTCGTTTTTGTTGGAGTCCAGGCCTTTGGCAGCGTTCAGGTCGTTGCGGACGTTCTCTGCCGTTTTCTTCATTGTTTTCAGCTCACCGGGATGCGGCGTGGCGCGTCGAAGTAGTGTTCCCTGTGTGGAGCGCACAGATTCAAATTAATGCCACATTTAATAACTATGCTGCAGCATTATTAACTGTTTCGATGCTAGTGGTCAGCTTAGAAAAGGCAAAGAGAGTTAAAGAACAAGGACATTTCAGAACAGATCATCATCCTCACAATTGTCTGGCACTGACAAGTGCATATAACAGAAAATTGTTAGAAGTTGTTGGAGGTTTAAGATAAAAGCTTCAAGAAAACACTACTGCCATTCTTCTACGTGGTGGAAACTTTAAGACCAATTTGAAACCAATAAAAAAGATTGCTTGGGTTACGATGTTGTCAGGTTACCTGTTGTGCTTCAGTGCAACTTAAACTCAGCAACTGTTTACATTTGTGTGCATCTCTGCGACTCCCTGTGCTTACAAAATTCCGTAGAACAGAATAAAGTTGTTCTGAAGTACATGTTATTTCAGTTTTTGTCGTCAGGCCATTGAACAAGTATGAAACAATGACTGAAACAAAGACTCTTAAGACTACACATTAACCAACAGTCACTTCATCATCATATCCAAACCACAATTCTGCACCACTCAACTACTATTTCTTACTATTATTTCCATGCTAAATGTTCGCTTAGAAAGAAAGTTAGAAACGGCAGAATGTATAACTCTGGTGTTGTCAAATTTTTTGTTCCATGCTGTCTATCACAGATGCAGAGAGAGCTTTCTTCCTGAATGGGCTGCATTTAGAGCTACAGCTCCTGAAATAGCTTGTTTAGAGCATAACTTAAACTAAAGGTCACACAGTCAATATAAAATGAATCAACTTTTGGTATCTTCAGCTGAAATATTAATGTGAGACTTTCATTAATTTGCTGAAAAAGGCACCATATGGGAACTTTAAATAAGCTTGATAGCAGGAAGTTGGCCAAATGTAGCTTTTGATCTCATTACAGTTTAATTGTGAGGGAGGAAACTGTTTGGGTCTGTGGATGTCAGTCTGCCACTAATTTTCGTCTGAACCAACTCAAATGCAATTTATTATAAACCTTTTTTTGTAGCACCTTAGCGTGCTGATGTTCCCATTTAGTTCCAAACAAAGCTGTGCAAACATAAAGCCTCACAGAGCCCCTAACTGGCTGTGGGTTAATCTCGTTTCACTAATATATAATACATGAAAGGATAAAGACGACACAGTATACCCTACAACTACCTTGACGCTCAGCTATGTGATTCAGAAACAATAATGAAGGCTTATAGTACAGAGGAATAAGCTATGTCAGGTTCCAATGAAAATACTTTGTAAAAGCAGTTAATTACCGGTTTGTTTTGGATTTATTGACTAATGGCTTCTGACACCATGCGTCACATTGTCCCCTTTGAGTGTGCTGCTCTCACCTTGTCGTCATCCTCCTCCTCCTCCTCATCATCCAGGAAGTGAATGGCACTGATCCTGTTCGTGGCTTTGTTGTCCCACGTGTCATCTGCCATGTCGTTCACCAGACTCTCCAGGGCTCCACAGCGGGCCAGGTTATCATAGCCTGGCGTTGTTTTAAAGAGAGGCAACATATTTTGCGATCATAAGCGGAGTTCACGCACACATAAAAATGCTCAGATAAAATGATCAGTAAATGCAAAGTAAGTATTTCAGCAAATTAAAATCAACATGATGGTTATGATTGCTTCCCTTCAATCTAACAACTCAAGAAATGGAAGCTGTCACATGACGCAGCGCTAATAAGAGAGAGCCTGAAACTGCCAGATCACAGTTTCAAATCCCAGCTTAGTCACAGGCTTACAGCAACCCAATCTTCCCTGCCCCCAACCTCAGTCTCACCCGCCTGACCTCCACCGGTTTTACATCTGCGTTTCTCCTTCAAGGCAGAGACAGCACATCACACAACAAATGAATAAATCTGCCATTTTTCTGAGGGAGAAACAAACGTATATTCAAATGCAAAAAAATAGAGACAAGCAAGTAAGAAGAATTTTGCAGTGAATCATAAATACTCCACTGATCTGCACGCAAATCTGTGTCTGAAAGCACGAGACAAAATTACAATAAACTGTCGTATCAGGCAGGGATAGAGGCGGCCCTTGGTCACATCTCTATACCCAGTGAGTGAGCTTTTAATGGCAGTGGGCCAGCCGCTGCTAAGCCTCTTTAGCCGTCCAATCCACCGCATTTCTGAAAAACATAACCAAGGAGGGCCTCAAGGGACTGGAGAGGGCCTGATCTGTTATAGGCGCTGTGATCCTTACAGGACCTGGTAATTGACAGATACTGTGGGGGAAGGATCACACGGCGCAGAACACACTGTGCTTCCCCCAGTAGATCATGTGATAATGTCATCAAAATCACTGGGCACTAAATACTCGGAGACGATGTGAGGTGACGAACTTGTGAGGAGTATTACTCAAATGTCACAGGGCTGGCACCAAATCACTTCGCTCCAGAAGGGGCCTGTCGCTTTAAGAGCATGGAGACAATGACCTACTCACATTTACGTACAAATAGTAGACATGCAAAGAAACACATCAGCTAAATTTCAATTAAGCAGTTTGGTGTAAGAAAAATGCCCAGGCAAGGGTATTGAATAGCACTGGATTATCTTCCGTTTGAGAATAAACATTACCTTTTTTGTCTGAATCAAATGGCTGTTGAGGCAGCAGCACACAAGTGAGCACTTTCTCGCCTGATTCGGGATCCTCGTCGGTCTGAAAGGTGAGCAGCGGCTGGGACTGGTTCTCCGACAACCACAGGGCCTTCAGTCGTAGTGTGATCAGCGACATGGGTAAGTGGGTGAGCCTGAACACAAAGAGCGGATAAATCATTGCGGCAGCCCGCCAGATACCTGCTGGTTCTTATTTCCAAAACATACACACATGGCTGTGGTCTCACTGGGGATGTGTCACATTAGGATGAGGCACGTGGCAGATGTTTTGTCTGTGTGGAGGAGGGGAAACACTCTCCAGACACAGAGGTGGACATGTCTGTGTGTGACTTAAACAGCAGACATTTTTGTGTGAAGACAAAGCTCAGATGAAAACAGGTACGGGCAGAGAAACAAACCCAAACAACCTCAGTCTAAGGAGATCAAAATATCAGAACGATCTTTAGACCAGACAGTAGAGAGCAAGTCAGGCATAATAAAAATTCTTACGGACTGTTTCCACTGATAAGATGGTGTGTACTGCTGCACCAGCAGGTGAGACGAGCGGTGGTGAGCGTACCTGTTTCCAGAGACATCGAGGACATGCAGCTCTGTGGCCTGTGACAGCTCTGGCGGTATTCTCGTCAGTCTGTTCTCTCGTACGCAGAAGACATTCAGACCACTGCAGCCCCCAATCTAAATAACAGGAGAGACAACATGAAGCTGCATGCCAATATAAAGACAGGGCCACTCATTGGCAAACACACAAAAGTTCCAGTTGTTCCTTATTTCTCTTTATAACATTACAAACACCATCTAATCAACAAAGAGTTCATCTGTTGTCAGCGTTTGAGCTCTTTGTCCCAGAATGTGTGGTCTTGATTGCAGAGCAACTACAGATCAATGGGATGTGGCAGATTGACCTAAAATTAGGAACAATTAGGCCTAGTAGCTAGGGATGTGCGCGACGAGTCGTTTAATCGTTTAACCGTCTACTCATTTATTAAACGTTTAGTATTTTACTAGTCGGTTAAACGCTGCATTAAGCATCATGCACCTTGTTCTTCGTGCGCCTGCCTCGGCTTCTTTGTAAACAGGCTGAGCGGCCAGGGAGAGAATTGCTCCTCCTCCCCTCCCCTCACATGCACACGTAGCGGGGGGCAGGGATACACAGTTTGGGGAAGAAAGTTTGGAAAGGTAATGTGGGAAGATGGCGACGCTCCCGCGTAACAAAATCAGCACCGTTTGGCAGTATTTTGACGCAGCAGATGACAACAAGGTCGCCTGTCGGCTGTGTAAGCAAAAACCAGTGTTGCCAACTTAGCGACTTTCTCGCTAAATGTAGCGACTTTCCAAAGCGTCCTAGTGACTTTTTTGTCAAAAGCGACTAGCGACAAATCTAGAGACTTTTTCCTGCCATTTTGGAGACTGACAGGAAAACTCGGATCATTCTGCAGTTACTGTCCTCAACGAGCAGCAGCTGCTGCTGCGAGCTTCTCCCCGTCCTGAAGCACAGGCTGTCAGTCAAGTACTCCCGCAGCAGTCCCAGTGTCTGAGTGAGTAGGGAAGACAGACGTCACTCCGCAGCCAGACGGCAGATGAATCGCGCATGCGCAAAGTCACTACAGATCCCATCCAGACTTACGGAGCGGAATATAAATTAAAATGTTTCTTCACTGTCATTATGTGGCTTTATAGACTCGTCGCAAATTTTTTTTTTTAGACTAGTCGGTTAGGAAATTAGTCGAAATTCCCATCCCTACTAGTAGCCAGACAAAACAAAGACTTGATGGGCCAGCTGTAATCTATTAATCTGCTCGGATTCAGACGCGAATGAGAGACGAGTACTGTTGGATTAATTCTACTAAAAAGGTGCAGGTTAAGCTCATCAGTTACACGAGTAAACATGATAGGTGCTTAACACAGCCACACGAGAGAATAGACGAAACGAGAGTCAGCGGCAAATAAGGACTGAGGTTTTCTGAATTCTGAGTTCAAATCTATTATTCAGTCTGTTCTCATGTAAGCACAGAGAAAAGGGTTACGGACAAGTAATCATCAGTGGAATCAATAAAACTGAGCCAGTGGTCAAGTTGCTCAGCAAAGCCCCAATCGATACTTGGGCCGCGGCTATACAGTGTTTGTTAGAGATGTCATGCAATGCTGGACTGAAAAAAAAACAAAAAAAAACAGTGACACCATGGATTCGTTACCCCGGCCAAGTGTGTTCAAACACTGCAGGCTTTGCATCGTTAAGACACAGAGGCATTGTACAAGCATTAAAGAAGCCTTTCAGATGAAGCTTTAAGCCAGGCGTGCCTTCACTTAAACAGACAAGAGGTTCGAGAAGAATGTCACATACAAGCACAATGTCCACACTCAGACACAGCTGAAGCTGAGCAAGCCAGAAGACCGAGCAGTAAAAATGAAATGACAGGACACAACGAGAGAACTGTGGAGCCAAAGTTTGAACTAATAGTTAAACTGGAGCTTTATGTTACTGTAATAGCAGACTAACATAAAGGCATTACATCAGTGAGCTCAGTCAGATTCTAAAATTTGAAAGTCATAAATGCAGTTTTGCTCTAACCTGCACCACCTATTGGTAAGATAAGTAGCAGCACTCAAGGCCTGTAGAGAGTACAACATGTCAGCGAGCGCCAGCTACAAATATAGAAAAAACAGCAGCTTATGTAATTTTGACACAAGTGTTGCAGGTGCTGTTTGTTCAGCGAGGAAAAGCTGGGAGGCTTATAGGATAGCGGACTAATTCCTGTGTTTGGTGCAACAATAAACTTGGGTGGATACAGGAGGTTGTTATAAAAGCCACACTGTTGGGTGCGTTTTCTGTTTGAGATTTAGGCTACCGGTTGCAGCAATCGGTTCTCCACGCATTTGAACTTTTCAGTGAAATGATTCAGTGTGGCGTATGAAACGTTTACCTCCTTAGGTAATGCTGTTAGCTGGTTTCTGTCACAGTTGAAGTTTGACAGTCGCTTCAACTTCCCGACACTTCTCGGCAAACTCTGCAAAAATAAGCAAACCAACACAATGATTCCACAGAGCAGCAACATGAGCCTGACACACTTTTCAACACATTAGAAGCTTAATAAAAAGGAGCATTTGCTTTTCATATTTGTCTCTTCACATCAGTTCTATTTTTAGATCAACTTATTACGATGTTTGGCCCAGTTGGACAATTTATCCACAAAATGAGAACAATAGAGTCAAATAAGTCCTCTGTGTGTCAACAGACTAGTGCAGTGCTCTCGTGCAGTGTGTCGCTCACACAGTTGTTTCATTTATAACCACACAAAACAGAGGTCAGACTGGCTAGCGTGCAATGTGTTGTCTGTTCCACTCTGTGTGTCACCACTGTGTCTCAGAGAGCATGTGCATCCAGACTAACCCATCCCAAGCCATTTGTCAGGACTTGAGTCCTCTGCATCTTTATTGAAAAGAAATGTGTGTTTCTTTTAAATCCATTGGTTGTACTGTTTTCAGCATAGCATAAAAAGCAGCTGATTGCTGTATGCTTATTGTGCAATTAAATATTATTGCAAAGTGTTTTTTTCCAACACCTGTGTGGTTATGATCCAGCTTAATAAGAGGAGCAAATAAATATACGGATCTGGTGCAATGAGGAAAATTATGCCATCCTATTCTATAATATTATGAAAGCCATCATGTGATCTGCTGCGACTTTAATATTAGCTGTAGTTTTATGCTGTCTACACAGAAACAGCTGAGAAAAATTAAATTTGTTCCATATTTATTTGTAAATATTCTATGTAAAATGAAAACATATGCACATCGACTGTCTGCACGCTGATGTTAGCTCTAGCTTTTTTTTAGCTGGATATCATGGGCCAGTTACAATCGCTGTAAAATATATAAACAATATTCCCATAGCATTTGTATTAAATTTCAACGACGACACATGCGGTTGAAAAAACTCACCTGTAGCTGGTTCTCTGTGAGCACAAGTTCAGTGAGACTTTCACAGTTGCCAATGCTCTCTGGAAGATACGTTAGCCTATTCTGATCAGCTTTCAATATGGAAAGCTTCTGTAGTTTTCCTGCACAGAAAAAAAAAACCCCGTAGATATATGTAAGATTTAATGTATAAATATACTGTTCATTTTCAACTGGTGGGCACTGACTAACAGGCTACTGAGGAAGCTACAAAATATATGCAGGTATCTTAAGGAAGTGATGCTTTTATGTAAACATTTAATGGTTATTTTCACTAAATGCATATTCGCTGGTTCAACCAATTTTTTTTTACATGTAAACATGCCAAAAAGCCAAATCAAAAAAAGGAAAAAGGCTGTATATCATAAGAAGCAACTCATTAGATATGATTGTACAAATTGCGTACAAGACAAGCTACAAGATAGCATTCTAATGCTAATAAAGAGCTAGAAGAATTCACGTGTACCAATGCTATGCGGTAGAGCATCAATGTTGTTCTGAGACACTAGCAGGTCAGTGAGTAACGACAGGCGTCCCAGCTCCTCCGGAAGTCGCTCCAGTTTGTTTTCCGATACATCCAGACACAAGAGGCTTTTCATGCTGCCCATCTCCTAAAATTCAGAGCAAAGACATGTGCTGTGCAAAGGTGTATGTTACAATAATACAACAGCAAAGACAAGCTAGGAAAAGAGAGCAAATTCAGTGCTGTTCATGTATTTGCCGCATTAAATCTTTATCTAACATGGTTACAAGACACGTTCAAGACTTTCCAGCATTTCCCAACTCATTAATGCACGCTGTAAATATATAACTCAAGGAAATTGAGACAATAACAGAATGCATACATAAATGGCATGATTAACTTACTGCAGGTATTTCAGCCAAGTGGTTTCCATCCAGCCACAAGTCCTTTAAGCTGATAAGACAGCCTATTGACTCTGGCTGTGTGGGAGGAAGAAATGTAGGAATTTCAGGAGCAGCAGCCGCCAGGAAAATAGAGAAAAAGGAGAGAACAAAAGAGAAATTCCAATATCAGTGACTTGCTTCTGATAATGTGTTGAATTTTTCAAATTCAAATTTCCTCCAATAGTTTTTATTCTTTCTGCAACAGGTGCTGCTTTTGGTCATAAAGGCCATTTTAAATTTGTCTAAAGTAAATTCAAAGATTTAAGCTGAGTTTTACTACAGTGTGTCTAATGCATGACTTCCTGAGCATGTGTATGTGTATTTAAAATGTCTCTACTACACTTTTCTTGACAGCCTGACTTCTCTTGATCTGTCTGCAAATCATTCACCATCAGATTTAAACCACTTACATAAGATTACAACTTAAAACCAAAGCTCAAAACAGATGGCCATCCTCCCATCTGCGTGATAAGAAGTGAAAGCCGTTCTCGAGGGATGCTAATCTACGCGGGCATTACAAGAGCAAGGAAATGGGAAAAGCGTCATTCTGCTCATTTCATGAACCGTGTGCCGTTCTCGTGAGTAAACAAGACCTAGAAAATAGCTCACCAGACTGTAGAGTTCATTATTGCCTAGGTCGAGTTCTTCAAGTCTGTGAAGCAGAGATAGTGACCTGCGGATGACGGAAGGAAAATTAAAATACAGAAAAGCAAAAACACAGAGGCTTTCTGTATGTTTTATTCATCATATCCTCTTTAAGACTTGAAATATGGCTTCTCTTGCAGTATGCATAGTGTACATATTCACAACAATAGCACAATCAGTTGACTACTTACTCTGGTAGGAATGTCAACACATTTTCTCTGAGCTCGAGTGATACCAAATTGGAGAGGCTGCAATGGCAGGAACAGAGAAAAATGAGTTTTAATGAGAGCTAAACATAGCTGTAAAAAAGTCTCCTTGCAATCAGATATGTGAGCATAGGAAGTACTTGGGAGGTGCGTCACTCTTATCAAGGCTGCAAAATCGTGGCACTGTAAACAACCGCTGCATTAAACGAAGAACAGAATGTCTACACGACCGATGCAGAGACCAAAGTACGACGTTGTCTTCTTGCTGCGATGCCTTTCGTTGGCTTTGTGCAGTACGTGTACCCAATTAATACAGGTTTTTATGACAACAGCTAGCCAGCACAGTACAAAGGCCATCTTGTTGATCAGTAGCCAGACTAAATAATTCAGACTTTATGTGGTATTAAGAGATGAAGCGGGGCGTCCGCATCTTTTTTTAACTTGTCCCTGATCTAAGCTAAGACGCATTACAAGTTAATTAGCTCAACTATTTATCTTTCTTTTAAATAGATTTAAAAGACTTGAGTTGCACTGTAGGGTCCATTCATAACAAGAGCAAAAATGTCACCCACGCAGCCTGAGCCGAGGAGATTAACTGAATCTTGAAGGGTACGTTTCAGCCAGTTCTTCATTGAGGCTATGTTTATACGAGGACCATCTTAACAGAAAACGCAAAAGTGGCGACTTGTCATTTCACATTTAGACGAGCGGTTTTGAAGGAAATCTGCGTATATACGGTGACTCTATAGTGTGTGGAATTCGATTGGATATGCATGCCAGGCAGCTGGGTGGTGCTGTGATAAAACTCTGCCATGTCTACGCGCATGCGTACTATCTCCCTTTTCGGATCTCCGCCGCGGTAAATGTTTATGAATGGAATCTGTACAGATTCTGTACGTTTGTTGGTACGACTCCTGTAGTGTACATAGAGCTGCCAGAGTTGCTTGAAGGTACGAAGGATGGAAATAATCACATATCTTTGTTTACTTCCTTGGACCGGCCGGCAAACCAAAGCACCGGCGCACGTATGTGACGTAATCGCGTACGCGACGTGGTCAGATCTTGGCAAAGTTTTGCGTTTTGCTGTTTAGACGGAAACGTAACGGCGGAGAGTTTTCAACTTTTCCACTCTGGAGGCCGGTTTCAAATTTTTGCGTTTTTAAGCCCCCAAAACGCCGTCCTCGTATAAACGATAGGGTGTTTTGTTGAAATATTTTGACATTTTTACCAGCAAGCGTCCTCGTGTAAACGGCCCCTTAGACTATATGAAATATCAGCTGAATGACAGGCTTACCGCGACAACATGGAATACAACTTTTCTTTAATCTTCGTGTTTTTCTTTTCCCACACCAGATCACTGAGCTAGAGATTAAAAGACAGCACAAAAATCTCCTGGGTTCCAGCACACTGTGTCTGAAATGTGGCTTCAGTGAGCAGCTAAATGATGAAAACCACCTAACTGCATCAAGTGTCTCAGGTTTCTGCGTGCTCCATTTTTTTCTCCTCAGAAGATAAACCACTGATGTCATTTAACCCTTCAGACATTTATCTTATCTATTTCTAAAACCCCGCAGCATGTTGTTCCAACTGTGTTATGGTTTTCATTACCTTCTTCCCTTGACAGAGAGCAGGCCTCAAGTTATTGCGTTATGCAAGATAAATATGGGGCGTATGTGGGGAACATGCTGTACCATGAAGCAATGGGAGTCAAAAGTGGTAACCTTAACAGACTTTGGGCACAATAAAAATATTGTAAATCATTTATATGCACAGTTTCCCAACATTTCTGTTCTACAGGTTGCAGGCTTTGTCTATGATCAGTCTGGCAGAGTAAACAAAAACAAAATATGAGAAAAAGTGGTCACCTAGTAGTCTACAAAAGCAGATCTCTGGAAGGAATCTGAGGTTTTCGAAGAGAAACCTTTCTGGGAGGGAACTGTAATCAATTCTGTGTATGAAATGGAGCGCATTGTTGCTAGGAAGCGTGTGGTTTGCAAGCAGGCAGACCACAAATCAGAAGTAATATTAGCAGCACTTCAAAAGCAACTAAAAACTTAATTCCTCAGTGACTTTTTGTGGTTTTCAGGGTTGGGATTTGATGCTTCCTTGAAGATTTTAATAGCAAAGTTTACCGGGATGCAGAATAATTTAGAACTAAGGAAAATGTGCAGTTCAGTTACATCCGTGATTCATCGCAGTGTGGATGTTCATCAGAAAATCTATGCAGTGCCTTGAGTCTTACTTGGGCTTTTTATTCAGCCGATACTTTTGTATTTTGTATACAACAATTTCCCTATGGGGATCAATAACGTATCTATCTATCTATTTTGTATAGCACCATGTTAACATCAGGACAAAACTGTCTATCTAAAGGTTACTCTGCACTGTTTTAGAGCCTACAGTCTTGGCCTATGACCACAACATTCAGCAAGTATTTTTTTAAATGTCACAGTCAGGCTTTCACCCATCATTCATGCATGTGTTAGATTTTAAAAAGTAATTTCGTGATCAAGAAGTAATATGAAGCCAAGGCAAATTATAGCTTGGCCAAATATCAGAAGGTATGAATTTTTTTCCACGTCTACAATAATGATTCCCCTGTAAGGGTCTAAATCCAGTTTAGCCTTGAATTCCCAACCTCCACTAAAACATCCCCTGTGGCACGACGACCTAAAAGCAAATACTTCTGTTATTAAATTCAATTATAACTGAACCCAACAAGAAAAGAGACCTCATAGGAATAAGAATGCTGGCAGACATGTCTCCACTGCCCCTGGATTATATGCCATTTTACAACAAGCCTTTTTTTTTTTACCTTTTATGAACAAAGACAATGCAGCCAAGGAGGGGACACTGATTGATGGGTCTGTAAAGAGTAATGTGGTTGGTATGAATCGCCCACTGCAGTGAGGAAGAGGACATTTAGGCAGAAATCGGGGGAAAAGACGGCAACAGAAATAAATGCACTTTGGCGTGCTATGTCCGTTTCTGTTGTTCAGAGTTTCCACTGCCTCGTTTCTGGACAGTGGGAGGTATACTAATGCTCTGGACACATTTTTTTTTGAGCGGATATGCAGACAAAAAAAAAAAAGAAAAAAAAGAAAAAAATGGAATCATCACAGATTTTGAAATAGTTTTTAGAAGGGTCAGTGCCATACCATATGTTAATTGGCTGTGTAGGCGGACTAATCATGCTCACAGGCTAAAAAAACAAAAAAAACATCACTTGTCAACCTAGCCAATTTGCCTGTAGGCAAAGAGTCCCTCGCACAAAGAAGTGCCACTCAAAGGAATGTTTTTAGCTCACTGCATTTAAAAGGAAAACGCTGCTGCCTATGCTTCATGCTTTGGTTGAGCAAAGCAATGTAGTGAAGAACGCGGTACTAAAACAACTGAAATTTGTGCCTTTTGGTTTTGGAATGCTAAAAAGAAAATCCAGCAAAGATTACAAAGACCAAAACAACCTGTGAGACTAGAAAAAGCAGACAAAGACAGCAACAGAAATGTATCAAGATCTGATTGGTAGGCTTGAATCATCATCCTTCAAACCATTTGTTTACCTTTTAATCAAGGTAGCACCAGACACTCTGGGATAAGACACACATTTTCACTTTTGCCTGTACTGTGAAAGTGCGAGGAAATGTTTTACTGGCAAAGGTGAGACGTACTTTTTATGTACATTTACTTACTTTCCAATGTTATCTGGAAGAACTTGCAATGAAATATCATTGATGGAAAGGCATGTTAGATTCCGAAGCTCTGGAAAGCTATCAGGTAATCTGGAAGAATAAGAGATGATGTTAGATGCCGAAAATTTGAAATCAGACAAATTAATTCAACAGTTTTAAATATTTGAACAAGTGTTTTTGACATCAACGCTGTAGTCGACATATAATTGAGGGACTGCTGAAGTCCATGGGATACATCTTGCATACATTTTTATTAAAAGTAAAAAAAAATAATGTTTTTTTATGTTCATTATGATCATGTCTTTATAAATTCCATAATGGGAATAATCACTTATTCATAAAAAAAGACTGGACATCACCAAAATGTCAACTAAATAGCTGTCCGAATTTAATAACAACCACCTTCTAATTAGCTAAACAATAATAAAATGAGCTTATTCAAAAATTGTTTTGATTGTGTCCTTTTTAATAAGTTGAAATAATCATGACATATTTATTTTTTGGGAATATATCAAATAAGTTGTATCTGTGTCCGAGAAATCATTTTCAACTAAGTCACCCATTACAAAAAGACTTCTCAAAGAAGTGTGCTAATTCCAAGTCACATGACCTGCTCCACATGATGTCATTTCCTCCTGAAGAAAAGACTGACAAGACTCCAGGCTTTCTTAGTTTTTCATTATAAAGTACTGTGTGAGTCAAGTGTGGATTTATCACACGTCAACAGGTTTACTACAATATCTTCATAAATAACTTTCAATTTCAATTTTTTCCATTGTATATATAAAATTTAGAAGAATCCTTCTGTAAAAATGCCATGCGGTGTTTGGTTAGAATAAAATAAATGTTGATTTTAGGCCTGAAAACAGCAAAAATGTCAACTATGATAGCTGTCAACTATGCTACAAAATGTCCCACAATTATATATTGACCCTGTAGATGAGTATTGGACTGGAATTTTATAACTAGTGAGAAAAGAAGACTTTGATCAGATGCCCGTGTTGCTGTAATCTCTTGTTGATTTGATACAGGTTAACTATGTTTATTGATATTCACACGTGCGCTGATCTCTCTGTTGAGAGAAAGAGATATGCCTCTTTAAAATCTAATGTTTTCATTTGTGTTGTCAAACAAAGGACATTAGGCACCGACTATAAGGGACATTGTGTTGAATCCTCCTGGGCAACTATCATTAATTCCAACCACTTAGCTCCATCCAGTGTACGCCTCCCCCAAAAATGCACCTATCACACACACTGTCAGTGTTATTAGCGGTATCTAAAGAGGCCAGATGGGAGTGTTTGTATGCAACTTTGTGGTTGCACAGTTCTAGAGCAGCAACAATAAGATGATGCTTCTTGCATCCTTTGAGCACAATATTCAGATGCAGGAATTGTCATAAATGTGGGCATATACAAAAGAAACACTGGTTTTGCCCAATATTTCTATCCAGAACACCTTTCTGTAATCATTGCAACCTAATGATCTTACTGAATCATGAATTTACAAAGAATTCAATTCATTATTTACAGTTTGTGCATATTTAAGAAACAAGCTCTCAGCTGACTGAGTTACAAAGTAATGTCTGCACTTGCGATCATAGTGAGTAGAAAAAAAACAAAATGGAAATTTTATTTGTGAATATACTTGTAAAATATGTGGCTGAAAACCTAATGATTCCATCCACTGACAACAAAATGACATAACATCCCTGTAAACACATAGCCGTAACTACACCAATACTGTTAAACTGTTAGCATAGGGCCACAGTAAGAGGGGAAAATTAGGTTCCTACTGTGGAAAAAGAGTGTCGTGTGTGTGTGTCTGTGTGTGCACTTTAAAAGTATTGAACACCACCGCCTTTGTAATACTGCTCATTGTTGCCTCCTAAACTCTGCACTGCAACATGCTGTGGTTTTGCCCCTGCTGAGGTGAAAATTGGACTCGATCTCACCCAAACAGCAAAATGCAAACTATGCACAATCTGCACTATGTCAAGCGTAGAAATGGTCCTGATGGCAAGTTCAACAGCAAAGGGGCTTAAAAACACGCAGTGCCGATGATGGAAATACAGATTCCTCTTCACAAGAAACAAGATATGATTGCAGCAAAACTTTCAGAAGACATGAATACACATAGTACTATTTAAAATATTAAATAGGGGTCGGCTTTTTTTACCTTGTTAATGGGTTTCCACTGAAATCTGCCACCTGGAGGGCTTTGCAGTATGAAATGCTCTCTGGAATTTCCATAATATCTAAATAAGAGAAAAGACGTGTTACAAAAGTTCTCAGTAACTCAGGTTTTAAAGCATGTGTTAACATTAAAATAAATGCATCACAAAGTCAGCTGCTTTATGCGTTAGAGTAAAAAAATAATAAAAACGCTCAATAATTGCAAATCAGCTGTTTTACTGTTAAATATTTCTATCATTCAGGCGTCCCTCTTACATTACAAACAAAAAGACACATACTGCTGCTTCAAACACATTTACTACGACAATTACGCCTCAATGCCAACAGGACTGTGTGTACAATGTCTGAACTTTCTTTTACCTCAGCCTGTTGCAAAAGGATCCTCTCGAGGCTATCTAAGGTCTGTATAAACAACTCAGGAGATTCAGGCTAATGCAAACCAGGCTTTATCTGCTTGTTTGTTGCACCAGCTTCACTTAAGAGGAGTAAATCTGTCACTGTGATTTATTCACTAAATTTAGTGCTGTTGCTCAACTGTGACGATACTGAAAGCAGCCACTGATAAAATACACAGCAATTCAGCCGTAAATGTTGAAATGTTCTGCGCCAGTGCTTTCGCTTCTTACCATTTCGCGAGACATCCAGCTCTACCAGCTGCATGAAGTTGGCGATTTCTGGTGGAAGTCTCTGGATCTCATTGTCACTCAGGCCAAGTTTTCTGAGCTTCACCAGCTGGAAAAACGGCTGAAACGTGAAGAAAAATGTAGATTTAGTAAAACGCTTAGACTGATAACACTTTGAACATCATGGACTGATTACAGAATTTAGTTACGCCAACTTGCAAAAGAAAAATGGACAATGCCTGGAAAATATTGTTTCCCTGATGTGATATCATCTCTGAAATTTTTCATCTGTCAGTCATGCTTTTATTCTTGGATCACTCCCTTGTAAGCCACTGATTTATGCAAAATTATTAAATGCCACAGAAGCACAACCTCTCACCATTTTATGAATGCCACACTAGATCAGCCACATGGACTGAATTCTATGCAATTTATTGTATATTTACCAGAATAGGATTTGATGTTTGGTGCAGCAAATGAAAACGTTTTCAATGGCATGTTTGTCCAGGCTTCATTCTGTACTGTAGCAACATCTTTTTTGCCCGCTAGAAACAAGAGTATGTTTAATATTTTTAAAAGGAACATCACAAACTCTTCCTGGTCTGAACTATTATACCACAAGGATGACGACTAAAGGAAAGTAAAAGCAAGAAAAAGACTGAGGTTAAAGGTATTCTTCTTTCCAAGAAGCCTGTTTAGCACAAGAGAACAATGATGGCATTCAGTCTGCAGTCGCAACATGCTGGCAGTTCCATCAGGTAGATGCTGACAAATAAAGGCTTTTCGCTATTCTTTTATTCTAAGAAAAGACAAGAGAGAGAGAGACGCTGCCTTGAACTTTAGCTGTACAACAAATGGGATTGTTAATGTAAAATTCAGTCAATAGTCATTTTTTCTTACTCAGAAGCAGCACTTTCAGATAACACATTTACATTAACACAATCCCTCTAAACTGTGTCCGCCAGAGACCTCTCTTCTCTCTAATGTGCTGTTCCGACAACACAAATGGATGGCAGGTCAGGAAAGAAAGCTCCAGATGGCACACTTATTTAAAAGGCAAAAGCAATTATCACAGGCACATATTTGACGCTCAAAACAAGAGCGAACAGAGCCTTTGCCTGTGTGGCGGCAAAGCAGACAGTGAACAATACTGCTTCAGGTTCCTTTAATGTTTTGGCATGAACAGAAGAAACTCACAAATTTTCCTTCTGGGCTTCAGCATTTTGTCAGCCAGGTTTGTTACAAGTTGTGCCAACTGGCCAGGAGGGTTCATCTATGAATTCAGCTCCTAAAGTCATATACTTCTTACCCGTCATTAAATCAATCAGTCATTTAGTTGACATTTTTTGCTTTAATATGTTTTCTATTTTCCTGGACACTGCATATTGGATACTCAGGTGTTTTCAGTGGCTTTCAAAAGTTTTCTCATTCACAGGGGAAATGTTGTAGACTGTAGGAAACGTGTCTTTCCTTATTCCTAGCAGGAACCTAGACAGTTGTCCCTCTTTGGTTCCTCTTTGTCTGAATGCTGCACACACAATCCACACAGCTCATTACTGAAAAATTCGTCTAATCTTTTCAGTACATTACCAGCCTTAATGATTTCTGATTAATACTTAATGATCGTGCCACATCCTTTATATTTAACACTGCCACCTTCAAACTACAGACTGTGGTGTTTTCTTTCTGGATGCGGACAAGGAAGATAAAAGGCTATAAAAGCTACAATCAGCTGCAGGACATAAAGTACTGAGAATATTATTGAACTGCTGAAAAAACAGCAGATCTGATCTTAGATAGCGTCAGCTAGGTGCAAATGCAATCTGTAAAATGTGTTGTTCAACGTCCGTAGAACACATTCAGATACGATCACATTTTAATAATACGTGCGCAGTGAATAAGAGTCCAAAAGTCAAACTCCACCCTAATACAAAGTGCATGTCATTACACAGGCTTAAGACAATTCAAACAGCCTCTAATCCATCATTTCATCAAGCAAACAAACCTGTACTGTGGTGTTTGTCTGAGCTTTTGCATCTCAACCACCACAATTTCACTTTCACAAAAAACAACTTTCTGGTTGCAGTCTCCTAATCACAAGCGAACTGCTCGAGATTAGTTTCTCGGCAGTACTGGCTGAACTCGAGAAAAAGCAAATAACGCAAATTCATTTATTAGAATTGATTAGACAGATATGTTTGGACTTCCTGCTTGAACCACTCCTTAATGACACAGCAATCACAGTTGGAAGCGCACGCTCAAAAAAAACTTTCAGATCAGGGGAACACAAAGGCGGTTTCATTCAAACGCTTTTTTTTGTCTCTTGATAACAATAAAGACAATCAGAGGAGCAACAAAGATCAATGCATAATTGGTTCGTCTGTATAATGTGTTCGGCAGTGACACTGCAACACGCTTTGTGAGCTCTGCGTTGACATACTGACGGCAAACCTGTTCTTCCGGTTAGAGTCGCTCAGCACCCCGCCCCTAACAATCACCCATGCATGACACGCAAGAACCCAAACAGGCCGAGTCAAGAACACATTAACCACTTTCCCTGATCTGGAGTAAATGTTTGAATCTTTAGTTTCACCCTGTGTGCTGTTTGCTTGAGGCCTGAAGGTGTGTTGTGGGAAATGAGTACAAGCGGTCTACAATTTGTTTATTTACTTAACTTAAGTCTGTGTATCGCAGAGTTTGTTGGGCTACACTTCTGTGCTTTTTCATTTGTCCTAAATAAACACTCACAGTCAACAGAATCTCATGCCAACTGACAATCCACCACCTCGGAGGCATAAAGGCTTCAGTAAAAGACATGGGTGTCGGATGTTTTGTGGAGTCTACTTGGAGTTTCACTGTAAGGTTACATAAAGGTTACGTGCTCATATGCATGTAGTATTATATATCACAGCATAGGCTAGAGTTAAAACTGTCTCAGCCACGTGGCCAGAACTCAACAACTGCACTACATTTATGACAGCTCTTCTTGTAAATCACATGAGAGTTAGTAAGTCAGTTCGACCACCAGCTTCCTGCCCTCGCACCACTTCACACAGGTCATAAACCCTGCAGCCTCCCCTCTCTACCCGGATACTCTTCCTGCTTTCCATCGCTGTGCTCAAACATCTGAAAAATGATGCATCACTGCAGATCTCCAAAATGCAACTTAGGTCTGATTAGAGGCCGCAACTTGTGCTTTTCATTATCAGCAGATTGTGCTCTTATTTAATCATTTGTCAAGAGCAGTGGGACCAGCAGTGCTACAACAAAAGGCATTCTGTATACTGTCACAGAGGATTACAAGCACCAGCAGATATTCACATTTAAGTAGCTGGAACAACATATTTCTAGCACTTTTTCACAGAAAGAATATTTAACCAATTACCTGGTTATCAAATTATAAAGCGATCGCATTTACTGATCATTCAAACTCTAAACTGAACGACATCTTTGATCAGAATGTTGACCAAAGAAAGGTATTTTCCTTTTGGGTTAAGTTGGGAAAACAGCTGACAAATGTCTTTAAAATTTAATAACCTGCCCAATTAATAGCTGAGTCTACAGCCATGGCCATAAGTTTGGACACAGCATGACTTACTATGTCTGTTTTGATGTCTATTACAGAACATAACTAATATTTTTTGACAGCACCAGTTTAATTAGTCAACAAATCAACAAGGGATATAATATTATCAATAAATTCCAACAATTGGAACAACTTTGTTCCCAAAACATAATATTAGAAGAAAATAACAAAAAAATGCAGTACTTTCACAACCGAATTTGGTAAGAATAACAAAATGACACCAAACTCTTTTGATGTTTTTTTAAGTATGAAACTTAATATAGTTCTCAGGAGTTGTGTACTGTATTGTAAGTGACAATTTTGTGGTATTTTCTAAGATTCACAAGCGTCATGTTACTTGTGTCAAAAAACTTATGGCCATGGCTGTACAAAACTGCGCAATAGTGACAGTTCAAACCCTAAATATATGCAGTTTACTCTCGTATATGACACAGAAAAGCATCAGATCTTCACACTGGAGAAAACAAGAAATAGAACAAATCATGATTTTAAAATTGTTGCTGATTTTCAAGCAACTGATAATGATTGCACATCTGCATAGTTGCATTAAACACTAGTGTGTACGTTACAGATGTTGGAGTTCTGACTAAGTTTGGTGCACACAGATCAAAAACCAGTCATTCACAGCCATCAATACCTCTGTGTCTTACAGTTTCACTTTAGCTGTAGTCAGTGGAAACTGCATTCAGATTTAAACTGGATGAACTGGCAAGAGAATTTCAACAACCACCTAGTCTGGCATTCCTATTCTTCCTTTTACGGTTTGCTTCTTGGTTTGAGTGCTGTTTTGTAAGCTAACAATTGCCATTTACAAACCAGACTGGTGGTATGTATTGTAAGGGCCAGCTGCTTAAAGGAAACTTTGAATAAACAAAGAGACACGAGTTACTGTTTGCTTGTGCTTCTGCGCAAATAATACATAAAGCAGTACAACACATAAAAGAGACCAGCTCTGAGACGTGGTGAATTCTGTGCTTCATGTCTTTTTGACTTGGGTCTTCAGATTTTTCTTTGTAAAACTACAGAAACTCTCTGCTTCAGTTCAACTTGCCTCATCTTGTTAGGGTAAAAAACACACCTTTGCCGTTTCATCTTGCCATTAAAAAAATGCCTTGTGCGTGTTTTTATCTGCCTGCTGGTGGAAATGATTGACCTGAAATATGTTACTGTGTCAAGGCTTTGTTACATGATCATCAATACAATAGTAAAGTTGGTGGCCAGCGTATATATGTATTTATATATATACTCACACGCAAAAGAAACGCAAGTTTCTTTTACCCGATGAAACATTTAAAAAATTTATTCAAGATCATAGGCATTTCACTTGCTGTTTAACTATGCCACGCTTAAACCAAATTGAGAGGAACCAAGCCATCGGACGTCTGCAAGCTGGAGAGTCTGTCCGAGACATGACCCGTCACTTTAATGTCAATATCACCACCATTTACCGTCTCCAGCGTCGATACAACACCACACAGAGCACCGATGACCTTCCCCGAAGCAGACAGACTCTCCAGCTTGCAGACGTCCGATGGCTTGGTTCCTCTCAATTTGGTTTAAGCGTGGCATAGTTAAACAGCAAGTGAAATGCCTACGATCTTGAATGAAATTTATACCCACTGAAGGTGTCGATAAATCGTGCATATTCAATTGCACGTGCAAAGTGTGAATCATGTCCACATCATCAATGCATTGGTGTACTGCGACCATTCGTTTTCCGTTTTCACACCAACCTTACAAAACGCAACAGAAAATGTTAAGAAGACACCATGCACCACAAAGTACCAAATGCATTTTTGTTTTGGGAAACCAAATTTAATTTTTCATCGGGTAAAAGAAACTTGTGTTTCTTTTGCGTGTGAGTATAGTTAGACACCTCTGAGGCAAATGTGACAAGGCCGCTCACTGAGCACTGAACTAGACTGATGTAAAGGCTCATCCAGTGGGACGTTTCTTGGATTCACTCAGCAAGCATTGATGACATTAGTTACATGCCAAAGAGCATAATAAGCAGTGTCTCTCATCTGCGTGCAAATAATCCACCTCTCTATCCTCCAAACATGCTTAGAATACTTGTGAACAGAGTGTAGAAGTGCCTAAATTGTCCTGCAGTTGTGGTGCAATAAGAGCACACCTGCTAATCACATCCTTGCACACGACAGAAAGAGGCTTTACTTTGCCAGATTCCCATCTGTTGATTGTAATGTCCATCACTAGTTTCTGGTTTTATTGGTCTGTACTTCACAATTTGGGTCACGGATTCATTATAACTTCATTAGAAAACAGTAGCACGTACAATTGCGCGAGTGAGGCAACAACAAAACGCATAATGCTGCCTTTGTTTTCAGTCAGAATACCTGTTCCTGTGCTTTTCTCCGTCGGACAAAGTAAGCAGTGTGACACAGCCATGGGAGGTTGCTCACATTATCTCTGTTCCATCAAATTTCTGCGGACATGCCAAGTCCCAAAAATATTCTTTCAGCAGTCTTTTATTTTCTCAGTGGGCTTCTGTAAACTGTAAATCAAGTCAATCCAGGTTCTGTTAGGATGAAACAAAGACTACGTGAAAGAGTTAAGCTGCAGCTTTACTTAAAATTATGCACATGAGAACGCAAGAAACAAATGATGCAAAGATACAAAACAGTCCTTCAATCCAATCAGCTTTCCTTCTGACGCACCATGACTCTAGTTATATGAGATCAGGACAGTTTCTCAAGCAGACTAAGCCTTATTCCAGCTGCAAACCGCAGCAAAACCCAGTAAATTACTAAACACACTTCTTGCTTTTGAAGGTTACAGTAAGAACACCGAATACAATTACTCAGTCTTACAATACACTCATCGGATATGAACTGAGAGCAACAAAACCAGTTTTGCTGGAAAAGTTCAACGAGAACATGCAAGAGAAGCCACTAAGTCGGTCGTCATTGTTGCAGCTTTAGGCTACACAAATGTCAGACAGATGCCACAGGTCAGGCATCTTCAGTTTCAAGCACGAACGGAGAGAAAATCCAAATGAACCGTTCACGCCCACAGGAAATAACATGCAAAGCCTCGGAGTGGCATCCCACTTAATCCAGAGTGCTCGGGTCACAAGTAAGAAGGCTGGGATTGTGTATCCCCACTTCACCGAGCCTGTCAGCAATTCACACTGAGTGGCCCACAGTCCTCCTACGTGGTTCCTCTTAAACTGAAATAGAACCACTGTGATGGATGAAGTACTTCAATCTTTGTTTGATTCAGAATGTGTGTGGCATCTCATGGTAGTAAAGAGACATGTTTAACTTTGTAGATCCTACATTTTCAAGACAATCCAGTACATACAGTCTTGGAAAAAAAATATATTAGACCACCCTTGTCATCAAAAACAATGGTTATCCAATCAAGTACTAACCCCTGTGTGTATCATGTGACTAAAACAAACCAAAAAGAGAACATAGAATGTCTAAGTCACTGTTTTTAGCAGTACGATTATACAGCTATTGATGCAAGAACTTAAGTGATTTTGGTTATTATCAAGAAAATCATGGAATATGGTGAGATACCAGCTCTTAAATTAAACTTTTATGAGCCATTTTTGTTGGTATCATTATGTTTGTTAAGATAAAAGTACCTTTAGTTGTACCAGGCATTAAAATGAACAAAATGAACAACAAAACAAGGGTGGTCTAATATTTTTTTATGAATGTGACACTGTAAATTGCAAATGTTTGGGCCTTTAATCAAATTGTCTCCTGGCTAGAGCTTCTCAAATGAGTGAAATTGGCTCACTTTTGACATGTTGACTAAATGAATTAATGTTGTATCAATCCAATAGGTAGTTGCTAGAGGTACGGACCCGTACTTTCCATTTGCCAATCAGATACGCGAGATCTGGTCACGTGACTCCCAGTAGACGCTGGAGGTACGGACCCATAGCATCGGTACTACAGGTACGGACCCTAAACCTGACCCTAACACTAACCCTAACCTTTGCTTACCTTTCAACAGTTTGCAGTGGTTAGCAGCTTCTTGACTCGCGAGACTCGCGTACGGGTCCGTATCTGTCTGGCAAATGGAAAGTGCCGTATCCGGTATGGGTCCGTATCTGTAGACACTACCAATCCAATAAGCCAGATACCTGCAGAAGACCTGGCATCAACTATAATTTGACTGGTTCTCAACAAATGTGTTTGCTAATTTCATTGCAAAGCTGAATGTCAGTGACTCAGTTTCAGTCATAATGGGTAATCAATTCAGTTTTTACTGCTTCAGCCATCTTTGGCCTTATTCAACCAGCATTAGATCAACAACTAAGTGGAGTTCACTCAAACATCCCTGATATGACTCGACAAATTAACCACAAAAGCAGCTTCACATGACAATAACGTTAGATAAGACGAGAGGTCATACTACAACACACATTTACTCCCATCATTCACTTTGTATGTCGCATTTTCCTGGTTTTACTACAAGCTACACTACATCTAAAGATAACATAATAAGATCCACTTGATGGACTGTTTCTGGAGCTTTCTGCCACATTTCACACTCAGATTGAGTTTTTTCCCAAACCTGTTTCCAAGGTCAATAAAAAGCCGTCAGCGTTTACCTTACAGCTCAGTGAAACAGTGTGTCTTATTTGGAAAGGTGGAAGCCTCTACCTGTCTGGCAATCACATCCACATGACTAATGCTTTTACGCTTCTATCAGACATCTCGATCATGGAAAAAGTCTGCTCTGGAGTTCCATTACTCACTCAGCTTTCATTATCATGTGTGGTACTACCTCACTTTTATTGCCAGAATTAGTTCTTAATGCTCTATTCTAGCTTTGTTTTACTATAAAAATGTGTTTGTCTTCTTGTTTTTGTACTTTTTACGCACTGCATTTCTTACGTTACATCATTTAGTTTTTTCTGAGCAAAGTCTGGCATAATAATTGCAAGCATTACTTTTACTACCATACTCCAGCCTCCTTTTAGTATTAACCCATATTTTTATCGTACTGTTTTTGTATTTTTTAGGCATGGCATTTTTTAAAATTACATCACTGTGTTTTTTTTTTACTGTTCTACTGTTGCTTTATGTATGACATTGTGCTTCTATCTTATCTGCATTTCTTCAGTTATGTCATTTTGTGAGTTGTTTCTGAGCACATCTGACACAAGAATTTCCTAGCTTTATCTTATCTTTAATATCTACCGGGACATTGTGACATGAGTTTATCATTGTTGTTGAGCTGCAATCCCAGGAATAAAACAGCTTGTCAGCGGCTCTGTCATGCAGACAGCATCAGGGTTTAAAACAAAAGGTCAAGGGTATTTCTGACCTCTGCACCTGCCCACACAGGTTGGACATTTGAGGCACAGTGCAGCAGCTTTTCTGGATGTTTTTGGACAAATGTGACCCAAGTATTTGAAAAAAAAACACATATTTTCAGTGAACCTGCGGTGGGAGGTGTGGATCAGGGGAAATTTCCACCTACACAGACAGGCTGCCTTTGCTGATCTTGCGTAATTATTGTCCCCAGGTCCCCGCAGACTCTCACGGGAAGCCTGATCAGCTCAGTCACAACCACTTTAACTGGAGGGGCGCGTTTCGTGTGATCCACAACACACCAACTCCCCTTTTAAAACCCCGCTAACTGTGAGTGTTTGTTGCATCCCCCCCCCCCCCTCCTCCCCCTCTGCTTACCTTGGGCAAGTCTCGGAGTTGGTTGGCATCCAGCAGCAGCTCCTCCAAACTCCGTCCGTAGCGATAAATCTCATCGGGCACATAGAGCAGCGAGCAGTGGCGTTTATCGATCATCTCAACGTGACGGTTGCACCGCCACAGGGGGATACAGTGAAACATGACGGGGGAGATGCGAGTAAAACCTCCGCGGGATAAACAAACAGACAAACAGGAGGAAGAGGGGGGATGCAACAGATTGCTACGGCGGGACGGACGGAGCTAAATTTACCGTCAAACCGGAGCAAAGCGAAACTCGCAGGCAAGTAAACACCGAAACTCCCGCTGTAAAATAAGTCACCACCGAGCTAAACGTCGACGAACATGGGAATCACTTTGTAGTTGTAGGCACCTGTTTTTTTTTTCGTTCTTCTTCGTCGTCGCTTTTAAAAGCCGTCGTAAATTAAAAAAAACTAAAACGCAGGCTACATCTCAGGGTGGCATTCTTGTGCTTTTTTCCCCCCCTCGTCTCGTCCTGGAGTTAATTTCCTCTCCCGTCCAGTTTCTGACCCGGAACATTCACTCCCTCATTCCAATCGTACGTCAGCACTCCGGCGGCTCCTTCCCTCCGGTCCCTCCTCTGGATGGTCCCGTCCCTCACCGGCCGCCATGATGGGGGTTCAGAGGACCGGGGGGGTTGGCCCGGGGGGAGGAGGAGGCCGCACCGGGGTGGGTACCCAGCGTTTAAAAATATCTCCGTTTCAACTGCTACTGCACTCGTATCTCAATTTATGCTCACTTATTCCCACCCCATTTACCGTCACAGGAAATAATGCGACATTTATTTGATTATTATAAGTATCCATCTGCTGTTAAATTGAGATTTTACATCAATTATATGATTAGATAGTGAAATATGATGCCCTAATTAACTGTGTTGTAGATAAAGTTGTTCTTATTAGCTCCACTTCAACAGGCTGCATCATTAATCAATAATGCATCAGCATTAATTAAACAATGACACATATGACGATAAGTGGGGCAATTCTTTTGCTGGTGCTTTTTATATTTTAAGTACTTTTTGCACATAATACTCAAGTAATTTTATTTTTGTACATAATTATGAATATGGGATTCAGCTATCCAGGGATTTGTTGGGTTTAGAATAGAATAGAATAGACAGAATAAGTAATCAGAGTCAAGTCACTACCACCACAATAGAAAATGTTAATAAATTATTTAAAAAAATACAAAATCTACAAAAGATACAAAATGCACAATAACATGTAAAGCATGCTATGAATAAAAATGCACTAAGCTGAAAAAATGCATTATAAGTTGTTAAATATACTATGAATAAAAAATGCACTTAATTGAACAATGCATCACAAAGTGGCAAATGTACTATAAATGCAAATGTATTAAAATGAAAAATGCACCATAAATTGTCAAATATACTATAAATACAAATGTATTAAATTGAAAAATGCACCATGAATTGTCAAATGCTAACAATATAACAATATAGTGAATGGGGAAATTAAGCCCTGTTTTACCTTTCATGTATATTTTATAGGGTTGTTACTATCTCTCTAAATTAGTTAGGTTATCTCTATAATTAATAAAACTATATGGCCTTGCTCTTAATATTTAACTTTAATATTAAACTGGGATAATAAATTTACTTGGAGATTTTCATAATAATTATACTGTTGGGAATGATATTTATTACAGTCAAGTTGTATTCAGTGTAAAATTTGTAGGATTTTATCTTTAATGTTTTAAATCTATCAGTTTAAATTTGTCACTTTCTGGTTCTTACCTTTGTATTTACACTTCACAATGCCGGTCTTATTATTCTGGCTGGAACACTGGCACAGACAGCTGTTCCTTAAATGCGATTTGTAACAGTGACTTGGCATAATTCAGATACGATAAGATATGAGATAAATGTTTATTAACGTTGAAAGAAGTTCTCGTGCCAGAAATGCTCAGAAAAAGCAGAATGGCAAAGGATAAGTTAATAAAATAACAGATTCTGCATGCAACAGTTGTAACTGTGTATTCTACACTGCAGTATACAGCATGTATATAGATCTGTGCAGTGCGCATTAAATCTCTTAAATGTTAGTTGATTTAAATTGTGAAACCTTAATTGTGTTAAGACAAAACTGGCAATTGCATTACTTCTAGGGAGTTAAACAGTTAAAGATACAGGTTCCATAGCAGGAAACTTAATGCAACTAAACTCAGTATACTGTTCATTACTGAGATTCAAAGACTAATGAGGTTTATATTGTTTATAGACTCAATCCTTCATGGCATGAAGGATAACAAATTTCTGAAGACACATTCTACCATCCATCAGAGACTATTTTAGTTTCTCTTCGCTAGAAAGGTTGTGCTGCTCGGCCTTCCTCTTTAAAATACCCCAAAGGTGTTTCTATTGAATTCAAGTCGGGCGACATGCTTGGCCACGTCATAGCTTGTGAGAAACTCTTGTGTAATATTTGGCAGTGGTGCTGAATTTCTTCATCATGCTGGGAATATTCCTTTTCAGCAAACTGGGAATCATTTTATCAAGTCATTGTTTTTAATATATCTACAAGTATTCATGGTAACATCTATGATGGCATCTTCCAAAACTTGTTTTGCACTTACACAGCCCCCATATGATCACACTCCAAACTCAGTGCATACTTCCAGGACTATTTGTTCACTATCGTAGTCCTGATCTGGTTTATTGCAAATAATATTCACTTTGGCGTCATCTGGCCAAAGAATGTGCTCCCAATATTCACAGGCTTCTTCTATGTTCTTAAGCAAGGTTCATCTTGGAACTTTGTGCAGAGTTGCAAGCAATGTTTGTTCTTAGAAGGGTGATGTTGTGCAATAATTTTTATTATCTAGTCTGTCGGCAGAAGCTCTGATTTCCACTATAAGCGCTGTGCCAAATCAAAAGCACTTCCAACTTGTTTTTCAGAGTTTGATTGTGCAAGTAGTCACTTTCTGTGGCAAAATTAGCGATACTGCGGCTCCTTATTTACCTGCTGATTAGTGCTGCAACTGTGCTTCACCGATTGTAGTATCTCACTGATCTTGTATCCTTTTTCCATCTTTGTGAAGTCTTACAATCAGCTCATTTAATTCCTCTGACAATTCTTTTTCACGTGGAGCCAAGATGCAGCTTAAGTCCAAAAATTTGGAAAGCTCAGGTGTTCACTAGAATCATTTTTAACCATGTTCAGCATCTGGGCCAATTGGAACATCAAAATGTGCTCCGTTAGTTTCATTAATCATCACTGGTTTTGTAATTTGTGCTATGATCACAGGCATAGTCACTTGTGTTTCATTGAGAGTCTGCTTTGAGGCTGTTTTCAAAACAGTCTTTCTGAAGAATTTGTTTTGGATTCTTAAAGAGAAAATGTGATACTTACCAACTTAGGCAGTAATGTTGCAGAGGGATGTACTCACTTCTGTTAGATACTGTGTGCGCGCATTTCATGATTAATCCATATATTTGTAGAAATCATTAAATAGAGGGAAAATTAAAAGCTGTAATCTCAAATTCAAAATGTCACACAGTACAAAAACACGTATTCAACTTAACGTAGCATTGGAGGGCACTCTAGCTGAAACATCTCTTAGCACCACTGGAGACTACACTGGTGCTTCTTATTCATAATGGGCATGTTTAATATTTATTATTAATCCATCAGTTGTTAGCACGAAACAAAGTAAGCTTCAATTAAAATAAAATAAAATCTGCCTGTTTCCCCCGTTAATCTGCCTGTTCCTCTGCTTCCTGTACTGCTTTGCTGGAACATAACACATTATTAAATAAAGTTAATTTACAAATATGCACCATGTCAACACAGCATGAGCTGAAATAATGAAGGTCGTAAAATTGGATTCTTACACAAGGATCGTGTTTAAGATAGGGCCCTTAGATCAGGTGATAAAGCGTGACCCATATTTCATCCTTTACGGTGTCAGTTAATGTTGAACTTTAGTTATGTTTTGTAAACACATACAGTACACCATAAAGCGACAGTGAACCTGAGGTTTGTGGGGCAACTGAGTGGCATTCTGGTAGCTTTTATAGTTACAGTTTTGCAGACACACTCTTTATATGTTTACTTTGCATCCGAAAGCAGAACCGTTTATTAATGGATCAATAATTATGCGGAAGTCCGTTTAAACTGTCACATCACATCCTGCATGAGTAATAATTAAGCTTTATAGAAACAAAACATGACAAGAAGTTTCATTGATTTCAGTTTTTGAATGAAATAAACATCATTCCTATGTCATCTTTTATTTTTTTCCAGCCAGCTTCTATCCAGGTCACAGGACCAAGTTCTTTCTGTGGAAGGATTGTCTTGTTAGCAATCAGGTCAGGTTACCACCCTCTCTGAGGTTTGCAGGGCATTAGGTCTGACCAAAGTTTATAGAGGTCTACCTTTGCTGGAGTATTAGCAGTTGAGAAAACAGTCTGTCTGGGGACCTGAGGCTCATGCACTTCTTATTCCCAATTTGGTGCTCTAATAAATTCAAAAGGTGTCACCTTTTATGACCCCATTATAAACAGGCTGGTGTCTCACAACCTACATATCCTATCCATATCCTCTGTTACATCATATGAAATGGGTAAAAATGAAAGAATCCAACATGATTTTAATTTTTTTTTAAAAAATACTAAATTGGATGCATTTCCATGCGTCCATAAACAGCGGCTTACCTCAAACTAATAAATTAAACATTGAAGACCGATTAATCATGCAGTCTTAGCAGGGCTGCCACAGGTGGTGCTGAAGGCTGCTGCAGTTTCACAGCCACCCCGCTACAGTCTCAAACAGTTGTTTCAAACAAATCCAAAACACAGAAGTAGACAGGGTGCTTGAAACATGGCAGACTGCAGATGCCTTTGTCTATAAAACACATCATTATCATAAGGGACTATGGAGAGTTGACAAAAAAAAAAACATTTTGTTGGCATATTGTATAAACTGAGAACCACGAGAACCTCTTTGGCTTAGTTTGAAGTAGTGCTCGATTGCACTAGCATTATTAAGATTTATATTAGACATTATTATGGTGTGTAGCAGAGCTGTTGTAGAAATTTACAGGGAAACAAAAAAAAACAAAAAACATCTGTCTCTCCTCTAGAGGGAGCCACATCCAAATAAACAATCTACACACTGACCTTATTCAGATCAAACAGGCTGACAGACCAAATACCAACTCAAGTGAATTTGCTGACTTCATTGTCCATTTAATACTGGAAGACATTCACAGAAAAAAAACATGGGCACTTTTCCTTATCGCCACTTATATTAGACAAACAACACAGAATAATCTAAAGTTGAAAATAGGCATAATACAGTTCAATGTCAATCAGTGTCTGAGGACATTTTCCGTGCATCCACGCTCAACATCACACAAGAGGCGTTATCTGCGTCCCAGCTGTTTCTTAAATGCCTTTAGGGACTTTGCCATCATTGGAGCAACTCCTGTGAGAACAAACATTAAAAATTTCAGAGAACACAGAGCAGGTAAATCAAAAATTACTGAGCTAAAGTTAGATTTATTTGTTTATCCACCTGATTAATGAAACGGGTAGCTGGCAGAATAAGTGAACAGACCAGTCTGGCAGGTTTGTAAAGCCACAAACTCACAAATGTCAACTCACTTGTTTTTTGCGAGCATCTTGTGCGTTGCTCCCCCCTGAACTGGTGCTACTGGACCTGCTGAGTTCATTACAATTCACCCTCGATCGGTTGTCCTGAACTTTGACACTGGAAATAGAGGAATTAATCAGCAGCACAGTGCATAACCTGATCAAATAGAATGCCTATTTACAGAACAAAAGCACATAGAAATTACAAAATGACTGTGTCTACTCCAAATGTCAGCGTTACACTACAGCTGGTGAGCAATAGTTGACAACAAAGGACCAAGGCCGTCTCCAACCAGAATAAAACCAGTTTATCCAGCACATTGCTCCAATTCCTGTGTTTGGCTAAAGTTCGCCCAAAAGCATTTCGCCCAGCGTTATCACATGAGACTGAAGGTTTATGACCCTGCTAGCTGCTGTTGTTTTAGCGATCACTTTGTGGTTAAGGGGCTTTTATGTGGAAGGGGAGCAGAGCAAGCACAAGGCTTACCAGGTGTTCATGTTTTGCCAAAGACAAAGAAATGGGGGGCAGAGATGACCTAGTTTCATAAACAAGAGGATAAAATAAACTAATCATAAGTTCATTGAAGAGCTTCTGGTTTATTTTTCTGTATTCAGGAGGTTGAAACTCACCTGCACCTGAGCTGATGAGGCTGCTGAACAGCAGTTCCATGAATTTCCTGCTGAATTCGCACATCTCTCGGTGGCTTTGGCAACAGTGTGAATAAATGCCATCTTCACCTGCCGACCTAAAAGTATTACAGTGTATACATCATCATAAGGAGTAAACAGAGTTTTTCCCCTCTTAAAAACAATTCTCGTTCTCCATTCTCAAACCTATCTAGAACTTGTTACACTGATGAAAAAAAAAAAAAGACTTTTCTGCCCTTAATTGCTGACTTAGTTAGAAAACCAGGACAGTGATTTAGATCAGGTTTAGTTCATGTGGATATATTTCCCCTACAATTGATACAATATTCTTTAAGGGACACTTTCAGACATGACTAAATACAAACTATTCCCTTTCTTGCTGCCAGCTTTGGCTTCATTTTTACAGTACAATTGAGAAAATGGTTCTGATCTTTTAATCTCACTCCAGGCAACAAAACAAATATGCATATTTCTGATATCCCAAATGGTTTCATTAAGAAGCGGTACAGTTCTTGGTGTACAGCACCCACCTTTGGTTTCTTAGAATGTGCTAAGACAATAGTTTTTGTCAGTCTTTGCAGTTTTCTCTCCCTCTCTCAGGACAGCCTGATGTACATCTCTTTCCATGATTCATTACTCTTGAAGTTTGGCGTCTTTGAAGTCCTTCTCGCAGTGTTTTCCCCACAAATGGTCTGTTACACCGATGTAGATCTGTACAAAACAACATATATAAACTGTAAAATCAGTCAAAATCCTTTACACTTTGAAATATCTTTTCTAATCTCTAACCAAAGTCTACAAAGTTTAGATTGACTAAAGTATTTTAAAATAAATTGACACACAGTTGGTGGAAACTGTAGGGTAACCAGTTGATTAACGCTAAAAAACAACCTCCTCCTACAGATCTGGCACATTTCAGGAGGTAAAGTATGGCAATGAGGTCAGCAGGTTGGTTATTTATCCATAAATGGTTTTACATGGGATATGCAAGCCAAGAAGGCGTCAGTACTGCAGGGTTACTGATGCCAGATGTGATGGTTCACACGTCTGAGGAAAGGTTGCACTCTTTGGATATTTACAATTTACATAACAAAGAGCATATCGTTGACGTTTCACTGTTGACATAAGGGGGAAACCTTGTCAGTAAAAGAGATCAGAGAAACAAGGCAGATATGCAAGCAAGAAGAGTGCATGTAGAAAGTAAACAGTTTAGTTCAAAAGTGGAGTGTGGAAGGAACTTGTTGAAAATTGTTTGGATAAAATACATTAACACCACAATGCATTTTACCCCTGACAGGGAAGAACGAAAGTGAAACAGTTTACAGAGGAACCATAGAAAATGTTCTTGTTTCCAGGAGAAATGAAGGATGATTATCTGGTTCTACCACCCAAATTTTCGATTTTCTTCAGTTTTTCTGTTTTTACATCATATTAGAACTGTGATTTTCTGACATTTTCTAGACTAAATGATTATTGAATGTTTTAATAATTAACAGCCGACTAATTGCTAATAAAATCAGTTTCTTGTAAACTTTAAAAAAAATTAAAATGAGCTTCAGTAGCTTGAGCTGCTAATGATTTAAACTGCTACATAAATGAGAACTGTTTGTAAGAAGAGTTGGAATAATTTTGAAAGTGACAACCAGTGCAGTTCTCAGTCTAATATATAATGACAGCTTTTCCACTGGTATGCACAGTTACATTCAAAAATGCAAGAAACAACATCTGTGTGATAAAAAATACAAACAAGTATTCAAAATATTGTGCGATATAAATAGCATTACTGGGTTTATACATGCTAATCCACTGGACATAACTCTGAGGTATCTACATGATTTTCACATCTGTAGCAACTGTTGAATGCCACTGTGTATCAACATGTGTATCCCAGAGTGCTGATGCCTTTTAAATGGTCCCAGCAAAGTCAGAGTAAAGTCATCCCACAGCCCCAGAAACAAGCCGGAAGTCACACCCACGCTGAGCAGCTGAGAACAATAAAGTGACCACAGAGAGTGTGTCTGATCTAAATGTATTCATATGTCACATTCTTACTGGGTTGCATTCTTCAATGCGTTGCAGCTGCTCCGGTGTGCACCTCTCCAGCACCGGCTCAAGGAGCTCAAACGGGACTCCACCAGTCTCATAAAGCACTGAGAAGACATCCCAGCCCCTAAATATAAATCCAACACACTCACAGAGCCTCGCATCAACGTTCTCCACACTTTACTCACAGTTTATATTGTTCTGCAGCGTGCGGATACACTGTTGGTACAAGCTCAGCATAGCTGGGAGGAAGGTGGTCTTGGCGCCAGAGTACACTTGCATCTTCCTGTTCAGCCGTTGACCAGTGAAGACCGCAGACTCCTCAGAGACGTCGCAGAAATCCGACTCCTTCTCAACTTCATAACCAAACAAGAAGTGTAAAGAACAAAGTAGCCAACATGAAAAGACAGGTGTATTTGTTCTACACACGGTACCTTTCCTGTCAAAGTACTCCACAGTAGATGGCTTTTCAATTTCAGGCAGAGCAGGAGGTAAAGGAATGTCCAGGAGGTGCATCACAGACTCCTGGAACATCTAAAATAAGAAGAAATATGACTGGGGCCTGAACTCTAAAAGCAAAGCATTTCAGGTCATTGTTAAAAATACCTGTTTGGAGGAGTCACAGGTGACTTGACAGGCTTCATGTCAGAATGTTTTACAACCATCTTAATCTTTTTGAGGTTTCTTCACTCCAGATTGTTCTTTCCTCTTGAAAACATTCACATCATAGTTCAAGCACGATTCAAAAGACATGGAGGGCTCCTCTTGATCTCTTTTACTTTCCTTGTCTTTTGTCTTGGTCTTTTTGTTATGTTTCTCTTGTCTCATTTTCTTTTTACTCTCTTCAGGCTTTGGGCTCCTCGAGATTCCTGAAGATCTGTCATCTTTGGCCTGTTTCAACATTTTGTCGCGGGATTCATCACTGCACTCAAATGAAAAAGGTCCTTTGCTTTCCTTTGAAGGCTTTGATTTTGTATTCGATCTTAATCTTCCACTCTCAGACACATTTCTTTTCTCTACGGAATCAAATCTGGATTTTTGAGGAGTGTCCTCTAAGTTGCCTTCAACCAAACTATCTCTGTCTTCTGTTTTTTTCTCACTCAGACAGTTTTTCTTCCTCTTAGATACAGCAGAGTTGTCAGTTTTGTTCTCCTGGATTTTAGATTTCTTAATCAAAATGACATCCTCAAAGATATTCTGATTTTCTCGTTGACCTTTGTTGTTGTGTACATCCTTGTCTGTTTTTCGTTTGCGCTTTCACATCGTTCTTTCTCTGAATCAGCTCTCCTTTTTCCTGTTTCAAAGAGGGCTTCGTCTGAAGAATCCTGATTTTTGCTATAAGATGTGAAGCAACCACCTTCCACTGCCCAGCTTTCTTTATCTGGAGAGTCTCGGTCTTTGAACTTTTGTTTAACCAAAACAGTCTCTGACAAACACCCATTCTTCTCCATGGCTGTATCAGGGGAAAAGATTAAGATTAAGGTGTCAGAAGAAGAATGATCAGCAATATTATTCAGTATGATGTGAATTAAAACAGCAAGCTCACCTTGTGGAATCTTTAGGGACCAACTTTTTCCAACCTTTAATCAGCGACTTGGCGAGTTCTCCAGCCTGTTCATGTCTGCGGAAGGAATTAACCGTTTTTCCAATTCCAGTTTCCTAATATTTAGACACTAGTTAGTGTAGTCAATGAGAATTTAATAATATGCATAATATAAACATAAAGTTTGGGTCGTTGGGCCAGACTCACAGCAAGAATATCTATGTGATATCCAGATCCTTAAGTTTCTGCAAGATTTTTAGAACCTGCAATGATGATAATACACACATTAATACATATAGTTCATTGAAGATGTCTCTTAGTGTTCCTACATGTAATTTTCGTGCATGTTTAGGGGCAAAAATCGACTGCAATGGGAGCTACATTGAAGAAAATTTGGCATGCCAAATATGGCAGTCCTGGTTTTGGATCACCACAGTTGCTGATTGTGCATTCAGAGCAGAAGCTATGTATGGGAAGCTCACACACCCACTGAGGCTGCTCCTTCCACTGTGAACTATAAATGGATAATGCTACTGCTGGCAGCTACATTGTATAGTATCCATCTTCACAGCTAAATTGGGCGCTTTAAAGTTTTGCATCTTTCATTTAAAATCCACCCAAAGACAAAAAACACTAATAAATATGTACGTATTTAGAAACAAAGCTGAATTCGGCTGCAGAGCGCACCCACCTTCACTGGTGATGGACAGCAGCCATGAGCTGAACAAACTGGAGGAGCTGCCAATTTTAGCAGCAAAGCACCTCCCACCAAACCAGCCTGACCCCCACAGCAGGGTGTTTAAAGTGCTGTGTGCAGGCAGCACCGGCCAGTGCCTGAACCAGGCCTCAATCAGTTTATGTTTGAACATTATCAAGGCTACCGGAATCAAGAAAACATTTTTACGGGCCTCAGATTTTGATTGAGAGGACATTAGCGGCACACAAATCACATTTTTGACTGCAAATGGTTGTGGACTTAAATGAATGGGTTTGTTAAAGCTGACAGCCAGTGTTTTATTTGTCTCTAAAGACCATAATAAGTTAGAATGACGGAATAAAACCATGAATGACAGACGTGTTGCCAAGAAAATTGCTACTACAGACTTAAGGGGCAGCAGTGTAGAATCGAGTAGCCTGCCAACCCTTCCCTTTAGTTCCAGTGTGTTTATTTTGAGACAATGAAATACTCATATCTACCGTCGCAGGCTCTGCTGAGGCTGAGAGCTGAAGTTTGCACCGCATGACTTTCTTCACCACCGGAGAGCTGCAGGCCATCACGGAGACTCACGTGCAACCGGAGACACACACCGGGCAGCGCGCGCCCGTTGATGACACAATTATAATGGGCGGAACCGACGACACAGACATACGAGTTAAAATGAAATACCTTAGAAATTAAAGCCATTCATATAAAAGATGTGGATTTAAATGCCTAGTTCGTGTGACAGCAGAAGTCAAAGTTGTTATGAACTTATTGTTGCCGTAGAAGACGCAAAAAATCGAACTTTCTGAAATTTCTGGCTCTTTGAATGGACTAATGTGGTTAATAAAAGGGAGATTTTTATTCTTTAAATCAGAAACAGCAATTAGATTAGCTGATTTTTTTTGGCATGACTATGTGCTCTTAAATAAGTAAGCTAATCTTATCATTAATCTATTTTCATTACTTCTTCCTTCTATAAGCACTCTGGAGTATTAGAGAAGATGGAGTATCTCACAGGTTTTATGGCCCAACACATCAGATATCAGTCAAGAAATCTGATTTTATATATATTTTACACATCTTTGGATTTTTGTTCTTACACAGATCCTGCAGGATTCTGAAATTCATATCATCAAATATGCTGGTAATGAAATGCTGCCTAGTTCTTCTAATTTCCGCTTACATTTATATACGTTTACATATTCTGTAAGATCATTTTACATTATTGCAAAAGTCACCATATTTAGTTAGACAAAACCAGAAATGAAAATGCCACAGTGAGCTTTCTCTCATTTTCTTACGCTCTGTAGACTAAATGATTATTCAGTAATTGACTAATCATCAGCAGCTGAATCAGCAACTAAAATTATTTTAACTTGCAGGCCCAAAATCAGAAAATGAGCAAAGCTGAGCTTGTGATGACATAAACAAGTATGTAAATGACAACTGTTTGGTGAGATGTGACTGTTTTAAAAGTGATAACCAACACTGTCCTCAGTCTGATTCACAACAGCAGTATATTTGACTATTTTTAATCTGAAACAACAGCCGTATATTTGACTATTTTACAGTAAGAAATACTCTTAAATAACACCCTTGTCTTAAATTGGCTGCAGCATCCAAAAAAGAAATGATAAATATTATCTGGTAGATTAAAGCAATATCACCGTGTTAATACATGCTATTTCAGAGGAGCTATTGACCTATCAGAAGTGTCTATATGATTTTTTTTAGCCTATAGCAGTATTTTTTTACTTGAATACCTCTGTGCATCTGTGTATCTATGCTTTTTTTTAAATTAAGATTTAATCAATCTTAAAGCAGAATATTGTGCCATATCACAGAGTGCTCATGCTTTTGAACCAGTTCCTGGAAAGTCAGAGTAAACTTCTCCCTCTGCCAGAAAAATCAGTTTAAATTTATGTCCTGCAGATTTCTGATCTATAAGATCATATCCAACAATAAATCAAGGTAACAAGTGTTGTATAATTTTCAAACATATGCTGTTCTTTGCACCACTTAGGGCTAGAGACTTTTTGTAAACAAAGGAAAGCCGACTAAACATCACATGACATCCCACTGAGGATACAGCATGGTATCCCCCCACAGTATGTTGACATCAACTGATTGGAGGCTATTGTGGGACACTATATGTCAGGGGATGCTTGGTCGCTGCCTTCTGCCCCCTGCATTGCACAATACTTGATTGGCACTCACCCCCTTAGAGGAGGAGTTAGCTGCATGTCTCTTTCAGCTGGGGTGACGGCCGCTCTCTCTCTCTCCTGCTCCAGTAACTGGAGGCACAAGTTCCTTCTTCCCCGGCCTCAACTTCATTTTTCAGGTAAGTAGAGCTTTGCCATGCTTGATTGTTGTTCCCATTGTAGCAGTGAAAATGCAGCATGAGGAAGTTAATGTTTCAGTATTTGTCAGTAATTTTAGAAAAGAAAATGTACTGTTTTCTCACTAACCTGGGCATAAAAATGTGAAGAAATTGTCTGAAACTGCTGGTAAAATGAGATTTTATACATAAGCATGGATGTAGCAAGTGTCCAGTCTGCTGGGGTTGTGGTTAAAGACAAGGAGTGACATTTTAGGAAACTTTTTTGGCTTGCATGTGGTTTTTATTGAAGACTTATTCAAGACAAAGCTAAATCAATTTGTAATAGAAAAGAGACCAGAAAGAGAGAATAAATTGGCATAATTGGAACTTTAATAGTCAGAGGACATGAGGCCTGCTGCTCATGTCTCAAAGTCTATAAAAGGAACGTCATGGGTGAGCCGTCCAGTGTTGCTATTCCTGGACGTACTGCTGATAAATTGTGACAGATGCAGAGAGAGGCACGTTGATGCACTCATACGCTCCAGCATCACCTGGCAGAGCACATGTTTTTCATGTTTTTAAGCATCCGGTTGTGTCTAAATAAATCTAACTACCTCACAAACATTAGAAAACTTTTCTTGTACTGAGATTAAACATCATTGATTAGCTTGGAATAGAGAAAACAGTAGAATTTTCCTCTGTCTTAAGCTACTACTTGGCCACACTTGATTTCTGTGCATCATCTTCAAGTTATTGTGGGCTTTTCTGACTACATCTTAAATATGTTTTTGTATAATTTCAGAAGGTCTGGCTGTTTTCTGCTGCCACAGCCATGGCACCCAAAAGAGCAAGGCGACCAAAAAGAGTAAAGGAGACATAAACGATATGACCATAATGGTTGAGAACAGCCCAATCAACAAGATTAATGGGCTAAACACTCTATTAGAAGGAGGAAATGGCTTCAGCTGCATTTCAACCGAAGTCACTGATTCAGTTTATGCCCCAAACCTCCTGGAGGGTTTGAGCATCATGAGACAGGACAGCTTCCTCTGTGATCTAACAGTCGCCACCAAATCAAAGTCATTTGACGTCCACAAAGTTGTCATGGCCTCGTGCAGCGAATACATCAGAAACATCTTGAAGAAGGATTCAACCCTCCAGAAGATCGACCTGAATGACCTCTCACCAGTCGGCCTCGCCACTGCAATTACATATGCATACTCAGGAAAGCTCACCCTGTCGCTCTACAGCATCGGCAGCACCATCGCTGCAGCCATGCTGCTGCAGATCGGCACCTTAGTGAAGATGTGCAGCGATTTCCTCATGCAGGAGCTCAGCGTGGAGAATTGCATGTATGTGACCAATATCGCCGATGCCTACGATCTCAAGGAAACCAAGGAGGCCGCTCAGAAGTTCATGCGCGAGAACTTCATCGAGTTTTCTGAGATGGAGCAGTTCCTGAAGCTCACCTATGAGCAGATCAGCGACTTCCTCTCGGACGATTCACTGCAGCTCCCCTCTGAGGTCACAGCCTTCCAGATCGCCATGAAATGGTTGGACTTTGATGAGAAGAGGTTGAAGTACGCAGCAGATCTCCTGACTTACATCCGCTTCGGCACTATTTCTGCCCAAGATCTGGTGAATCACGTCCAGAGTGTTCCTAGAATGATGCAAGACCCCGAGTGCCACCGTCTCCTTGTTGATGCCATGAATTACCATCTGCTGCCATACCAACAGAACATCCTCCAGTCACGCAGAACAAAGGTACGCGGAGGCCTCAGAGTGATCCTCACAGTTGGTGGACGCCCTGCCTTGACAGAGAAATCCCTCAGCAAAGACGTCCTCTACAGAGATGCAGATAACGTGTGGAATAAGTTGACAGAAATGCCAGCAAAGAGCTTTAATCAGTGTGTGGCTGTGCTGGATGGCTTCCTGTATGTGGCAGGTGGTGAGGACCAGAATGATGCAAGGAACCAGGCTAAACACGCTGTTAGCAACTTCTGCAGGTAAGAACCAACTGATTTAAATGCAGCATTTGTCATATTAGTTGACAGAAGTAGAAATTAACTGCCAATCCCTGTCACATTCTTCAGGTATGACCCCCGCTTCAACACTTGGATTCACTTGAACAATATGATCCAGAAGCGCACCCACTTCAGCCTCAACACTTTCAACGGCCTCCTGTTTGCCGTCGGAGGCCGAAACGCCGATGGTGTTCAGGCCTCCATGGAGTGCTACGTGCCCTCGTCAAACCAGTGGCAGATGAAGGCTCCCATGGAGGTACCTCGCTGCTGTCATGCCAGCTCAGTTATCGATGGCAAGATCCTGGTATCTGGAGGTTACATCAACAACGCCTACTCCAGAGCTGTGTGCTCCTACGACCCGTCCACTGACACCTGGCAGGATAAGAGCAGTCTGAGCTCGCCTCGAGGCTGGCACTGCGCCGCCACCATTGGAGACCGAGCCTATGTGATTGGTGGCAGCCAGCTAGGAGGTCGTGGGGAGAGGGTGGATGTCCTGGCCGTCGAATCTTACAACCCTCACAACGGGCAGTGGAGCTACTGCGCACCTCTGCACACGGGGGTGAGCACAGCTGGCATTTCCATTTCGAACAACAAGGTCTATCTCCTCGGGGGCTGGAACGAGGGTGAAAAGAAATACAAGAAATGCATTCAGGTTTACAACCCTGACCTCAATGAATGGACTGAGGATGATGAGTTGCCAGAAGCTACAGTCGGCATTTCATGCTGTGTTGTCAACATACCCACACGGAAAACACGAGAGTCCAGAGCCAGTTCAGTCTCATCTGCACCAGTCAGTATATAAAGGTTCTGATGACAGCAATGATTTAGTTTATGTGCCTAAAGGTCTCCAGCTTGTCTGTTGCATAATCTTGGTTGATGACTCTGTTACGAATTGATCATCAACTTTCTTTATATTAACAAAAGTTAACAAAAGGTTTGCAAGGATTACTAATTTGGGAACATTTTCTTGTAAAATATTTTTAAAGCTTCATTTATTTGAAGCCACTTAATTTGAAATCAGAAAGAATTCAATAGTCACATTTAATAACTAGCATATATGGCTTTGTTAAAGCCAGATAATGATTATTCTTAGAAAAATGTAATTCTGGGGCCAATTTAGCAGGGATAATTCATTAATCCTACTTCTACTAAAGCACAAATTAAAAGTATTTGAAAAACTGCAAAAATTAGTCTTTAAATTCATCTGGAACATAATGTCTTTGTTCTGTTTAACCCATTACCATAGAAGTTATTCTGGATTTTGCGACAGTCCTGTTTTTGGGGACTATAGTTACTGTGATTCTCACATTACTTGAACAGAATAAGAAGCTGAAGCTGGAATAAGTCAATAAGTGTTGGTTTCACCTACTGGGAGTAGGTGGTTGTGATAAGTGTTTAAACACACCACACAGTAAGGCTGCAGTTTCTCTACACGTGTCTCTTGTGCAGCTCTCAGTAGTATTGTGCTGCTTGTTTGTGTCATCATCATCTAACACTATCCATGTGAGCACAACAGTCTGTTAGGAAAATGTTGGAATGAAGAAGGTTGAATGGGTTGAGAAGTGACAGCAATAAACTATTTTGTAAAAAAAAAGAAAAATACATCTGGGGAATGACGTTCAGAGCCTGAGCTTTCCTGGAAGTCAGTACTCGTGAATTCCCTGACTGCTCATGTCTTTCCATTTTTTGTTTTTAAATTAAAGAAATGAAATGTAAGCCGTTTTGAGATGTGGTTATTTATTCAAAACTGTTTCCATGTAACATGTATGTTTAATTAATTTCTTACTTTTAAAGAAAACCCAAAAGACACCCATTTATGCGACACACATAATTACAAAAATAGCTCTGGTCTGTTTTTGACAACTATAAATTTCACCAATCCACACATGCACAGTTACACTGCATTATTTTGATGTTTTCAAATAACTCATATCTGCACTGGCTTCATTTAGTAAATTGAAATTTCCTTTAAAATCACAGTAAAATACTAGCAGCTGTGGTCACCAGTATTTTATTGTATTTATAGAGCCTTTAAACAGTCATTTATTTAAGCAGTTAACTCCTATATAATTGACACATTAATTGATACAGTAGTGTACAGTAAAACACATTTGACAGGATTTTCACAGTAATTTATTACAGTGTGTGTTTTTCTGTATATATATATATATATATATATATATATATATATATATATATATACAATATTTATACTGATATTATTTCTTTTCAACAGTGAGCCATGGTCAATATAATTTTTGACAAAAGTTTGCAAAAAAGAGTCTTTCATGATGAACTGAAACCAATTTCTACAAAGTAATGTCAAAGAAATGTAAAATCTAAAGTAAGTATTCACCCCCTTCAAGTCATATTTAGTAGATGCACTTCTAGTTGTGATTACAGCATTGACCCTGTGCGGACAAGTCTCAATCAGCCTTGCGTGACTAGTGCAGCTTTAATCTACTCTTCTTGTCAGATTTCACAGACATCACGAGTAAACAGCCAAGTTCCAGTCAGGGCACAAATTTTTAATGAGATTGAGATGTTTGCTCTGGCTCGCTTACTTCATAACATTCACCTTGCTGTCTAAAAAACATTTCTGTGCGGTTTTAGCTGTGTGCTTCAGGTCATTGTCTTACTGAGAAACAAATCTTCTACCAAGTTATAATTCTCTCGCAGGCTATATCAGATTGTCCTCCAGGATGTCCCTGTACTTTACTGTAATCATTTTACCCTCCGCCTTAACAAGCCTTCCAGGGCCTGCTACCGAGAAACATCCCCACATCATGATACTTCCACCACCGTGCATCCTGGTGGGGACAGTGTGTTTGTGATGATGTGCATAACGTCTAGCCTGATGACCAAACACTCAAGTTTGGTTTCTTCAGACTAAAGAATCTTCTTCCAGTTGAGTGAAGAATCTCATGCATGCCTTCTGGCAAACCCACCAAATTTAATATGAGCTTTCTTCAATCGTGTCTTCTTTCTCCTTCTTTTTCAGCCTATACATGTGTGTACATGTCGAGGCTGTGTATATAAACTTGTGTATATACATAGAGATTTATTCGAGTTCAATTAGTTTCTGTAACAGCCATTGGGTTTTATTTATTTGTAAGACATTGGTTTTCTGCCTCCTTTACATAACTAATCATTGATAATTACTGTCACTAAGGGTGAGCCCTTACTAAACATACATAACTGGATTACATTGTAGGGACTTGATTCATTTTTAGCCTTAAAGCAAATCAGGTTTTAAATTCCATCTTATTTGACTTCCAGCTGCTCTTGTCTAAGTGGACTTGTTTGTTTTTAAATCCCAAACTGTTTTAAAATTTGATAAAATTTGCCTTACAATATTTTTATTGTTGTTATCGGGCTTCTTATTTGTGTGCTTGCACCTTTTATTATACTGAATATGGCGTCCATACCTAAGTGAATTCCAATTTATGGAAACGTTCAATGAATGAGTGAAATAAGAAACTTGTGCTTTTTGCTCTGCTGCAGTCCCTCAGTTTGTGACTGCAATGACTCATGAATTTACACATCAACAAATATCTGGTCTATGCGTTCTGCACCAGCAATTAATTTTTGCATATAGTAAAATATTCACTGTACATTCATTGTGAACAAGGAGCCTGCTTCAAGCAGTTATCGTGATCTACTTCTATTCTGGTGAACTCCAATTAAACAACTCTTATTTTCAGACAATCATTTGAAGAGCAGTTAATGATTTTTTAAAAATTTTTTATTTGTTGATTTGGTTGTTGTTGGTTGTGGTGATGACAGTGGCTTTACTCTGATTTTCACTGCGGAAGTGACTGTGCAGTTTTTCGTTTGTTTTTCATATAGTGGTGAATACAGTGATCTCGACAAGTCAGCGTTACATAATTTAAGCAATATCCTTTCGCAGCATGAATGTAAATGAGGTCATTAACCTATACCCTGTTTTCATAAACCCAAACATTTACAACTGTCACACCCCCACAGAAGTCACATGCTGTGTCATTATGACAATCACTTTTCTCTTAGTACTATGCTGCTTTCAAGTGCTCGTGATAAAGCTGGTATCTCCCTCAATCTAGTGCCAATGTGATTCATTCACCTTAAGCCTCTGAATATGAAAAGACTAGTCAGTGAATTTGTGGTGCTAACTAAAACAAAAACAGCACAGCTTTGTACTGACACTTTTCTCAAATCTCATTCTTATCTGAGACATTTTTGGCTTTAATGTTTAGAAAAGACAAGCAAATAAAAATATAGAGAAATGAATAAGCTGATCTCTGTTTTATACTGATGTAAATAGAATTCACCTAATATTATATCTCTGATCTTAGTTAATTAATTTATTTGTCAATTGACAGAACACTGTTCTGATACTTGACAAAAAGTAGTTTATTAGACAAATACGTCCAACATCTACTTGGAGTCTTTAACATCAAAGTGAATTTTTGGTGCATTTCCCTGCTCTACATTAAGGTTAGTTCAATTACTGGGGCTGAATTGTTGTTTGCTATTTGAAAACATTATCTTAACTGTTCGATATGATTGCTGTTCTATCATACCGCTTAGACAAAATGAGCCATACTTTCATATCAAAATGATGAGGTAAATAATAAAGGAAACTGAGTTATATAATGAATGATTACAAATGGATACAGTAAACTGACAATTTAAAAAAGGCAAGTGAATTATAAACTCTTGAAATGAAAGTAGAAAAGTTCTGAATGAAAAGTTAAAATTTAAACTCACTGATGAAACCCCTAAACACTCTTCATTGTGCACCAAATTTACATATTTAAAAGTTATTTTTCCATGAAATCTAAATCTGTGTTTTTAAGACTGCAGTTTCAGGATGAAAATGTCCAGTAACTGGACAATTTGTGGCCTGTAGCACACCATGTGGACATGTTAACAAGGTATAAAACTTGGGTTTCCCCTGAGGGGGTCTTTAAACACAAAATCCTAAACTGAAATGTAAAAATTAAGTTTTGATATGTAATAAATGTAGATGACAGGCAGATGCACAATCAATAAAATGGATACCCAATAAAATGGATACCGGAGCAGAATTTCAATAATTGTTCGTTCCTTATAATTTGGATTTATCTCACATATAGCACAAAATATCCATTGAAATAAATTAAAGTACTTGATACTGCTGTGATGTGAGTCATATAAAATTCATTAGTTGCCTTATATTTTGTTTGGTGCTCTGCCACTAATGGAGCTTCTTCAAGTTGTATCAAGGTTTCTGCTCTGTCTTTGTATGTGCAAGGTCATCTGTTCTGTCACATGTTGTAGTGAGAACAAGTTATGCAGTTTTCAGAAATAGCACACAGAGACTTTTGAACTATTAGCTACATACAGTTTTTACATCATGTTGTTTAAGTAATATGTCTACTTTTGCTCTATTTATATACTTAATGTGTTCATACCACTGTGTTCATACAGGTCATCATGCCTGTACTGTATCATACTCTATATACTGCATATACTGTCTTGCATAATCATGTATCTTTCATACATTTACACTGTTGCACAGTTCATATTGCTAATAAAGCTCATATTGTAAATATCTTCATATTGCTCTTTAAGCTGTTCCACTTCGACATTTTACACTGCACTGCACTTTAAAGGTTTCTTTTGCTGTTCTGGTTAGAAGCCAAACTGTATTTGGTTATCTCAGTGGGCCACATCTACTACGCACAATGATAATAAAGTTGATACTTCCCAGAAGTCATTTGAACGCTGTTCATTCATTCATTTGATGAACCTTTTTTTTAAAAAAAAATTGAAATTTTGAATAAGAAATGCGGTGTGACTCGAGCAAACACGCCATTCTTCGTATACCAGTGGAAAATATTAGTCCCAGTTTTCCAGTGCACTTGGACGCAACTATGATTGACAGCTCGCTGGGAGGAGCCGAGTCGCAAAGATTGCTGAGTCATAGTGACGTTACCCAGCGCTCCGCTCCGCCTGAAGATGTCACGTGTGTAAAAGCAGGAGGGCGTTCATATGTCGAACACAACGCAACTCTGGGAAGCAGACCCTGCTGCACCAACGACTCGTGGACAGGTTCACCTCGCTGTCACTCCCTCACAGAGACGCACATTCACTGCCTCACTCCGTGGCTGTGCTCCTAAACGAGGCCGCCGGTCGCATACGTACCTCTTCTGTATGTTGTGGAGGGGTTAACGGTTACGGAGCTAACCAGACATTAGCAGGTGATGAGCAGGAGCGGCCTGTTTCTTCTGGATGCTCAGCTAAGGTTACCGACAGGGCACGCCGCTTAACAACACCGACACACTCTGCTGTCCGCCTGTGAACTCCCAGACGGGACCCTGAGGAGCCAGACCCCGCCGCTGGTCCGGTACCGAGACTTCATGCTAGCTGTCTGCGAGTTGGACAAAGTAGCTAGCTAGCTAACGCTCGGGTCGGCGTGCGCTTTGAGTACAAGCAGCCAGCAGCAGCAGGACAGCAGCCGTCAGCTCCCAGCTCTAGCCTGTTTTTGCGATGGGTTTACTGTCACAGGGCTCTCCGCTCAACTGGGAAGAAACCAAGAAGTATGCGGACCACATCAGAAAGCACGGCATCATCCAGTTCCTGAACATCTACAACAAGGTGAAGGACCGGCAGAAAGATGTGCTGAAGTGGGGCGATGAGGTAAGAGGCTGTGGAGAGTGCTGCTGTCTGTTAATGCAGTTCATCTGTCAGGCATGGCTGTGCATGAGTGCTCCTTCATTGATGTAGAAACTCACTTAATGGTTGTACCATGAATGCAGCCAAAAAGAACTCACATACATCTGCAATACTATGTAAATAAAGACAATATTGACAGTTTTCTATTGTCTAGCAGGTCCTAATGTGTGGACGTAAGTTAAATGACAAGCATTGTAGCTATTTGGGTAAATTCACAACAATGCTCAGTACAACTTTATCACTAGTGTTTGTCCGGCAGCTTGTATAGTAATTAATCATTCAGTTTTCTACTATTTTTAATTGTGGATTATGATCCAGACTTTAACCTCAGGAAGACAATCCTTTTTGTGTACACAGTAACATAATTCTTTTTCACAAACAAGTGAAGATTTGCAGCAGTCTCCCGTTGTGACTTCCTTTCTTTCATTGAAAACCTAACCCCCGCTTCTCATTTTTGCCCCGGCACCAGACCACAAAACTTCAGTGTGCCACAGCTCGAACAAAGTGTTTTGATTTCAAACGATGTGGAATGCTGTTGTTATAGATTAATCCCCCTTTCAGACAGAGGATTACAGGGTAGCCCAGTCAAAGTCAAGGAAACATAACTGATGAATTGGAATTGATGTGATTGGCATCCCGGTCTGATCTTAAAAACCTCGGCTTTGTGCTGCAGTCTAGTGCCGATTGAACGTCTGTTTCTGAAGTGTGAAACGTGCCCACATGATGCATCAAGTGCAGTGTTTATTGTGGATTGATCATGTGTTGTTTTGAACGTTTTGCTTTTAGGTTGAGTACATGTTGTTGGAGCTGGACGACAAGGATGAGAAGGTTCGGATCGTCCTGAATGGTGGAGAAGTTCTAGAAACTCTCCAAGACCAGGGTGAAAAGATAAACCCCAAGTAAGTCTTCTTTTCACAACAGATGTAGCTATAATTTACTTGGTGTTAAAGGAGGAGGACCATAATTTTCTTAGTGTTGTTTTTATTTCACTAATAATGCCTTCAGCTGCCTTTCCATCCTCCCTCCAGTTACATCTCTTTGTCTGGAGGTCAGATATATTTACAAATGTATTGTTGAACTGAGCTGAACCACTAAAAAGGCAGGACGTAAATGTTTTATCTCCTCTTGAAACGATGCCAGCGTGCATAACAGAGCTGCTGTTAGTTTGTTTTGGACCGTAGCGAGCAGAGATATTGACTGACTGATAGTGATTTAAACATTAAACACCGGAATCAGATATCATGCATTATAAGCAGCACAAGCAAAGGGGACTCTGTCTAAAAGTTAAATCGATATAGGTAACAAATGCGGCCTTTCTTTTTTTTTGCATCTGTTATCTGATGTAGTTAAATCACAATGCACCCACACAGGTTTTTCTTGTCAGCTGATAAGTTTAACCAACTTCCGCCTGATAAAAAAAAAAAACTGAGTGCAAAGAGTAAAAGTTAATGACAGGCTCCATTCACTTGATGTGTTGTAGCTGCTAAAAACTGCTCGCATGTGGTTTTTCTTCTTTTCTCTGGTTGTTGCAGAGCACTTGATGCATCATGTGGGTTAATTTGGTAACCTGCATGATGTTAGTACATTATTCAGAGTCTTTCAATTACTATATTAGTGTGAATGAGTCCTAAAATAAATGCACTTGGAAAAATTATATATATATATATATATATATATATATATATATATTCACTCTGGTCTTGATACTCCCTTATGAAAGGGTCTTCAATATCGGCAGCGTTTCACCCAAACAGATCTCTCAGCCGATCCTCCCTTTGTCAAAGCTTCATGTTAAACCTCTTCTACACAACTGGGAACGCTCATAGTTACTAAACATTTTTTGTGTGTATTTTTAAAAGGCCCTAACAACACCAACAAGGCATGTCCATACATTAGCATTTATATTTACAAAGGATCTCTACTAATTCCTTCGTCGTTACACAACTAGAGTCCAGAGTTGGGTGGAGATCTCTTCCAGACATCCTTGAATTTTTCCATTTGATTTTGGCAGGACCACTCAAGCACTCCCTTTTGTGTTTAAGAAACTGGAAACAACAAATGTTTGGTATTTCTGCTGAAAAAGATGAACTACAACTAGTAGCAAAATGGTTGCCAGTTATCTTTCCTGTCTAAATCTGACTAATTCTTCCACTCTAGTTTAAAAAAGATATGTTTATTACTACACTCAACCTTTAAATAAACTTTTGAAGCTGCATATTTTAAGCTTGTTGTTTGTGAATATAGTATTTATTATAAATGTTTTCGTGAAATCTGTAACAAGAGAAGCTTTGTTATATCTTTATGATACCGGCATGTCTCCTTATAGCAAAGTTGTTGATGTAAAGAAAAAAAGGCTTTAGTTTTTCAAGAGTAGAACCTTTAATAAAAGTACTCTTGATAAATCACTGAAATTTCCAAAGTGTGCCGTTGATGAATGGGAGGAGCTCCTGCTGGGAAGCCGTTTGTGCCCCTAAACTGTAGTAACATTTCATTAAAGAAGAGGAATTCTCTGCAGGCGCTGCAAATGTGTTTGTACAGGCTCTCAGTGTTATGCTTGCTCACTGCCCATGACGTCGGTCTAAATCTGTGTAGCCAACTTCACCCAGGGGAAATACCAGTGGCAGTGAGAATAGTGGAGCCGATGCATTCCTCATTACTGCCCCTCTGTCGCACACACCAAAGAGCACGCTCTGAAGCACAAATACGTCTCGTTGCTTTGTCCTGCCAGGAGTACAGCAGACATTTGGTAAAGGGAGAGCGGCCAGTTAATTTAATCAGAAAGGTTGCTGTGATACCGACAACAGGGCCGTCTTCCTGGCCGACGTGTAACAGTCCAAAGTTTTCACAACACTATTGATATATTTGCAGTCACCCCACGCTTTGGAGACCAGAATATGGCAGCTATATGATTGAAGGAACTCCAGGGCAGCCATACGGAGGGACGATGTCAGAGTTTAACACTGTAGAGGGCAACATGGGGAAGAGACGACGAGAGGCGTCGTCTGTCCTGAATCAGAATGAAACCCTGTGCACCATCACCTCATTTCCAAGGTATCTTGGCGTCGAATGTTGCAAATGGTTCTTAATTTAGACCCGTACAGAAGATCAACAGTTTGATATGCAGACTTTTCTTTTCACAGAGCTTTTAACTTTGAAACAGTGATTGATTGCATTTCTATTTTGATTATCGTTTGTTTTTGCAAGATGTAATAATTAGTAGGGATGGGTACTTAGTCCCAGGCTGAAATTTTTAAATACCAGACTACCGATAAGCTCTGACAGTAACGGTTCTGTTATCGATACTTTCGAAAGTAAGAAGATTGTTGTGTTGCATTTTCTGCCTTATCACAATAAGCAATGTGTCTAATGTTTGTGTCTATGATGCACGTTTGCTTTTTAAATCCAAAACTCTGACAGACAGACAGACAAAGCTCCAGATGTCTGACAGAGCTTCTGTCACTCACCTGCAGCTCCATGTAGCAACACACAGGTGACAGTGGAGGAGAAATAAACACTTAAAACTATGATTAAACTTTGCTGCTGTTGCTGCAGAAAAATGTTCATTGCAACAAGAATGCGAATTTGTTTGTACTTTGGAGCAGAAACATGATCAGTCTGTGGAAACATTCAGTTGAAGTTCGTCACGTACAGAGCTCATAGTTCATTCCTCACCAGTCAGGTTTGTTATGTTTTCTAGCAACTCGAACACAGAGTTAACTAATACGATCATAGGCTAATGTTTAGTTAAGCATTCTCCACCCGATTATTTACCCGTGACTTTGTTGATTTGAACTGTCCTTTATAATTTCAGTTTCAGAGTACAGAGCAGCAAGATTTAGTGATTTGGGGGCTGCAAACAAACTCTGTATTCTTCACTAAACTATTCAAATCACACAGTAAAAATACTGTCAGAGTCCTGCATCAGCTTTACCCTCAAAGTTAAAGGTTTTATCAGCACAATGTGCAGACATTTATTTATTATCTGTTCAAGGTGGAGCTTCTGATATATTGTTGAACAGTTTATGGAAAGGTAATGGATCATATTTTATTTTTGAATAAGGCCTTTGACACTGGCCACAGTGGTCTGATCATCCCATCAACACCACATTACTATCTATATACATGTTAATTCTTACACAGTACATATGAGAAAGTACAGCAGCCGCTATTTGGTTTTTCATTTGTTTTTATCTTAAAAAAAACAAAGCAAACAAACAAAAACATTCCAAAAGTACAGATAAGAATATTGATAAGCAGTATCAGTAAAAGTAGTAGTACTGTTGAAATGTTAGCAATACCCATCCCTAATGAGTAGTGGATTAGTTAATTAGTCAGTGGTCAGAATATTTTTGAGTTATTTTCTTGCAAAAATACAGATTTTAGCTTCTCCAATGTGAGTATTTGATGAATGATTTGATTCCTTGTCGTGTTTTGTTTTGGAAGTTCGGTCACAAAAAACAGGGTATTTAAATATTTCAGCACATATTATAAAAAACAACTCATGTTCTTACAAGATTTTGTTAAAAAATCTTTGTCTTACTAAAAAGAGAATACCATTTGAGAAAAGAAGCAGACTGACTGGTAATCTAAGTAGTTGTTAGTCGCAGCCCTACAATAGTTGGATATGTTTTCATCTTTTGTTTAGGTTAGGTTGCCCAGGTTTCACCAAACCAGAGTACCGGCCGACTCCTGTTGAAAAGGGAGTGTCAAAGTCACTGTTCTTCCCTGATGAAGCCATCAACAGACACCCAAGATTCAGGTATGCGTTGTGGTTATATCTTCATGACACTTTGTTTGTGTTTGTGAGGTTTTCCTGTTTTTATGTTTGGATTTGTTTTTTCAGCACCCTTACCAGAAACATACGTCACAGAAGAGGAGAGAAAATTGCAATAAATGTGCCAAGTAAGTCTGGTTAAATATCAACACAATGAAGTGGGTGATGTGATGTTTATTTATAGTATGATCTGATATTTTTTTGGATACATTTGACCAGTCAGTATTCTTAGTCTGTTGTCGTTGTAGGTCGAGTATGTCTAGTATGTAATGTGCTGTCATGTTTGTAGTTGAAGATGTTTTTGTGTTCTTCATTTCATGCTCAGACTACATGAAATAAATAACTACATATAACTATATTCCTTCTCCTGTTTCAGTCTTCAAAGACAAGCGCACTCCATCTCCATTTGTGGAGAAGTTTCCAGAGGACGACGGCGAAGCGGCGAGAGCAGCTCTGCCCGACCACATCTACATGGATGCTATGGGCTTTGGCATGGGCAACTGCTGCCTGCAGGTACCGCAGGAACTAACTGAGCCATGTGGCATTTGCAGTTTATTTAGGGACTATTTTGAGTTATGTGTAACTCTACAATCTTAATAAGTGATTTATAAATGTACTTCAGCCTCTTTTATGATGCTTTTGCAGGTGACATTCCAGGCTTGCAGCATTGATGAGGCACGGTATCTTTATGACCAACTAGCAACATTCTGCCCCATTGTGGTGAGTAGATAAATAAAACATGTGCTCTGGCCATATATTGTGATTATTTAACTGACCTCTTTCTCAGCAGGACTGTTACGTAACTTATTATTCGGTTGTTTAATCAGGTAGATTCAAATAACTTTGTAGGACCAGGTGATACGTCACAGTGCCATGCAAATATTGTTGCATTGGAGGTAAAACCATAGCAAACTGACGAGCAGAGTCACAGTGTTTTTCTGGAGTATGTCACTGCATTACAGTTAGAGGCTGGGCTTAATTTCTACAGTCAAAGGAGAATATTTACAGACACATTATAGTGGTAAAGCGACGGTTATTTTATCCCTCCTGTTATGTTGGTTTCTCAGCAGCAGCAATGATGTTTAATTATCCAAAAGTGTCAGAAACCAAAAACATTGCTTCAAAATATTGTTTATATGTAATTACTAACTCCATTAATAAACATTTCTGTCAATATTCAGTGCCGTGGTGTTTTTTCCCTGTCACAGATCATGGTTTAATGAGGTGAATGCACTTGTTTTTCCATAATAAAATGCACGTTAAAGCCTTTTTTTAATGTTCATTGAATGATGTACATATTAAATATAATAGTTTTACATGACATTGATTTTTTTTTTAGACAATTTTATTTTACATTTTGATTTTTTTTTTTTTTTTTTTTTTATTAAACAAGAGACACCTCTTCTGTTCAGGGTGTAATTGACCTGCTGACTTAAAATCAAGACAAATGAGCCAGACTTATTTGTTCTCATTTTCATTTTATATGTTGGTGACACTTATTAAGCCGAGCAGAAGTTTCAAACCAAAAACATACTTAGTTTAGATTTTGTTTTACTTTAAAATGGGTCAAATAGATCTGCAACATAACAAGGAGGGTTAGAAGCAGCATCAATGCAAAAAGTAAAACGCAGACTCTAAGTATCAGTTGCAGTGTCCTCTCTGAGATGCGATCAGGTTAGATCTACGAAGGATATGAATAACCTGTTTGTCCAGATTGGGGAGGCTGTATATGTTTAACTCGTTTGGTTTGCATTATTAAATTCACATTCAGATTCTTGTTTTTGAGCTCGTCTGCAGTGTGTGTTTGTGTTCATAGGAAAATACAGTGCATGTAAGTGCATGCTTATCTGGTTTTCAGGGATGCTCTTGTAGTTTTCAGCTGTATTTTTGGTGTATTGCCTTTGCACTGCTATTCTTGAATTGCTAACTGCTCTGAGATCAGCCACTTTTAATACATTTGGTGGCTTTAAGTCAGCGTGCAGGAGTTAAGGTTTTGTCACATGTCCCCACAATCACTTTTTGCATTTTTTTTATATATATTTGTTACAAAAATATTTTTTTTAAAAACACACTGAATACACTTTTATTTGCTTACAGATGGCTCTCAGTGCAGCCTCACCGTTCTACAGAGGCTACGTGTCAGATATCGATTGTCGCTGGGGAGTTATTTCTGCCTCGGTGGATGACAGAACAAGAGAGGAACGTGGGCTGGAGGTGAGCGGGTGGAACTGAAAGCAACTTGAAACAAGAAGACCATTTAGGATCCCACATTGTGCTTTCGTTGAATGAACAAGTTATTGGTTTTACACCACATCGGCAAGTCATCTGTTTCATTCCACATTATAATATTGATCACAGCTTTGAGACTGTTTTATTAGTTACTTCTGAAGCATGTTTAGGTTGCTTAGGTAGCTCAAGCTGAGTTATTATTTTATGTGATTTCTATGTTTAGCTGACTTTGGGAATGATAGCAGGGTCTAATCCAGGGTTTTTAAGTTTTAATAAATGAAATATTTGTTTTGTGCATCTGTAGTTCTAAAGTTTTAGTATGCTTTGCTTGTGCCCTTAGTTTTTCATGATGAAATACAGCAGCAAAGTGATTATTTCTCAGTGAAGGTGTCACTTGATGAAATTCTACCCTCAGCGTATAGGTTTACACTTTGGGATTTAGTTCCTTCTACAGGAGTGACAATGAAGAGAGGAGGGTCACTGAGACTGAATGTGGCTTTCTGTAATGTCACATCACATATTTTGAAGTAATAATAACTCAGTTATGTTTATGTAAATGTTTCATTTTAGTCACATGCTGTCACGAGTCAACATGCTGTCCATTCCAATGTTTTTACTTGCTCTTATTTACTTACAATTACAGCAAATATGAACAGAGTCCATATTTGTTTTTCTCAAACAGTCCTTCACCTACTATATTTGTTTTGCACGTAATATTTAAAAAATGACCTTTTCCCTTGCAGCCTTTGAAAAACAACAAATACAGGATCTTCAAGTCAAGATATGATTCCATTGACAGCTACCTGTCTAACTGTGGTGAGAAGTACAATGACATTGATTTGACAATAGACGAGGAGATCTACCAGCAGCTGCTCGATGCAGGTACTGATGGATAAAATACAAAATATTAGCCACGGTCAAAATCCACAAGTAGATGCTAGTATAGTAATGGAATTAATGATCTTTATTTGGTGTTTCTAGGCATTGACAAGCTTCTGGCCCAACACATAGCACATCTCTTCATCCGAGACCCGCTGTCTGTCTTCCAGGAGAAGATACACTTGGACGATGAAAATGAGTCAGATCACTTTGAGGTGAAGATTTATGTGTCCCATAAGAAAGCCAACATGTGTTAGAAGACAATACAGCTTGACTTCAGTGTGTTCAAGTACTCATTCAGATTTCTTGCAGAACCTCCAATCAACCAACTGGCAGACGATGAGGTTTAAACCTCCACCTCCAAACTCGGACATCGGCTGGAGAGTAGAGTTCCGACCCATGGAGGTAATTACAAGCTCTGTGTGAGACTTTTAGTTTGGGTGTGTATCTAATCGGGGTGTCTAAGTTTTATTTATGCTTCTGCTTTTCAGGTGCAACTAACTGACTTTGAAAACGCTGCGTACGTGGTCTTTGTCGTCCTGCTCACCAGAGTGATCTTGTCCTACAAGTTGGACTTCCTGATCCCGTTGTCAAAGGTGATGAGAACCACACAGCGTTACCCTTTTATGAAGCGAGAAATATAGTAACGAAACGGATAAATAAACTTTTATTATTTCTTAGGTTGATGAAAACATGAAGGTCGCACAAAAAAGAAATGTAGTCCAGGAGGGCATGTTTTACTTCAGGAAGGACATCTATAAAGGTGGGTAAAACATAAAGTCTTACTTAATATTGATGCCATCGCTGAAGGCCTCAGATTGAACTGTGAGATACATTTATTTGGTCCGCCAACAGGCTGCAACCCGGTCCTTGATGGCACTGCTTCTGCTCAGAACGGCTTGGAGACTGACTGTGGCAATGAGGAGTACACACTGATGAGCATCGACACCATCATCAATGGAAAGGTGACTAGAACTAGAACATAATGACCTTTTAGCCAAGCAGCGACAGTTGGTTAGTTGATACGTCCACAACTTTGGTCGAGACTAAATTATCTTCTTAGATGAAATGACCTAAAATTTTGTACATTTATGATCCTCAGAGGATGAATCAGGTGATCCTTTTCCTCTAACGCTGACATGAGGTGACACTAGTTTTACATGCGCTAGCTTATGCAGCTGTTAAGTTGCTACATGTGATACAGACATTCACCTTCCGTTAGGATTGATTGCAGTATTGACTATGATCCCCTGATTTTTTGTGTGGGCTCAGCATTACATTGTGTTTAGTGCTACTTAATAAACAATTACAGTAAAAATCATTCCTGCTAAGCTTCTACATGTGAGCAGTTTTATTGGGAGAGTGTTATGCTGCATTCACATCATATTGGTTAAACCATATTTAGTACCCTCTAAGTTGTAATTCTGAGCTGGTGATATCAAGAATGCCTGACTTTCTGCTTGGTAAAAGGAACCTTATAGAAATTAACACACTGTTAACAAAATGGCTGTACAGTCACTGTTGCAACCAATTATATCTTAGTAAAATGTTACCATTAGTTTAAACAATTAATCCAACTTTAAATGAGCTATGTGCTTTAAAAAACATTTGTGTGGGGTAAATAAATTAAACAGATAATGTATTTTAAGTTGTGGTTTTCACTGACTTGCAGTGAACTTGAATTCTTCCAGGTAATTATTTTTAGGTTTTCATCTTCCTTCTCTCATTCGGCTCACAAGGCTTGAATGTCAGGCTGGTGGCACAGCTATACACTTTGAGCCATTTGAGAATTACTGCTGCTCTTACCTCTGTTCCTTCCCATCATCAGGAGGGAGTTTTTCAAGGGCTCATCCCCATCCTGAACTGCTATTTGGAAAACATGGAAGTCGATGTGGACACCAGGTGCACCATTTTGAATTATCTGAAGCTCATCAAGAAACGTGCCTCAGGTAAACTACCATTAAATGACAAAACTGAATGTTCTCAGAAGAGAAAAGCAGATTTTCTGTTTATGCAGTTTATTTCTGACCATCAATTCCTCCTCTTGCTGATCTGAAACAGGCGAACTGATGACCATGGCCAAGTGGATGAGGGAGTTTGTTGCCAAACACCCACAGTACAAGCAGGACAGCATCATCACTGACAAGATCAACTATGACCTGTTCAGAAAGTGCGACAGGATTGCAAAAGGTGAAGAGCAGTGCCCCGAGCTCATTGGAAACCCAGTGAACACGTTTAAATGAGACGCGCCGTAGAAAATGCACCGTCATTACGCAACCATGCATGTAAAGAAAGACCAAATGAGGGTTATAATGAAGAGGTCCAGTTTTAAGAGAATGCAAAACAGCATGTGTGTGTTATAAAGAAACACACCTGCATCAAATATATGTATATATACTGTATGAGATTTTTATGATCACACAATTATTTTAATAGGATTAAGACATGCAAAGAGTAATAGAGAATCAGATGTGTATTTATTTTTGTCTGGAAATTAAGCATATCTGTGTGAGAATGTAAATGTAGCAAAGAGGTGTACATTAGTCTGCTTTTAATCTCGTGGTCTGTAAATATTGTACTTCTGCTTTTCAAGACATTAACAACCTTCTTTATATTTTTTCTGGTTATGAGCTTCTCTTCACGTTTGTTTGAGATCCGTTTTTTTTTTTTTCGCTTTTAAGAAATGTTTGCTTTGCTCTGCTGACAGTGTAGTGGGACCTTGGAAGTAGTGTTGCATTCAAGTGGAAGTGGTAAACCATTGTTTGCAATGTGATACTGTTTCAAAATAAATCTGTACAACAATAAGTTAGTCAGTTTTCTTACAACTGTAGCTTGTTGTGTTGCTATATTTGTCAATGGTCAGAATTTACCAGGGAGCTTGGTATGCAAGTAATGCAAGTTAACTAAAACTTATTTCAGTTACTCTGACTTGTTTTTAGGATGTTTTGGTTCCATAAAGCAAGAGCAACATGGTTCAAGCTTAAATGTTTTCAACCCTCTGGCCAAGTTATGCTGTGAAAGTGGAAGTCATATAATGCATTCCACAGTGTGAGAAAAAAAATCAGTTCAACTTGAACCTGTGTCAACACGCTGCTGGAGAAGAGGTAATTATCTTTATTGACATTTTTTTGGCATGGTGTAAAAACAATCCAGTTTCCAGTACTCAAGTAGAGGGGTACGTATAAAAAGCCATTCATTTAAATATTATATATATATATATATATATTTTTTACAAATATTTCAATACATTTCAACAAAACTTCTTTTGCCTTCCATATTGAAAGTGTCCAACAGCTAATCCATGAATGGGTCCACCCACAAGATGGTGGTATTGAACCACAGTTTTGCATGATAGTGAGCCACAGTGACAGATGAGAGCTTTACCTCACTTTGACCTCTGGGTTAAGGATAATGACTACGGCTGGCACAGGCCTACCTATGCTGCAAAATAAATTAAAGCACAAACAAACCCCTGGGACTCGCTGTTCTCATTAAAATATAATTGGTATAAACAGTTCAGTTCAAATAACCTAAATGATGAATGCATAAAGATAATGCTCTAGTATTTGTCACGGATGCTGTACATAAACCAAGAGGACAATTTCAAATTTTACGCTGATAGTAATCTCTAATAACACAAGGGAATGTCGGCTGTGGCGGTGTAATCGGGCAAACAATGGCAGGTCTTCTTAATCCTGTGATCAATTGATTGGTGACTATTTAAAATCACTGCTGGGATGTTAATTAGTAATGATGAGATTACAAGAGACCGTGATGTTGAGGCAAAGTAAATGTATTTGAATGTTTTTTATTTTTATTGGAAACAGTATCTAGTGGCCATTGATGGTACTGCAGCCTTATCTAAACGTTTCCTTGCAGCTCTAAACTTGAGACTTGACCATGAGTTGAACTTGGAGTCAATATCAGTGGGCTGTTTGCTTGTTTGAATTGCATGCTGTTAACATGACCCAGTTATAATTTCCTCAAGCATGTCGTTACAAGAGCAAATCCTGACTAAAGCTTAGACTTAAAGCAACACTCATCAATATTTTTTTATGTTAATGATGCATCATTTAAGTACTTGCAGGTGAAATTTTCACCAACACTGATGACCTCATTCTGCTGAATTTTCAGCCTGCAACTTAAATATTTCACTTGAATCCATCACTGCACTGATGAACAACTTCTACCAGCAGAGGTCAGCTGTTTACAAAGAAAAAGTTGTTCTTTTTCTACATCCTACTTCCTCAGCTGCAAACGCCAAATAGACAAAGTTAGCCAGAAGTTAATTAACATATTGGAGCACTTAGCTCCTGCCAACAGAAATGGTTCAGGCATCTGTTTAGGATTCCTCATTTTTTGTCTTCTGCTGGAGGTTTTCCAGGCAGACCCAGCTGGGAGGAGACCCAGATCTCACTGGATGGATTATATCTCATTTGGCCCAGGAACGCCTCAGGATCCCCCAGGAGGAGCTAGAAAAGTTGCTGTTCAAAAGGGCGTCTGGAACAATCGGCTTAGCCTGCTGCCACGGGCAAGCAACCCCAGATAAGTGGAAGAAATTGGATGGAGAATTAGTTGTTTCCCTCGGGAGTCTGTGGAGACCAAAACAGAGTTAAGAGGAGAGTTTAAATGGGACTACAGATGATCCCTCATGCTGCTGTTTGTTCACTTGTTCTCTATATCCGCTAGACATACCCATGCTCTGTTCATGGCTTACTTCTGATGCCCTCAAGTGGCAAATAAATGAAAATAAATAGTGACCAATGCTGTAAATCACAAAAGTGGAACCTTGAGATCAGATTTGTCTGTAAGGCCTGAAGCACTTTGGACAATGGATGACAGTCTGGGCTCATAACCACCACTAATGTTCCTTTAACTTATCCAGGGAAGCTGCTCGATAGATAGATAGATATTGTCATTATTAAAAGTTAGTAAATGAAGTATTTTTAAACTTGACAGTAAAACCTTGTCTTGTAACATGAAAAATCTCTTCCATCCCAGCCAGGCTTGTGACCCATGAATTTAGAAAAGCATTAAAATAAACAAAAGGTAGTCTTGTAATCCAGTGATTATTATTATTGGCAGTATACCAAGATTTAGAGCCAGACTCAGTCTAAAAGAGCATATACATGAGGCCTTTGTGTGACATAGTCTTATCTGTGTGAACTCTGTCTTCTTCACCAACGTTCACCTCAAGTTTACTTTGCATACTGCTGCTTTCAGTACTAAAACATTAATATGGCATTATTTTTTAGCAAATGTTGCATGCTTCTTAAACTATATGTGCTCGTCCTGGTGCAAAATGCTACGGAAATAATCCATGGTCACTTTGAAAAGGAAGGGATGTGCTAGAAATGCTGCCGTAAACATGTTTAATTATTATTCTGAGACCCGTTGGTCATCACTGTGAGCTCAAAGAGTGAGTACTTTTCAATAAAAATGTAATGAGTGGGCTCTGCTATGTAAAAACAGCCATGCGAGCAGCTCAGTGAGGCTGTAGATATGCTACAGACATACTGTGAGCTAAACATGCAGCTGAGCCAGATGAGGATTTATTTTGGTTGGTATTTAAAACAAAGTATTAGAGAAACTGGAGATTTGACCAGAAGATGGTGCTGGAGGAAAAGTCATGGGATCATCAAGAGTCTTTCGAGGTTATCATCTGGGCACCACGAACGAACATTCACTGCCCCTCCAAAGAACAAGTCACACATTCAAACATTTTGAAAGACTGCCTTTAGCTTTGAGTACGGCACACGTTTGACGTCCATAAGCTTTTGCAATGTCACAGCATTTATTTCTGCCCAGAGTTGCATTAATTTTCTGCCAAGATCTCGTATTGATGACAGGAGAGTCGGTCCGCTGCAGAAAGTCTTCTCCAGCACATCCAAAAGATTCTCAATATGGCTGAGGTCTGGACTCTGTGGAGGCCAATCCATGTGTGAAAATGAACCCTGAACCATTCATTCACAATGTGACCCCATGAATCCTGGCATCGTCATCTTGGAACATTAATGGAAAGACCTGGTCATTCAGTATACTCAGGTAGTCAGCTGACCTCATTCTTTGGGAACATAACGCTGCTGAACCTGACCAACCCCAGATCACAACCCTGATGAGTGCATCACTTCCTCCACCTCTCTTTACTTTGGAACAGGGTAAATCTGGACTCATCAGACCACATGACCGTCTTTCATTGCTCCAGAGTCCAATCTTTTTGCTCCCTAACAAACTGAAGCCTTTTTTTTCCCAATTAGCCTCACTGGTGAGTGGTTTTCTTAGAGCTATGCAGCTGTTTAGTCCCACTCCCTTGAGTTTGCTGTTACTTTTACTATTAAACACAGCTCCGAGTTCTACTGCTGGTTTAAATTCAAGTGGCGACTTTCTTTTGGACAGGCAGTTTAGAAATCCAGCATCTCAAGTCCCTTTGATGGACAACATGGGTCAAAAGATACCAATATTCCATTGAATATGAGTCACTTTTGACCCATGTTGTGCATCAAAGGGTTCATAATGTTTGCCTGAGATTTACTGTGACTTATCAGAAAGTGCAAAACCTTAACGGTTTGCCAGCACAGTCAAAAAACACAGTTATCATGCTACCGGAACACTTCATTTGAGCAAAGCCTTTTTATTCAAACAAAAGGCTGTCAGTCCAGTCAGATAAGATCAGAAATGATAAAATGAATCCCAAAGGAACATTTTTTTGCCACAACATGAGACATGCAGTGACTAGTAGAAAACCCAATACAAGCATGATACATTCCTGAAAATAAAGATAAGTAAGCTAAAGTAAGTCTAGAATACATAAAGTGATAATACTTATGCCAGTGATAGTGAGGTAGTCAAGTAATATCACCTATGGTAATGAAATATTGCACATGCTAAAGAAATATTGCAATATTAGAGCGGATATAATAGCATCAGAGGAGGCTCTATATTCTTAAAAACAAGAACAACAACAAAACAAACAGGAAAGCTGCAATGCTAGAGGAGGATTTTCCACAATCTGGCAACCCAAAAGTTGTTCTAAGAGTTTGCAAGCGCTAAAGCATCAGTAAATCATGTCTTATCATGAACTAATGCTCTAATTACAACTTATAAACCCTTTGAATGGTTAGACAACAACTGCCACTTACGCTGTAGATTCAGATTTATATACAAAACATGACGTTATGAAATGTGGTGCACTGTATTTATAAAGTTGTGATGAATGACGGATTAAACTGTCATGTACATGTTCACATTTGCATTTTATACTTTATAGTTCACTTTGACCAGCAGTAAAAGTCTACAGTCATTTAGCATACGTAATAATAACGTAATGAATATATACACACACACCCTGGACTGAACTTAACCGACTATTCATACATCAAATACTGAACATAATTTGTGTATAAATTGTACACAGATATCTACCATTGCACTATTATACAGCCATACTTCATTGCCACCATCCTGGTGCCACAGAACATCCTCAGAGGTCCTGTGTCCATGCCCCACTGGGTCAGAGGAGTTTATGCAGCATAAATGGGACAAATACAATATTAGGCAGGTGGTCATAATGTTATGCCTGATTGGTGTAAATCTAAACTGCTTGATGGTTACATTCAAAGTGCATGTATTTTTGTCCTCCTCTGCCAAATATATAATCTACACCTCTAATTTCAAGCATAAAAGTAGGTTTTCTGATCCTTTTTTTCCCCCATCAAAATCATAAATAAAGTTGTGACTGCCCCCCTGCTCCCTCCACCCATGTGCACTTGAAATGAAAGCCTCGTGTCAGGAGACATAACTGCATTTGCAGGAGGACACAGGAAGCCTTATGTCATCTTTTCTGACTGTGTGTGCCGTTGCAACACGCGGGGTCACCTCCTGGCTGTAACCCTCCTGCAGGGCAATGGGCCAGTCTGCGTGTTCCTCCCACTATTTTCCACTGAGCGACAAGGCTGCACATTGTGCTCAGACCGGCCAGCCAGCCAAGGTTACACAGTCGTTTTCTCACCCCGCCTCAAAGAGAGAGAGAGGGAAAAACAGAAGGTAGGCAGTCCTGGGCACCACAGCTGCATCTCTTCATCCGCACTCCACACATTTCCTCCTCTGTCCAACCCGAGCGGCCGGCTGCAGGACTTTATGGTGAGGCTTTCCGCGGTGTGGAAAACGTTGCAGCGCGCATGGCGTCTATGAATGTGAGCGATGATGAGTTTGGGTGATGCTGGAGCGGTGTGACCTCTACTGAGGCTGCGATCGACGGGATGCGATAAGTTTTTTTTTTTTTTTTTTTTGCTGATTTAATGTGCTAATTCATTCCTCTCTGGAAGTTTCCGCCGTGAAACGAGATGATTGATATTCACGTTTTAATAATAACCGCCGTCATCAGATCAGAGCGCACATCGTTTTGGCAGGACCGGGTTTTACAGCACAGTGCGTAAAGTGCAGTTTAGATTACACGTGTGACCCTGATGCAAAACTGCTGTTATACAATACGGTGGTGCAGACTTTCGTGCAAATATTGGTATGAATTTGTCATGCATTTGCTATTGCAGCTGAACCATCATCACTTTAAGACTGAAATATTCCTGTAAAGTAGCCAAGCCAGTGCTGCAGCATGTTTATATCTGCTCCCTGTGCTCTGTGTGTAACTGATAGAAGTCAGGATTGTGGCAAAGTTATGGATGTTTTCTCTGGGGGAACTTTTGCAATTATTGTGCACATCTAAGTTATGATATTATTAAAAAATGCTGCATTTAGGAAAACATCTGGAAAGCACATTCAAACTGTTATACTGCTATACTAGTATTACTTAGACTTGCCAGTGTCTATACAGATCTAATATATAGATATTCTCAATGCAAAAAGTGAATGTAAGCAATATAAACTGAACTCGCATTAACTATCTGCACAGCATGACAAGAAACTATCATGATATGTGTATTTAGAATTACAGTATAGTTCTATTTTTCGCCTTAAAGTTAGTGCATTTATTTCCAGATGTTGAAATAATGGACAAACCTAGCTGTCACTGGTAAACTGATATCAGGATTGTCTGTTTTAGGCTAGATCTGAGATTAATTAAATCTGACACATGCAGGTAAATCACCTCATTGATGCGAAAATCCCCCAAAACCTTGTCCACAGCTGCGCAAAGATATAAAACTGATACATACTTAAGCATAAACTGTATTGCAGAATGTCTGACGGTAGACAAACAGTATTTACCGTCATGTTTCCCAACCCTGACTGGTACAGTAAATTCTGCTGATTGAGTGAATCATTATCAGCTGCAATGATGAAATCATCATGTATTTCCGACCAAAGTCCACCCGATGCATTAGCATTTTCAGAAGATCCTGCCCTGTCTTCAATCCGCATGGCTGTAGCGTGTACCTTGCAAAGACTCAGTGACTGATTCACTACTAACGTGCTCTCCTGTTGTGGCTCATCGTGCTCCGATTAAGGCCTCGCAGATTATCATGTTTTGGTGCAGCCTAATGCATCTCTGATAATCAGAGCAACGATGTTACCGAACTGAGGCTGATCAGAATAAGCCACATTTAGTCCCTGCAGATAAGTGATTATTATGGACAAATGCAACAATCATTAAAATGCTATTTGGTGCATAAAGAGGAGTTCAGTTATACACACATTTCAGTTTGCACGATTTACCTTCTTTCGTGGATTAAGAGATACTGAAGCATGTAAACAAAGTCACTGATGTGCCTCCCCAGTTCATATTTCAATATCATATGACCATATATAAGAGCAGCATGCAGATTGAATTGAGATGCTTTAGTTAAATTTGATAGATCTGCTCACATTTCTGCCTGTAAGGTTATTCTCATAACTACTGTTTTACTTTCACCTTGGATGTATGATGTACAGATATTTTTCAAGCTGAAAAGCTGTAACCTTTCTGCAAGCCCAGAAAGAGAACTCGCAGCCTGAATAACAAAATAACAGGCCTAATGGATGGCACGGAGTACATGTTGTGTCTCCTGCTACGTTTCCAGCTGCAGACGCAGGTGTAGAGACGGTCCAGTGGTGCAGCAGTCTGTGACGTAACTGCACTACATTAAACGTATAGATGGGAAGCACATCAGCAGAAATAAAGAACGCAGATATATTGTGATTTCTGTGGCTGTGAGGAGGCTTTTTCTTTGCCAAAGGCTGAAGTGATACAGTAGGGTGTTGCAAGCAATATAAAGGCCTGCAGGACTGTGTAAATACCTCCGGGGTGATAATGAATAAAGTGAGAGTTCTCTGGTTTCGAGTAAGAAGAATCAGCTGCAGGGATTTGTGCAGCTTTTGCTCGGCAGTGACATAAATTTTGGCACAACTTTATAAGAATTCTGAAGCTTTATGTGATAAATCTCAATCAATCATCTATTGTGTGACTTTGCACATTTGTAAGAACTTGCAGATCCTGCAGATTGAAGATACCTCATAGGAAGCAGAACGTGGGAATAGTAAGTTATTTAACTTATATGGAAAAATGTCCAGCTGTGAACATTCAGACATCCATACTGTCCTGTAAATAGGCTTCTGCTTTATGTCACTGAGCTGAATTGACTGTCTCAAGTACAGCAGGGAAGCCTAAAATTACACTGAGCATATTATGCACACCGTTTATGAACAAAATTGCCTAACCCTGGGGAGAAAAACAGAGGAGTAGCATACTTTTCCCTGACAGTTCTACAGGCAGCTGTTTAAATCAGCGTTGAATACTTCAATAAACAGTGACAGAGGACTCGACAGATGCACAGCCACCATAATATGACAGCTTTGGCAGGAACCCATGCACAAAGGTTTCCGAAATTAATGAAGCCACGCTGCCCGGGCCAGACAGGATTGTGCGATTATGATTCCTGAAGCACATTCAGGTTAATAAATCTCCATATTGTGACATCCTCGTTACCTTTAACAATCTGAGAGCTGGAGAATCAATATGCACCAATAATAATTGAATGGAGTCGTGCTTATGGTCTGTGCCCACCTGCTGGCGACTTGAATTGTGTCCAAGAGTGAGAACCGGTCACATTAGATCTGTTGATGGAAGCTAGAGTGGTGTGAAGAGCAAGTTGTTGGCGTTTAGAGAGAGAGAGAGAGGACGGACAGACCGACGCACAAACAGACAGCACAGTTATCCAGTATAGATTTGCAACGAGACGGTATTAGTAAATGAAGACCAGACTAATGACTTCAGAGTAGATTCCAGCTGCTGTCTTATATGATGATGATATAATAATAAACATGTATAAAAATGGACAATTCTGACATTTAGGTCTTAAAGCTGTACTCACATTTTCCAAAAGACTTGTTCTGGTGACTAATCAGGATGTTTTCGGGCAGACTGATTAAGATTATTGATATAACAGGAGAAAACTGACATTGCAAAATGTTGTGTTTTTACTGTTGTATTTAATATAAATTACAAAATCAAACACTACAGGAACTATTATGCAGTGACTTAAATTAGTCTATTTGGAAAGAACTCAATCATTCTCGAGTGATTTCATGGGTGAGTACATCTGGTTAGAAAAGAATTACTCAAAAGCAAAGAAGTGTTAGTCTAAGAAGTGTTAGTACAGAATCTCTTCTCTTTTTTTTGCTTTGCATGGATTCACATCTGACTGCACTTCTCATAAAGAGCGCTGTGGTGCTGATTTAAATGGTTAAACAAATTGGTTGTGTTGATTGATGTCGTGGCAACTGTTGCAAAACACTGCAGAGATCTGATTTTTGTCACCCTTTCTGATCCCAAAATATTTCAGTTCAACTGACGCTGCATTTCTTTTTGCAACCACATCCTTTTTCTCAGCGTTATTCGCTTATTTTGCTGTGTGCATGTAGGCCTGTATTTCAACAAGCCCCATGTCTTATGAATAATGCCAACAGTATTAAAAAGTCATTGTATCCCAGAGCCTTTAAATGAGAATAAATTATGCATGTAGGTTAAACATAGAAAATTACATATGTCTGCTTCTTGAATCAAGCAGCAAAATAAATATACCTGAAAATTGACATCACAGTGTAAGTACTGAAAAGATAAATTGTGCTGCAATAACTCAGAGCTGCACTCATCAGTATTTTTAGTTGTGAAAAAGCACTCAGAAAGGTATCACCTGACTCTGGTGTATGGGCTCTATTAACATATTCCATCTCAGTGTGTTTAAATCCTTGAAACTTCAGTTACTCTAATTGTTACCACATGTTCTGCTAATTGCTACTGTCTTCAGGAGCTGGTGGAGACCAAAACAGAGCTACAAAGAGAGGATAGTGTGCTTATATTCATTAGGGTACCGTATCATGACTCCAAATAAATGCTAATGTGTGTATGTGGACTTGTTTAGGTGTTGTGGTATCAACTTTAGGTGATATCTCAACTTTCCTTCTGCATTCTGTTTTTAGGTGACAAATGGAGACCTTCAATCACAAGCTGAACACTTACTTAGAGTCATGGATGGGTCCCAGAGGTAAGATGATACAACATGCATTTCACTTGTTTGATTCTCTGATTGCTGGTGCTACAAATTCTCAGCAGAGTTCTTTATTTCACAGCAAAGTGAGGTTTGCAGCAAGAGTCAACATGACCTAAAACTTTTGACCAAGTTCCTGACAAGATATTTGTCGGTTTTTTCAACTGCTAACCTTTGTAGATGTTGTGCAACATTCCTCAGTGTGCAACATTCACGTCATGTTCATCTGCAGCCGTCATAGGCCACCTTATCAGTCATCCTCTTCATCGCTTTATTTGCATGATTCAGATCAGCGGGTGAGAGGATGGCTGCTGCTCGACAACTACCCACCAACCTTTGCACTCACAGTCATGTACCTTCTGATCGTGTGGATGGGGCCCAAGTACATGAAACACCGACAGCCGTACTCCTGCAGAGGCCTCCTGGTGCTCTACAATCTGGGCCTCACGCTCTTGTCCTTCTACATGTTCTATGAGGTAAACAGGCCGCTCAGCACTGAGACGTGCGTTTAAATGGGCCAAAGCAATTACTACTGAGGCACACTGCAGACAGGTTATAAAACAGAGGAAGCCGACTTTAGGCAACATTAGATATAACTGCATGTTTAACCCTTGGAACCCCAACCGACTTCTGGATGTTTTGAGCTCCTGTCACATTTTTGCTGAGTGTGGGCTCATTTTTGCTCTGCAATATGAAGTCCTGCACCTCTAAGGAAACAGAACAACCATGGCTGGAAGTTGAGTGAACTCAGAAATGTTTTTGTGAAGTGTTACAAAGGTTAAAAAAAATAAAAAGTTAAGTATCTATGATTATTCATCATACAAATATTTTATAAACATAGAATCAACATGGCAGACTGGCGACCTGTCCAGGGTGTCCCCTGCCTTCGTCCGAGTCAGCTGGGATAGACTCCAGCACCCCCCGCGACCCTAGTGATGATAAAGCGGTGTAAAGAGAATGGATGGATGGATGGAGAATCAACATGTACAGCATTTTTTAAAAATGTCAACAATACTGGGGAAAAAAACTGTTGACTTAACATAATACAAACATTTGACATATTTTGTGCCATACTTATCTCCTATCAGCTCTGTGTAAACACAGCCTGCAGTTCAGCCAAAAAAAAAAAAACAAGATTTTTTGTCACAGGACTCTTGATTCTAGCTGAAGTTACTAATGAGTTCTCTGTTGAGCAGAAATCTAATTTTGGCAATTTTTTAAATAACATATAGAGTAAAACAATGGTGATGAAAATCCCAATTTTAATCTTTGTTTTTTTTTCTGATGGAATGGCATATCACAAGAGAATAGAACAATGACCATCAAAGAATTGAAAATCCAATGAATGTTTCAATTTTTTTGGCTCTGATAATAGTTTTAAATGCTTTTTAACCCACCAGGTGTTTTTGAGGTTCAGTGTTAAAGGTAAACTTTGTTTATTTGCTGTCTTGTCAGATTAGATGAGAAGATTTGTTCCATTTTCATACTTTTAGATGTGAAGCTAGGGCCAGCTAGCTTAGCTTAGCATTAAGAGGCAGCAGTAACCAGCTGGTGTAAAAACCCTCATATCAGCACTTCCAAAGTTTTTTTTTAATGCATGGTTAATCCATACCAAAAAAAATAAAGTAAACAATGTGAAGCTGTGGTTTTACAGGGTTTTATGTGCACACTGTTTCTGGCATGTTGCTTAGTTGAGAATTTAAGCTAATGCAGCTTTGTTAGGCTACTTAACACTCACAATTATACCCAGACTAGTTGTTTTTTAGGTTTAGTACAGAACTAACAAACAAAATGTTAATTATTTATTTATTAGTATATAAGTCACTATCTGCTAATGAGTAAAATTAGATTTAGTATTTCAAAAAGTCATTTCTTAAGACTATTTTTCAGAAAATGTCCCTTAAAAATAGTTTAGACAAAATAATAAAGTTATAAGAGATAATAGAAACAATTCCATGTGTCAGTTCTAATGATTTCTCGAGAAAAATAAGGTTTTATTTTCATAATCAACGAATACGATGGTGCTGAGTGTAACAATTCCGATGAGCCACATTTGGAGTTCACCTGCTGCTTTACAATTTATATTTGCCACAAAACAAACTTTATTCTGAAAAACATAGATATTGACCTACTAAAAACAAGTCTAACTAGATTCAAGAGCATATTTATTTAATAAAAAAACGAAAGGAAATTACAGCCCTTACGCACGTTATTGCGTCCGTCAAAAAATCAAGTCGGCTGTCAGTCCGGATATCTCAACAAAAAACAGTACAACAAAACATTCTCTGCAATCAATCAACCCACTGAAATATTTCCAACTGATAAATAAATCATTTGTGGCTAACAGCCTGTCTGTGATCAAAATATATCGATCATATGATAACTAGATCGCTGTCTGTCAAAAAATAACGTACATAAGACGTGGTGGTATCTATTAGATGTATGGGTCCACGTTGATAGGCCATTTGTCAAAAACGTGCCTAGTTTACTATCTTTTCATATGTTTCTATTGTTAAGGCAATCATCAAAGTGTAATAAAATGTCCTTTGATTAATTAATAAAAGAATTTGAATTTCTAGATGATTTGTTACACATTATTACTCCTTAGCAGATTTTGACTCATAACTTAAAGTTGCGAGTAGGTGGATTATGTCATCTCTGGGCAGCGTGTGTTCCCCTGTTGCCAGACTTCTTGCAAACATAATCTAACCAAATGCTGTAGCTGCATATTTATTATTATATTTATGTGAGTGGTATCAGTTGTGTCACATTATTGTTCAGCAAGCAACCAAACAAGCATATTTTACAAACTGTCAAACCGTTCCTTTAAACATGATGCTAAAGGCCGCAGACTGTTAGCTTAGCATAACACAAAGACTGGAAACAGCCTGCCTGACTGTGCAAAGCTAAAGCTCAGCATACCTAAATCTCACACACTAACATGGCTTAGCACTTTTATTTATACCAAAAGAAATCATGTCTAAAAAATGTCAACTTTTACCTAATTGGCCATTTATTTTACTCGCTAACTTAGCGATAGCTTCAGCTTCAACAGACACATGTGAGAGGTGTAGCCCTCCTAAGCTGACTCAGCAAGAAAAATGTTGAAGTATTTCGTCAACACTTGGCTGTGATTAGACACGGGCCTCCGGCTGCTGGCGTCTTCCGCTGAAAGCTGTCCCGAGAGACAAAGCTATCAGGGAGAGAGAGGGACACAGCTGGATGCTGACAGACTCATTGTTCCAGTCATCAAATCCCTCATATGCCCTCGCAGACATCAGCACAGCTCACTATTGTTTGCTGGAAAACTGCTTTTTTATATACAGCTGACGAAGCAACTGAAACTGATAGATGCATCGATGTAAACAAACACGGAAATGCATTTTTATTTGGCGAGGTGACCCAGTGGGAGCAGAATCCAGCGACAGACGTCACTCATCGGTGATAGTATCTGTTGTTTTGTGCACTGGGGATGTCAGAGCCAGACGTAGTGTTTCTGTGCATGTGGAAGTCTAAAGTATCTCTACTCTCCTCCCGATGCAGCCGGCAGAACATGCTTCTTGTCTTTCTCTCTGCACTGTGCAAGGCCCCGGCGGACTGCTGACTGCAGGATCCATTAAACCCTGTACTCTGACAATGCTCCAGCCGTGGGGTGAACTTTTGTCAGACCAAATCAATGCCACCTGATGTGAATCAAAGTACAGGGCAGTTCTGTTCTTTGCCAACCTTCCAGGGCACAGCGGTTAATCACACAGTAGTTGTGATTCATTTTCCTTATCTATATGTTGACTATGGTCCTGTAAGTTTGCTAGACAAAGGAAGTATATCAAGTGAGAAAAAAGCATTCATGTCTGTGTGCACACATGACGAGACAAACCCGGCGTCATTCTGCCGCTAGTTCTTTGACAGTTTCTTGGCTCTGTGGTTAGTTAGCGGACCTTTTACAGCAGCAGACAAAGACGTAGATCTATATTGATTTGGTGAGTCAGCGTTAAGCAAAGACATTTGCGCGCATTTGAATATCTATTCAAAGGGCATTAAAACAAGATTTATAAGAAGCAAAGGACGAATCTGAAGAGACACATACAAAAAGGGATAAGGTAAATAGTACTAAGTTTGATTTATTAAAAGGTAGGGCAGTGGCGAATAACAATGTTTTCTGGGAGGTTGCTCCACTTGTGCGGTGCACAGAAATTAAAGGTGGCTTCTCTATGTTTAGTTGTGACTCTTGGGACAGTAAACAGGCCTGTCCCAGATGATTTTACATAACATAGCAGCAGATCAGAAGTATATTTGGCCTGAAATTATTCAAATAAATACTTGGACACACAGAAACCAGTACAAAGACACCAGAATCAGGACTAAAAGTCAGTACATGTTAGCCTCTGCTGCTTGCATTCCTTGTAAAATCAGTTTCAACATGTTTCTATCCTGATAGACGTGCAATAATGAATCACCAGAGTTTAAATTTCACCGTCATTGCATGGCTGTGCAGAGTGACGTAGTTAGTATGGTATATTTCATTCAGGAATTCTTAGTAAAAGTAGAATGATAGTAGACAAAGCACACTCTGTGGTAACAAATGCTGGCTGGAAGGCCTTTAAACATTATCTTTTATTTAGATTAAATGCTTACAGCCAATGTCAGCGGCAAAAGATCGGTCATCTCAACCTGGCACACCAAATCTGTTTATCTTCCTTGTTATCTGTGCATTTGTTTGGGCGTGTTATTTCTAGTAAAGAGAAAATCACATTTAACAACATCCGACTGTTGAAGTTTTACTTCTATGCTGCATTAGTGCATGGCAGCTTCTCTGTGTGTAAAAATATCCATTCATCATTCATTTTAATTGCTTTGTTTGCAGCTTGTTACGGCTGTGTGGTACGGTGGATACAACTTCTACTGCCAGGACACACACAGTGCACAAGAAGTGGATAATAAGGTCAGTCAATCGCAACTTTTTTATTGTTTATTGCCGGGTATTGCCTGTTGTTGTATATTTGACATTATTTCCCCCCAAAGTACGTGATGATCCATCCTGTTTCTTGGTATTCTAAACATTCAGTAGAGGTCAACACATTTCTGTTGGGCAGACAGAATCTATATAATAATAATAGGCAAAATGTGAGTGTTTATTCAGATCTCCTGCTTTAATTTCAATGGGCAGGTAGGTGTAAATCCCAGCAGATAAGCTACAGAGGCAGGGAGTCAGTTTAATCCGATCCGTGTCATTACGTTGACTCTCTTCAGTGCCCCTCCTGAGCTCTGCAGTGGAGGTGAAAACAAGGCTCATGGCGAAATGTGCATGGCTTTGCAGTTCTGCTGTGATTAAATACAAAGTTTTATCAACGTGTCACTGCTACAGATAGTTGAACTGTTTTATGATTCCACCTGGATATTCAAGGGCCTTCGGAATCGGGACAGATGCCTGCTTATCACCTTGAATGATAAATAATATGTCTCTGTGGGTGCGTGTGACTTCTAGAGGAACTTTTCCACAGTTTTATCTCTATATTGTTCTCTGCGGGAATATACACAATGTTATTTTATGGTTTATTTCCTTCGATGAACATTTTTTGTTTTGCCGTGTCCCCTCTCAGATCATAAATGTCCTGTGGTGGTACTACTTCTCCAAGCTTATCGAGTTCATGGACACCTTTTTCTTCATACTACGAAAGAATAATCACCAGATCACCTTTTTGCACATCTACCACCACGCTAGCATGCTGAACATCTGGTGGTTCGTCATGAACTGGGTGCCCTGTGGCCATTGTGAGTGTTTAATAAAACTTCACCCTCCAGTGACTCAATTCATTGTGGTAACCACATTTGCCGTTTGTCCTCACATTGAGCTAAATAATTCAATTGCTCTAATGTTAAACCCATTAGCCTTTAAAAACAGCCTGTTTCCCCCACAAAGCCTTAAAGGACACAAAGTGACAGTGACTGGCCTGAACACAGCTGCAATGTCACACATAGGTTTTGTGCTTCTTTGCTCTATTATAAAACAACACATCCTCTTTACTATTGGCTTCATACTGACTTATATACAATGATCTTTAAACTTGCTTTATTATTTATAAGGTGTCCACTCGCTGTATAATTTCTGTATTACTTTACTGTTAAAGGTCTCTATTGATTCTACATGAAATCTGTTGTAATTGCTCCAAACAGAGCAGACTAATGAAACGTTTCTTGCTCCCTGGATGATAAGTGAACCGCTGAATGTTCACGAGCTGCTGTAGATTAATAACTTCCCGTGTCTCTCTTCTCGTCAGCGTACTTCGGTGCCTCCCTAAACAGCTTCGTCCATGTCGTGATGTATTCTTACTACGGCCTCTCAGCCGTCCCAGCCATCCGACCGTACCTTTGGTGGAAGAAGTACATCACACAGGTCCAGCTGGTGGGTCCACATCTGTTACTTTCCTCCCAGTGGTGGAAGAGAGTATTCTGAATTTTTACTTACGTTTAAGAGGCAACAGGGCTGTGTAGAAATACTCAAACACAAGCAAATGTCCTCTATTTAAAAGCTTATATTGTCTTAAAGTACTAGTTATGGAGAAAAAGGGTTCATTTGATGGACAAGCAGATAAATATACATTTTCTTTGTTTTTGACGTGGATCAAATTTGAAAATATTTTCTGAAATCTATAATTACATCCTAAAAATCTAATTCTTTTATAACAAAATCTAATTCTTTCAAATTATCAGTACTTAAAGAATACTGTCTTAAACAAGTTTGTACTTTTAAATGTTTGTTTAAAAGGAGAGGGTGTAAGTTATGAGACATTTTGTTGCACAAGAATTAGAAAACATGTTGAGAACTGCTCTGAAAATCAGCCTGAGTGTCCTCACCATACACTTTTATTCAAGAAGACTTCAGGAACTCCATTACAGAATAAAATGCCTCATAAGAAGGAGGTTTTGCGCATTTAAATTGAACAATGAACTATATGTTATTCAGTTTTCTAATGGAAAACTAACTTTTACAAAGTATAGTTGACAGAAAATGATCACATTTACCTTTGAAATGTGGTAAATTAAAAATATATAGGAATATGACTTAGAAAAACACTGAAGTAATATGCCTATTAGCATTTTCAGTATTAATGATTGTAATAAAGTTAAAATTAAATGTATTTTCAGTTTTGTCCTTGCCTCAGCTGTTTTGTACAGCATCGTCTTTAGCGTTAATGCATTCTAGATATTTTTCCATCCATGTAAGGTATGTTAGTCTCTGGGTCAGTCTTTTCCATAAGCTTTCTGTGTCACCATCTCACTACAGTGTGTTTCTGCATGTTTCCTTCACAGATCCAGTTCTTTTTAACCATGTCCCAGACAATGTGTGCAGTCGTTTGGCCGTGCGGCTTCCCAATGGGATGGCTGTACTTCCAAATAAGTTACATGGTCACACTCATCATTCTTTTCACAAACTTCTACGTTCAGGTCAGTCGTTTTTCCATTTTAATGTATTAGTTAATAAATTTAAAGGACACGTCTGGTGATATTTTGTTATTGTCAGCAAATCCTATGAAAATTCCAACACAAACCACAAACTGATGCTAACAGCTGCATGCATTCGCCCTGTTGCTGTAGATACCTGAGCTCACTAAATGTGCTTAAATATGCAGCTAAACATAGTCACCAACAAATGCACCATTTTTAACTGTTTGTTTATTGTGTACAGTGCTCAGCTGTTTTAGAAAATAACTAGACAATGGCTATTTGCTCAAAATCTAACTTTGTACTTGTGACCTGATCTTCAACACGAAACAACTGGGCTTAGAACTGAAAAGCAGAGGGAACTTATTATCATAACTGACTTTTACATTGATAGTTTTTAGTATTTTTCAGTTGACTGAATGAAAAGTAAAGAACAAGACCTGCATTATTTGTTGTATTACAAATAAAACTGTATATTTGTGTTTGCATATTGATTAAAAAAAAGTAAATGCTAAATTTGGTGAAGTAGTTCAGTTGGTACCTGCAGGCTTTTTGGATTAAGCATTTGTTTGTTACATTTTGCTAATAGCCTCTCAATACTGGAGCCTAACGTGACATGAGGGTTTTTTTTCAGACACTTTTATAAATGTAATAGTAGCATATTAGTTGATAGTATAGGAGACAGCAGAAGGAGCTCTTAAGTGTTTTTAATGAGCTATGACCAAGTTATGTAAGCATCAGACGATTTTACAGGTGGAAAAGAAACTTCAGTGCTCTCTGGTGGACAAACTATGTGATGGAGACTCTTTCTAAACTACATCAAGCATATTATAAATAGAGATGTAAAAACAATATGATGTTACCTGTTTATCGTATTCAGTTTTCAATTTTAAAGCCACATCTAGTGACATGTTTTTTTCTGCCTCTCTTTGTGTCACACCAGACTTACAAGAAGCACAGCAGTTCTCTAAAGAAGGAGCTCCAGAATGGCTCCGCTGCGTCTACAAACGGACATGCAAATGGGGCGACGTCGATGGAGCGCGCCACAGCCAAGAAGCTGAGGGTGGATTGACATTTGAGAAACCGCCACCTAACTCACACTGTAGCGTGTTAGCTAAAGCTGCTAGGAGGTGTATGTATCTTCTTATCTAGAATAGTCTAGCACTCACTTGAGACGAAATAAGCCATAGCCTCATATATCCAGAGACTTTCCATGTTTTTGCACACATTAGTACTCATGGTACTGAATTATGACATTGAAATAATTGAAGGAGAAATGTATTGTAGTATGGTTGACAGTGTACAGTATTGCCTTCCCCACCCTCTAAAGATAATCAACTCTTAAGCAAAAATCTCTTTCTTGTTACCAGCAAACACACTGAGACTCAGAGGGTCCAAAGATGGAAGTCAGCTTTAAAGATTTTATCTCGATGGATGACGTTAACCTAAGGGACAATTAAAAAAAACACTTTGCTCACTATGGTCCTTAATGTGTAACTAGAGCACGTATCTTGTGTATTGCTTTATGCCTCTCTGCCCTGTGCAGTTGCATAATTCTAAATTTTGCTCCCTGTAATGCGTTTTTATTGACAGTGTAGCAGCAGAAATTGCATTTTGCTGATGTATTTGCAGAGCAGGGAATCCAGTTTGGAATATTTAGCCATCTGATCAAAAGCATAACCAAAGCATAGTGTGCTGCAAATGCTCGGATTTGTATTTAAAACAGTTTAAGACAGTGTGAAAGGGACAACTGTTGTGTTTTGTAAGCACAATATAAACTCAGTTCTCAACAACAACGTTACAGAAATCTCCTTTCACACTGTGTTATTAGTGTTACTAATAAATTAGTGTTACTGCTGTAGCTTATAAGACCTGAAATGTATTTATTTGATGCTGGTTAGGTCTGCAGTGGAGCCGCTTATTGGTAACTATTTAGGCATTAAATTTTATCAAGTGAATATAAACATATTGTATGAGTCAGTGCTAATACATTATATTCAGATAAACTTTATTATATAGTTAAGAATGAGAGCTCACTATTGACCTACTGCAAAAAACAGTCTTACTACAAGGTTCTTTTTATTAGATCCGATAGGACTTCTGATGGCCATATAATCTTCAATAAAAGGTTTTTGGCTCAGTTGTCATGAAAGAGCCTTGAAATGCTCAGAAAAGAAAATAGAAACGGAAACATCTCCAGTTCATTGACAGCTTGGTAAGCCTTCTTGCTGAAGACATAATGAAAAACAATGGAAGTACTACATTTTATTCAGTCTCTACATCAATAGGGTGCCTTCTGGACCAGCTGATTTGGTTTCTAATGTAGCTGCTTTCATCTTTTCAGTCGCCTAATGTTGGTCCATTTCAGACCAACGTGTGTCAGACCTGCTCAAATCCTGTGCCTGAATCTTTGCTTTGTTGAACTTGTCAAATATCCTAAATGATCATTTCTAACAAATGATACATGCTAAACATAACAATGATGCATATATAGTGTTTAGCATAAAGATTGGAAACAGATGGAAACAGCTAAAAGGCAAAGGAAATTAAATCAGCCTACACAGCTCACATGTGACTTTAATGCATTAGACGAGTTGTTTTCCAGTGTTTCCAGTCTTTATGCTCAGCTAAGTTCGCTGGCTGTAGCGTCATATTTAGCATACAGACATGAGCAAGGCAGCAGACAGCTTTGTGTCCTCATATGCTGACGGTGTTTGGTAGATATTTTTCAAAAGAAAGAGGTTGTAATGAAACTATTTATTTCTTTGTGTTCATTATGTTAATGTTATCGTTAGCGATGCTGCTGTCAGGCGCATACACAGGGAATGCTCCACTGCTCTACCATGCTGATTTAATTTAATGAGACATGTAGTTTAATTGTTTTAATGACCGGCAGTCACTCTCACTGCAACAGATGCTTTTGTTGAACTCGCACAACAACAATAAAGTCGACATTTTCTCTGCACTACAGAGGATAACACAAACCTGGTTAACATTCAGGAACCACTCGGTAGTTTTTGTTTTCTCCACTACATGCCACACATGTTCTTCCTTTGTTCAAGGTGATAGCGCTAAAGGTCTATGTATATTTAAGAGTAGGATTAGCATTCATTTTCTTCCCAAACTGATAAAGGTTAAAAAAGAATACAGCTGTGATGAGGTACACATTTTCTAAACTGTTAAAACATATAGATATATTTTCTGAAATATGGTGAAAGTCTGGGTTACCGTGTTATGACTCATGCTTTACTCATTGTAACACATTAAAGACAAACTCAGATTGTAAACATATTTCTTTTCAAGCTTGTTTTTCTTCTGTAAATATGAAAAATGCTGCAAATATTGTTGCTTAAAGAACAACTGAGATGAGGACTGTAAATATTTTGAATCCTAATTCTACCAATTTTTAGTCATGTCAACAGTTTGCTTATTTAGTGGCGAACATCAGGCTGATAGCATGCAGGGTTGTGATCTCATTTTTAAATTTAATGTGTTGTGAGGTAGAGGAGATTACAAGAAATCAAATCAACTTTATCAGTATAGCACATTTAAACAACCTATGTTCAGCGAAGTGCTGCACACGTTATCAGAAAGACAGCAATAAAAAATATGTGCAAGAGATCAAGACAGGACTTGTAATAAACTGTTTGTGAAACCACGTAACATACAAATACTAAAACGAGGCAAAACAGAACAGCAGCCTCTAAGATCAATTAAAAAATGGAAATGAATATAAAATACAAAAATACCTAAAGTACACAACTGATTGAATAAATTAGTCCTTTGGTCTGAAAGCATTCAGTCTCTGTGGATTGAAGCTGAAGTCAGACATGTTCGACTAAAGTGGTTTTGATCTGTCTGACTTCAGAGCAGACATGAGACCACAGCAAATGCTTAAATTCAGATTTCTCAGTTACACATGAAGGCGTTCCAACCAGAACAGTTACTTTTCTCACTCCTTAAATTAGCTCCGTGCTCTTTGGGGACTGTGTGTAAATGAGGATGAGACATTTTTGGCATTCTTGATCGTAACACTCTGATCCTAATGTGGCTCACTTTTAGTTAATTTAGTATAGCAAGGACCAGAAAAAAGCAGCAGGATTTGTCAACAGATGTTTTGATTGTCACTCAATGTTTGATCCTTCCAGCTCAAATGTTGAGCCAGTGATCTCCTGTATGTAGAGACAGGAGCCCACTTTCTCTTCTCCAAGGCCAGTCCATTTAAGTGGTACCACTCTGACCTCCTCCTCCTCATGAGCACTGTATTTGTACTTCATGCACTGGAGTGCTGTGTCACATAGAGGACAGGGCGACTGTTTGTGAGCTTTGGTGGCATATCTGCTGGCCAGCCGCTATTCAAACAATGCCTTACTCACTGACTTTCAGAGGCCATGGCCTGAGGGAGTCAGACAGGGCGGGGTGCAGTGTCGAGGTTTGTCTCTGAAAACAGCAGTATGTCTGTTTTCTCTTTCCTTTTTCTTCAGAATGATGTGTCAGACTTCCAGTGTCTCTTCTGCAAGACTACAGGTGGAAAGTCCATTTGATGATCTGGTTTTTAGCTCTTGCTGTCACTCTCAGATTTTCCAGAGAAATCTCAAAGCCACCAACTAACTCGTCTGTGTAGGTTCTCATTTATCCAGGTCATGGTTATCCAAAGTTGTTTAAATCAATCCACTGGACTTTAAGAAAGTTTCTTTCTTTCTTAAAGTCCAATGGATTGATTGAAACAACTCTGAACACCAACTAACTCAGATGTGACTGTAGCAGTGATTTGGCCAGGAACTATTCTATGTCAGATTTTAAGTGTAAACCAACAACAAAACTGGTAATAGCTAGAAAACTGTGCACAGTTAAGAGCAGAGCAAATATAGTTCAAAAATTTACCAAAAAATAGTACAATATGTCTTTATGGCACATTGTGAAGCTAAAACCAAGAGCAGGGCTGAGAGACACACGCAACTCAGTCCCTTCACGCTCTCACGCCATACTCCAAATATCACACAGGCAAAAAACAGAAAAAAACAGTTCCCCTTTGCTGTTATGGGAATATGTAACCTTTGGGGAAATCCAGTTCGCGTTTTTACTCCAGAGAACGCCAGGTTTGTGAAAATCTGGTCCGCATTTTCCCTTCTACACACTCCCCAGTCATTGTGCAGCTGTCAGGCTGGCTGTCTCTGATTGACCGCCTGTGTTTGAATCATAGACATACAGTCTATGATTTGAAAACCTAGTGCTGCCCAGGCAGTGGCGGATCTTCCGTGAGGGCACGGAGGGGCAGTGCCCCACGCCGTGATCTGATTGGCCACCCCGTGTGTCCCCCCAAGATTTTCGTTGGTAATTTACATTACTGATACTCCGATTTCCGACGCTCCTGAACGCAACTTTGTTGTCCGACTGCACCTGAATGCACCAATGATGTCAGTTTGATCTTTTGATTGTATTTCGTTTGGATTTGAAGAAGCTTTGAAGACGTTTCCTGATGCCGGAGGAGAAGACGAGCAGCTTTGTGCCTTTGTGGTAAGAAGACTATGACCGTTTCTCAGTATGTAACTGTCTGTACTTGGTTCTCATGTACTCATGAAACATCATTATCGAGACTGCATCGGACCAGACTAATGTGTATAGATATGAATCTATTTTTCTTGTGAAAAGCAACAAAAAAGGGTTCGACTTACTTTTTCTTCAAAACGCCCGAGCGATAATATAAGAAAAACAAAGTTTTTCTCTCGGCAGGCGTCTTAAATGGTCGGAGCCACCCGAATCTTGATCACGCGCCCAGGTCATGACCCGCTCTCAGCCAATCACAGAAAAGCATGCTATTTTTACTGCATGAAATCTCTGAACAGTGTGCCACAAGGCGAGTCATTTGCAATCAGGAAAAGCGAGAAAGAGGAGGTTTTTGTAGAGTTTATGCTACAGTTGTGAGATATGGTACATAGTGAGGGTTGAAGAATTGGACATAGGAGGAAAAGAAGGGAAATTCGACATGAAATTAATATTTTTATGGGTCAAAAATTTTTGATCATGAACATGTTTCAGGTACAGGTTTTTAAATGACCAAATGCATATATACATGGGAATGTGTCTTCACCCCTGACTGGCTGTTTTTACGAAAAGAACAGTAAATTTGGATCTGAAAGTTTAGCAAAAATGATATAGACTCACACTTTGTGATGATATTTATATTCATGACTTAGACTAAAACATTTCAAGTTGTGTGTGTGTGGGGGGAGGCAGCCAAGGAGGAGTAAAAACGTGTAAAGACGATGAAAATAACATACATACATATAAGTAGAAATAAATGGTTAAAATAGAACTGTTTAATTGAGCATGTTTTACCTCAAAATGCACCAGAATGCAGGAAAATGACTCCATTTTTTCCGCTATCACTGACACAAAAAATTTGTGGCTTTTTGTGGCTCATTGTTATTCTTATGAGTGAGCCACAGTGGCTCTTCATTTCAGTTTCCTAGTGCAAGCATAGAGAAGGATTTTATTAGAGGAAGTCAGACACAGTCACACAGAAAAACATTAGAGCTCACACTGAAACGGAGCTACACCTCTGTGTCTTGGACAGGATTTATTTTCAAAGCTACATGTGTGACGGTAATAATCCGTGCCAGGGCAGACCTCATTAGCACTTCCTCTAGGTCGGCTAACTTTCGGTTACTCCAGGGATGCTGTTGTCAGTGTTGCCAACTCTTCAGTAAGGAAAGTACATGTTGGTTGTCCTAAAAGACGCTAAATGACATCATCTCCTAATTTGCATATTTATCAGTTTGCATGTAATTGTAATCAACGTTGTAGGAGAGAGGAATAACGTTGTGGAAGAGACCAAAAAGTGAGTACAGAACACCCAAAATATGTTTTTGTACTAGAGGCTAAATGCTGTGGTTTATTTTAGTATGACAGTGAAGAAACATTTTCATTTATATCCCGCTCCGTAAGTCTGGATGGGATCTGTAGTGACTTTGTGCATGCACGATTCATCTGCTGTCTGGTCACGGAGTGATGTGGGTCTCCTCTAATCAGACACTGGGACTGCTGCGGGGTTACTGGACTGACAGCCTGTGCTTTGGGAAGGGGAGTACCTGAGCAGTACCTGCTGCTCGTTCAAAACAGTAACTGCAGAATGAATGAGCGCTTTGGAAAGTCGCTAGATTTAACAAAAAAGTCACAAAGTTGGCAACACTGGCTGTTCTATCCCCAAAACGTAGGTAAGACCAGGATGTGTGTGTATGTCCCCAAAACGTAGGTAAAACAAGAATGTGTGTATGTCCCCAAAACGTAGGTAAGACCAGAATGCATGTATGTCCCCATAACATATGTAAGACCAGAATGTGTATATCCCATAACATAGGTAAGACCAGAATGTGTGTATGTCCCATAACATAGGTAAGAACAATATGTGTGTATGTCCCCATAACATATGCAAGACCAGTATGTGTGTATGTCCCCATAACGTATGTAAGACCAGAATGTGTGTATGTCCCCACAACGTATGTAAGACCAGAATGTGTGTATGTCCTCAAAACGTATTTAAAACCAGAATGTGTGCATGTCCCCATACCGTATGTAAGACCAGAATGTGTGTATGTCCCCATAACGTATGTAAGACCAGAATGTGTGTATGTCCCCAAAACGTACATAGGACCAGAATGTGTGTATGTCCTCAAAACGTATTTAAAACCAGAATGTGTGCATGTCCTCATAACGTATTTAAGACCAGAATGTGTGTATGTCCCCATAACGTAGGTAAGACCAGAATGTGTGTATGTCCCCATAATGTTTTAAGACCAGAATGTGTGTATGTCCCCATAATGTTTTAAGACCTGAATGTGTGTATGTCTCCATAACATAGGTAAGACCAGAATGCGTGTATGTCTCCATAACGTACATAGGACCAGAATGTGTGTATGTCCCCATAACGTATTTAAGACCAGAATGCGTGTATGTCCCCATAACGTATGTAAGACCAATATGTGTGTATGTCCCCAAAATGTATGTAAGACCAGAATGTGTGTATGTCCCCATAACATATTTAAGACCAGAATGTGTGTACATCCTGTCGATCCTCAGGGCCAGTGACCCCCTAAATTAACTTATTCAGCTGTCAGGGAATCACCGGACCAGCTCTCCATCCTTCGGGTCCGGTTCTACTGCCCCCTGAGATCTTACTCAGAGGGATGCTGCAGAACTGTTAAGCTGGTAACATGAGGAAAATTCGCCTAGCTGTCTCACTGCCTTCATCCAGACGCCTATCCCTGCTTTCTCTGATAATTAATTTAACCGAGTAGCCACTTCGGTAAAGTTAAACTTAATCACCAGACACGCCTGTTAACGGCAGCTTTTCCTCTCATAGATCTTGCTCTTGGTAAGTTGCTAGGTTTAATTCAGAGATTATGGACATATAGACAACCTCTAGGATATGTTTATACAGGGCCAACCTGGCCCCCATGACTAGGTAACCTTTCAGAACCTTTGCTATTGTTATGCACGCAGTAATCTGACTTTTTACATCCAGAGCTAGATGCATAAGTATTCATTCAGGGATAAAAATAGCTCTTGCAATTTGTTGTCTTTAATTGCAGAATAATGCTTTATTAGAATTTTTTTAGCAGGGCAAAAGCATAGCCAATAAATCATCAGACAAATAATCAAACATTAGATAATATTCAAATCACTCATCCTAACTCCTAACTGGTATTATGCTTTCCTAAAAGAAGAGTAATAATCACCCAGATTCCATAATTTAGAGGGAGAGAGCAGCCGGCTTGGCCGTAGTCAACTGCTCACCTGAAACCCGACAAGTGTTTGAGACCCGCCGGGGCCCAGGGGGAAGTGGACGGGGGTCCGGACCAGATTTAGATCTGCATATATCCATTTTTGTTGTTTGGTCCAGTGTTCCTCACATGGAAAATAGAGTTCAGTAATGTTCCATCAGTCAGTGTTATATCCAGATCACAGTTCAGTAATCCTCTAACACTGCAGAAAATGCAGTACTTTGGTCCATAATTCCAATAGAACAGTTATTCCTTTGCAGATCATGTTGAATTCCCCGTCCGAGTTACGTGGTAATCATCCCCTGTGCTCAGACTGATGTCTGGATTGCACCCAGGCAGATACCCGCAACAATCTCCCAACTTGCGTCTCGATCAGACGCAATTTATAGTTTACTGTATCTTTACCCCCTCCCAACTCGCACACTTGCCCCACACACTGACCGCATGATCACCTCCACTTTTAAGGAACTGAAACTGTCTGTTTTGGACTGTCCAGACAGCCCATCTTGCCCCCCCTGATCTCTCCTGTCTGCAACTCAGCACAGGCTCCTGATCAGGAAATGGAAAAGCGGATGTCAGCCTCTCACTGTCGCTGGCATCCCATTGTGCAATCTTTTGGACAATGTGTACAGACTTATTAAAAAAAACCCAATCTATTTTGAGTCTAGTGACCTTTACTGTGAACACTTGACCCTAGTTCACTTAACTCTTGACTTCTCACCTCATTACAAAGTTAAAACCCTCTTATTTTAACAGTAGTCAAAACTCATCCTAAAACATCTCAGTTTAATAGTAATCAAAACTCTTAAAAGCATTCCCATTTCATAAAGCATAAGTTCCTCATTTTAGTCAAATCTATCAAAAACATCAGTTTCCTATGGTAACCAAAAACATCACTTTTCACAGTGAGCTGCTTTTCTGACTTCTACACTGTTTCAACATTAAAGAATGTAAGAATAGATGCTTGGTTAGTTCAAACTCATTCATTAGGTTATGGCATAATCTGATCCGAAATCACAGGTTATAATGTCACAATGTTCCCTTATTTAGCTGTTGTTCTGTCAGAGTCTCCCCTTTGTGGCTGATTCTGGGATCTCATATCTCCATGCTTCACAACAATCCCCAAAACGTAGGTAAGACCAGATCAGAATCAGCTCCAACATCTACATCAGACAGCATGAAGTCAACCAGAAAGAAAATGAAAAATGAAAATGACTTCTTTCTGTTCACATCTGTTCTGCTGCTCACATTCATCACCTTTGTAGTTCACTTTTAAAAGTTCAGAAGACAGGTGCTCTGTTTTGGAGTGTGAAGTTTCCGTTTCACCCACAGTATGCTTTAGGGCACCCAGGTCAGACTTGATGTTTGAAAGCTCAGTTCCATTTTGATTGATGTGAAATTTTCACTCAAAGCCACCAGGAGCTGGGTCTTTAAAATAACTGCCACCTCGTTACAGAGTGAAAGTAGCAGTTCCTCCTTAAGGTCTGAGATTGCAGCATCTGAGGGCCTCTTCAAAAGAAGACGTAGTTGATGAAGATGTTCTCCAACAGGACCAGAAAGACCACGACCAAGCAGCCTTTAGATCTTAGGCAACATCTCCCTCAGGTGGGTGTCAACGGTGTTCATGGTCAGGTCTGTGGTAATCCTGTCAACAAACAAAACAGAAAAAATTCTAGATTATAAATCAACATGTAATCAAAGCACTCTGTGTATAATGTGGTATGATGGGACCACTATGGATGCCGTAGAAATTATTAACTATCATTTGAAGGGAACGATTGGGTCTTCATTCAGGTGAATAAAAAATGCTCTCCCTTTAAAAAAGCAACAAAACAAAACAAAACTGCATACAATAAAGTAAATCTCTTCTGCATTGCACAAATACTATACTTTTGTATAACTCTGGATGTCAGAGTAAAGGCAGATAGATCCACTGATCAGCCACAACATTCTGACCACTGACAGCTGAAGAGAACAACATCCATCATCTTGTTCTAATGCAACGTTATGCTGTAAACCTTGACGTTCATGTGGATGTTTGACATGTACCACCACCTAAACACTGCAGGACAAACAACCCCCTAGTCCCCATGGCAACAGCAGTCCTTGATGCCACCTGCCACCCTCAGCAAGACAAACAAACTGCTCTAGAGTGGTCCGAGGAACACGACAAAGCTCAGTTGTTCACCTGGGTTCCACACTCCCCACACCCAGACTCTCCTTCAGGGGTCATACATACAAAAACTATAAACTGGCAACACTATAAACTCAAAGTGACTTCTGTTGAAATTTCCATACATCTAAACTTATAAAAGTAGAGTAAACTGAGGCTTGAAAAGAACCATATTGAGGCAGAAAATGATCAAAGCATGTTATGAGAAGCTTTTGAGAGCAGCTTTCTGTTTTGTCATTGCTGCAAATTTGAGGTCAAATTCCAGAGCATGAAGCATGACTTTTTCATTTTATCTCTTGTTTGCCAGAGTACATGAAGATTATCGCCATCTTCTACCATCCGCTGCTATATTACCCTCTGTTGGTTTGTGGGACTCTGCAGCACAAAGCTGGTGATGTGATTGGGATGATTCTCTCCTTTAGTCACTTCGGGATTCTTGTTTGGCAAAAGTTTGACTGTCCAAAGACTCCAGAGGTGAGAAAGCAACGTTATGTTAATATTCAGAGGGGATAATATCATTAAAATGCTTTTTTACATCACAATATTAAGATATTTTGTGGTACTACATTGGAGTTTCAGCTAAACCGGGGAATACCTGTAATGTTCATGTTAATTTGAAGACATCTTGTAAAATTCTGATTTTACTTCAAATAAGCTTTGTGTATTGATTTGAAACACTCCTATCATGATTATCTGAACCTAATCAAAACTACATTTTAATGAGCTCGTTTTATTATTGTTCAACTCATTAGAAAGTGGTTGTTATTAAATTCAGATATTTAGTTGACATTTTACTGATATCCAATGCTGTTTTTTATTAAAAAGTGATTGTTTCCATAATAAAGAATTATGGAATTTGTAAAGACATGATCACAGTGAACATAAAAAAAAACATTACACTTTAAAAAAAAAATGCAAGATACATCCCATGGACTTCAAAAGTCACTCAATTATATATTGACCCATCTACATAACTTACAACAGTAATCAGGTTGGCAAGTCATGTCAGAGTGGCATCCACATGTTGCTCAAAGTTTCCCAGCAGAACATATCACAGGGCATCACACTGATCCCATATTTCATTCTCCTGTCTCCTTCTAAAGGACACACAGCACATACACCTGACCACCCACATGATTTGAAAGAAAATATGATTCATCTGTTCCATTGCCTCATATCCTGTGCTGATGTGCCCGCTGTATGCACCTTAGTTGTTAATAGCAGTCAACACATTTCTATAGAGACACAAATACCTCTCCATCATAGTCAGCATTAAAGTTTTCATCAGTTTGTACAACAGAAGCTCCTCCATGTTCCACACATTCATCAATGAGTCTTTGGTGGTCATTTTCCCATCTCAGTTTGGTGGTACTATCTACTCCATACTAACAACATCCCACAAAATCTGCAATTTTTGACCCAGTAGTCAAGCCATTGCCATTTCCCTTTAGATTGTTCTCATTTTTGCAGCTCCCAACACATCAGCTTCAAATAATATCTGTTCACTGACAGCATAATACATCCTAGTGATAATGAGATCATCATTGTTATTCACTTTTCACTGGTTTTAAAGGATAACTGTGTAGGATTTAGAGTAATCTATTAGCAGAAATGGAATACAGTATCCATAATTACAGTTTGATTTGAATATAATGAAACCATAATTCATCATAGGGTAAACTGTGCAGTTCACTGCGTAATGAATTACTTGTCATTATGAATGGTGTTTTTGTTTGCTTAGACTGAGCTCTGCATATTTAGACAGGGTGGTCCGTTTCCACAGAGCCCATCATGTTGCACTGTCATGTTTCTGCAGTAGCCCCAGTTAACAGTTTAGGCTGTTAGATTTTTCCAGATAAGACGAGTACAAGATACTTTAGAGCCGTGCTACCACGAGCCTGACAGGAAGAACTCCAACAGCTACTGAATGTGGTGCCCTCAAGGCTACAGGAGCAGTCCTATGAGGACAAGCCAGTCCACATGATGCCGGCCGGTCACTGCGGTTTAAAGCCAACATCGACTACATGGACTTCTACTGGACCACATGGAGACCTTCAAACTGGACCAGCAAGTTCACGACTCACCGATTCGTGGGTCTGAGGACGCCGCTGAGCCTCAGCCCAGCCGGCCGCCTGTCTGTGGGTGTTTGAGTGCTGAGAGGTTTGTGGATGCATCTGAACATGTCTGTGTTGAAACAGCAGCTTTTGACTCAGTAACGCTGGTAAAAACCAAGAACTCCTTTATTTGTGACTTCCACTAAAAAACTGATGAAAATAAGTTTGCCAGGGTTCTGACTGATAACAGGTTATTAAATAATGAAAATAATAGTTTAAATATTCCTTTAAACAATTCCTTTTAGGTCTACATTTCCTTTACACTGACTTCTTGGTATATGTACAAGTTTTTGGGTGGAATAAACCAATAAGCCCAATGTTCAAGGGTTCTTCTGGGAATATAGCATTAAACCAACCTTTTAGGGAAATGTTCCAGGACATTAGGTAGAATATACTATCAGATCAACCTTTTAGGTCTACATTGGAAGATTTTAGAGTAGAATATTACTCTAAGCCATCCTTTAGGTCTACATTTAAGGTGTAACACTCCTTTACACCAAGACTTTTTGGTCTACATTGAAGGATTTTAGGTGGAACATTTCTTTGAACAAATGTTCAAGGATGTTGGGTGGAATATACCATCAGACCAACCTCCAAGGTCTACAGTAATCAATATCAGGTGGAAGATATCATTAAACTCACCTTTTAGGTCTATATTGGAGGATTTTAGGTAGAATTTTTTTCCCCAGACCGTCTTTTAGTCTATATGTAAGGATGTTTAGGATGGTATATTCTTCCAAACCAACTTCTCAGGTCGACATTTCAGGTGGAATATTCCTCAATACTAACTTTTTTGGTCCACATTGAAGGATTTTTTTTATATTTGAGATCTTAGGTGGAACATTCCTTTTAACCAGCCCCTCAGGTCTCTTTGAGGATTTTGGAAGGAATACTTAGTTAAACCAACATTTTTGGTGCATGTCCAAGGATTTTTGGTGGAATGTTCCTTTAAGGTGGATGTGTGAGGACCTTGTAGGTGGAATACTTCATGAAACCAACCTTTTAGGTCAACATTCAAAGATTTAAGGTGGAATATTCCTTTAAACCAACCTAAATTTCATGTTTTGATCATTATCAAGTGAGAAACCTCAATCCAGACTCCTCATAATGACATTTGAGATTTATGCTGCTGTTATTTGTTTAGTCTAGACTAAATGAAAGAAATCCACAACTGTAATTTTATTTCAGGACTCAGTTGTTAAATATCAAAACAATCTGTGACTCTGTTGTGTTGTTGTAAACTTACTCTTTCCAATAAATAGCCTCTTAACCCCCTGGAAACCAGCGTTTGTCCTGTTTTTGTGTCACTCCCCAGCAACCATAGACAGCCGGGTTGTAATGTTTTTTGAGCAACACACCATACTATGATGGTTCTACTATGAAACCAGTTTGACATGTTCAGGCATTGTTTGTGTGAAAACTCAGATTTCAGGAATCAGAAGGTGGTTTCCAACTTTCTTTGTGAACTTTCTGCTTCAACTTTAAACTAAATTTACTTCACTAAGCCAGCCCTCTGGACTTCCAGTAAGCCGTGTTCCTATTGGCTGTCCATGTGGCTGCTTGGTGTTATCAGAAACACCTGAGCAGCTCAGTGTCTTCCTGCTTTGTGTGGCCACAGTTGAACATTTCCTCTGCTTCTCTTCACCACTTATCTGGGTTTGGCTTAGTTGCTTTAGTTTGTTTTTTAGGTGTTGGCTTGCAGCTTCCAGCAGTAAAATCATCTTTAATGTGTTTCTTGTTGTGTTTCAGGGCTTTGTACTGGATTGTCTTGGTAAATGTGGGTCTTTAGCCACAGTTAGCACATGGTGCTAATGTGTGCAGTGATTAGTGGATTTGGTGCAGCTGAGTTGAGACCTGCAGCAGAAGAGACTTTGAGAGTTTGTAGGAAGGATGGAGTTCAGAAAATGTCAAAGTGTATTATACTTTTCAAGAATAGCATAGTATGGCCTATAGTTCATAGTATAGCATGTCAGCAAAAACAACCCCATAGAAAATTATGTGTTGGAGCTCATGCAACAAACATTTTTGGGTAACTACACTTTAATATGGATGGATGACACTGAATTAAAGTCTGTTTTAATGAAACTGAGTTCAGATGTGTACCTCTGTCATTAAATAGGAAATTATTTCTCAGAATTCACAGAGAAAAGTCTGAAATGTTTGCTCGGTTAGCGTCCCACATGTTCTTTGGCTCAGCTAAAGCTAACCCTCTCCAACTTCTGGATCTCTTGAGTTGCTTGTTGTTCAAATATCTTGCTTGAGGTGCTGAAGGTCAGAAAGTTTGAGATTTTTGTTCAGAATAAGCTCATTGCCAAGTCTTATCTGAACTGTCCTCCTTTGTTTGAACGTTCCCTAAACTTAGGAGTTAATGACAGAGCAGCACATCCAGACTCAGCCTCATTTATGTAGAGATTAAACTTCGGTGTCATTCATTGATGTTAAAGTGCAGTTTTTCAAATATTTGTTGCACATGCTCCCAAACAAACCAGTCCAGGTGGAAGACGATGTGAAGAGAAGCTCCAAAGGATGAATATCACACATTTACGTTGGAAATAAATGTCCTTGAATTAGACATTGTCATGCAAAAGTTGGATTTCCCTTTAATGATGTTCAAATCTTTGTTGAGTATTTTGTTGATGTTGGTTTCTACACGTTTTCTGACACTTGGCCCCAAAGATTAAAACCTTTTATGGCTCACAAGCTGCAACAATTTACACATTATAAACTATCGTTCTGACTAAACTAAGATAAAAACAAGTGAAAAATTGCCTGATTCCTGCATCATAAATGTATTTTTTTGTTTTTTATGACAGTAAAGTGAATATATTTGGGTTTGACATTTTATAAACCAAAACAAATGAATTACTGGAGAAAACAGATTAATGGACAAAGAAAATGTGTTTTCTAACATATGGCTGAATTACTCCAACATTACAAGATACATACAATTTAAATTGATGTCTGAATAAATTTGGTATTGAAGCATTTATGCAAGTTTTTATTTTCCTGATGTGTGTAGACATTATTTTGGCTGACTCTGTATGATGGGTTTCTGACAGGTCACCAGGCAACATCATTTTATAATAATGACAAACATACCTGCATTCTACAGGAGTAATTTTCCTCATGTGCAGATAAAGATTGTGAGGAGCTTAGAGATGACAGGAGGAGTCATCCTCACTAATTCAGCTTCCACCTAGAAACAGAAAAACCACAAGCAAACACAGATACTCTCAAATATTCAACCTCACAGCCTCAAAATATGTCCCCACAATGTATTTAAAACCAGAATGTGTGTATGCCCCATAATGTATGTGGGCCAGAATGTGTGTATGTCCCCAAAACGTAGGTAAGACGAGAATGTGTGTATGTCCCCATAACGTATTTAAGACCAGAATGCGTGTATGTCCCCAAAACGTAGGTAAGACGAGAATGTGTGTATGTCCCCATAACGTATTTAAGACCAGAATGCGTGTATGTCCCCATAACGTAGGTAAGACCAGAATGTGTGTATGTCCCCATAACGTATTTAAGACCAGAATGTGTGAATGTCCCCATAACGTATTTAAGACCAGAACGTGTGTATGTCCCCATAACGTTGTTAAGACCAGAATGTGTGTATGCCCCCATAACGTATTTAAGACCAGAATGTGTGTATGTCCCATAACATATTTAAGACCAGAACATGTGTATGTCCCCAAAACGTATGTAATACCAGAATATGTGTATGTCCCCATAACATATGTAAGACCAGAATGTGTGTATGTCCCATAACGTATTTAAGACCAGAATGTGTGTATGTCCCCATAACGCATTTAAGACCAGAATGTGTGTATGTCCCCATAACGTATTTATGACCAGAATGTGTGTATGTCCCCAAAACGTAGGTAAGACCAGAATGTGTGTATGTCCCCAAAACGTAGGTAAGACCAGAATGTGTGTATGTCCCATAACTTACTTAATACCAGAATGTGTATGTCCCAAAAAACAATCCTTTTCAGTCTACATTTCCTTTACACAGACTTCTTGGTATATGTACAAGTATTTTGGGTGGAATAAACCAATAAGCCCAATGTTCAAGGGTTCTTCAAAAAGATGACGAAATCATATTTTTTTATCTGATCTGTAGCTCAGTGAGTGAAGAATATGCCTATGGAGCTGCAGGTTGTCGGTTCGAGACCTGACCCTTCATAAATTTTTTGAAAAACTTAGATAGACAAATGCCAGTAGTGGGTCTTGAACCTGCTGCCTTCCACTTGGTCGTCTCTCTTCTTACCCCCTGAGCTACTTGCTCAGATACTAATTCTTCTTTTCTGCACATTTATCATCTATTTTTTGTTGTTTTTGAGGTTTTTTTAACTTGAGTCTCGTCTCAACCGTTTTTCTCAGGAGGTTGGACTTCAACCTTTGTGCTGGAGGGTTGAATCTTCAGTTCCAACACTTTCTAAAGTCTCCAGACCTCCTGAGTCCTCAGGAACTGAGCTTTCACACAGTCTGAGGGCTGAAGTCTCCTAAGTCCCGCAGTAGTTCACTGTTAGTTTGAACCTTCAGACAGTCTGAGGGCAGAAATTTTCTAAGTCCCACACTAGATTTCTGTTAGATTTAACTTTCAGACAGTCCAAGGACTGATATCTTCTAAGTTCCTGAGTAGTTCTGTGTTAGTTTGAACCTTTCAAAACTCCGATGACTGAAAACCTAAAAGTTCTTGAGCAGTTCTGTTAGTTTGAACTGACTGATTCACAGAAGCCTTAAAACTTGTGACCATGAGTCTTGATTTCACATTTAGACCATTGATCTGAGTTCTTCTCAGACCTTCACCTGTGGGTTCTTTAGAAATCCTCAACAAACTTTGATTCTCTTCACTGAACAGCAAAGTTTGTGGAGATCAGAAGGTAACATTAGTTTGATAGATGCCTTCAACTACTAGTAGACTTTATCTGGAAAGCAGTTTTCTGAAATGAGTTCTTAGTAAATCTGTCCACAATAAAACCAAGAATGTAGAAAGAGGAAATGTTTGAAGAAACAACTTGATGTTTTCATTTCAGCCCAGAAAACACTTTTAGACCTTTGTCTGTTTTTGCTCTTTTGATCATTTTATTGTCTCTTCTGTTTAATTTGATCTTCTCAAGTCTAACTGGTGTCTTTTCAAATGTTTTGTCTTTAGTTTGATTCTTCTTAAATGTTGAGTTTTGCTCTTTTCTCACCTTTCATTATTTTCTGTCTGATTTCAAAATATGTTGTCTTTTTAATATTTAATTGTTTTTTAAATGTTTTATCAGCTTGTTAAAAATGTCCTTTTCTTTCCCAATGTTTAATTTTTAGATTATATCTTTGTTAAGGATTTTCTTTTTAAATGTTTTACCACCTTTTATTGTTCAATTTTCTTTTTAAATGCTTCTTTGTATTTTCTGTTTAATTCCTATTTAAAGTTATATTGTCTTTAAGATTTAATTCTTTATTTAAACATTTATTTTTTTAATTAAATGTTTTGTCTTTTTGGAGGTTTAATCTATTAGGTTTTGTATTTTTTTCAATGTTTAATATTCTTGTTTATATTTTTTAATTGTTTATCTAAAATATTTCATCTTTAATGTTTAATATTCCATAATTTTATTTCATAATTACATGTTTTGTATCTTCTGTTTAATTATCTAATTAAATATTCTGTCTGTTTGATATTATTTGATTCTATTTAATGTTTAATTTTCTTTTAAAAAGTTTGGTTTTAAATGCTTTTTCATTTGACTTAATTGCTTTTTTAAATATATTTATTTCTTTAAACTTTTTTCTGTCAAGACTTTAACCCCAACCTTAAAAATGAAATAAACCCTTAAATCTCAATGAAATTATTTCTGTTGTCACAATCATGAGTTAGTCAATTATTCAGTTTATCAATTCAACTTTATTTGTTTAGCACCTTTCACACAGATGACAAAACTACAAAAGCAAAGAGGGGGAAAAAACTACGCTAAAATTTTTTTTTTGAAAAAAGATTTTACATGGTAATAAAATGTTGTGTCCAGGGGATGGAGGGAGTTTATTTAAGTCTTCTTGGGCTCACATGGTAAATCGTTTAAAATTCAAACTTGACATTCAGTCCAAGGAAACTGGAAACTGCAGAGCAACAGAAGAACCAACAATATCTCCTGTTTTCTCCTTTAATGAGTCGACTCTTCTGGTACTTTCAGACCAAAGAACTACAGACTCTTCACAACCTGCTCAAACTCTTGATTCAGGACCTCACTACACAGGTCAAGAAGGTTTCCTTCTCATTTCTGCTCTGAAGCTCACCTTCTCCTGCTCAAACTGCTGACAAATGTTGCTGCTGCTCTAAAGTCTGGTGTCCAGAACTTCCTAAAAACTCTTAAAGTCTCTTCTGCTGCAGGCTGCTTTGTAGAATTGTTACAGAAAACCTCACTAAACCACATGGAGGGGCCTCAAGATAGTCGTCCAAATGAAACCGTACCAGGCTTTGCAAAAGTTCTGTTACACTCGGTTTCATGATCGTTAGAGACGTTTACATGTCGGAGTGAAAAATTCTGAAGAGTGACATTTATACAAATTTGGTCTCCGGTGAAGAATGATGAAGATCTTTCAGGTCTTCACCATTCTTGAAGACCTGAAAGATCTTCACCATTCTTGAGCCTCTCCGCAACTCTTTGGACGGTCATCCGGCTGATGTTCAGCTGTTTGGCTATGTCAGACTTGTTGTGGCCAGCACGAAGGAGAGCAGATATCTCAACTCTTGACTTCCATCTTGATACAACTTCACCGGAGAACAAATTTTTATTAATGACACCTGCCTATAAGGTAGAACTTTCAGTTTGTTTAATGGAATTTTTCATTCCGACAAGTAAACGTCTCTAAAGATCATGAAACCGGGTGTAACAGAACTTTTGCAAAGCCCGGTACAAACCCAAACTAGCACAACCCAAACGCTAAAGTCTCCTGCAGCCTACCAGAGAACCTCTTCAAACAGAATCAGGACAGGAACTCTTACCTTCTAGACAACCAGCGTTGGTTCACAAACAAGAATACAGAATGTGTCTGACCAAAAACCTCTAAAGACTCACTACAGCCAAGATAAAGACACAACTCAGCTGCAACAAATCTACTAATCACTGCACACATTAGCACCATGTGCTAACTGTGGCTAAAGACCCACATTTACCAAGACAACTGTCCAGTACAAAGCCCTGAAACACACCAAGAAGCACATTAAAGACAATTTTACTGCTGGAAGCTGCAAGTCAACAGCAAAAGAACAAACTAAAGCAACAGAGCCAAACCCAGTTCAGTGAAGAGAAGCAGAGGAAATGTTTGACTGCAGACATAAAGCAGGAAGACAGTGAGTTGCTCAGGTGTTCCTGATAACACCAAGCAGCCTCCTGGACAGCCAATAGGAGCACAGCTTACTGGAAGTCCAGAGGGCTGGCTTAGTGAAGTAAATTTAGTTTAAAGTTGAAGCAGAAAGTTCACAAAGAAAGTTGAAAACCACCTTCTGATACCTGAAACCTCGGAGTTTTCACACATAGAATGTCTGAACATGTCAAACTGGTTTCATAGTAGAACCGTCATTGTAAAAACGTCATAGTATGGTGTGTTGCTCAAAAAACATTACAACCGGCTGTCTGGGGTCACCGAGGAGCAACACATAAACAGGACAAACGCTGGTTTCCAGGGAGTTAAGAGGCTATTCATTGGAAAGAGTAAGTTTACAACAACACAACATGTGAGCAGAAAAATCACAAAGTCTGTCTTTAGTTCAGCTGAAAATATTAGCTTTTGTTTTTTCACTTGACCAAACTTTCCAGGAAGTAGATGAAGAATAATTAAAGCTCTCAGGTAGAAGTCCAACTTATTTTGGATCCTTGTGGAGAGTTTAATCTTAGAGTTTGTAAAACTGTTGAGTTTTTAGAGTCACATGGATCATAATAACTGAGTCCTGAAATAAAATTGCAGTTGTGGATTTCTGTCATTTAGTCTGGACTAAACAAATAACAGCAGCATAAATCTCAAACATCATTATGAGGAGTCTGGATTGAGGTTTCTCACTTGATAATGATCAAAACATGAAATTTAGGTTGGTTTAAAGGAATATTCCACCTTAAATCTTTGAATGTTGACCTAAAAGGTTGGTTTCAGGAAGTATTCCACCTACAAGGTCCTCACACATCCACCTTAAAGGAACATTCCACCAAAAATCCCTGGACATGCACCTAAAATGTTGGTTTAACCGAGTATTCATCCAAAATCCTCAAAGAGACCTGAGGGGCTGGTTAAAAGGAATATTCCACCTAAAACCTCAACTGGGGCAGTATGTGTAGCTGCGACAGCAGAAAGAGGTCCTCTCTCAGTGGAAGAACAACGTCCGAGTGTCAGCTCCCTTTCTGCTCTTACCTTACTCACTAAACTCAAATGCCAAGGAAGACTCCAGTTGTTGACGTTTCCTGCTGCAACCTTCTCTTTTTCAGCCTTCTTCCACGTTCGATCACTCCCAACCCGGTTATGTTGACTTGTCTCTTGGATGTCATTTGAGGAGGTACTACACACGTGGACAAAATTGTTGGTACCCCTCAGTTAAAGAAGGAAAAACCCACAATTCTCACTGAAATCACTTGAAACTCACAAAAGTAACAATAAATAAAAATTTATTGAAAATTAAATAATCAAAAACAGCCATTACTTTTGAATTGTTGATTAACATAATTATTTAAAAAAACAAACTAATGAAACAGGCCTGGACAAAAATGATGGTACCTCTATAAAAGATTGAAAACTATTTGACCAGAGTGACATGATTAACTCAGGTGTGTCATTTAATTGACATCACAGGTGTTTCCAAACTCATAATCAGTCAGTCTGCCTATTTAAAGGGAGACAAGTAGTCACCCTGCTGTTTGGTGAAAAGGTGTGTACCACACTGAACATGGACAACAGAAAGCGAAGGAGAGAATTGTCCCAGGACATCCGAAAAAAAATTATAGACAAACATCTTAAAGGTAAAGGCTATAAGACCATCTCTAAACAGCTTGAAGTTCCTGTGACAACAGTGGCTCATATTATTCAGAAGTTCAAGACCCACGGGACAGTAGCCAACCTCCCTGGATGTGGCCGCAAGAGGAAAATTGATGACAAATTGAAGAGACGGATCGCTCGAATTGTATCCAAAGAGCCCAGAGCAACCTCCAAAGAAATTAAAGGTGAACTCCAAGGCCAAGGTACATCAGTGTCAGATCGCACCATTCGTCGTTGTTTGAGCCAAAGTGGACTTCATGGGAGACGACCAAGGAGGACACCACTGCTGAAAAAAACTCATAAAAAAGCGAGACTGGAATTTGCAAAAATGCATGTTGACAAGCCACAAAGCTTCTGGGAGAATGTCCTTTGGACAGATGAGACCAAACTGGAGCTTTTTGGTAAGGCACATCAACTCTATGTTCATAGACTCAAAACCAAGCATACGAAGAAAAGAACACTGTCCCTACGGTGAAACATGGAGGAGGCTCAGTAATGTTTTGGGGCTGCTTTGCTGCATCTGGCACAAGGTGTCTTGAAAGTGTGCAAGGTACGATGAAATCTGAAGACTATCAAGGCATTCTGGAGAGAAATGTGCTGCCTAATGTCAGAAAGCTTGGTCTCAGTCGCAGGTCATGGGTCTTCCAACAGGACAACGATCCAAAACACACAGCCAAAAACACCCAAGAATGGCTGAGAGAAAAGCGTTGGACTATTCTAAAGTGGCCTTCTATGAGCCCAGATCTGAATCCCATTGAACATATGTGGAAGGAGCTGAAACATGCCATTTGGAGAAGACACCCATCAAACCTGAGACAACTGGAGCTCTTTGCTCATGAGGAGTGGGCCAAAATACCTGTTGACAGCTGCAGAACGCTCATTGACAAATACAGAAATCGTTTAATTGCAGTGATTGCCTCAAAAGGTTGTGCAACAAAATATTAAGTTATGGGTACCATCATTTTTGTCCAGCCCTATTTCATTAGTTTGTTTTTTTAAATAATTATGTTAATCAACAATTCAAAAGTGATGGCTGATTTTGATTATTTAATTTTCAATAAATTTTTATTTATTGTTACTTTTGTGAGTTTCAAGTGATTTCAGTGAGAATTGTGGTTTTTTCCTTCTTTAACTGAGGGGTACCAACAATTTTGTCCACGTGTGTAGGTGAATCATTGATTCCATCATCATCGTCCCACTGATTTCACCATCTGTCAGCTAAATATGGAAACTCTGGCTTCATCACAGAGCTGAACAATGACCTCTGGTGATAAAGAAACATTGACCCCAAAATGACCGAACATGCATCGCGTTAGCAGTCACAACAGCATGAGTAGATCAGAAATGTGTCGTGATTTGTTCAGAGGACTGCACCATTTAGAGTGGTTGACCATTTATCTCCAAGTTGACCTATTTAAATCTATTGCAAACTCGACTTTGCAATCATGTCTGTATAAGAACAACTTTTTTTTGTCCAGTTTTCCTCCTATGTATTCAACTTCTGCCTCACACACATCCAACAATAGTTGTTTAGAAACAAACTAAGGATCAACTAACCATTTTTCCCAAAAGATTTCTAACAAACTATTGTTTCTTTGGGGTGTTTTGAAAACCCGGCTAAAGTGAATTCAATAAGCCATAAATGATTTGAGCCTAATCCAATACAACTTTCACATTCAATTTTTTTCCTCTCTGCAAATCCTGTTTGATCTGTCCGTGGTCGGTTCCCAGAAAATGTAATACGTGGATTATATCCGTGTGTCCTCAGCAAGACAAATGATGTAGAAGTCTGAAATCACATTTGAAATGTCTTTTCACTGAGGTTGTGTAATGGTTTTCTATGATTTACCGTGAGTTATCATTTCTCTCAAAGCCATGAGTAAACAAACAAATCTAGTAAAGAAAACTTGCCTGGTTCCACATCACCACGCCGAGGCTGACATTTAGTTCATCACTGTTTATTGGAGGAAGAAAGTGCACCATGAAACAAAAACAGTATGAACATTCATTGCTTGGATCAGGTGGGAGAGGTTGCTAATCAGTTTAGCTTTCAGCACATCACTATAATTTCTGAAATCAGAAAATAAGTAGTATTCTATTAGACAAACCTGAAACGTAACATGCTCGTGTGTAGGAAACATGAGGGCTCGTATAGCAACACCAGAATCCAGCTGCAGAACAAATTAAACAGGCTGGGGAATTTGCATTTTGTTAACTGAACTTCTGCTGTGGTCTTTGCGGGGTTACATGCACGTCTCTAGGCGGCTTAAAGAGGCTGCTCAGAGAACGCAGTGTAACTCTTCACACGTGCAAAGAAGAAGGGTGTGTACATCCTGTCCAGGTCAAACGCTGTGACGACTGTCTCCCCGGTCAGCCTAAAAAAAACAATCAATGTCAATTTTCAGATAAAAAGTAGAAACAAATTTTTGCTTTGTATCAATATTGCTACACCTCTGCCTTACTTGTAAGTGATGTGACAGGAGTGGTGGATCCACACCAGCTTATTGGAACTCTGACGCCCCCCAGAGGACAGATGCAGTCCCACATGGAAGCTGTGTTCAGCCTCTTGAGCTGGGTTCCGCCTGCAGAACCGATTCTTTTGAAACTCGGTTTTCTGTTAACAAATAAGACCGTTTATAAGTTGAGCGACACCCTGACCAGGAACCAAGAAGTCTCCTGTTACTCAGTAAAATGTAGTTAAGGAATAGCACATTAACGCATATTTGAATTTCAGCCTGCAACTGCAATAAATGAAAGGCATATATGCATAAACAAATATTTCAACTGCATGTCTGATGTGATTTTTTTGCACATTGTCATTACATTTACAGTGTTTCCCCTCCCATAGAACCGACGAGGCGGGCCGCCTCGGTGGTATAGGCCACCGCCTCATTAAAATTCTGCCGACATTGCCGCCTCACTGGTCCGCGGCAAAAAAAAGTGCAGTGCAAAACCCACCGGACCGACGAGACCGTCCGCGGGGGGGTGCGCGGCTGTGGCGGAGACGGCCCGATAGTATATATAATTCCCCCCCCCCCCCCCCCCCCCCCCCATCGCTTTTCTTAAAAAACATCCATCATGTGCGCTTTCAGTAGAGGCTGCAGGTGAAGGAAATGTCCACTGCTATTGTTAGAGATCCAAAGGCAACATCGTATTTGTGGTGATTTGAAGAACGTACGACGGCCACTTATCTCACCCCACAAATGCCCCCCCAGTGTTTCCTCACCTCTTCCTTTTTCTTGCAGACAACAGCAAAAACTTTGGTTTGATTGTCCGTCTCCTGTGACAGACGGAAATGACCGAGCAGGACAGAATCCATCCTGTGTAATGAAACAAATTTCAACAATTGCGAAAAATGCAGGCACTTGGTGTGTGAAATTACTTTTGATGTTGTAATGTCTGTTCTGGCTGAGCAAACACAAGACTATGCACCTGGTGTTCCTGGTACGCAAGCGAGGAACAACAGACAAAGGCTCCTCGGGGGTGGTCAGCATGATGACGTGGCCATCAGGGAAGAACCGGAGATACCTGCGATAGACAACAAGGTCAATACTAAAGCTTGTGCAAATCACTATAAAAAAACTGAACTTAGATCATTCATTTACCTGTAGTACTCGACATGGTGCCAAGCCCTGTAAAATCCATCCAGTGACTCTTCCCCTTGACGAATGTATGATGTCTTGCTGATGTAGACGCCTATGAAAGGAAAGTGAAACATTTAGTAATATGTGTAGTAATAACAGACAGTAGAAGATGATTTGCCAGAACACTGGCAGCAGCTTTGGCCAGTATTAACTTTTAAAAGCAACATTTATATCAGTTCATCATTATTTTTGCTGCAAATATTACGCCAGTTTTCAAAGTCGCATCTGTGAAATTTAATAAACAAAAAAAAGCACTCAGAGAGTATAGGACTTGGTCAAAGCTGCTCAGTCGATCATTTGTGATCAGTTGCATAATTTCCAACGGATGAAATCTTTAATAAAAAATGACCTTATGTTGAGCACAAACGTGTGCTATGCATGTGTACGATATGTACAGACACCAAATAGTGTATATGTAGCAGGAATTGATGGGACTCGGGAACACCCATCACAATGTAATCAATTGTTTCTTGTATGATTTCTGATATATCCTGATAAGTCCACAGTGGTCAGTTTTTAGCAGGATTACAATCAGAAACAGCAGCCAGGATTGTTTCAAGATCAAGAGTTTCCACGTAAAACTCAGTTTGCATAAGAGTGAAAACAGGATCATGGAGTATGATTACAGAAGGTACAGTGGAAACTATTCATAAGTTCAAGAATGAGATGGGTTCAATTTGCAGAGGACATACACAGGAAGACTGCATCTTTTGGGGATGTGTCTCATCTTGGAAGGAGTTCAAATTCAGCCTACGTGGATCTGACTGGATAAAGTTTGAGAGGAGAAGAAAAGGAGAAGAACTCCAACCAGACTATGGGTTAGGGTTAAGGTTATAGGTTGGTGTATCAAAGTGTGGGGGTGTTTTTCTTATAGTGCTGCAGCTAAACTTGTATTTAGAAAATCAAAGTCTAACATGACATTTTAGATCACTATATGTGCTTAAAAGGTTTTGCCTTGGATTTGGATTTGCTACAAATTATTTCTTTTGGGATTTTCATGATGTGGAAATATAAGATATGTAAAAGAGCTGGTCTCAAACTACAAAAGAACACATTTTTAATTGACAGTTACCATCAAAACGAACACGTGGCCTTTGCAGAAACATCGCCCTCCAGGATTTGAACAGTCCTAGCTTGGTGCAGTTCCGTCCCCACACTCTTAAACAGGCTAAACGCCAAATCTCAGGATCCCTGGAGAGAAATAAAATTGGAATAAAGAAAGACTGAGTTAATCAAAGCCATATGCAGTGAACTGGTTTTTAAAAATTGTGCAGCAAAAACCTGAGGTCCCCAACTGTGTGATCCCAAATCCCCAAATCTGACAAGGCAAAACCCGAGCAAAAACATAACAGTTGTCACAGATCTGATGTGTTGTGACAGTGGGGCTGACCTTGCACAAATGTAAAACCCACGGCAAACCAAAGACAGCTGCTCCAGGGCTCGCATGTCCAGATCGCTCGACACAACCCAGCGAAATATGTACATCAGGATCTCCCGTGGCAAGGCTGCACACAAATGTAACAGGAAACAAATCAGGCATACAGCAGACACACAGACGATTAAATGATTCTAGACACGTTTACGATTTTTACCCGAAATGTGCACCTGAGTCATTTCAAGCTCAGGATTGCAGATCTTTGGAAAGGCGCTCTCCAGTGTGAGCTGCTGCTCGAAGTAGGCAAGTAGATCCTCGATCTCACCATCAGCATCACTATCCTCCATGCTGCAAAAACAATGCCATATTATTTACGTGACAGACTTAAACAAGGACTATGGAAAAACTGCATTTCCTGTAGGTGTGGATAAGCCAGTATAGATTTCAATCCAGGTTCGTGTTTATGGCATACAATCACAGTTATTTCATTCTTATATTTTTCATCTCTTAAATGTTTCAGAGATGAAAAATATTAAACTTTTCATCATGTGACAACATTTTTTGCCTCATGCTATCCATTATCGCTACTATTAAAAAACAAAAAACACTGCAAGAAGGACTTATTGTTTGCAAAACAGACCAACTCTTCTGTGTAAAAACGTGTTTAAAGAGAAAATTATTTCAGTGAACAATATACATTTAGATTGAGTTGACAAGAGAGGAGAGGAAATCCAAAAACGAAACCCAACTTACTAGTTTCCTCCAACTCGGTCTGCATCAGGAGGACGGCTGTAGTTGACTTTAAATTCGATGTCAGGAACAAGCTGCATAGCCATGCGATAGAACTTGATAGCTGCAAATAAAATCATCAGAATATGCACAGATTAGGAAATTAAAAACTGCTTTAGTTTGTCACAGAAATTACAGAACTGACTGAAATAATTTGCATGTTTCACTTCAGATGACTGATACTATAAATAATTTTGTCATTTTTAAAACAACATAGTGCAGCAATTTTCTGTTCTGGTATTTCCAAAACAATTATTTTTTGTGATTAACTGAACGTTTCATTTTGATCACCACGTATTCTGCATACACACCTTCATAGAAAGCTCCATCCTGCTCTTCCTGAACAGCTCTCATGAACAACTCTGTAGCCTGAGGGAAGAAGACTCGCATTAGTGCTTCAACAGCACCCACATTTCAACGACAGCACTCTACAGTACACAGAAGTGCACCACTTGGAGAAATCGCATCACCACTTACCTTTTCTTCCCGAGCAATGTCTTGAGTCCTCTTTAGACCTTTGGCTCGCAGCACTCGGTCACTTGTACCGCTTGCTCCAGAGTTTGGTTTGAGTTCAGACATCCACTGAGCTCTGAAAGCGTTGAGCTCCACCTGCAACACAATTAAAACGTTAAACACAGTTTGTCTCCACTGAAGGAGTGCGCCTCTTTATCTTCAGAATCACAAAATACCTAAGACTAAGCTTTGATGAAAAATCTACTCCAAATTATTCCCTTTTTTTAGCGCAAAAAAGCACATTCTGAAATTGTTCACATTTAAGGAATTGTCTTCTTATAAAACATTATGAACATCCTGAAATTTATTCAGAAAAATAAATTGAATTTCAACATTATGCCTCAGTTTATCATTTAACCATTACAACTTACAGATCACAGGCACAAAAAAGCACAAAACCGTCAAAGATATCTGGAACTAGATGATATAGTGTTTTACCTTAAAAACAACAAAAACAAGACAAAATATTTCAAAAATGAGACACAAAATGACAAAAGCGGAAAACAAAATGTCAAAAATTGACACAAACGACAAAACAAAACAAAAAAAGAGATAATAAATTAGACAAAAAAGTTAGAAAGTGACAAAGAAATGGACAAACGACAAAAATGACACCAAAAATGACGAAAGCAAGAAACAAAACGACAAAAAATAGACAAACAAGCGCGAGAGAGAAAGGAAACGTAAAACAACAAAAACATGAGACAAATTAAAAAAGTCAGACAAAAAACAACAAAAAAAGACTAAACATTACAAAAACGAGACACAAAAGGACAAAAGAACAATGAGCAATATAGTATTTTACTTTATCAACAAAATAACTTGTTATGGACTAGAATTTTTTTACAAATTTAAAATTTGCTGTTAATGTCGTCTCTGTAATTTTTACACTTCACAAAATCAGACTGGACCCTCTGGTGGCCCCGTTTTGGCCCGCAGGCCACATGTTTGACACCGCTGCTCTATGTACACTACTGGTCAAAATTTTTGAGACACTTTCTCATTCAAATAAATGAGAACCTGCCTCCAAACTTTTGACCAGTAGTGTAGTTTGGGCTGATGGGCGCAATAGTGGAATAATGTAATGCCCCTGAAAATCCAGTGAGCTGCCAGTGTTGGAAACATACATGCAGTCTGAGGTAATGAGCTTTAAAAAGGAGTAATTTACAAGTATTTAGGCATGCTACATTCTGTACGGCAATAACGACAGATCACACTTGTGCAAAGTTCAGAATACATGATACAGTCTCAGCCACAGCAAGGCTAATCTGACACTGTGAAATTCTTATCAAGTAAAAATTTGTCTAGTCAGAGCACAAAGTGATGCTTTAAACTAATAAGTTTAGAGTTGAAATTATGTGAGTGAAGTTAACAGACATTTATAATTGGTCCAGAACTCCATAAACAGCGTTTAGAGAAGTATTTTACTTTTGTTTTACAAGGAACTTTCTGTTTTCCCACTAAAAGTTAAAAAAATTAAACAGTGAAATGGTACAAAGAATTACTAAGCTAAGAGGGAAGTGCACTTCCCATTAATAAGTCAACACCTTCTAAATGATAAAAGAAAGTATAAATTATTTTAGGTCCATGGAAATGTCCTCACCTGGAGGTTTGGGTCATCTGAACTTTCATCTTCATCCTCTATCGTACCACCAATGTCTGCATTTTCTTCAGCCTGTAGAGGAATTCAATAAAGCATTACTTAAAAGTTTATTAACTATTTTTCAAAGACAGCAGGAAAAAAAAACTGTACGTTGTAGTATGATTTTGAGAACTGAACAGTTGTTTGCTGCAACAATTTGTTAAAAAAATTTATTCATATCAGTTTTGTTAATCACTTAATCGTTACTGTCCCTCATCGAGGGAAAACATGAAATATTCACTGGACTTCCAGCTCTTAAAATTGAAAGATTTGCTGCTTCTTAGTTTTTTTCTGCTTGTGAACTGCTAGACGAATAGATCGCCTGGGGTGAAATAAACTTATTGCAGCTTTACCGTTGTATCCGTGTATACAGCAGCCAGTTAGTAACAATATTATTTAGCACAAGATAAGATCATTTGTATCACACTTATATTGTTTTTCCAACTGAGAAAACTTAAAAGTAGTTTTGTAGTGTGTCACAGTTCTGAAAAAAATCTTGGGGGTTTTGTTGTTACCAAATATTCTTATGTAACAACAAAAACCCCATCTTGCATTTTACCCTCAATTGGATGGATCTCTTGCCATAAATCAGTTTGGCCGTAAACGAAACTTCAGAAAACTGCAGTGGATGCAGTAAGGCTTGCCTAATACCAAGCCCTGCACCTGCACAGCAATTTATGTCACCTCATTTATACATTCATTCATTTTAATGTTGAGACATAGACACAATGTAGAGTCAGGCTGATTTAAAACATATTATCGAGTAAAGGACAAGTGTAGACTTGTGGAGGACAAGGACAAGTGGAGATCAAGAAGCTACAAAATATGACAGGTTAGTTCACTAAAAAAACTAAACCAGTACAACTAGTCATTATTACAAAAAAAATGCTATTTTTTTCTAGAAACATGCTGTAAGAAACAGGTTCTACAGTGAATTAGGTTCATGATCTTGACACTTTACCAGTTTTTTTGATGCACTGTTTACACATTATAGTGTCTGTAAAGTGTGTACACATTGTATCAGACCGCTTTGCATAAGTAAATTTAAATGAAGTTTTTTCTTAAACTCTACATTATCTGTTTATACAACATTTTTTAAAGATTGTACTGCTTGTTATAATGCATTTAGGTTAATATTGCAGATTATATTAATAATATTTGCAATGCACATTTATTTATCTTAATATGCCTTGTTTTTGTCGTCTTTTTCACAGTGTAGTTCTGCTTGGACACTTCCTGTTTTGTGCCTGTGGTGAATATGCATAAAATACTTGTATTAATACTTAACTGACAAACACACCTATATCAAAAACATGTAATTCTTGCTGCAGGAAATAAAAAAAATAAACATGAAAGTGAGTGGATTATGAAATCAGCTTATAGTAGAAATCGCCCAAAAATGAAACTTGACTTTGGTGAAGTTAATAACATGTTGTAAATACTCAGTTAGCTAACGAGCATAACCATAAGTAGCTTACCACTATGCTAACGATACCGCAAGCACACCATAAACAAAATTAATCTGCTATAACGCCATGCATATGTATCGCTAATTTAAATGATTTGTAGCTAAATTCAGTTCACAGCTAAAGCACTTAAGGTCTGGTGACGAGTTAGCCTCTGGAGGACACGTCAACAGGCTGAACGACAGGTAACCAGGTGTCGTTAGCCACGTTAGCCAGCTAGCTAGCAGCCTGACATGTTTCCCTGCGAACAAGTAGAAGAAGACGGCGACTCACCATGACACCTTCCAGTAGGTTTACTTTTAATTTTCAAAAGGCGGTCCACTCTACCGTTTACAGTTCACGGTCGGAGAAACGGACGACACAACGGACATATTTACGAGCTCGCAGGAACGCAGCCATTTCGCTGGGTGGCCCGGAGCGTCAGTGACACGGAAAGGCAGCAGGCTGGTGGAGGTGGACGGGGAGGGGAGAGGAGAGGTGCCCCGGAGGCTCCGTGAGTGGGCTAAAAAAAAAAAAAAACAGTTTACCTGCCCCTACTCAACCACAGGTTCATAAAATATGCTATAAATGAAATACTACATTTAAATCAATGTACAAATCGAGATTGTCAATGGACGGCAAAAAAAAAAAAAAAGTTAACGGTGAAATTGTCACATTTTCTCAACAAATAGCATTTGATATATATATATATATATATATATATATATATGGGTTGTTCCCTGAAGGTTCTTGTTCTATTTGTTTGCCCATTTATTTGTTTTGTTTGCCCATTTATTCGTTTATTCAAAATTTTATAGCAAATTTGTCCTAGTGCAATATTGACTGTTCAGTTTTTGATAACATGCAATAAACTAAAGCATGGACCGATAGATAGATAGATAGATAGATAGATAGATAGATAGATAGATAGATAGATAGATAGATAGATAGATAGATAGATAGATAGATGAACATTCTAGCTAAAATCGTGTTCACGATTGTTCAAGAATAACTGATGACTGAGGTCCATAAAAGTTTTTAGCAAAAATTTGACAGAGAAGCAAAACCACAATAGCAGCAGCTCGACTAAGAGAAATCCAGTATTAATACACATCTGCTTTCTGTACTGGCACCAGTTCAAATGTCTGCAACAGCATTAAAACTGCAAAACAATGAGTATTACACATTGATACTGAATATTGTTGCTGCTAAACATAGTGACAGACAGTGATCATTTCAATATGCTTCTGTCATCTAATGAAATACTGAGAGTGTAGTCTCTGGGTCTGCAGACGTACTGTACTGTCCTCCCTATGAGTTTTCTGATTTTCACTGGTAGACCGCTAGCTAATGCTGTGATTCCTCAAACCCGAGGCACAACTTTTCTTGTTACTGAAGATTCTCTTTATTATCACCATAAAACTGTATCAAAGCACAGATTGCAAGCAGAAATCAGAACATAACCAACATACACTGCTCAAAAAAATTAAAGGAACACTTTTTAATCTAAGTACTGCATCAAGTCAGTCAAACATGTGGAATACTGATCTGGTCAAGTCAGTAACAGAGGAGGGTTTTAGTCAGTTTCAGGTGCTTTGGTGTTCATGAAATTAACAACAGATGCACTAGAGGGGTAACAATGAGACAACCCCCAAAACAGGAATGAGTTTACAGGTGAAGGCCACTGACATTTTTTTCCTTCCTAATCTTTTCTGACTGTTTTTCACTAGTTTTGCATTTGGCTAGGGTCAGAGTCACTACTGGTAGCATGAGGCGATACCTGGACCCCACAGAGGTTCCACAGACAGTCCAACTCCTCCAGGATGGCACACCAATGCGTGCCATTGCCAGAAGGTTTGCTGTGTCTCCCAGCACAGTCTCAGCAGCATTGAGGAGATTCCAGGACAGGCAGTTAGTCTAAGAGAGCTGGACAGGACTGTAGAAGGTCCTCAACCCATCAGCAGGACAGGTATCTGCTCCTTTGTGCAAGGAGGAACAGGATGAACACTGCAAAAGCTCTACAAAATGACCTCCAGCAGACCACTGGTGTGAATGTCTCTGATCAAACAATCAGAAAGAGATGTAATGAGAGTGGTCTGAGGGCCCAGCATCCTCTAGTGGCCCCTGTGCTCGCTGACTGGCACCGTGGAGCTCAGTTGACATTTGCCATAGAACACAGAATTGGCAGGTCCACCACTGGCGCCCTGTGCTTTTCACAGATGAGAGCAGGTTCACCCTGAGCGCATGTGACAGACATGAAAGGGTCTGGAGAAGCCGTGGAGAACGTTATGCAGCCTGTAACATTGTTCAGCATGACCGGTGTGGTGGTGGGTCAGTGATGGTGTGGGGAGGCATATCCATGGAGGGACGCACAGATCTCTACAGGCTGGACAACGGCACTCTGACTGCCTTTAGGTATCAGGATGAAATCCTTTGACCCATTGTCAGACCCTACATTGGTGCAGTGATCCTAGACTCCTTCTGGTGCACGACAATGCCCAGTCTTATGTGGTAAGAGAACTCATGCAGTTCCTGGAGGATGAAGGAACTGATACCATTAGCTGGCCCCCACGCTCACCTGACTTGAATCCAATAGAACATCTTTGGAACATTATGTTTTGTTCCATCCAACACCATCAGGTTGCTCCTCAGACTGTCCAGGAGCTCAGCGATGCCCTGGTCCAGCTCTGGGAGGAGATACCCCAGGACACCATCTGTCGTCTCATTCAGAGCTTGTTTCGACATCGTCAGGCATGCATACAAGCACATGGACCCACACAAACTACTGAATACCATTTTGAGTTGCTGCCAAGGAATTTCAGCAAGATGGACTAGCCTGCCACATCAGTTTTTCACTTTGATTTTGGGGTGTCTTGAATTTAGCCCTCCTTGGGGTTGATAATTTTCATTTCCATCAAACAATGTGGCATCTTTTCATTCCTAACACATTATCCAGTTCATATCAATGAAAATATCCAGTTTGTTTTTTCCCCACATTGAAATATGATGTGTTTTCAAAGTGTTCCTTTAAATTTTTTTTGAGCAGTGTATAATCACACAACAGAAAAAGCTAAGTCAAACAACTTAAGTGCTTACAGACAAGTACTGTCCAAGGCCACAACAATGAAATAAGACAAAATCCTCTTATGGCCTGACCAACACCAAAATTTTATACAAATATCCCCTGCTTTAACATCATTTTCTACAGAAAAATTGGTAGATGGCACTGCTGCACACGAAATTCTGCTATACTCTACTCCTTCCCACACTACGAAATTGCTTAGCCCAGCTTGATGAGCGAAACAAAGAACCAGAGGTGTTGACCTGGCTTCCAAACTCCCCAGATTTCCAACTGAGCATCCGCAGGATATACTGCAATAATTCTGATTAACAGTGATGCCACCCTGCATCCTAAAGACCCAAAGGTCCACTGCAAATGTCCCAAACATCACACACAAAACGACATCACTCGAGGTCCATGTCCATAGTCATAAATGTCTCTAAATCATATGTGGACATTTACAAATACAAAAAACATACAATAAATGATGCAAACTAGCATCCTGTACCTGTCAGTGACCAGATTTCTTCCCTATACCTTCTATGCTTATTTTGTGTACAATTTTGTGGCAGTGCAAGCCTGTTTATGTCCCCTAATATTGGTGTAAATTATGGTAAACAGCCTCTGTAAAATATTATGCAGACTCGCAGCAAAAAATGTGTAAAAGTATCACAAAGTCTGCATCAGAGCCCTCATTGACTTGATTTGGGAGGTGGACAGCCCTGAACCCTCATGCACTCAAGGGAACACACCTCAGAGTTTGAGGAGATTGACATTAGACCACAGACTTGCAATCAGGCAGAATAAAGGGGAACAACTATGTGGGTCATTCAAACAGCTTTCTTTGCAATCACAGGCTCTGAAAAGAAGGGTTATTTCACATGCATTAATCAAAAAACTTCCCTCTCGTGCACTACTTCTGGCATTGCTGCTGCTTTACAGCACTTTAAGTTATGGTTGTCTAATGTAGTTCCAGTGAAAAATTCATTTCTGTAAATGAAATAAAAGACCACAAATCCATCATTGTATGACAATATCTTTACTTTAAAAAATCAGTTTTACCAAAGCATTAATAATAAAGTACCTTTGGAGGTAACTGTGAGAGTATTTTTGACAATGCAGTGTAAAAAGACGACATCAACTGAATAACTTCTTACTAAACATTTTTAATAGCATGTAGCATTGGTTGGCAACCCAGATTATTGATCACTTCTAGTTACATCCCTTAAATAGAAATACAAAACAGTAGTGCAAACTCTGCAACAAACAAAATGAAAAGAAGAAAATGTAATACATACTCTGCCAATATTAGACAAAATTTTCCAGTGCAACTGTAAGCCTCTGTGTGCATGTATCCAGTGTCATTGTGTAAGCTGCAACACTGGTTAAAGAATCTACACTGTGGCTTAAGAACTCAGTGAACAGAAAACAAACTAAAAGTATATTTAAAACAGACAGACAGACACACAGAGCTTAACCACTGAAAATGAGGAACTCATGTATAAAAAACAAACTCATACTTTGGCTTTTGAGCAGGGGCTGTTAACCATTAATGGGACCTTTCAGCTATGACAGTTCATTCATTGGTATATTTACAGCATATCATCTTCTCCACCTCCATACATGTCAGCCAATTTCTTGAAGCGGGGGCCCCATTCGTTGAGGTAGTCGTAGTCTTGGTCCCCGCTGCTTGACGAGTTCAGAGAGGAGAGGCTTCCTGCGTCAGAGCCGCCTCCCTCATAGTCAAACACCAGCAAGGAGTCATAAGGGGGTGCCGTCTTCTACACTGTGTTGACCATCTCACAAAAAATAAACTACAAAAATACAAGGAATGTGTTTGTGCAACTGTCCTCCTCCGGTAGTTGTATTGCCAGAGACCCAGGGGAGTGCAGTGCTAAAATAGATAAAAATTAAACACCGACCAGTAGTTGTCATTGGGGTACAGAGACTCAGAGATGTAATGACTTCATTAATTACAACAATGGTGTGATGGAAAGATGGCTGCACCCTGACAAAGTAGATCCCCCATGTACAAGGTCATTTCTACACTGCCGTTCTGATGATGTGAGATTACACTATGTCAAAATGAACCCATGCCATAACCTTTATAAGTTTTAATTCAATTACTTAGCCCTCAGAACCCAACTGTATCCACAGGTCACTTCCCTTTCAAGTCATGCAGTATCCCACCATCATGCTGGTACTACCAAATTCCAGGCACAATTCTGGAAAAATATCCCTACTGAAAGCATTGATGGTGTGATACATATACAAGCATTGTTTTGTAATACAAAATATTTCTTTTTTATATATAAAGACCAATAAAAAATGCAAGTAGCATAGCAGAAGAATGATCTAGATAGTCTAGACTGTTTTGATAAAAGAAAAAAAAAGTAGAGCAAACATAGCTAGTCTTTATAATGAACACGTTAAAAGTAAAGGTAGTGAAATGACCCTGGATAAAGCCTAGGGCTCATAGGGTTAACTCCAAGCACTGATTCTTCAGTGAAAGGGTTGCTATGACATACTGGGATTACATTTGTCTGTGCATCCTTTAGAATTTGATGGTCAGTATTTTCCTGATCGTCGATGAAGTTACCGATCTCGTCTGGGTTGGCAGGGCGAGGCTGGTACTGAGAAGCAGGCATGAAATTTGGCACCACGTCATTCCTAAACACATTGGGTTGGTTGTCCAGACCACAGTGGAGAACACTCAGCTCACAGTCCTGAGGGAAAGAAATTTAGTGAGATATTACTTGGAACATACTGTATTTGACTGTTATACGTTTTTATATATACAATAGACCTTGATGTCACCTGGAAAGATGTTTGATGTGTAAAAGATGTGTACAATAAGATTTTAGTGACACATTCCTGAAGCTTTTATGTCTTTTGAATCAGTTTCTATCATTCTTTACCTGATCATCCTCTCCATCTCCCTCTCCATCAGACTTATAGATATTGTCTCTGATGTCCTCGTCTTGCAGTAGAGCCTTTCTTCTCTCCTCTCCTTCGTCTTGCAAATAGCAGCAGCAGCAATGCCAGCACTAAAGACAGAGCACAAAACTTAACACAACACACCTCATGTCAAAGCAAATTCCATTAATCTGAGGACATGAAAGCAGTTGGTGATATACTCATTTTTTACTGTGCCATGTAGCTCCATTGTTTCTCTGAGGTTATTAAACACAAACATATGTATGGGCCACATGTGTGTACTAATTCACCACTGAAAATAGTCCTGAATAATTATGATTTCACAAACTTTTTGCAGTAAAATGGTCAACGTTCAATGGAGGCTGCCAAGTTAACTATTGAGGTACATAAACTCATCAAAACAGTGCAGTTCTATGAATGTCAAATAGCAGGCAAATATTACACCATCTTTGCACTGTAATATATAGTTTAAAGTTAATAATAAACATTACAGTGGTTTTCAGATCAATGAAACATTCAGAGTTCCTCTTGCTGTCCATGGTTGGTCAGATCCGTGTCAGCATCCTTGTCACTGGGTCTCACTGTAAGTAAAATGTCTTACAGGGTCCTAACCAAAGTAATGATGGAAAGTTTGATGACTACGTTTTGGTTTCCAAACTACAATCTCCAGCTCAAATCCCTGGAATTTTTAAAAAGTGCATTTCCTTTTTGAACTGAAGGTGCAGAAATATTAAACTCACTCAGCAGCAACAGGATGCCTGCAGGTATTCCTAGGATGACAGGCAGGTAGGAGCCACCTCCACAACTGATTGTGCACACCACATCAGCTCCAGTGCACTCGCACACTTCGGCATCGACTGTGTTGATCTGCCACATACCCTGGGTGTCTGAAACTCTCAAGACCACAGTGTAGTGTCCAATCTCCAGCTGTTTAGCTAAATTCAGGATGATGCCTGTTTCTGCAATCAAGTCAAAAATCGAGGAAAATGATTTTTAGAATGCCTGCTTTGCAACAAAGTAAAATACTTCATGCATCAAAATATTTGAAATTCATTCTTTCTATCTTTTTTTATTCTTTTAAACTTCTTAACAACACAAAAACAAAAAATGCTTTTTCTCCCAGGAATACCCATCCGTTTTTGCTGGGGCTGGTAATTTGATTGGATGGCATCAGTTTGTGTTTATCATGTATTAATCGTGAACATACTGGTCTCGTTCATCCATGTAGTCCAGCTGGCCTTCGACATGGCGCCGTCCAGAGAGACCCTGTACGGAGCAGCAAAGCCTGGTCCATCTTTATCAATTACAGTCAGCAGCTGAGGAGCTGATTCCTTGTTACACACCTGAGGAAACACCATGTCACATTCAAGCTTTTCTTTATGCTAGTGATGTTAATGCACACAGGTGGATTTGATTTCTTTTAACTTTGAAGTTAGTTTATGATTGATGCGATTTTTTATTCTATCATATTTTCAAAATCAGTGTATTATAAAACACAGCCATCCCTCCACCACAAACTTCCGCAGTAAGCTTAATCTGCAATAGACCTGCTAAACATGACAATTCCTCTACTACTGGGAAATTAGACACACCTTAAATGCACGTTCTATAATGGTGGGTGCATTGTCATTGACATCTTCAAGCTGAATCATCAGAGTAGCAGTTCCTGTGGCTGGTACTTCATCTGGTGAGACAAGAGGAGAGCAAAACATAATGAATTATGAAGAAGCTTTCATCATCGTAGCGAGACAAAATCTATTTTTAGACTTCCTAGCTTTAAAGCAGTTATCAAACCCTGAAATGTCAAAGTTGATATTTTTGCAGAAAGCTCTTTCCAAGCAGGCTAAAGGCAGAGCTCTTTTAATCTCGACTGTTTGAGGTCATGCAATAAAAACATTCAACTGTTCATTTTTGAATTTGGTTGAACCCACTCCATATGACATAAGAATGTGTTCTTATAAAACAAACATCATTAAAGTTTAATTTCATGTTTCATTTCTGGTTTAAAAGCAGCTGGACAACACAGCGTCAGCTTTGCCTCCTACTTACCATCATCATATGCACCAATGAGTGCTGTGTATTTGTTGTCCTTAACAAAGTGTGACTCTCTGTCCATGAGGCCACTCACTGTAATCAGGCCAGTCTCCTTGGCCACGTTCAGCCAGCCCGCAGGGTCACTAATTATTTTATACCTGGACAGGGGCAAGATAGTCAAAGAAAAATGTAAACTCGATACAAACATATTTGATTGGTGGAAGTTCAAACATTCTGAATCAAAATACATATTCGGATACCACCGTAACGACCGAATATTCAGATATTCGGGTCCAGCCCTACTATTTTCACATCTAAAAAATGTGCTGCAATGTCTTGTGGGATTGTTCGCACAAAGAATACATGCTGTGGACTTCATAGCACCATTGTGAAAATTTTGGGGGCACTACACAGCATATAAAGAGAACATTCGGAATCTAATGAGCTACTGACTCAATGTGAATCTTGTGTTTGAAAATAAGTTCAAAGTAACAAAGGATTTCTTCCATCAGTTTGATCTTACATGACTTTCTGCTTGCGTGCAGTGTCTGGATCAGAAGCGTTGTACTGCATCACTTCGCTTTTGACAGCAAGGTCCTCTGGTACTGAGACAAGCTTCTCTTTTGGATCAAAGACTGGAGCTTCATTAACATCCTCCACATTTACCACCACTGTGGCGGTGGAAGTAGGCAGCGGGGTAGCAAAAGGAACCTCATTCTCCACTGTAACCAACAGAGTGTGCTTGCTGGTCTTCTCAAAGTCAAGACCCTGGTTGGATGGAGGGAAAAGCACCAACACTGATCAGACAAACATGTAGCTGTACAGCTCAATAAAATTCAAGTTCTTTGACTTTTACTTTACTAATTTATGGAACTGTACTTGATATTCAATAAATTCTTATTAGACATTTTGACTTTAACTGCATACCTTGGCAGTAGAAATGATTCCCTCTTGTTTATTACTTGCTGTTTTCACTGTAAAAAGGCCTTCAGGATCACCATCAACAATGTAGAACTTGGCGTTCCAGGCTAGAGAATGGGGCTCGTCATCATCAGTTACTGACATTGTGATAACCAAAGCATCTACTTTGTTTTCTTCAACTGTTGCCTCATACTGGAAAAACAGAAGGGATGTGTGAATAATGAGGCAAGAAAATATAGATTGAAAAAGGTCATTAGTGGCTTACTAAGAATTGAAAGAGTACTTGTATGGCCCTCAATTTCATGTTGATTTAATTTCCTGCACAAGTATGGAATATAATTTGCTCATTTTACAGTTTTTCTCAATTGATGACTAAATTCCATTCGCTGCTCACAGCCACCTACTGACTGAAAACATTTCTCGAAAACAGGACTCTGCTGTCAAAATTTTGAACACTATTCATGGTTTGCACACAGTTTCCAAAACTCTTGCACTCTTATTGTAAAAGACTGAACATGTTTTTTGCTCATTTGACAACACTTTTTCACTCACAGCACACATTTTTCAAAAAGTGAACACTGGGAAGCAGAATTGGGACACTGTTCCAACACTGCTGTCACAATGAAGACACAACAGGTCAAAACTGAAAACACTTTTGCCAATGAACTGAACACTATAAACCTGATGAGAAACAGAATTAGCTGTTCAGAATAGATGTCAGGAGAGCAAGAGATCATGTTGGAAGAAGAGGGCGTTGATCTAGACCACGGCCAGAACCAGAACCACAGCCTGGACCACTTTACATGGTATGTAAATGTTGTTTGTCTCTTCAGTGACAATACAAGCAGTCTAGAAATGTTCTGAGAACACTGTAAAAAATCTAATGCATAATTCTGGTTCCCAAGTGCTGGTAAAATTATAGAAAATGTACATGAGTGATTTTTTCTCTGTTTGGTGTGCATTTGTTCCAGAGAGTTTTTCAGTTGGATTCTGATGATAGGCCACATGAATACATCTATGTGGACGAGGCTCGTTTCAACCTGGCCAAGCAGCCCGATCTCACGAGGATTCGTGAAACTGTTACGTAAATTTTTGTTTCGGTTTCGTGCGCACCAACACGATTTCGTCATGTTTTTCGTGCCGCTCACCACGAAATGCGCACCAATGTATTTTAAACGGCGGACTTTTCGTGCCACCCAGAACGTATTTCAAACGAATGTGTGTATTATATTTTTAATGTAAAACCATGGCGAATCCAACGCTATATTTTGCATGACATCGTCCCTAACCATAACCCTAACCATAACCTAACCATAACCCGGTGGTACACTTACCAATTAGCATAGGAATTTCAAGAATGTCCGGCGGCCGGCGGCCGCAAACGCGATCACACAAGCAGTATACGCCGATGGACAGCTTAGATCGTCATGAATCCGCTGGTATAAACCACTTTCAGCTGTGATTACCACAGCGGGTTTCGTTGTGAGCAACACGAAAAACATTTCGTGGTGAGCGGCACGAAAAACATGACGAAATCGTGTTGGTGCGCACGAAAAAGAAACAAAAAATTTACGTAACAGTTTCACGAATCCCCGTGAGACCGTGTTGGGCCAAGAGGAGGAGGAGAGGAAGAAACATCATTGGACAACAGATTATAGTCAATGTGGGGGAAATGTAACCCTCTGTGCTGCAATAAGCAATCTTGGAGTAATTGACCGTCATGCAGTTCTGGGCCCATAGAACACCCAGCATGTGTTGACTTTCCTAGATGGACTTGGTGAGGGGCGACTGACACGGGTGCAGCAGGATGTTTGGCAAGAAGACACAGTTTTTGTTGTTGTCTGGGACAATGTTAGCTTTCACAGAGGACTAATGGTTCGATATGAACGCTCAGGTTGTTGTCGTTTTTCTGCCACTATATTTTTCTTTCCTGAATCTATACAAGAATTCTTCTCTACATGGAGGTGGAAGGCATATGAGCGGCAGCCATACATTCGGGAAAATCTCTTTTGATCAGTGGTCTTGGCATATGGTGATGTTTCTGTTGATGCGTGTCAGGGCTGGATTTCGAGGGCCGGATATAATTGTATTACGGGCCGGATATGGGACGCGGGCCTTGAGTTTGGCACATGTGCACTAAGTAGTTTCATCAATAGTAAGCACTTACATGGTGATGTATAGTAATATTCTACTCATCACCAGCTGTAGAGATGCACAAATGTTATTTCCACATTTTAAAAATGTGGTGTCTTGCATTGTGGAATTGTTTGAAGAGTGTGTACACGCTGATGAATTTAACAGTTAAAATGTGGAAAATTTGATGGCATCATAAAGTGTATGAATGCAACATTAGCTAATTAAATGTGTCAGTCTGTTGTAATAAATGAGCGGGTAAACAACAAATTAAGAGAACATTTCCAGTCACAAGTATGTTGTACTTACAGCATGCTGAGTGAAGTTTGGAGCATTGTCATTGCTACCTGTCACGTTAAGGATCACTGTTGCTTGTCCAGTCAGTCCGTCTCCTACCATGTCTGCTGCTTCTACCACCAGAGTGTACTGTGGATATTTCTGTTGAAAGAGAGACATGATGAATGTAACTCATCAACAAAAAGGAATAGACATTCTGACTAACAGAATCACTTGGCAAAGAATCCATTAGGACAGCTCTAACTTTAAAGTTAATGTAACATTTGAGTTCATGTATTTTTTTTTTCTTCGGGTTTGGTAGTTTGTCAATACAGACTCTAAAAGAGTGGTGAGATGTATCGATGTCCTGCCATTCACTAATGGGGATGTGTGTGGTAATTTTGCTGAAGTTTGGACTATTCCTAACCTGTCAAAAAGTACTTTGGTTGTCATGGACGTATTTCGTTGCTACGGGAACAGCATTCCATGAAACGTCAAAGCCTTCACAGTGTGGAATTGTCAAAAGGCGAAGACTTGGCTGATCAATTTCAAGGACTAACTCACAACGTTTGGGGACATAGGACCTGAAAATATAAAGCCTTAAACTTGCTGTTATCAACAGGCGGCGCTATTAGTTTTTTAGGATTCATGAGTGTGGATGTGCTCAGACTGGTCTTGGTGTCCAGCATGTGAAGTTTGGTCCAGATAGGATCATGTGCAGCTGAGATATGAATAATTTAATTTCCATGGCGAAACATCAAAATTCACCGCCACAGACACGCCTTTTGATGACACGTCACCATTTTCTCTGGGATTCATCATCAACGTGTTCAGGCTTATGCTCCCACATTTCAGGTGAATATGATCAACTGACTATGACTGTGTATGAATTTTACCATGTGGACGTCATCAGGGCAGGTCTCTGATCAAGCATGTCGCTTCAGGCAGATTGGAGCATGTTCAGAAGAGTTAGACACCACTTCCTGTTTCATGGCAAAAGATCAATATTTTTTGGATGCCGCCATGGCCACACCCTATGACTTATTAAAAAAAAAACCTGTGATAACTTTATATCAGGAAGGACTATGGCATACACTGGCCAATTTTGAGGTGTCTTGGACTTACCCCCTAGGACAGTTCATGACAAAATGTTTACAGTTAACACAAGATGACCAACTTCCTGTTGGGTTTACATTATGGTCGTGATCGACTTTTCTGTGTGTCCTGACGTCCTGCATATGCATGCCAAATTGTGTAGCCGTAGATGAAACGTCCTCCTAGTTGGCCAAGTGACCATTTTGTAGGGGGCGCTATAATAATAATAATAATAATAATAAAAAGAAGAATAACAAGAATAACAAGAATAACAAGAAGAAGAAGAATAATTCACCGTCGGTGCTCGGACCCTAATAAATCGTTTTATAAAAATCACATTTTAAAAGTTGGAGTAACGACGTTATCCCGAGAACGAGGAGGAAAATGCTCTCACTATTATCCTAACTGTCTTCTGTCTCATGAACACATTAGTTTAAGTTACATGGTAAGAATAAAGGAAAACCTTTCGTGAAGTGAAGTTATTCAGACAGCAGGAAGTCTCACCTGAAAAACGATGATTAGAACAACCAAAACAGCAAACCGAGCGGTCCCCATCTGTCTGGAAATCCTCTTTCAATAGACGCCACAAGAAAGTAGAAAAAAATCTAAATGAGACGGATTCTAAATATATTCTTCTGTGAATTGCCGTCGTGATGTGGCTTTCTCGTCTCCTCCAGGTACTTTCCGAAATTGAAACTCTCAGCAGATGAGTTTCCACACAGGCTGGTGGAGGTGGACGGGGAGGGGAGAGGGGAGGCTCCGGGAGTGGGCTTAAAAACTAGTTTACCCGCCCCTACTCAACCACATGTTCATAAAAATATGCTATAAATGAAATACTACATTTAAGTCGATGTACAAGTCGATTTTGATTTCGTCAGTGGACAGCAAAAAAGAAAAAAAAAAAAAAAAGTTAACGGTGAAATTGTCACATTTTGTCAACAAATAGCATTTGAAATATATACATAACACCTTCCTTGGTTATTCCCTAAAGGTTCTTGTTCTGTTTGTCCATTTATTTGATTATTCAAAATTTTACAGCAATATGGCCCAGTGCAATATTATGTGTGCAGTTTTTGATAACGTAATAAGCTAAACATAGGGCAACAAATCATATAGCTCAGGACCATATAGATAGATATATGACCATTCTCGCTAAAATCGTGATGTTGTTCACCCTAATGTAAGAATAATTTGAGAATGTTCCTATGAAGCACACACACCCAAACATACATGTTGCTCAACTTTTAATAAAGTTGAGCAACAGAACAGGCAGTGGTAGTTTTGGCAGCATGTGATGCATCTGTTCAAAATGGGCAAGGATCTCTCTTGTTCAATTGTTATGGACACCTTCAACAGTTGCTTAAATCGTACTTTTATTAAATCATTGTGCAAACAGAAATTTACCTAAATTAGACCAAATCCTAGAACTGGACGGAGGAAATGCTTAATGTCTCAACATTACAAAACAATGTCATAATAAAAACACTATGAAAACATGTACTGTGGAGGAAGGAAAGACTCACAGCAAAAAATGCGTAAAAGTATCACAAAGTCTGCATCAGAGCCCTTATTCACTTGATTTGGGAGGTGGACAGCCCTGAACCCTCATGCACTCAAGGGAACACACCTCAGAGTTTGAGAGTGAGGAGATTGACATTAGACCACAGACTTTTAATCAGGCAGAATAATGGACAACAACTATGTGGGTCATTCAAACAGCTTTCTTTGCAATCAGGCTCTGAAAAGAAGCATGCATTAATCAAAAAACTTCCCTCTCTTGCACTACTTCTGGCATTGCTGCTGCTTTACATCACTTTAAGTTATGGTTGTCTAATGTAGATCCAGTGAAAAAATTCATTTCTATAAATGAAATGAAAGACCATTCACAAATCCATCATTGTATTAAGATAGCTTTATTTAAAAAAAATCAGATTTACCAAAGCATTAATCATAAAGTACCTTTGGAGGTAACTGCGAGAGTATTTTTGACAATGCAGTGTAATAAAGATGACATCAACTGAATCACTTCTTACTAAACATTTTTTAAAAGCATGTATCTGCATTCATTATTTCTTGTTTTTTGTAAACATTCTAACAAATGCAAAGTTTTACTGATATATGTAATCACTGTAGATATTTTTAAGATTTTTTTGGAAGATATTTACTCATTTTTTGAAAATATTTACAATAATTTTCTTGCCAAATAAAACGTTTGAGGGAACCTTTTAAGGAATTATTGGAATTTTCGTCCTGAATGTTTTGGAAATTTACCGACATTTGGGGAATTTTTTGCTCAATTTTTGGATTTTGTCCAGACAAGGAAACAATATTTGTTTGTGCCCGTAAATGAAGACAACAGGAGGGCTAAAGATCCAATAAAAACATGAAAAGTACATTGTAAAAGCGAGAGGTCGGTGGCAGCTTTCATTTTTTCTTATAGTTTTTCAGCAAACCCCCCCAAAATATCTGTTGTACTGCCTGTGTCCCCCTAATAAAATTAATCTGGATCCGGCCCTACCTGTACAGAGCAGCAAAGCCTTCATCTTTAATCGTTACAGCCAGCAGCTGAGGAGCTGATTCCTTGTTACACACCATGTCACATTCAAGCTTTTCTTTATGCTGGTGATATTAATGCACACAGGTGGATTTGATTTCTTTTAACTTTGAACTTAGTTAGTTAGTTTATGATTGATGTGATTTTTTATTCTATCATATTTTCTAAATCAGTGTGTTGTAAAACAGCCATCCCTCCACCACAAACTTCCACGATAAGCTTAATCTGCAATATAAGTGCTAAACATTACACTTCCTCTACTATTGGGAAATTAGACACACCTTAAATTCATGTTCTGTAATTGGTTGCATTGTCATTGACATCTTCAAGCTGAATCATCAGAGTAGGAGTTCCTGTGGCTGGTACTTCATCTGGTGAGACAAGAGGAGAGCAAAACATAATGAATTATGAAGAAGCTTTCATCATTGTAGCGAGATAAAATCTATTTAGGCAATTTAAGCCATAGACATGTAGTAAAAAGAACCATTAAGCAAAGAAAACTTAAGTTTAGTTGTACCAAAAACAATTTTTAAAAAATCCAAGCAGTGAATTTAAAGATTCTTTTTTACTGTATGCTTAATTACTTGGAGCATCTTTTCAACAACATGGCTGCTCAGCTGATGCTGAAATGCGCTACTGACTCAATGTGAATCTTGTGTTTGAAAATAAGTTCAAAGTAACAAAGGATTTCTTTCATCAGTTTGATCTTACATGACTTTCTGCTTGCGTGCAGTGTCTGGATCAGAAGCGTTTTACTGCACCACTTCACTTCCGACAGCAAGGTCTGATTTTGAGGCATGCTTCTCTTTTGGATCAGAGACTGGAGCTTCATTAACATCCTCCACATTTACCACCACTGTGGCGGTGGAAGTAGGCAGCGGGGTAGCAAAAGGAACCTCATTCTCCACTGTAACCAACAGAGTGTGCTTGCTGGTCTTCTCAAAGTCAAGACCCTGGTTGGATGGAGGGAAAAGCACCAACACTGATCAGACAAACATGTAGCTGTACAGCTCAATAAAATTCAAGTTCTTTGACTTTTACTTTACTAATTTATGGAACTGTACTTGATATTCAATAAACTCTTATTAGACATTTTGACTTTAACTGCATACCTTGGCAGTAGAAATGATTCCCTCTTGTTTATTACTTGCTGTTTTCACTGTAAAAAGGCCTTCAGGATCACCACCAACAATCATGAACTTGGCATTCCAGGCTAGAGAATGGGGCTCGTCGTCATCAGTTACTGACATTGTGATAACCAAAGCATCTACTTTGTTTTCTTCAACTGTTGCCTCATACTGGAAAAACAGAAGGGATGTGTGAATAATGAGGCAAGTTTGAAAATATAGATTGAATAAACACGCTTCGCTTAAAACATCCCCCGCCGTATATATATAGTGCCTCGAAGTGCAAGAAATAATAATCCGTACTGGACGATGCACCGACAAAATGATACATCGTCACTACAATAAAAATAATCAGGTCAAGGTCATACACCCCAAAAGGCATATCTATACTACATAGGGATGGCCTGGGTGCAATATGAATGAAATCCCTCAAGTAGTTCCTGAGATATGCTCCGGAAACTAAATGCGGACGTGCGGACGAGCGGACGTACGGACGGACGGACGCGATGATGCCAATATCCCCCTTTGTGCCTATGGCACGGCGGGGGATAATAAAAAAGGTTGTTGGTGGCTTACTAAGAATTAAAAGAGTACTTGTATAGCTCTCAATTCCATGTTGATTTAATTTCCTGTACAAGTATGGAATATAATTTGCTCACTTTAAGACAAAAATTCTTAAAAACGTGCACTCTGTCAAGTTTTCATGTAAAAACTGTTACATTACTTGCAAAATATCTTAGCAAAGCTATAAATCGTTCAATCATGTTATAAAATGACTAAAAACAACCCTAAGATCCAATGTTAATTTAACTACCAAGTTCAATGAAAAGGGACTGGGCTTATTTGCTCGCACTCTGTTGCATTAAGAAAAATGATTTGATTCCTCAGGAAATCTGCTACTGTCTTGAAGTTGACCGTGTATAGACTTACTTTTAACCAAGCTACTGCTGCTGTGCCTGTCCACCTATTGTTGCGCTACATGTATAATTTTTACAAAGATTATGATGACAGAGGTGCAAACTGGAATTCATGGGACTGTTTTCAATACTGTGACTATGTCTGAAAGAACTCCCTTGTTTATTTATTTACTACTCCCAATACTTTAAGTAGTTTCATCAATAGTAAGCACTTACATGGTGATGTATAGTAATATTCTACTCATTACCAGCTGTAGAGATGCACAAATGTTATTTCCACATTTTAAAAATGTGGTGTCTTGCATTGTGGAATTGTTTGAAGAGTGTGTACACGCTGATGAATTTAACAGTTAAAATGTGGAAAATCTGATGGCATCATAAAGTGTATGAATGCAACATTAGCTAATTAAATGTGTCAATCTGTTGTGATAAATGAGTAGGTCAACAGTAAATTAAGAGAACATTTCCAGTCACAAGTATGTTGTACTTACAGCGGGCTGAGTGAAGTTTGGAGCATTGTCATTGCTACCTGTCACGTTAAGGATCACTGTTGCTTGTCCAATCAACCCTTCTCCTACCATGTCTGCTGCTTCTACCACCAGAGTGTACTGTGGATATTTCTGTTGAAAGAGAGACATGATGAATGTAACTCATCAACAAAAAGGAATAAACATTCTGATTAACAGAATCACTTGGTGGAGAATCCATTAGGACAGCTCTAACTTCAAAGTTAATGTAACATTTGAGCTCATGTATTTTTTTTTTCGGGTTTGGTAGTTTGTCAACACAGACTCTAAAAGAGGACCAAAACCACCTTCTGGTCGGTCTGTGTCAGTCTCGGTGGAATTATCTGGTCTGCACCAGAGCACTCATGGAAGCATTTACCAACTGAACAACATCAAGTTGAAAAACAGTTTGAAGCAGTGATCATTTCAGGGTTTAGCTATGAAAACACTCTACAAAGAAGACAGTTGTTTCTAGAAGACTCACCTCTTTGTCTAGCCCCCCAGAATGATTCACTCTGATAACTCCACTGACCGGGTTGATGACAAACATTGAGGCATTAGGCAACTGTGGCTCCTGGCTCAGTATACGGTAGCCGATATCCGAGTTGTCAGTATTGGGCTGGTCAATATCTGTGGCCTCAACTTTAATCACCTCAAAACCTGGAGAGAAGGATTTCAGAAGTGGAAATAAGAGCAGGGGTTTGTCAACGTTTCTAGAACAATTTGTTAAAGAGGAGATTTATAAAATAAAATTGGTCTGAACAGGGCTAGTTTTCCAAGCAACGTACAAAGCATCTTTTGATTGTGGTGTGCAACTCTAGTCAGTTAATTCATTTAAAATTTTTGTAGTCTTTGCTCGACATTTTTTGAGAATTATGACACTCAATTAAATGGACCAGTGTAGAATCCAGCACTATGTAAACTGAAAATTAAAGTGGGTCTACACAACTTCCACATGGCTGGAAGATAAACTGAAAGAGTCAACTGAAATAATTTTCTCCCTATACACATATCATAGCTCAAAAATATTTCCAAAGCTAATAGTCTCTCTGATTTGGTCACAGAAGTTAGAAGACAGTGAAGCATAGTGAAAAGAATTATACAGCCTGATTGAACATTATACAACCTGATTTGTATCGACAGACTGATTTTCTCATCTAAAATTCTGCACAATGATGAGTGAAAACATTCGGACCACTTTTGGCAGGCTAAGACTAAGACAGGAACAGTAGTTTATTTAATCATGCAAACTTGGAATTGGAGCTCCTGCATATCAAGTTTTGCCAGCAAATCCTCCAACATCCTTTCACTGGTTGTCCTCAAATATCAGTAGATACTCATCATTGCTAACAGGGAGCTAACAACAGACTTTGTTGTTTCTAAGGTGCAATGACACAGTCATCTGGCGGCCATGTTGATTTGGCCCCTGTCAAACATCTACACACCTGCTCATTCCTCACAGATCCAGTATACTGACACTTTAAGAACCAACTGCTCCCTCATAGTCTAATATCACCCAGACATTTGTTTGCTTCATCTGTGAGTGGACATAAAGATTTGGTTCATCAAGATTTGGCCAGCTACCAAGAATTCCCAATAAAATGTACAAGAAGATATGTACATAGTTGACAAGGTGAAGAATCTTTGGAAATTTGCTTTAAAAAGCAAATTTTTCTTGTGGGTGTAGGTACCATTTCAAATGGGATCTAATGTTTGTTTATTTCAATGGGTCAAAAAAGAATTTCCATGAGATGCACTACCTTTATTCCCCACAGCTGCATATACATACATTTTTAGGGTTAGAGTTTACATTAGAGAAAGTCCTATTCAGACCTGGAACATCACTGTGTTCAAGTAAAGTTTGGACACACATTAGCAGCTTTGTATCATTCCCTTTTACTGTAAAAATGAAAAACAGACATATTGTTTCAGGCTCATTAAATCCACTGACGGTACCTGTTGGTGAGTTCTCAGAAACTTCTCCCATAAAGATGTCTTTAGTAAAAGTAGGTTTGTTGTCATTCTGGTCAATTACATTGATGACAATGTCCATGGGTTCCTCAGCTACTCCTGCACCTTCTGCCACAGCATGTACGACAAACTGCACAAAGTCAGAAACAGTTACAGTAGGGATCCATGTAGATTCCTTCATTATAAAGTTAATAACTAAATCATTTTAAAAGTATCAGTTTTACAAATGTTTTTGAAGCAGGAAATGCTTTCACATGTTTGTCAGACAAAGATTCAAGAAAATCTTCACATAGTTGTCATATTAAAGATACAGACATGTTTTTGCTCTTCCTAAAAAAATATATATATATTTTTTGCTTTGGACAGAACTCTCATTGTAGAACAATAATACTTTGAATACAGTTATTGAAGAAAAACAGGGGTCAACAGTGCGACACAAGATGTGCAGTTACTAAAAGTTTGGTACATTTGCCTGTCGGACATTCCTGATTTTGAAGCAAAGAGCCAGGTCAGCAAAGAAGTAAATCATTTTAGAGAGGGGAGTAGATAGGGGTCTTTGGACATTTGTTTTAAGGTGGAAACTTCTGAGAATAACACAACATTGTCTATATTAAGGATGCATCGATCCACATTTATCACTTCTGATCCGATCCTGATACCTGAATCTGGACATCTGCCGATACAGTTACTATTCTGATACCAGAGCTCTGTTTGCTTTAAAAGAGTTTGCATCTGAACAGCACACAAGTACAGTAGGCTCATGGATCAGAAATCTGTGATCCATGAATTACGCTGTATCAGAACCCGGTACCCATACTGGATCGAATCTGTTCCCATCCATAATCTATATCAACTAAAATTAAGCAGAGCCACTGTTCTGAGGTAGTGGCGGGAAGAATATTTGGAAAGGGAAAGAGGGTGTATAAAACCAGGAGAGAGGAGGCCTACCTTATATTTATCTTGTTCCTCTCTGTCAAGTGGCTGTGTGAGATACAGAATTCCAGTTCTTCTGTCCATAATAAAAAGACCAGCTGGAGGTTGATCAGCTCCTGGACCAGTGATGCTGTAAGAGATATTCTTTATTTTATCTTCATTGGAGCGGATCTGGGCAAAACACAGCAGGAGTGAGAGTTACAATTTTGCAAAACAACTTCAAAATCAACTTTGTTGTTCCAAGAAACTAATTCAAGTTTACAGGGTTAGTGAATAAGTAACTTCTGTGCACTGTGCAACACAAGAAAATTCAAAGTTTATTTTGAACATACTACAAGCAGAAATAAAAAAATCAACCAAAAAAAACCCCCAAAACAATCCCAGCACAGTTACTGTGGTAGAAATGAACGTCCAGATATCCATTGCTATTTAAAAAAATAGTAGAAAAAAATGAAGTTCACTATCACATTCTCAGTAACAGGGACTTTAGGTCCTCTTACCTGAGACAGTTTGAGGGGATAGGGTCCTCTGTCATTCTCAACAGCAGAGATGGTAGGAGCAACCCACTCTCTCTTCCTCCGCCTCAGCCCTTCACCAGACTTGGGAAAATACAGAATAGGCACCTGTGGATCCGCTGCACTCTGGAAAAACATGCAGATATTTTGTCAGTGAGGAGCTAAAAGCAGACCACTCCACTCCTAGAATGGAACAAACTAGAATGAAAAGCACTAATCTTATAGCACGCATTAGCATTAGCTGAAAATTGGTTTACCGTATCTCCTAACCCATTTGAGCCAGGAGAAGATCCTCTCTGCACCCAAACAGGAACAAATATGATGAGAATGACTCTATTAGACAATAAAATACAGAACATTTGCTTTTATGGCACCGATTTGAAAGTTTCTCTAATAGTCCTAAACCCAGTGAGAGGGGAGCTTGTCAGAGAATGTCTGGTGGCCGAGCCTTGGGGTCCCGTGCGGCTCGGTCTGGCACAACCCGAGAAAGAAACATGGGTCACCGCCCAGTAGGCGGGAGAAAATGGATGGATATTTATTAGCTCGTGTACTTCAATAGATTCCAACAGAGTCATGCAGGGTGAAAGACACTTGCACAGAAAATGAACTGCAGCCTTCATATCATCTGGCTGTAACAAAGAAGGTGCTTAAAAAGTTCATGTGTGCTGTAAAGTAAACATTGAAGTACTGCTGTTACCTTACATTGCACATACTGAAATTATGTATTCATACATTTTAATATTCAATTTTGTGTCTTGCATGTAACCTAATATGGCTGCAGTGATAAAGCAATGAAGACCAATAAAATAAAACCAGAGAGTCTCTTTCATGCACAGCCACAGAGGGGCAGTGTGTGTTAAAGTCAAACAGTCTTCATGCAGACCTTTCTCACAGACTGCCTCTGGTCTTGAATGTTCAAAGCCCTTGTTAAACAATGGTGCATGTTGGACCAGCAATTGTAATTTTTTGGAGAAAGAAAAATATTTAGAGAACAAATTATTTTGTCAGTTTAGTTCATCAACTACCTCTGCGTTAAGGTGGTTTTGCCCGTGGTGGTGCCCATCATGCACTACCCTGACAGGAACAGTCATTTTGCCTCGTTGTGAGTCCCAAGAGGATATGTTAAAATCTTCTTGTCCTTCATGAAGAGCAACCGGTCTGTTTACCTGGAGGGGAAAACACACTCATAAACCAAAGTCACATTCTGGAAACAGTCCTGCTTTTAATATCAAACAATTTCAAACTGAACCGCTACAACAATTATAGTATTCTTTGCCAATATGTGAAGGGTACAATGACAAAAGGACAAATCAGTAAATAATGGTCAGAAGTGCTCCTGGCCGTTGTTGCTGCCAAGTCTACAAAATTTCAAGGAGTATAGGTTAATCTGTGTTACATTTCACTAAAAACTCATGAAAAAGTACTCAGCTACAGTTAAGACAGATATTTTCAGTGCAGCAGATATCAGGCACACGTGATCTAAATTTTCACATTGTGTTCTTTTGTCCACTCTACACGTAAAAGTTTGCTATGTTATATTTCAACCTGGTTTCAATGGTAGCAAATTATAAGACAACAATATTACAACTTCCATAGTTCTGTAAAGAAAACAAAAAATCTCTCCTCTCTTATTTCTATTACCTGAGCACAGTCACCCCAAGACCCTGAAAAAACTCATGTAGGTGTAAAAAGGGATACTTTGAAGGTGACCATTAAAAACTGCAATGTTGTAATCAAATCTCAAACTCACTAACAGTTAATATGCCGTTTGTCTGAACCCTGAAGCGGCTGTCATCACTGTTGAAAACAAATCTTGTGCGGTCTGTGCAGTCAGTGAAGCCCACTAGAAAAAGACAGAATAACGAGTTATCCATTACAAATGTAGCAAATTCAGCTCAATTAAAATTAGTTTATGGTATCAAAATAGAACTAATGTCATCTTAATGCACTGTATATTGTGAGGTGAGGACAACATTACATAAGAAAGTACAAACATCAAAGTGAAGCATCTTGATATTAACATAAAGCAGAACCCAACAATTTCCCAGCGAGCAGCATTTGGTGACAGCAGGCGTAAAGACGGGGTAAGACTTTTCAACACACAGAAAAATAACTAGCAGATATTTGTGACTGACTTTGTTGTGTTTGTACTAAAATGTAACTACAACAATACAGGACTCCAGCATCAGATCCAACTAAACCAAGTGACTCACCTGGGTTTGAAATTGAGGTATTGAAATCTTTGAGGCAACAAGGAGTTGGCTTATTTCAGTGGTCAGTATTTTCCCAGCACTGGCTCTTACTGATGGCACACCGACCACAGGACAGTCAACTGTTTTTCTGACATTTTGGAAAACTATAAAGTGTGTTTCTATATTCCTCCTCTATAGTTGAATGTAGATTGAAGGTCAATCTCTTAAAAGGTAGCAATGCTTATACTAGACAATAAGCAAATTTAACTGGGTTAAAGTCTGATACAGTTTTTCTCTAGTGCTAAGCCACACACACAAACACATTGAACTTTGGTGATGGTAAACCTGCCAGAACACAGCAGCAAAGAGCTTATCAGGGAAAAGCACACAATATCATGATGTTTACTAAAACTCTATGCCACCAGGATCAACAGATGAGTTAAAGTATCTCTCAAATGACCCTGTCGGTCATTGCTCCTGGATGAGGTGAAGCCCTCAACTCTTACACAATGCATGCTGGGAAAAGCTTCACTCTGAACAACCCTTCACAACATGACTGGCACTGTAGAGCAGCTTTTATCAAAGTCTGAGTGTTTCTGTTAGGCCCTACTCCAAGGAAATAAGCAACCTGCACCCAGGTACGAACTACAAAGATACTTCACATTGTCTGTATTTTGTCAGTTCCGTTCAATTCATCCTTTTTCATCAGAAAGGAATTTCTTGTAAATTCTTATTGACTATATATAGTCTTATATACACAACTATACAGTATTTAACTGATGAACAAATGTGGGGAAACTGGAGAAAAAGAGAGAACAGAGGAAACATTACATGACAAAAAAAAGTGAAAATATTCAAAATTCATTATCCCCTTCAGTAAACTGACACAAAAATATCAAGTGCTGCTTTTCTTTGAGTATTTGACACTCTTTTAGAATCAAAGCCTGCAAAACAGACTTGGGCACATTGTTTTTGCCTGTCAGTAAGATGATTACACGAGGTGCAGAGTGAGTGCAAGTTGAGACCCCAGATCTGAAGATGGCCGTCTGAGTCAGAGCAGCACTTTATAAAAGCTAACAAGTTTTATCTTTGGTTCTAACAGGTGTACATGCTTTGTACAACTTAAAAATCTTTCATTTAAAATTACAAATTACCACCACAGGTTCATCAGGACTGTGTGCATTAGGCAACAACCCAGTTGACAGTTTCTTAGATTGCTCTTACCTCTACCCAGTCTCGTGCCTGACCTCAGGTACTTTCTGGTCACTTTGAAAATCAACAAATCCGACTCAAATCCAGGTACACATGAGGTTTCTTCAGCAGTCAGTGTAGCTGAGACCTAAGAGAGCAGAAACAGCAATTTACACGCCTAATGATTAGTTGATCATCAATATACAGAAAACTAAATCAACCCGTTTTGTTTTGCTGTTGACATGTAAGCTCATGTTGGCATGTGAGAGAAATTGTAACTACACTTACTATTTTGTGACACTCACAAGACAAAACCAATATTCCAATAATCCAGGTTTGGTTTTAGTTCTGTTCTTGCTAATCTCTTAATTTGGCAAAAAGAAATCTCTGAATAAATAAATCTTTTTATAATCACATTTTAAAAGATGGAATAACGACGTTATCCCAAGAGAACGAGGAAAATAATGCTCTCACTATTATCCAAACTATGTCCTGTCTCATGAATACATTAGTTTGAGGTACACGGGGAAAATAAAGGAAAACCTTTCCTGAAGTGAGGAAATCTCACCTGAAAAACGATGATTAGAAGGCTCAGAACAGCAGACCGAGCGGTGTCCATTTCTCTGGAAATCCTCTTTCAATAGACTCCACAAGAAAGCAGAAACAATCTAAATGAGACTGATTCTAAACAGTGGCGGATCTTCCCACGTCCCGTCATCTGACTGGCCACCCTGTGTGCCACTCTGAACTCAGCTTCGTTGTCCAACTGAAGGCACCAATTACGTTAGTTTGATCTTTTAATCGGTATCCTACATTTGGTTTTGATTTGAAGAAGCTTTGAAAATGCTGATGTGCACACGTTTTCTTTACGACTCTCTATGCCTAAATGCGTTGAGTTGCAGCCATGTGATTGGCTATTTACGTTAACAAGCAATTAAACGGTTGTGCCTAATATCTATCTATCTATCTATCTATCTAGTGGTGGAAAAAAGTTTTTGGACACCCCATACATTTGCATGTATGGGCATTAAAAATCACTCTTAGGTCTTCAAGTGCAATTTCTTTTCGTACAATCACAGCCATAATACTAAACAAATCTTTAAAAAAAATTAAAAACTGAAAATTGATTGATTCCATAAAAATAAGAAATTTTGAGTATTGGGTGATTTTGGTAGAATTTAGTTTTGTTTGTTTTTCTTGTAAACAACAAACAAAAATGTAATGTGTATTTTTTTTGTGTCTGTCTAATGCAGTCACACCTTTTGAAACAAAAAAAGATTTTTCCACAAATATTCCATGATAATATTTGAGATTGTATAAAATTGTAAATATATATACACACACACACACACACACACACACACACACACACACACACACACACACACACACACACACACACACACACACACACACATACATATATGAGAGTAGATAGAACACAAGCAAGGATCTAGTCAGGAGAAAACAACCTGGATGTTGTGGACCTAAGTGCCATAAAACAAGTTAGAGAGTCATAATAGGACTGTTGTTTCTATAGCCAGTAAATGTAATAGGAGTTTTATTTTCATTTTTTGCAGTCTGTCAAGTGCAAAGGTGTTCAATGAAGAGTTGAGTTTTTAATATTTTCTTGAAGGACGAGAGAGACAATAGAATCTTCTTGAATGATTTGCTCTGACTGTATTTCTCCTTCAATCAAACATTCCTCAGGTTCCAAGAAGACATTTAAAAAAACGGTCAGGGAACATTCAATAAATAGGTGCAGCAAACACTGGACAAATGTTTAATTGTTTGTTGTGCACTTTTTCTGCAACCTTGAACTTGTAGGGAGTGTGTTCCCAGAAGTTTCTTTAGTTAGAGTGCAGCTTTAAGACTGAGGTGGAGTGTTTTTTATAACTACATTATCATCTATTGAAGGCGAATGGTCTTCAAATTGTATAAGAAAAAATCAAATACAGGCAAGCAAAGCCTTTTATTTGTTTGATTATTAAAAAGAATGACGTATTGCACCTTTGATGTTTGGGGTGTTCTGTACTTTGACCTTTGCATTGGCAAATTTACAGTCAACACAAACAGGTGAAGTTAATTGCAGGTTCTGGATGTATCCCAACAGGGGGAGCTCCATACACATGAAGCACATGACCTAAATGCGCAACAGCTTGGTAGCAAAACATAAAAAGTCACAAAACAAATAGGACTGACTTCTTTATCAACAATCACGTATCTGTAAGTAGTTTATTCTACAATCAACGAGGAAATAAACAATGATAAATTGTGTCTAATGCCTCTCTTCCCCTAGGAAAAAAAATGTGTTTTTATCAGCCAGCAAAGGCAAAATATAGCCCAAATATGGCCCTCTTTTACAAAAAAGAGAAAAATAGCAACAACAACAACAAAAATAAACACAAATTGACTTGCATTGAAGTTGCTGAAATCATCAAATCATTTATTGCTTGAATTATGATTTAACTATTATTTGATTATCAGTATGGTAGCCATGATTGCAGGCACATTTTGTGACATCTGGTATAAACTCTTTTCATTACACTGTTTGAATGAGTTCTAACAACAGGGGAAAGGGGCTCATATGCTACTTAAAGTGTACGAGTGTACAAAACAGTGATTGGTGGATCAGTCATATTTACTCATGTACTGGAATCCGTTCTTTCCCTGTAAAGTTAGATAGAGGAACACCAGTTAATGGGTGTTTGTATGCAAACTGGACTGAGCAAGTAAGAAGCGGTTATTGGTGGATTGATTAGTGACCTGTCAAAACAGCATTGAAAGCCCTGAAATGGTAAATAATTTACAAAATACTTTTCAATGGTTTCAGTTGTGTTTTTGGATTTTAATTCTTTGGTTATTTGAAGACAGCTGTGTCTGTACAAACAAAGTATTCTCAGAACATATTGTGTGTGAGATAGTCGTCTGCGTTGGATTATTGTTATTCTTTTTCTTCTGCATTATATATTTTTATGCTAAGATGATTAATTTTTATATAAGCCCAAGCAATGGAAATATTCCGAAATTTTCTAGAGAGTGTCTCATTTCTACAAATATTCACTGTAATAAATCTATAAAGTAATGAATCTATGCTGCGAGCTGCGAGACTCAAATTTAACTAAAGAAGAAGAAATCGGAACAAGAGAATAAACTGTCACTCACGTCAATCTTTGCTTTAAGCCGGCAACGCTCCCTCGGTGTTTGCTGTATATTTATCTTTATCTTTATTTTTTTAACATGTATTCTTTCTGTGAGCTCCTGTTGATATGTGTGCTGAAATATAAGCAAGATAAAATACAGATTAAATAATTTTAGCTGCTATTAAGACGACACTGCAGACATTAAAGCTGCGCATGCGTGGTAGATACGAAGAAACTAATGGCTGTAGGGACATATTTTTACGTCAGTTTGTATCTTTGATAGCCGAGCAGAGCGAGCAGAGCTGTGATTTGTTGTAATAACACCGCAAGCTGTTTTTTTTCCAGCAACGCGAGATTATGATGAGCTGAAGGGGCCTAGCTGGAAATGTATTTACGTTGTGTGTCGGACTCAGTGGATGCGGTTATTTGTCCCCTGACGGTGTCGGTTAGCGGACTGATGCAGTAAAACCATTTGTTGAACAACCACCACGAATGCTCGGCTATGTGTTGTTGTTGGTTTGACGCGGGGAGGGTGAGTGTTGTCCGCTGCTTTTTGGTCTTATTTTGAGTTTATTCAGTTTAACCAGTCCACTGTTTGCTCTGCACCACTGTAATGTTTTGTCAGCAGCTGGGCCACTGCACAGACAGCAGTCTTTCTATCACGTTTGCTGTCGTTAGCTACACAAACTACTCGTTAAAATGCAACTAAAACCACACTGGACCAGTTGTAGTATTAAACTCAGTGAGCCTGGACCAACGCTGCTGTGAATTAGCTTAACGTTACATCCAGATAAATGATTTATAGTGCTGAAATGCGTTTACATTAGCTTTCACTGTGGAAGATTCAACTAAAAATACAAGTAGAGATGTTTTGTGAACCAAGCAAGACAATAAAACAAGACAATAGTGTGCATATTCCTTCTAAGTTACTCCACCAAACAACTAGGATTGATGTTAGCTTGCTCATACTGATGAATAAATATGAATGCTATTATATTTTGCTGTAAATATATAATATTGGTAAAATGGTGATAAATTCCATGCTTATAACTAACTTACGGGTCTAATTTTCATCTTTATCTCTATGATCTCTGTCACAGGGTAGCATAATAGTAGTATATATAAATTTCCCTTGCTAATTAACAGCTGTCAGGTGGGTTTTCCTCTAAAATTTTTTTGATTATGCTGTTTAAAAATGGATAATATTCCACTTTTTGCTTCCCCATCATTGTAAAATTCAGAGTCCATCTCAGTATATGAGCTCATATTGGGCCAAAATTTGCTGCTGTGGTGAAGTATTTGTCCAACTACCACGCCTACAGAAATACTGTAATTGTTTTAACATGCTTAAGAAAGAAAGAAAAGGGTCATTAGCTGCAGTGTCACATAATGTGTTATCGGCCCTGCAGGCTTTGTTTACATCCACACCTACACAGACCTGCCTCACATGTCATAATTTCTAACTTTCCGATTGTTTACTATCATGACATTTTAGCTTAAGTGATTAAATATTTCTGCATGCGTATTAAGAATATGTAAACACATGGTTCAGCCGGCCTAATTGGTTATACACTTGATGACGCGAGTAGGTTTGATGATGCAAAATCATTTGTCTTAACCTGAGATTTGTGGAAATCCCAGAAGAAAATTTAGTCTAGTGTCAGCATCTGCGCAATTAAGATCAAACATCCAGGTGAAGCTATAATAATAACAATTTTTTGATTCCTTCCCTTAAGAGCCTTTAGCCAGCTGAAAGGGAAATCACCAGCGCTGAAAGGAAATGATTTGTTTCCTTGGGTTTTCGTTTACTAAATGCCCACAAACGGCAATTAAATGCATATGCTTCTGTCAAACATGGTAACACAGACTCATTGCTATTACTGTCCTGCGTAATCAACCCCCAAAGGACTATTCTGAGAAAGGAAAAACTCTGAATCAAGACACCATTTGACTGGAGGGACACTTTTCTTTTCTACAGCATCACCCTGTTGAGTTGAGTGTTCTGATTCTCATCCCAAGCTGTTAATTTTAATGTTGAGTCAGAAAAAACTGTAACACTGAAACCCTACAAAACTGTGTTTGTTTGTTTGATTAAGTTCCACCATCAGATGTAGGTGAGATTGGGGAATGAATGAAACCTGCCTCCTTGGTACGAAATTGTACTTGTGTGTCCTGCACATTGTAATGGTTGGAAAGGAAGGCAGTCCAGAAATGGAAATGGAGGAATACCATAGATTTGTTTGCTTGAGGTAATGTAGAAATAGTGTCTCCATCATTTACTGCGTCCACAGTGCTGACAGGATTTTAAACCTGAAAATGTCCCAGATAGTAGCAGGGCTGAACAGATAAATCAATTTCAAATGGAAATTGCGATTTTGAACAGTGCAATTAGCAAATTGCAAAAGCTGCAATTAAGAATATACATTATGCAGCATGTCTGACTCAGAGTTTAAACTGTTATCGGTGTTTTTACAGATTCTCATGAGCCTCTTTGTGACCGTCACGCTGATGGTGTCTCATCTATTATGCACTGAGTGACGAACTAAAGATTGACATTAAACTATATCCCAAATCAAATCACAAAAATCACACTTTTATATTCTCCTGAAACTGATCTGTTTGCTTATCATTATACATGTATGTAGTACTTCATATTGCTGCATAATTAACATCAGTTTCTGTCGTGTGTCCTTCACCTTCACAGCTGGAAGGAGGCAAGTCTCTGACACCATGAGTCCTGCAGCTCTGCCTGTAGTCTTCTGCTGTTGTCACAGGAAAATCTGGTTGCATTCAGCACACATCACTTTGCCACCCGATTGTTATCTGCCCCCTGACGATGCTCCGGACAGACAGGCAGAATGAATAGATACACCACCATCAGACAGCTCGGGGACGGCACCTACGGCTCCGTCATCCTCGGCCGCAGTCTGGAGTCAGGAGAGCTAGTTGCTATAAAGAAGTGAGTATCCAGGAGTTCAGTGTTTTCCTGCAATCTGAAATGGATATTTTTTCCATCTCAAATATGTTACTCTAAATAAGTGTACGGTGACAACCCATAGAGGAGTAGCTGTTAGTCACCAGGAGCGTTATTTTTCAGAATGAAAAGAAAGTTCTACTCCTGGGAAGAATGCATGAACCTTCGTGAAGTTAAGGTAAGCTCACATTTTTACAGTTTCTATCATTTTAAAGGCTTGGCAAAATTATGAAAACATCAACCCAAAACCAGCTTCAGACGAATGTCCTTTATTTATCCTTATCACGACTTATTTTAAATCTGATGTGAGAATAGTAGTGACATTCACAGTATATTTCTAAACTTGTTAAAACTTACTTTAGTGAGCAGTTGTTTGCATCACTTGTAAATGTCCTCAGTATTTACTCAAGATGAAATTGTGTCTTTCCACACAAAGTCAGTATGTGTCGGATGTACACAGTTTAGATTTGTAGCACCCATTGGTGATGTCAAGAAAGGCATTTTTCAGTACAACCAGGTGTCACAAATGGAAATAATAAAGAGATAATGTTAAATGTTATACAGACTTTCCTGAGACTTTGCTTTAGTTTGGGTTGATGTTTTTCATTTATTTGTGTTAAAAGTTTTTGCTAAATGATTTGTGGGCAGCGCAGTGATGATGTACTTTTTAATCCAGTTGTCAAATAATTGAAAAACGTTATTTTTTGTTGTTTCTTTTCACACCAGTTCAGTATGTTACTGTCTAAATTTTCCTCACAGCTCAAAGTCACACACCAGCTCTAAGAGCAGAAGGTGATTGTTGTGTGCTGTTGGTTTTGAGCTCTGGTTCCCACCCCTGGCCTTTACATTCCCCGTTTCTCGAGCTTGACTTTATCGCAGCAAAACACGTGTAGAACACGCTGGTCCTTAGAGTCCCGCTAAGTAGATTATAATTCCAGCATGCCACCATATAATCCCAAAGTCCCATTATGGCTTTTTTTCCCCCCCTCCCTTACTAAAAATTAGCATGGTTAAACCTGTACCATCCCAGTGCATGGGAACAGTGTATATTTTCCATCCTGCTTTCTATTTACTCTGTATTTATTTTCCCTTTTATAATTGTAAGCTTAAATCCCACCTTGGCAGCATTTACCCCCCAAACTACATTGTGTTTTGACACTACCCATGTTTTAATAGAAGGTTTTTTACTAGTTGTAGGGTGTGCTTTTGAATGTGCTGCAGTGACCTGTGTGAATTGTTCAGCATGTTTACATCTGTTACTTATTTCTAACCTTTATTTAGTATTTATTATCTGACATAATCTGTTTCTTTTTTCTGTCAGTCCTTAAAGAAACTCAACCACGCAAATGTGATCAAACTTAAGGAGGTAATTCGAGAAAATGATCACTTGTACTTTATATTTGAGTACATGAAGGAAAATTTATATCAGCTGATGAAAGACAGGTGCGTGTGGTTGTTACTTTTTGCAATATTAATTCCACATTTGCAAGTATGTTTATTTAATGTGCGCAGTAACTGATTGAGTTTTGATGCGTTTCGTGCTGCAGGACCCGGCTGTTCCCTGAATCTGCCGTAAGAAATATTATGTTTCAGATACTACAAGGGCTCGCATTCATTCATAAACATGGTATGTCTGTTTGCAACTCTAGGGTGTTAAATTAATATAGCTGACACAAATGACATTTTGCTCACACTCTGTGTCTCTGGTAGGGTTCTTTCACAGGGACATGAAACCAGAGAATCTTCTGTGCATGGGTCCAGAGTTGGTGAAAATAGCCGACTTTGGACTCGCCCGTGAGATCAGATCTCGACCGCCGTACACAGACTATGTCTCGACTAGATGGTGAGTTGTAGTTATAATTGGAATACACATGTACTTGGTCGAGATGGAACAGTGTTTAAGCCCTTGTAAAACGTCTTTTGCAACCAGGTACAGAGCTCCAGAAGTGCTCCTCAGATCCACATCCTACAGCTCGCCCATAGACCAGTGGGCGGTTGGCTGCATCATGGCAGAGCTGTATACCCTCAGGCCTCTTTTCCCAGGCTCCAGCGAAGTAGACACCATATTCAAGATTTGCCAAGTGTTGGGTACACCAAAGAAGGTAATGTTTTTTTACATTCAAAAATTACTCAAAAAACAGTTAAAATGACTTCTAAATGTCCAACGTAACCTGAAACATCCTAAATTACTCAAAAATTGCGAAATTAATTTGAAATGTCCTAAACAACTTAAAAATTGTCAAAATAACTCAAAAATGTTCATTGTGACCAAAATGTATCCAAAATGGCCCAATATGGTTCCCAAATAACTTGTAACACGTCCTAAATTACTCAGAAATTGTCAAAATGACACAAAAATGTGGGAAAAAAATTACCAAAAAGATCTAAAAGGAGTTAACATTTGGCCCTAGAAAGCTTGAAACGCGCCTAAAATGACTCAAAAATTGTTCAAAGTAACTTGAAACGTGTCCAGAAGACTAAAAACAAGTATCAAAGTGAAGAAAAATGAATGATATTACTCAACATTAGACCAAAAACTGCTCAGTTTTCTATACGCTCAGTGAAACTTGGGCCAGGTTTCTGCGTTTCCTTTCAGTGGGACTAAACTTTCAAAATGATTCACGTAAATATCAGATTTAACGTGAAGTACAGCAGGTCAAAACTCAGTTCACGGGTAAACACAAAAACAATAAATATGGAGTCAAAAGGGATTGAAATAGAAGCTGTCCATCATGGAGAGGTCTGAATATCCATTCAGATATAAGGAGGCCCATTTGCTGACCGTCTCTTCTGGACAACATTCATGGTGCTGCAGTGACTTGACTGCTTTAAGAAGGACTTAAATAGTTGTGTAACAAATGAAAACAGAGCTGGAGAGAGGTCTGACCTCCAGCTCCTTTGTCTCCTACGTACAGCTGGACAATCAGGGCATGAAGTGGGTATGATTGTTGGTTTTGGAAAATTACAAAAGTAGTCGGGACACAGCCTCTCCCAGCTTCAACGTGGGGAAACGAGTGGATTGTGAAGCTGTTTGATGTTCTGAAGGAGCGCAGCACTGACGAGATGCAGCATATGCACACAGCAGAGTTACAAAGAACGCTTTCTTTGTCTTTTGCTGTTCTACACTGTCTGGACAAGATGTGTTTAGGCAGTTTTTGGTTTATTCAGCCGACAGAAGACAGGCGCTTTGTGTAAACCAGTGCGTCTGTCTACACCGGCTGTGTGGCTCAGCTGCACTTCATGCATGGAACAGATTGCAGAAACCTTTCTTCATCTCCAAGTCTGTCTTTGCTCATGAGTGCAGCTACAATATATGATTGCACACAGATCTGTTGGGCAAAACAGACTAAATATTTTAACAGTATGAATTTAAAAAAAAAAAATCATTGTTATTAACAGGACAGTTAAAATTGCAAACATGAACAGTATTAAGATACATGCACGACTACTGTGCTATTTTTCTGACTATTGTACTACCACCATTCATTTCCGTGTTACATCTGACCTTGTGATTAATGTGGTGTGTTTTTCTTTTCCGCGAGAATGATTGGCCGGAGGGATACCAGCTGGCGAGTGCAATGAATTTCCGTTGGCCTCAGTGTGTTCCCAGTAATCTGAAGACACTGATCCCAAATGCAAGCCCTGAAGCCATCCATCTGATGACAGACCTGCTTCAGTGGGATCCTAAGAAGAGACCAGCTTCTGCCCAGGTAGAGTCTCACAGACTCCAATTCACAGTCCTTACATCTCAGCATACAGAAATCTGACTTCATCGGTACAAATCTCTTCATCGTTTCAGGCTCTCAGATACTCGTACTTTCATGTGGGTCAGGCTTTGGGCACTCCTCAGCAGATCCTGGAGCAGGGCAGACCACAACCAGGCCTTGTGCCGCTACAGGCTCCTCTACAGTCACAACAGACGTTGCAGCAGCAGCAGCCTCTCCTGCTGAAGCCGGTGCCCCCCTCCCAGCCTCCGCCACCCAACCAGCACTGCTCCCCCTCCAGGCCTCTCCAGCAGATCCAGCCCTCCCCTGCATCAGCAGCTGCCCAGGCGGCAGCTTACCAACGGCACACAGAGCTGGTGCGAGAGCAGCAGCCGCCAAAGCACATCCTGAAGCAGGAACAGACTGAAGGAACGCCACAGAGCCATCTTCCTTACATCGTTGACAAGAGTCTCCAGAGCAAGGTGAGGCTCTACATGGCTTAGAAGCATTTTGAGTCTTTGTCTGATGGTTTTAGCGGTTATTGCAAACGTGTTTTTAAGTTACAATCTTTAATTTTACAACAGACAGTTGAAATGTTTGGACAATATACCAGAAAAACGTCTCTCTTCAAGCATGTCCTCACATTTGTGGTTGACCGTTGTTGCAGCAAACGAGACAGGAATCAGAAAATGCAAACCTACTGAGCTATCAGTTGAAGCCTAAAGGAGCTGGACGGCGGCGCTGGGGACATGGCACCGGACACCTCAAGGGTGAAGACTGGGATGACTACGAAGAAGCCGATTTAACATCTATTAGTATTCTTGGAAAAAGCAACTTCTCCACAGAGAAGTCGAGGCAGGGGGAGGACGCACTGAGCAGGTCAGGGACATCTTCACTTTAATAGAGTACAAACTAAATATGCAAAGCCAGCACTGCAGTAGTGATCTAATTTGTATAATTTACAAGCTATTCAAATCACTTTGCTTTCCTGTTCCACAGATATGGAAATGTTCTAGATTTCAGTCACCCCAATGGAAAGGAGGACGCACCTTTAAACCTGAACAAGACTGCAGCTTATCAGGAGCCATCAAGAACTGCCTCTGCTAAACAGCATTACCTGAGGCAGTCAAGATATTTACCTGGTAACAGACTGTATATTTTAAGACTTTATCGAAGAGGTCTATCTTTAAAACAAAGTGTCACTGTCTTCATTGTGTGGCTGATTTTATTTCTGTTTTTGCTGTTCCTTACTTCCATCCGTTTTATTTTAAGAGATTTCAAGTTGAATGGAATAATCTTTTACTGTCACCTTCAGGCATTAGTACGAAGAAGAACGTGGCCATAAATGCCAGTAAAGACTTTACAGGAAGCCATCTCTGGGGCAGCACTAACATACCATTTGGAGGTACTCTGCCAAGCAGAGGAGCACACGGTAACTTCACTGTGATCTCTGCAGCCTCTTGTTGTTTTTGCTGTTAGTCTGGTTCACATTACTGATTACTTTTCCTTTCAATTATCAGGTACAAACACAATCCCAGGTGGATACATGCCATCGTTTTACAAAAAAGACAGCGGTTCTGCTGGTCACAGAGGGCATCAGGGTCCTTCTATGGAAACAGCATCAAGTGAGCACTGATTTAGGGCTTTCTTTAATATCCACTTACAGGGGGTCCTCGGTTTACGACGTCCTCGACCTACGATGTTTCTTTGTTATGTCAAACGAGTTGGTGAGCAGAGCGGACAAATGCTTCGTCACGCGGCGCAATTAGAGGGCTTTGTTTACGTTCTCTGGTTGTACGCCGCCTTGGATTGTGCTACATTCGCTAACTTTTTGCCCTTCATTATGACTCCCAAGAACCAAGAGGAGGCTGTGGCAGCAAATGTTACTGTGGCCAGGCCGGTCAGAGAAAAAACTGAAAATTCTCAGTCCAAAAGATCAAATCAAACAACACAAGAGTTTTAACAATCAAAGCAGTAGTGCTGTAATCCACATACTTTTAGTAGGACTCTGAAGTGTCTGTGCGGAGCGTTAATAGAGCAGTATTCCTTTTTTCAGACTCTTGTGATGGCAAAGAAATGGTAAAAGCTGTAGCTTTCAAACTAGTTAAACTCACGCTGATTTGTGAGTCGTAGCAAACTTAACTTCTTTACTGCGGCTCTTGATAGACATTCCAAACAGACTGAAAACTGCAACAAGAACAGAATAAAATAACGTAAATACGTATAAATAAATCCTTTTACCTTAATCAGTAAGTCCATAATTGAAATGACTTACGACATTGCCTGTGTGGTGTTTACAAAGTAGAGAGCCGTGCATCCTGAAACGCATGTACTTGTATATAGTTAAAATCAAAATAGCGGACAGGATGTGACAACTGTCAGACAACTTCAAAATAAAGGCTTTTTCTAAATAAAAGTACATCGATGATTCTGTTTTAAGGGCAACACGCCATAGAAGTGAAATTAGATTTAATGAAACGCTTGGAACAGAAACACGAACATCGGCATTATTAGATACAATTGTAAAAACAGTGAACCATATTCTTTTATCTTCTTGTGAAATGATTCATAAATGCATGAAAGTCTTTGGTATTCATGTCTTTTATGAAGAACTGATCAATATCGTGCACGTAATGGCTTTGTTTACGTTTTCTCCGGAGTTACGGCAAAAATGGACTTATTTCTATCTGTAAGAAGGGAGCTGCAACGTAAGGACCCCCTGTATTTGTAACACTACTGATAGGAGCTTTTATGTAAGCCTAACCTATTATTTATTGCTGTTTTAGATTATGCAACGTGGCGGTCTGGCCGGAGCCAAATGAACACCTCGGCCAACATGCCATCGGCCAACAAGAGCACCCCTGGTCTGCTGCCGCGCCCGCCGCTACAGACCATCCACGGCCGAACAGATTGGTCTGCCAAATACGGACACCGCTAGTGGCCTCAATGGAGCTCTGATCTGTGCCCTAAGAACTCTGTCCACTCCAAAGAGTAGGCCTAGCTGTTTTATAATCACAATCTGTACATAAATCTTACACAGCAATAAATTTTGTTCCATTATGTGTATTATGGATGTTGTGAGTTGTAAAATATTTAAGCATATGGGTAAATGCAACTGGCCAAAATGTGAGCCCAGACTTGGTCCTCAGTGTTTTCTTTTGTATTTCTGTAATATAACTACTGTCCTGCAGAGGTCGCACCCTCGGTTTTGTATCGGCTCTGTCACTGAATGTCGTTCACAAACATGTATTACATATTATGCATATAATAACTTTATGAAATCTTCACTGTGACTAATTACTTTGCCTCTGTACAGTTCAGTATTTTTTTTGTTTACATTTCTCCTGTTTTGTTTGATGACTGCTTTGCCAATCAGCTAACTGGTATTGTTGTATTATATGTTTTCAATGAAATTCAAGGCAGAATTTTTTTTAAATTTCACTGAAGTTGGCACAGTGGAAGTGGTTACCACAATGTACAGGTTTCAGTTTCAGCAGTAAAAAGATCCAAGTTGGTACATTCAACCTCCTCTTGGCCAAATTCAGTGTTATGGATGAATTGCAGACTATCAAGAACAATTAAACTTGACTGATTGTACTTATGTTCTAAGTTTAATTGTTCATTAATCTTGTTAGTTGATCAGTTGTCTTCCGGCTTTTTAAGAATTACCTATCAATCTGTCTGTGTAGATTCTTAGTCAGGTCGTGGTATTTTTTTAGACCTTCAGAAGAAGACAACTTGACCTCTCTTTTTGTTTCTCGATGGCTTTAAACTCATTAAGACACTACTTCATTTCAAACTAAGGGGATGGGACGTACCGGATATGTATTATTACCCCCTAATCACATAGCTAATGGCAAATTAAAGACTCACCAGTGTGAATAGCTGTGAAACTGCCAGGTGTGGGACAACCAGATCATCATAAACTCAGTCACCTATAACAAAGCAAAACGCCTCACCGCCACCTTTGCAGCTCTGGTTGGAAATACTTCACATCCAAAATTCCACTGATTAAAGTTCCAGGAAGTGAAACTATGGTGCCATTTGATGTCATCTCTCTGTTTACATATATAATGACATCGGATGCGGTGGAGCGTCAGAAAACGACTGCAGGACAGCTGTTTAAACAACAGAACAAGCTTCATCTCCAGTCAGATGTTTGCCCTGCTGCCTGACTATCACCTACATTTCAGCTACGATGAGGGTTTCTAACGACAGAAGCACGACTGCACCGTGGATTCTTCAGTATCACCCATTGTGGCCCATCTCTACATGGATGAAGAAATGGAAAGCAGAGCCCTGGCCTCTTTCAACGGAACAATTCCCAGCTACTGGTTCAGATATGTGGGCGACACATGAGTCACAATTAAACCCAAGAAGAAGAAGAAGCAACACTAACAGAAAAGATCAGCTCAGTGGACAGCAACATCAAATTTATAAGTGAGGAAGTCTGGGGAAACAAACTGTCATTTTTGTATTGTGCTGTGCATTGAGGAAGATGGAAGTCTCAACTATGAAGTTATTATTATGCTGGAAACAAACACAGAAGGAACATAAACTGGAGGTTATCAGAACCTTACAGAATGTCCCTAGATGACAGACGGGAAAGAAAATGAACATGCACATATGAAGAAATCACCTAATCCATCATGTTCAATATGACGTCGGTCCACCCTTTGCAGCCATAACAGATTCAACTCTTCTGGGAAGGCTGTCCACAAGGTTTAGGAGTGTGTTTTTTGACCATTCTCCCAGAAGCACATTTGTGAGGTCACACACTGATGTTGGACCAGAAGGCCTGGCTCTCAGTCTCCGCTCTAATTCATCCCAAAGGTGTTCTATCGGGTTGAGGTCAGGACTCTGTGCAGGCCAGTCAAGTTCATCCACACCAGACTCTGTCGTCCATGTCCTTATGGATCTTGCTTTGTGCACTGGTGCACAGTCATGTTGGAAGAGGAAGGGCCCAGCTCCAAACTGTTCCCACAAAGTTGGGAGCATGGAATTGTCCAAAATGTCTTGGTATGCTGAAGCATTCAGAGTTCCTTTCACTGGAACTAAGGGGCCAAGCCCAGCTCCTGAAAAACAACCCCACACCATACTCCCCCCCTCCACCAAACTTTACACTTGGTACAACGCAGTCCAACAAGTATGGTTCTCCTGGCAACCGCCAAACCCAGACTGGTCCATCAGATTGCCAGATGGAGAAGCACGATTGGTCACTCCAGAGAAGGCGTCTCCACTGTTCTAGAGTCCAGTGGCAGCATGCTTTACACCACTGCATCCCACGCTTTGCATTGCACTTGGTGATGTACGGCTTGGATGCAGCTGCTCGGCCATGGAAACCCATTCCATGAAGCTCTCTGCTGAAGCTCTGTTCTTGAGCTAATCTGAAGGCCACATGAAGTTTGACGGTCTGTAGCGATTGACTCTGCAGAAAGTTGGCCACCTCTTGGCACTATGCGCCTCAGCATCCACTGACCCTGCTCCGCCAGTTTTCATGGCCAACCACTTGGTGGCTGAGTTGCTGTCGTTCCCACACACTTCCACTTTCTTATAATACAGTTGATTGTGGAATATTTAGGAGCATGGAAATGTCATGACTGGATTTGTTGCACAGGTGGCATCCTATCACAGTTCCACGCTAGAATACACTGAGCTCCTTCGAGCGACCCGTTCTTTCACAAATGTTTGTAAAAGCAGTCTGCATGCCCAGGTCCTTGATTTTATACACCTGTGGCCATGGAAGTGATTGGAACACCTGATTCTGATTATTTGGATGGCTGAGGGAATGCTTTCGGCAATATAGTGCATCTGGAAAAACAGAATTAAACAAAAGAAGAGAAAAATAACATCCCATCATCCCATATGTGACTGGTGTGGCACAACACAGTAGAGTCTCCTCAGGACAGGACTCAGCAGATCTCCTAAAGCTGGGGTGTCAAACTCATTTTGGCTCAGGTGCAACATTCAGCCCAATTTGATCTCAAGTGTGCCGGTCCAGTAAAATCGTAACATGCTAACCTATAAATATCAACAACTCTTAATGTTTCCCTTTGTTTTAGTGCAAAAAAAAGTAAATTCTGACAATGTTCACATTTAAATGAGCTATCTTTTTTGCAAAACAATATGAACAACCTGAAATTTCTTAAGCAAAACAAGCAAAATTTCAACAATATTATGCTTCGGTTTACCATTTGTGTATTACAACTTACAGATCACAGTGTCTACAAAGACACACAACATTTAGTCGCAGGTATCTGGAACTGAACAATATAGAATTTTACAACTTACCAACATCTAGAAATTATTTTAAATTTCCATTCATCTCCACATCTGTGTAGTAATCCTGACAAACATCCATCCATCCATCCATCCATTCTCTACACACCGCTTTATCCTCATTAGGGTCACGGGGGGTGCTGGAGCCTATCCCGGCTGACTCGGGCGAAGGCAGGGGACACCCTGGACAGGTCACCAGTCTGTCACAGGGCTACATATACAGACAAACAATCACTCTCACATTCACACCTACGGGCAATTTAGAGTAATCAATTAACCTCAGCATGTTTTTGGACTGTGGGAGGAAGCCGGAGTACCCAGAGAAAACCCACACATGCACAGGGAGAACATGCAAACTCCATGCAGAAAGATCCCAGGCCCAAGCCGGGATTTGAACCGGGGATCTTCTTGCTGCAAGGCAAAAGTGCTAACCACTACTCCACTATGCAGCCCTCCTGACAAACAATACAAACTAAAGTGGGAAGTATTAAGGAATAAGGTTAAGTTATTGCAAATGTTTAAAATGTATCTGTAAATACATAAAAGTTGTGGCAGCACATCAACAATAGGGTTCAACCAAACCAAACTCAGTCATACTTAAGCTGCTGGCTGACATTATATTGCACAATGTTTGATGTCTTTAAATATTTTCACAGCAGGTATTCATTTTCACCTTTGTAATTTTTACACTTTGCAAATGGTCACAACCTGGCTCAGAGGAAGGACACAAGAAGGAGATCACATATGGCCAATTAAACTTAAATGAAATTTATGAAAGAAACTGAGTTAAATGTACAATCAGTTCATCTGTGTGGTGAATGGATGTGTGATCATGTGTAGTAGAAAACAAAATAGCTCAACCAAACCAGACCACAGGGAACCAAAGAGGAAATAGAGGATGAGAGAGATTACCAGCTAAAACACCAGTGAATATATAGAGGAGCCAACCCAGGTGTCAGCCATCGTGGCCAAAGAGCCACTCTCTCAGCTGCTAGTAACCAGCTAAACGGGAACAGGTCCTGAGGCCTAGGAGCTGTCACAAAAGTCATCCCTTTCACAGGCCGATGTTGCTCCGCGGGCCAGATGTTTGACACCCCTGTCCCAGAGGATACATTGTCAACAGAGAAGACATATCTTTTGAGAGCAATCTCTGAACAAAACGCGACTCTTGAGGTCCTTGAGATCTCTTTCCACCATCATTACAACCTTCACTTGTCCCTGATCTAGCAGTTACACAAACATTCACAACTCGAGGCATGTCAATTTTGGGTTGTTGATGCACTATTGGACATGTGATTTATATATCCCAGATAGCAAACTATGGGTGAATCAATGTTGAATCTATGTTGAGACCTAACGTCGAAATTATACAGAAAGCGCGAGGTTGATAAAATGTTGAGTCAACGTTTGCTTACATAGATTACATGTTTGCAAACATAGATTCAACATTAATTAAACATTGACCTGTCAAACACTTTAATTAAACCAAAATACAACGTAGATTCAATGGTATCTTTTAAACACAAACTTCAATGTTAACAAAATGTTGTTGAATCAACGTTGATTCAACCATCAGTCTTCAACCGTAACCACAATTCAACCTTCTTAACCCTAATTCAACATTGATTTAACATCTTTTGCTATCTGGGTAAAGTGTGATTTATGGTTGAAAAGCAAACGTTGACTCAGCATTTTATCAACCTTGCGCTTTCTGTATAATTTCGACGTTAGGTCTCAACATAGATTCAACATTGATTCACCCATAGTTTGCTATCTGGGATCTGTAAACCGTCAGTCAGTTAGAACTGAAAAAGCTTCTCGGTTGAGGGCTGAAATATCTTTCAGAACTAAAAACACAAGTCCAACTGCCTCCTACTGAAGCTCTAAGGATTTCCTATCTGTCCATTTTCCATGTGTGGTTAACAGCTGCAGCAGGATGAGCACTGGGTTAATCTGCTGCCAGAGATTAATCCAGGTCACTAAAATCACACTTTTAATGCTGCATGTGCAGGAATGCAGTGAATTTATACTGATGCAATGCAGATTAAATTTATTAGAGTGTATAATGTAATGACTTGTCTGTTTGCAAGCATTTATACACATTAGGATTTAAAGAACAACAGACAACAGACAATTGAAATGTGATGTCCGTAATGTATGATCTTCCTACTCTTCTGCTGTAGGTGTGGAGAAATAAGAATATTTTTTGCTATAAAAATACAGCCACAGGACGCCAGTGTTGCCATGAGTTAATGGAGAATAAAATAAATCACATGTTTGTCAAAAACACACAAACAGTATGTTAATAGTTAACTTTCCATTTGCTGCATAGCATGATTTGCAACTTTTGGACACAGGGAATGGTCCAATGGAAGTGTGCCTCCTGCTACCACACCTCCAACAAACCATACAGATGACAGATGAACAAGAAGGATGTAGTTTGATCTATTTGCTAAAAGGAGGGACTGCCATGCCCCATCATCCCCTCGCGAAATTGCTCACTGAAATTTACAGGAGGTTGGGTGAAGTAGGTGAAATGTTTGAAAAGACAAATACATCAGTGTTTTTTTATTAAAAGTTTACAGATGACAGATGCAGAAAATGTGCTTAGTGCTTCAGAATTTGCAGTGAGCATTATATCATCACATATTTACATTCATCCATTCTCTATACACCGCTTTATCCTCATTAGGGTCGCGGGGGGTGCTGGAGCCTATCCCAGCTGACTCGGGCGAAGGCAGGGGACACCCTGGACAGGTCACCAGTCTGTCGCAGCGCTACATATACAGACAAACAATTACACTCGCATTCACACCTACGGGCAATTTAGAATAATCAATTAACCTCAGCATATTTTTGGACTGTGGGAGGAAGCCGGAGTACCCGGAGAAAACCCACGCATGCACAGGGAGAACATACAAACTCCACACAGAAAGATCGCAGCAAGTCGAAAGTGCTAACCACTACTCCACTGTGCAGCCCCACATATTTACATATTATAATTAATTACATTCAATTCTGTTTTGTTCATGTAGCGCAAACTCACAACAAGTCACTGTAGGCATTTCACATAAAAAGATAAAGACCTTACAGTATTATATTGAAATCCAAGGACACCCTTTGAGCTACTTATGGGAACAAAAAACTCCCTTTTGTCAGGAGGAAACCAGCAAAACCAGTGTCAACGAAGGCCTAACACTTGTCTCAACTGGTTGGGGTGAGGCTAAAGGACATGAGACAGAAATCAAACAAACAGCACATAAGAGAACAATGAACACTGGGAGAGAGGTGAGGGCCGGTAACTGCAGATCAGAAACCTGCAGCTCTGAAAGCAGAAATACCTGCTGAGAGAATCAAACAGAATCTATAGGAGACAGATTACTCACTGTCAGTGGCACACAATGGTGGCATATGAATGTATGAAGAGGGAGCAAGATAAGAGTAAAGGTTAGATTAGATTAGAGTCAGTTTAGGTCATTGCACAGATGACGAGTGCTAAAACAATCTAATGCATCCGGAAAGAAGCAGTAAAAGTGCAATGCAATGTGAGACGACAATGTGGAACAGATTAAAAAGCACTATAAATGTGCTAAGATACAGCAAAATTACCAGTAGAAACAGTAACTTCTTAACAATGCATGAACAAAATAAATGGTATGAACATGCGAAATTTATCAAAAGAACAAGGAGAGAAGTTACGTGTACTGATATGTTAAAAATAGAAAAATACAGCTATCTTTGAGTCATTTAGCTGTTTTATATTTTAAGGCTCATTTAAAGGAAGTAGTTCCAAAAGCTGTAATTGTAAATATGAGTATATTGTGAATATGTATATGTAACATAAATATGTTTAGAACATATAGATGTATTCTCACACACTGTTATGCATAAAGGTAACATACATGCAATTGGCTGCAACTCTTTATAATGTCATTATTTTTGACTACTTTTTTCTCTTATTTTAACACAGTTTTTATGTGCTGTTGTTAGTGTGTAGTCCTTATGTCACACTTTACTGTTCAAAGTAAAATGTGAGGAATAAAATGATAAATAAAAATGTACAATATGCTAAAATTATAACATTAACAATGAATAATATGAGTATAAGAGTAGTATACATTTTTAATTTTTTTATTATTAGTTATTTTTATATAAAGAATAAAATAAAAAGGAAGGATTATAAACGTCATTTTTCATATCTCATAATAATATAAGATGTGTTTTTGTTACACATGTTTGTTTTGCATATATTTTATTACTTTTAATTTTATATATTTTATTTTTTATAGTTTATATTTATTTATTTTAAATATTTTATAGATTTTATTTGATATTTTATATTTTACTTTTTATATATAATACAGAAAATCTAAATGTGAAATAATTAATTCAATTAAATTAATTAAAAAGATTTTTTCATTTTATATTTATTTGAATGTGTTGTATCACTCTAGTAAATAAAAAGTTTAACCATTACATTTGAAAAAGGAAGGCAAACTGCCACGTGCAGCGCCGCATTTGGATGTGTCTGAAGCTTGGAGCTTGACTTCCCTACGTTTCTCCTACAAATGGGCCTTGAGCTTGTTTGGAGGTTCTAGCAGGGGAGCGCAGCTACTGGTATACCGATGGATGGTCGTCCGCCGCGGGGGGACTTCGTCCGCTTCCACCGAGCGCGGAGCGTCGGGAGGGACACACATGGAGCGGTGAGGGAGGAAGGGGACACCCGCCTAGCCAGCCAGATCAGCCGAATCAACCCTAGCGATCAATGGGGTGACAGATGTCGCAGCCAGATCGCCCTCACATCCAACAGTGTATAGAAGGACGGAAATAATATAAAGCCCACAGCGGAAATGAGATCACTATCACGGTGTTGCTCGTCGAAGTAACTGCCGCTATTGTGTAGCGTCTTCCTCGCTTATTTTTTCACCATATAGTAGGTCGATAGTTTTACGGAACCTGCCGATAAATAAACGATTAAACAGGCGAGTTAGGGTCTTACCCATGATGCTTAACGGTAATATGTTAAACAGCCAGCTTCCTATTGGCTACAAGCAACCAATCACAACGTTCAAATTTTCCACAAGACTTCCACGTTTCTCCTCCCGACTCTGATGTTATATAACTGCGTAAACTTTTCTGCAGCTTTCTACTTCACTCCTCTGCAGGTGACTGGCGGTGCACAGGTATGCAAACTTAAGACGAAACAGCAGTACGTTCGTTTTTATTCAGTAGTGTGTGATTTGGTGTGCGTTTTCTCTTTTACTTTAGTTTCTCTGAATTTCAATTCCAAAACACAACAACCATGTCTGAAAGAGTTATTCTGCACTACTTCAATGGAAGAGGGAAAATGGAGTCAATCCGCTGGCTTCTGACAGTGGCAGAGGTAGAGGTAAGAGAAAAGAGATTTTCATGGTTTTTTTTTATGTTTTTTGTTTGTTTTTTGCACCTGTGCTTTCTTTTATAGACCCCTTAACCTCCTGAATGTGCACTAAAGCTGTTGTGTCATTTAATGTTCACAGTTTGATGAGATGTATCTGACCAATCGGGAGCAGTATGAGAAACTGCTGAAGGGTAAGTTGGTTGCAAAGAGGTGTGGGTGGACTCTTCTGGCCTTTTTCCAAGTCACATGCTTGCATTGTCCATCTTTTTATCTGTCAACTTCCACCCACACATGATGTAACCATGAATGAAGCAGCACATAGGAGGTGAAGGTCTTGTTGGCCTATAGTCACATAATGCACAGGGTGAGTTAATGTTTTACAAGGAGTGGCAGTCTGGATTATCTGCTGTTGTGTTTTCTCTGCAGATGGCTCGCTCATGTTTCAGCAGGTTCCCATGGTGGAAATCGATGGCATGAAGCTTATCCAAACAAAAGCAATCTTTCAGTACATTGCGGAGAAGTACAGTCTCCATGGGAAAGATGCCAAAGAGCGTGTCATGTACGGTCCATATCTTTTTATCGTGTAAAGATGGGAGTCTCTTCTATATCATGATTGCAGATGAGTGACGATAAGTGCGTCCCTTTAGGATCAACATGTACTGCGAGGGACTGATGGATTTCATGGAGATGATGATGGCTCTGCCCTTCTGTGTGGACCGTAAACCACAACTGGACAAAATTAAGGCCAAAGCGATAGAGCGCTACCTCCCTGTGTTTGAGAAGGTGTGGCATAGTGACTGACACATTTTGCTTCTAAAAAAAGTGATTAGAAATGATTGATATTTATGCTAACATGAGTTATTTTGTGCCTCTGAAACTTTCTCAGGCTGTGACTGAGAAAGTGTACCTGGTGGGAGGCAGAGTGACCTGTGCAGATGTGCTGCTGCTCGAATGCACCCTGATGTTGGAGGAATGTTTTTGTGATATTCTTCGTGATTATGACAGCCTCAAGGTGAGAAAGGCATTGTATTAACGCTCGTGTTGTCCTGCTGGTCAAAATTGACCCGGTTTAAAGTTTGAAAATGTGGGAAAAATATATATTTTTCACAGTGAAACTTCTGATGTCCACATTTTCAACATTTTTGGGAAATTTTTGAACATTTTTTGGTGGAAGAAAGAAATGTTAAAGATGTTTCTTAAGAAAAATCACAAACAATCAACGAAAATCCAGCGAATTTGGGTGGATTTTGGTTGATTTTTTTGTGAATGTTCTTAAAGAAACTATTAGAAGTTTTACTGATATATATATGTAATCACTTTAGATATTTTTTAGGATTTTCTGAAAGATTTGTACTCATTTTTTTGAACATATTTACAAGAATTTTCTCGCCAAATTTGTTTTTTTTTTAAACAAAACTTTTAAGGAATTATTGGAATTTTCTTCCTGAAGGTTTTGCAAATTTTCAGAAATTTGGGTTTTGTTTTGTTTGTTTGTTTAGACAAGGAAACAATATTTTTTGGTGCTCGTAAATGAGGACAACAGGAGGGTTAAAGAAAAAAAGATGACTGTGTCCTGATGTGCATTGTTAACATTCAGCGCTCTTTCTGTTTCCCTTTAGTCTTTTCAGGGCAGGATGACCAGTATTCCAGCCGTTCGAAGGTTTCTGCAGCCAGGCAGCAAGAGGAGGCCAATACCAGACGAAACCTACACAAAGACTGTCCAAGAAGTGTTCCAGATGAAAATTCAGTTGTAATATACTCTGTAAAAGATCTGGTACTTTTCTCACATGGGTGACATAATTCATTATCAGTCAGCATGCAAATGTAGCACCTATGGCATGTTAATCAATTTTATGTAGTGGTTGATATTGAGATGAATACTGCACTTATCCAGCACAGACGAATGAATCTGTTTCGCAAAAGAGGAATTTATGTAATCATTCATTAACATTAAATGTTTGTTCTAATGTGAAGATTTCTACTAAATAAATTTCTAATTTGAGGAATATTTGATGAGCTGCTGTGTCTTTGTTCCTTGCACACAAGAAAAAAACAAACTTTTTTTTAAACATAAATCAATGTTTATTTAGTTTTTATCTTATTACAAAATTTGTAAACATAATAGCTTAATTCTTTTCCCTCAAAAGCAGACAAGAAAACAGATTTAATCGTTTAATCTGGAAGGTTTCAGCTCACATTTAGCAGCCTGCACAACTGATATTGTAGTATATATAAGCCACTGCTGAGCATCCATAAAGCTGTGGTAATGTCAGTAATGTTGTGTGAGGGAATAAATCAAAAACATTATTCATAAATCACACATTCATACACAGGCTCATGTAGAAAAAAAACTACAGCTCTGATGTATGGAAAATTAGCAAAAGACCTCTTCTGTAAAGAGATCATCCAAAAGCTATAGGATTTGTTTTAGTGTGATAAGTGGGAATGATGCTTCCTTTAAAACAAGGCTTTGTTCACTGAGAGCCACAGAGGCCTCAGGCTGCTCAGAGTTTTCCTCTCGGTCACGCCATGATCAGCAGCAACAACCGGAACACCATCAACAAGCTGTGAGCAAAGAGACCGCAAATTAACAATGACTAAATCAGCAATAACTGCTTTCACAATTCTTGATTTCCTCAAGCATTTCTTCCTGCATGATAAGCACATTTGACTCTGACCTTAGCCCTGACATGATCCCAGCAGGCATTAGCTTCCCAGATTTCTTGTATCTCATTCCCATGACGACTGCGAGGGCTCCTGCAGCAACTAAAACAAAAAACAAAACAAAAACACCGTTATCCTTTGATTTAAGAAAAGCTGAAATGTAGCATGTAAGAATGAACCTAGCTAGACTTACGCAGTGACACCTGGATGTCCTTTGGGTCATTAGAGACGTTACAGGCACCGTAAGCAGAAAATCCACCAAAAACTAAACCTGCAATGAGGGACATCACGCTACCTACAACAAAACAGAGATACATGAGGATAATCAAGGTAAAATATTTATTAAGTATCCTGTAAATGCTGATGTACATATCTCCACTGAATAAAGCATAAATACAGCATGCAATATTTTATCAAACTTTTTCTAGGTGAATATATATACCAGGCTTTGCAAAAGTTCTGTTACACGGTTTCATGATCTTTAGAGACGTTTACATGTCGGAGTGAAAAATTCCATTAAATAAACTGAAAGTTCTACCTTATAGGCAGGCGTCCTTAATACAAATGTTTTTCTCCGGTGAAGTTGTATCAAGATGGAAGTCAAAAGAGTTGAGATATCTGCTCTCCTTCATGCTGGCCACAAGTCTGACAGAGCCAAGCAGCTGAACATCAGCCGGATGACCGTCCACAGAGTCGCGGAGAGGCTCAAGAATGGTGAAGATCTTTCAGTAATCTATCAAGAATGGTGAAGACCTGAAAGATCTTCACCATTCTTTAGCCTCTACGCGACTCTGTGGACGGTCATCCGGCTGATGTTCAGCACAAAGGAGAGCAGATATCTCAACTCTTTTGACTTCCATCTTGATACAACTTCACCGGAGAAAAAAAATTGTATTAAGGACACCTGCCTATAAGGTAGAACTTTCAGTTTATTTAATGGAATTTTTCACTCCGACATGTAAACGTCTCTAAAGATCATGAAACCGAGTGTAACAGAACTTTTGCAAAGCCCGGTATATGTGTGTGCGTGTGCGTGTGTGTGTGTACAGGGTATCCAAAAAGTCTTTTGACAGTTTTAAGAATTTATTACAAAGGCAATTGATAAGATATCTTGACCAGAATTGTTTTATTGTAATCGTTTATTAAAGTTTGTAATCACAATGAAACCTAAAAAATGGCTACTACTCCTCAGAATGGTGGATTGGAAGGGATGCGCCAATTCCTTGTCCACCACAATCACCAGATATCACTCCCTTGGACTTCTTTCAATTGGGTCTTGTTAAGGATATCGTGTATCGAGCAACGACACGGGACATTAATGACTTGCAGCAAAAGATTTCTGATGCCATTGCCTCCATTGATGAGGCAATGCTACAGCGAACATGGCAAGAAATCGAGTACCGTCTTGATGTGCTTCATGTAACTAGTGGTGCCCATAGAGAGGTGTATTAAATGAGGGAGAAACAACTTTGACAACATAATAAAACAAATGTGGTTTAGACATCTTATCAACTGCCTTTGTAATAAATTCCTAAAACTGCAAAGAGACTTTATGGACACCCTGTATATTGGCGGTTCTCACACACAGAAAAGGAAGTGGTCAAGGTGAAACTGGGGTCATAAATCACAAGTCAGTCATGAGTCACACAATTGCGACACAGAAAGTTCATGAGGTTGTTGATGTTGCATTTGAAATGTTGTCCATGTCTTCCTGAGGGGAAAGTTGGTTGAAAGAGGATCACATTTACTCGCTGTTGTCTGAAATAATTTCTCAGATGACAAATGGTGGAGCTGTGACATTCAACAAGTCAACATCCAGAGTGCTAATATTCTGTTCTCATACAGCCATGGCCATAAGTTTGGACACAAGTACCATGACGCTTGTGAATCTTAGAAAATACCACAAAATTGTCACTTACAATATACACACGTGGACAAAATTGTTGGTACCCCTCAGTTAAAGAAGGAAAAACCCACAATTCTCACTGAAATCACTTGAAACTCACAAAAGTAACAATAAATAAAAATTTATTGAAAATTAAATAATCAAAAACAGCCATTACTTTTGAATTGTTGATTAACATAATTATTTAAAAAAACAAACTAATGAAACAGGCCTGGACAAAAATGATGGTACCTCTATAAAAGATTGAAAACTATTTGACCAGAGTGACATGATTAACTCAGGTGTGTCATTTAATTGACATCACAGGTGTTTCCAAACTCATAATCAGTCAGTCTGCCTATTTAAAGGGAGACAAGTAGTCACCCTGCTGTTTGGTGAAAAGGTGTGTACCACACTGAACATGGACAACAGAAAGCGAAGGAGAGAATTGTTCCAGGACATCCGAAAAAAAATTATAGACAAACATCTTAAAGGTAAAGGCTATAAGACCATCTCTAAACAGCTTGAAGTTCCTGTGACAACAGTGGCTCATATTATTCAGAAGTTCAAGACCCACGGGACAGTAGCCAACCTCCCTGGACGTGGCCGCAAGAGGAAAATTGATGACAAATTGAAGAGACGGATCGTTGGAATTGTATCCAAAGAGCCCAGAGCAACCTCCAAAGAAATTAAAGGTGAACTCCAAGGCCAAGGTACATCAGTGTCAGATCGCACCATTCGTCGTTGTTTGAGCCAAAGTGGACTTCATGGGAGACGACCAAGGAGGACACCACTGCTGAAAAAAACTCATAAAAAAGCCAGACTGGAATTTGCAAAAATGCATGTTGACAAGCCACAAAGCTTCTGGGAGAATGTCCTTTGGACAGATGAGACCAAACTGGAGCTTTTTGGTAAGGCACATCAACTCTATGTTCATAGACTCAAAAACCAAGCATACGAAGAAAAGAACACTGTCCCTACGGTGAAACATGGAGGAGGCTCAGTAATGTTTTGGGGCTGCTTTGCTGCATCTGGCACAGGGTGTCTTGAAAGTGTGCAAGGTACGATGAAATCTGAAGACTATCAAGGCATTCTGGAGAGAAATGTGCTGCCTAGTGTCAGAAAGCTTGGTCTCAGTCGCAGGTCATGGGTCTTCCAACAGGACAACGATCCAAAACACACAGCCAAAAACACCCAAGAATGGCTGAGAGAAAAGCGTTGGACTATTCTAAAGTGGCCTTCTATGAGCCCAGATCTGAATCCCATTGAACATATGTGGAAGGAGCTGAAACATGCCATTTGGAGAAGACACCCATCAAACCTGAGACAACTGGAGCTGTTTGCTCATGAGGAGTGGGCCAAAATACCTGTTGACAGCTGCAGAACGCTCATTGACAAATACAGAGATCGTTTAATTGCAGTGATTGCCTCAAAAGGTTGTGCAACAAAATATTAAGTTATGGGTACCATCATTTTTGTCCAGCCCTATTTCATTAGTTTGTTTTTTTAAATAATTATGTTAATCAACAATTCAAAAGTGATGGCTGATTTTGATTATTTAATTTTCAATAAATTTTTATTTATTGTTACTTTTGTGAGTTTCAAGTGATTTCAGTGAGAATTGTGGGTTTTTCCTTCTTTAACTGAGGGGTACCAACAATTTTGTCCACGTGTCTATACCAGTCATAGCCATCAACCAAAATGAAATACAGATATTTCCAGTGCATAAATTTGATGTTTGACAGCAAATACTGACATTGGAATATTAACTGAAAATTGTTGCACAAATATCTAATGTTATGTTTTGGGAATAAAGTTGTTCCAATTGTTGGAATTTATTGATAATATTATATCCCTTGTTGATTTGTTGACTAATTAAACTGGTGCTGTCAAAAAATATTAGTTATGTTCTGTAATAGACATCAAAACAGACATACTAAGTCATGCTGTGTCCAAACTTATGGCCATGGCTGTATTTCTCCTGTCATCAGTGGCATCGTGTGGTGAATACAAATGTATGTTGACATGCCCTTTTATGGACAAAAGTATGTCTTTTTATTGACCACACCATTACAATAAAGGTGTACGTTAAGGCAGGCCTTTTATGGTCAAACAAGGGTTTGTTTACTGGCCACGCCGTTTCAACAAAACTGCATAAAGGCAGTCTTTTATGGTCAAAACATTGTCTGTGTACTGGCCACACCAAAGTTTAGTAAAGGTACATTTAAAGTTGTCCTTTTATGGTCAAAAGCGTGTCTGTATACTGGCCACGTGGTCTGATTATTGTGCTCTAAAGCCACTCCTGATGAGGGGGTGGATGAAATCAATGGTTGACAATTTACCGCTAACTCATCAGCTCAGGGACTTTCTGTGCATGATTTGAATGTAACCCTTTTCCTTACCAAAAAAACAGAATTGAAATTACAAATTTCTAAGTCAGAAAATAACACCATTTGCATGCTGTTTGTATTTGTGTTCAGTGTAGTTAAGATGTGGCCTTTCAACCTTTTCGTTTGTATCCCATGAATCCTCCAAAAGCGACTGCAGCAGCATAGCTGAATCCAATCCAGTCTATCGCCATCACAAAGCTGCAGACAAAATACAATACAGGGTGTCAAGCACTCATGTTGAACTTTAAATAGCAAAGTTTAGCCACTCTCAGACACTAAAAAAAAAAAAAAAAAAAAACATTTTCTCCACATTTTCAACTCTTCAACAAATATGGACTTACTAGACTGGTGTAATACCTTCGCAAGCTTTGATATAAATAAAATAAATCCTAACACAAACTTTGCAGGAAGCCAAGAGGAACCGCTAGATGTCGATGTGAGCTCTTCAGTGATTAGAATGCAAAACAACACCATAAGATGGCTACACAAAAGTATGTACGCAGGTATTCAGGCTGATAATTTACTTTATATGGAATCAATATTTCTATGTAACGACTGTTATGCGGTTATTTGGTTCCTCTTGGTGTGTATGACATACCTTGAAGTCTAAACAAAGGAGCAGCAGCAGTTTGACACTTTCAATCCGTGACTGCACTTCCTCGTTACTGCCCACAAAACCCTAATGCGCATGTGCAATGGAGTTCGTGCTATGTTCGCTGACCTACGATAAAGTGGGAAAGCAATATTCAGCGGATATTTTTTTACTTCCAAATACTTCTTTATATTTATCTGTGTAATCATGAAGCTTAATTAACTTTGTTGACTTCATATATTTTCCAGTTGGACACAGATTGCGTTTTTATCTAGTAAATTGAAATAGATTTGCCCCCGGATATTACAAGAAGTATGGCTTTGATTTGAAATATTGAGTCTAATATCACTCATATTGATTATTTGATAATGTTACTGTGTGTTGTGCAAATGTTTCAAAGACAAATATCATTGTTGAAAATCGTTTATTGAGGAAACTTTTCTATCAGTACTGGTTTATGGCGTCATTTTATGCATGCAGGTATCAGCTGTGACTCTTTAGCCCCTGAACATTCTTTATGCACTTATCACTGCATTAAGATTTATTACTGGTGATAATTACAGTCGTCATCACTGTGAGCTGTATGCTGAGGTCAGATGGCACTCCTTCTCCGTACGACGTGGTAAACACTGGTTTTTAATACCATATAAGGCTCTTACTCTTCCCTGTGCTCTTACATTACCTCATTGCTGTGTTTTAATGTGGACTTTTAATATAGCAGTGATTAGATTATGCTGAAGCTGTTGGATAATCTTACTGAGTTTATAAAATGCAGTTTTACTCACTGTGCACCTCCAACCTGGAATAAAATGCACATACTAAAAGTTTAATTCTTTTTTTTTTAACCTTAGAGCCATTCAGGTTTTTAATTTCATCATTTTAATTTTTTTAACCATTTATATTTTAGTTAATAACTTAAATGCTCTGATTAATGCTTTCTTTAAAAAATGAATCTACTAACTTTACCTTTTAATATTTTATCTTACAGCTACATTGTCAGTGAGGCCTTTAGAGCTGATTGTATTCCAAGTTTAAACAAAGATCAGATAAATGAATGAATGAATGAATGAATGGATTTTTAAAAATATATAAAAGCAAACAAGCCTAGAAAGCATCACTTATTTTCACTGAGTAATCCCCAAATCTCAATTAAACTTTTTTTTAACATATAATATAGCAAATAAATGTTATTATTTCATTTGTCTGAAAACCAACAATATGTCATTTACAGTACTGGTACATACTTTCATAATGTGTACGGTAATTTGGTGTTCAAAGTAACAAATGCACAATAAAAGCTATGGAGCTAAATATCATGTTTATATAAAACATTTAGAATTCAGAGAAACACCACAGACCTTGAGTTTATTTGCTATTATCAGAGCTGGCAATAATATAAGGTACTGATTAACCTCAAATAGATGCAGACTCTTTTCAGAACAACATGGCAAACAGGTTTTGGCAGTGACTGACAGTTTAAGGGTGAAGTTACATTTTACATCAGTGAAGGATTTTGATTTTTAAAACAAACTCAATGTGAGACATGTTGTATTTTGTAAGCATATTAGTATTAATATGGCTGTCTTTCACTAATGCATGAATAAACTTTTTTTTACAACCACCTTCATTATTACTAAAAACAAAGTGATGTCAGTATGAATATTTATGGTAAACAATGTGTATGACCTCCTACAGAGGACTTCATGTTGTTTATTTTGCTCAACTGATAGAAAAACTTTATATAAAAAAGGAGCTTAATCTTCCTGATATGGGACTTGGCAGAAAACAGACATTACGTAATATTTCCTTTTGTAGTTTGCAACAAGTGCAAATAAAGTTGTCTAGGACAGATTAACACTGTAAATAAAAGCTCTGTGTAGAAATGTGACCTTGTAAAATCTCCTAATGTGAAATAATTCATCAGGCACAAATAGGTGGCAGTGTAACACAAACAGCCTGTGACCAAGACGTTAATAGTGCTTTCAACTACCGTCTGATTTTTAAAAAAACTCACTTAAAATGGGTAAAATTCCTCCTACAAATATATATATTATGTGACCTCTAATACAAGATGAGATTTGTGTACATGAAACCTGAAAGCTGAGTCTTTATACATGCAGTCAGATTAGAGTGTGTGCAGAGGTCAGTAAGTAGAAAGATGAGCTTTGTGGCCAACAGAAAATTTAATCTGTCCACGATCTGCCCGCTCTTGGCTAAAGCCCTTAGACCTGTGGGACTTCTATCAAATACTAGTCATGATTGTGTGTCTAAAAAGGACATGAATATCATGTAAATAAAAGTTATGTATAAAATTTCACCAATTTTCCAAATATTTGTTTTCCAATGAGACAAATTACACAAATGGAACATTTTTCCAGTGGTATGTGGATATACATGTGCACTTCTATTATCCATGACTTTATCGTTCTTTAATAATCACGTCAAGAGAACAGACAAGACTCGACTCTCCCCAAAGAAAACCACTTTATTATATCACTCTGAGCCCCCATTTCCATACCTTACACACATTAAAGGTTTCACTGTTTAATAATAGTCCTCAAAAAGTGTAAATCAATGCATTCTTAGAGCAAAATAAGCCACTATGAGCTGTAGACAATGTGACCACAGGCTGCAGCGAGCAGCAGCTCCAGCGGAGAGCTTCCACGCGGTCACCTGGTGGAAAAGAGCCACTGTGGCCCTCTGTGAGACGGCCGAGGACCGACTCCTCCAAAGAGAAGGCACACGTTTCCAAAAACAGTTGGCATTTAAATACTGTCTACACAGAGTTTCCTGATGAGTTGCAGTCTGATCTTGTCAGGATAAAAATGATTATAAAATGGCTGACAAGGGTCTTTTTAAGAACAAGGAAGGATTATTCAAGTGAGGTATCAGAGCGACATGTAAAAACTGTGAGATTACTGTACCATCCACGAGGAAAACATATCTCGGACTAACTCTAGAGAACGACGAGATGGCAAACATGTAAAGTGACTCGTGGAAAATGCAATGGTTTTCTTATAGTAAACAACAACAATGGACATACAGTGTATTTAACAATACAGTGATGTTTATAATACAAATGGCTTTGAGTGCACAGGAACCTGTGATATACTGTTAACATGGCTTTGTCAGCTTTTTGTTAGGTAGATACTTTTATCACGTGAACCGTAACACGGCTTTCAAAACAACAAATGCATATAAAAGTTATGAAACTGAATAAACTATATATAAAAAGAACATTTAGAACCTCGACAACTAGAACAAACATGAAGTTTCTTTGCCGTCATCAGGGCTGGCAATAAAACAAGTTATTGCTTAACTTAAAACACGTAGAGACACTCTTATCAGAACATCATGGCAAATACACCAGGTTTTGGCAATGACTGACATTTTAAAGTTGAAGTTACATTTTACATCGGTAGAACATTTTCTTTTTAAACACACTCTTCCATGTGAGCTCTCCAGAGACAAAGATTTTGATCAAAAATGTACAACATTTTGTATTTGTAAAGATATTACTATTAATATGGGCATCTTTTACATATGCATAAATGAATAATATATATTTTTTTACGGCTACATTCATCGTCATTAAAAAACAAAGTGATGTCAGGATGAAGATTAATGGTAAACAATGCAGCTGGTGTCATGTTTATGAGCCCCTACGGAGGATTTGAGGTTTATTTTGTTCTACCGATGAAAAAAAATGTACATGGAAAAAAGTGCATAATCCTCCTGATTTGGGACTTGGCATAAAAAATATCAAATATCAATGAGTCAGTGCACTTAATAATTAATGATGCATCATCAGTAGGCTAGTGTACTCAGTTGGTTAGTAGCCGACACTGATCAATAAATGTTTCAGAGTGCTCGGCACACTTTGCTCTCAAAAACAATAAATGGCTTTAAAACTGGCCAATGATTTATGGAAAACAACGGCATGCAAGAATACGAGTTTGGCCAAATTTGATCAGGGGCGAAAGTATTTTAAGAGAAGTATGTAGCTATTTTTTATTTCATAGTAGAGATAAAGGATTATTTTTGAGAAATCTTTTACTTTTCAATTAATCCGCTCATGTTTTTTTCTTCTTCTTTTTTTTCGTCATTTCAGGCTGCAAATCCAAATAATATGAGAGAAAGAGTAGCACAAAAAGCTTTCAGTATCTCCGGTCAACAGTGGGACAGACAAATCTCTGAGCCTCTTAACGGATACTGCTCTGCATCTGCAACACACTTTGTGTCGCATCGATACAGGGGGAAAAAAAAATGGCACCGTCTCTCCAAGTCTTTTGTGCGTCTCGTCGTCGTGGCAGCCTCTGGCCTGTTCGTTAAGGAAAAGCGTTCACCCACAGCCAGCCCAGCAGCGTCCCGCACACCCAGGTTCTCACATACAGTTTCCTGCCGTTCTCTGTCAGCAGCAATGGCAGTGTCAGTCCCCCCAGGATGATCACTGAGGGGAGGGTTTTGGAGAGCTTCAGCTGAGAAGGTTTGCCCTCCCCCGGGAATCTGCATTTCTTGTCGGCATCCTGCGACTCGTAGAAGTCTGTCAGCAGCCTTTGAAAAAAAAAAAAAAAAAGACAGATAGCTCTCTTAGGATTTCAGCCTGCCGGAGAAATGCTCAAGGAAGTGAAACAAACTGACAAAAGTTCACATCAGGATTTTTTTTTTTTTACAGCAGGTACAGCACAAAGACGGCTCCCGGATCATGTCAGGGCTTTTTGCTGCTTGCCTAGCTTGTGCTGAGATCAATAGAAGACCACTTGTATATGTGAGAACAGCATCACTTCAAAACACCTCCGCAATTCACAGAGTAGCCGCACCTCTGGACCCTGTTTATGCATCAATATGCTGATTGCTTTCTTGAAAAAAATATTAAAATAGCTACTGGATTAAAGGTCAGATAAACCGATAAAAATGGCAACCACGTTTTCCAAAAGCCAAAGTGGATTTAAATGGTTTGTCAAGTCTCAACAGTCCAAATCTAAGGATATTTAATGTAGTGTTTAATCGGCAAAATGACAAACTGACAATCCTACAGGTTGTAAACACAAATAACTCTGCTGCTATTATTTTGCTTTGCTTAATTATCATTATCAGTTTTTCTTATCTTACCTTCTAATATATGCTAATTTAAAAAAAATAGCATCATTATAATAGTCAATCAATAAACAGATTAGTCATTTGAAAAAAAATAAACAAATTAACTGTTTAAATCATTATTAATGAACCTCTTAAGACCACATATACAGACATCTGTTTATATTCATTCATTTTTTAAAAACAGGCTATTGCTCACAATAAAATAACATCAAAAATAAAAAAAATAATCTAAATATAATAAAATATGATACATGTAACAATCAGATATTACATATTATTGACTTATTATACTTATTGGTTATTCCTTATCTAAAATAACTGGGAGAAATCTAAAATGCAAGCCCAACCAAAGCTCAGGTCTCAGGAGGTTAAAGAACGAAGTCAAACAGTAGCTGACTGTCTTCATTATATCCATCCATCCATTCTCTGTACACCGCTTAATCATCATTAGGGTCACGGGGGCTGGAGTCCATCTCAGCTGACTTAGGGTGAAGACAGGGGACACTCTGGACAGATCACTAGTCTATCACAGGACTACATATAAAGGCAAACTACATACTCTCATTCACATCTACAGACAATTTAGAGATACCAAGTAACCTCAGCATGTTTTTGGACTGTGGGAGGAAGGCAGAGTAGCCAAAGAAAACCCACATACGCACAGGGAGTACATGCAAACTCCATGCAGAAAGACTGCAAGACGCAAACCAGGGATCTTCCAGCTGCAAGGCGAAAGTGCTAACCACCAGTCCACTGTGCAGCTGCCTCTTCATTATATACAGGGTGTCCAAAAAGTCTCTTTACAGTTTTAAGAATTTATTACAAAGGCAATTGATAAGATACCTTGACCAGAATTGTTTTACTGTAATCATTGTTTATTAAAGTTTGTAATCACATTGAAATTGTGTGTTGGTGAAAGAGGTACTGTTAAATGAAACCTAAAAAATGGCTACTACCCCTCAGAACAGTGGATTGGAAGGGATGGGCCAATTCCTTGTCCACCACAATCACCAGATATCACTCCCTTGGACTTCTTTCAATTGGGTCCTGTTAAGGATATCGTGTATCGAGCAACGATATGGGACATTACTGACTTGAAGCAAAAGATTTCTGATGCCATTGCCTCCATCGATGAGGCAATGCTACAGCGAACATGGCAAGAAATCGAGTACCGTCTTGATGTGCTTCATGTAACTAATGGTGCCCATAGAGAGGTGTATTAAATGAGGTAGAAAAACTAGATGGTTTAGACATCTTATCAACTGCCTTTGTAATAAATTCGTAAAATTGGAACGAGACTTTATGGACACCCTGTACAATAATCAATTAAACATGTTTTAGTTTTGGACACTGAGAACTTGCGACAGATGTTTTTCGGTACTTTTATTATGCTTCTTCTTATTTATTTCACTGTTTTTATTGTTCACACACACAACTCAAGATACATAGTGACACATGGAAAACAACAGGGAACACAAAGCATGCAATTTGGACATGATTAATTGTTCCATCCACACACGTGCACACTTACCGGTCCTTGATTTCGAACCGATCGTGCAGCCACCTGCGGAAAAACACTGGCTCTGAGGGAATTTCCTTTATGTCCACTCGGTCGAAGTGTATGTGGATGCGGGGGCATTCTTTGCAAAGGAATTCTGTCAAACACAAAAAATAAAGAGACTAAACAAAAACAGGAAAAGCCTTTCAGCGCGACCGCACGTACAGTAAGCACTTAAAAATCAACATGAGGCGACAGTGATGGAGTGGAGCGGCTGTGACGTTGTGATGCGACAACCTTTAGGCGGATGAAAGTAAAGGAAGGAACATGAAAGAAGCTGGTTGGATAAACTGATTATTTAACGAGAGCAGAAAATAAAATCGGTTTAAAGTCAGTGAAGACCAATCAACCATTTGACATGAAAGAAAAAAAAAATTCAACTAAAAACATTTGTATGAAGACATGAAACCCATTTTTCTGACTGTAAATAAGTTAAAGTTTTCAGTGTCAAGTCAAACCGTGAAGGCACTGAGCGAAGGAATAAAACCAAAGCGTCGGAGAAGGTCAGACATAAAAATGTTACCAAGTGTGAACGCTCAAGGCTACACGTGAACCCCCAGAGACCTTCAAGTTCCTGTTTCCACAACATGCAATATTATCAGGAAATGTGGCCGTGTGGCCAAAAGAGGAAACCTGATCGAAGTGAGCAGCGAAAAGATTGCTTCAGCGGCGGAGAGAGAGCACCTCCATCAGCTGCTGCACAGATTTAAACTGACCTTCACACACAATATGTGCCACTTAAATGAACTCTGGCAGCTCACTGAGAGATGGAGACTCGGGAGGACCGACACAAATAAATGCATTTATTTTTACAAAAACACTCTTTAAAAAAAAAAAGCCAACGTCATTCTTACGAGGACGCGAGGCTGTTAATGTGTTCCTTCCTCCACTTGCATTAGGCAAAGTGTTGTTTGCGGCTCTGAATCTGAACTTGTATTTGGCACCGATACATTATAAGGCTCTTACAGCATTTCACAAATCAATGCCAGACCTACTAATGAAAGCTTCCACTGCAGGTCATGTGTGTTTTTCAGCAGGACAATGTTCCACAACACACTTGGGAAAACAAACAGCGTGGATCAGATGAAAAACATCTCAATCTGAATCCTTTCGATAAAATCTAACACACCCAAAAATAGAGAGAAGGAATCTTTAATATCTTGCATGTAAAGAGGAGATTTGAAGAAGTGCATTAATTTATACAGTAAAAACCAAAGAGGAATAAATTAATTAAACTGATATCCACTTTTGAATTTACAGAATGCACTAATTTGAAATGCATACATGCTAACTATACATTTCACTTCAACCTCCTATATTTTCTCCCACAGTGGACTCAAAACTATTCAAAGTTCAGACAAACTTTTTCTACTTTGCTTCCTCAGATTCACTTTTATGTTGCACATGATTACCTTCCACCAGAAGATCTTCCCCAACCACACGCGCTGATATTTTGGAATAACGCAAGATTTTTTTCCCTTCAAATTACAATCAACAGACGTAACAAGAGCAGTAAATGCTGATACATGAGACAGGCCTTTCACAAGGCTGATCTCAATACTGATTTTCTAATCAAAATAAGTTAAAGTGGGTCTGAATGCACAGTCACTACAACATACTGCGGGTCTCAGGTTATTAAGTAAACAAGTACAAGTTAAAATCCAGCTGTTAATTCTGGAATAATCCAATAACATTGTAGCAAAGTAACATTACTGGAGAATAATATGTATTGTGACACATGAAAAAGGCCCGTATAACTGATGTGTGACCCTTCATTCATGAGGAAGGGATGTTTGTCACACCTCAGGGCCTAATATTTTTCCATCACAATAAGCTGAGATGATTCATACTGATGAGAACCGTTGGTCAGTGTTTGGACTCTTGTCGCTGCAGCCTCTGGTCACTTCCACCTCCTTGTATAATCACTAAAGTCACCTTCACCACACGAGGCCAGGATGTGCGTGATGAGAGGAATGCTTGTCTATTCTCTCTGCTGTTTGTTAGAAACACATCGATGTTTATTCCTGACTGAAACGGGATGTTGTGGGGCTTTTTTTTTTTTTTCACATTCAAACGGCGCTCGTCGAACAACTGGGAACACGGAATAATCAAAGACTCCAAAACACAGAGTCACGCTGTTTACAGGAAGCCATGACCGCTAATAGGTGATGTTTGCTTTGTGATTAATTGCTGAGAGTTGGGAGGCGGGAGTTGCACACAAGTTTGTTTTTTAAAGGTTATTTTTTGGTCGTTTTATGCCATTTTTGGACCGTAACAGTGGAGAGAGAGAGAGAAAGGAAATATGTGGCGACAGAGCAGGGGAACAACATGCAGCAAATAGTCCAGACAGCTGGGAATCAAACCGGACATTTGATTTGTATGTGGCCTAACCACTCGGACACTGGGTCGCCCCGTCGTACACAAGGTTGCGTGGTTGATAATACAATGTCTGTGTGTGTGTTTATGGAAACGCTGATGAACAAGAAAGAGCTCACAGTCAGTAGCTGTATTTCTATCTGCTGTGAAAATAGTATTAGTTTCTCTGTGCACAAACCAAATCACATCTCCTGCATTAATAACGGGCATTTACATGCATTTTTTATTATTAAGTAATTTTTATAAAGCCAACATATAGAAAAGCTGCACTCCAAACTTCTGATGATGTATTTTAGTCTGAGTCAATATGGTTCTATTGATTACCACCTTTCTACTTGCTACCATTTATCATACCTAATGTTGGATGGAAATTGCACTGTATGTTTTGGATATAAAGTCAAGAACTTTCCACAAGCGCTGGTTGCTGGACAAACTCCTCATTTAAGTCCAGTTGGCTACCTTGTATTAATTTTTTTTCTCCCACTTAGGTTTATATTTACTTTTATATACTTAAACAAATGAACAAACACAACAGTTGAACAGTGCCTGGGTAGTAACAGAGCATCTACATCATGTTTAAATCCTGTTAATCAGAATTTTCCCCTTGCTCTCCTCCAACGTTGCCATTTCGAGTCCTGTATTCTGTCCACTTAGTCCATTTTTTATCCATTTGTGCTGCCTGTAATCTCAGTTTGTGAGTTAGTCTTTCCATTATGGAGATTTCCTCAATTATTTTCAACCATTGGTCTTTTGTTGGTGGTCCTGTTTTCCCCCCCGTTTCTTGCTATGTCTTTCTTACATGCCACAAGCAGTACTTTGATTAAATGTCTGTCATTTCCCATCACACTCTGTTCAGAGAAATTACAAAGATAAAGCACGCTGCAGCTCATAGCCTGTTATTTGTTGTAGCTCTTCATATACAGTTTCACAAAACACAGTTATTTTCTTAGCCTAGCCGTGCTAGACCCAGGTCTGAAGACACAAGGGTCTAGGAACTCTCGACAGGGAGGGAGGCGGGCTATAAGGTTGTCTTTCAAATCACTGTGCAGCAATTGGGTAGGTATACAAACAATCAGCCCAACGAATAGGCTCCTAGAGGATCATCAGAGGATGCGGTAGTTTGGTGAAGCCTTATTTATTACACTCAATGGGTGAAGCTCAAGTATATTACAGACATGTTAACAGAAAGATTATTCAGAGTCGGTGCTAATGGAGCTCAACGACTGTTGTTGTTTTTGTTGTCGACCCTGGCAGAGAATTAAATTCGTTGCCGTGGGTTGTCTAGCGCGGCTATGCTAGTTGTTTCCGGTTGTTTCTGTCAGAATCGTCGCGCCTCTGTCGTCACTTAGTTACGCCCGCCTTCTGACTCTACACTTCATGGTGATTCGTCGGCCAGTTTTAGGAGCATCCAACCTCGAGGCTTACCGAGGGTATCTCGACCCACCCTGGCAGAGAATTAAATTCGTTGCTGTGGGTTGTCTAGTGCGGCTAGGCTATTATTTTCTGACATTTCGAAAAAAACATGTGTGATGTACATCAAGTTCTCCACACTGTCTCCAACATTTTTGATGTTGGTTTAAATGTCTGTTTTTTACCTTTGGTGTAATAAAGAAGCATGCCAAATTTTTCCAGGAGAATTCCCTCCATATCCCCAAACTAACCTTCTATTAATTTTTAGTCAAAAAAAAAAAAAAAAAAAAGCTCTTAACATGTTGTGATTTACTGTGCTTGTACAATTTACTATTACAAGCTTCTGCTTCAAAACACAGCAAGCATAATGATAGAGAAACATACCAATCTGCCTGTATCAGTCCCACTACACTCTGTATAAATATGTGTGTGTCCTGCAAAGTTGTCCTCAGTGTGTGACAAATCTCACCAAAATAACTGATGACAGAACACAGCAACAATTCCAAAAGTGCACAGACATCGGACATTCTCATTAGACAGGCAGCTTTGATAAACACCGGCGGTGGCAGCTACACAGTAAGCACGAAAAAGTGTGCAGAGCTACAAACAATCCATCAGCCGACTGGTAGAAAGCAAGAATCGTTATCAACAGTTTTGGAGCAGATTCATTGTTTGTTTTAGGCAAAATGCCAAAAAATTTGACAATGAAAATTTGGACATTTGATGACCTCAGGCTCTAAGATTGTGACATTCTGCATTATTTCAAGTGTTTCTAAAGCACATGATTCACCTAATAATTAAGAGAATAGTGGGCTGAATAATCACTGGTGAAGATAATTCGGCCAGTTATCATTATTGCAGCCATGATATAGACCCTGGAAAAATAATTGCAGTGGCTAATGGGCATCCAAACAAAAACATATTTCATGTGCATGTGGTCATTAGCAACAACACTGTACAGATAGAATTTGCTTTTCATTGTAGCCTTTAAAATTACATTGCTTAAAGGGCCACACTGAGATCAAATCTTAATATGGAAATTAGATTTGGCAAAGGTGCTAGATTTATCAACAAGGATGGTGAGTTCCAGAACAAAGGAAGCAAAGTCATTTTTTAGAATCCCTCTCTACAAGGGAAGAGCTGGAGCTGTACAGACTGCATTTACACCTGACTCAGATTACAATGCAACTCTGTCCACCTCCAGATGTGGTCTGGCCGATCCGAATGCATTCTGCTGAATTTAGTTTTAACACATTATCCACACAGGATATCCAGACATAGATCTTATTGCAGTGTGTGGTGTGAATGAAAACAGAAAATTGAAATGATGGCACCACGTTACTGTCTGCTACCACAAATACTAAAACAAATAGCATAGTTTTTTACCCACTAACGCAAGAAAATGAGTTGTGAATCATTTTGCAAGATCGAGTTCAATTCAAAAGTTGTTTTGAGGGAACGTCTTGCCAGGTTTCTTTTTCAGGAACTTCTGTTTTAAAAAATAAAGTGCTTGCTCACCTGGCATCGATGGCGCAGGTGTTCTTTGACCAGACGTGCTCACCGTTCCCTCATAGGCCACTGTGATGTCGTACACGGCATCCAGGTGGCCTTTCATGGTCTCCATGGCGATGTGAGACGCTTTCATTCTGGGCGTTAGGGTGTGCCTCAAAACAGCCAGACCTGCCAAAAACACGTAACAGCTGGAATAAATTCATGAACCGTGTCAACATAAAGCATTCTATGTCACATGTACAATAATAGCATCTAATAGCAAATGTTGAATTGAGTTGTTGGGAAACTTTGCATGCCTTTTCGTCGCCTCATGTCCTGTCAGCTATCAAAATAAGGGCAAAAATCCCTCACAAATTATTTTAGTTACATAACAGGAAAAATGCATGATTTAAAAATGAAGAAATTCTACATGAATGCTTGTGTTCGTTTCAGTCGTCACGCAGTCTGTTGTTCATCGCTGGATGTCACACCATCCTCTGCTCGCTAATACCTCACTAATAGCAGATAATGTCATGTGCACATGTTGGCTCTCCAGAGCGATTTATTTGGATTAATGGGGGAAGGTGATATTCAGCGCTGTGGCCCAGAGATAGGCTTAATCTCTGCGGAATCAATGCAGTTTGTGAGCTGACCTAAACCCCTAAACGCTGCACAATAACATCATAATAATAATTATGCAGATGCAGCATAGAAAGCATTTAGTCACAAAATTGTAAGACTATATTCTACTAACACAAACACATTTCTTAAAAATAGTCTTTATAGTACTATGACTGAGCACTCTGATTATTTTGAGTACATTATAAAGTTAATATAGCTATTTCCAGTGTTTTTAAATCTCTATAAATTTACATTTCAACACTGTGGTACACAAAATCCAAAACCAGTTTTTGAGGCTATAATCCCATTACATCTTATTCTGTTCCCACCTTCAATTTTATACAAACTCCCCTTTGTTATACAGTTAAAGACCTAATAATACATTAGTCTAATAATAAAAATAATACACAATGCAAACTGAAAACTGTGGAATCAAGAGTTTTCTAAGCTCATGTGGCCTCTAAGGGTGACTACAGTTCACACAGCAAAACTTAGTCAGCAGTTTTACAGACTTAGTGGGCTGTATTAAATTAATATGTAGCAGTACAGCAGTAAATGGGTGCCATGCTGCCTCTACCTTCTTTTGTAGCGAAAGCCTGGCTGTCTGCGATAACATTCGGGAGCTCTGGATTATACCGAGTTCCTTCTGGGAAGATGACAAGGTACATCTGTGGGAGAAAAACACGGAAAATGAAGGATACAGTGTTGGCTCTTACTGCACGGGACGGAAAAGAATTTCAAACATTTACAGATTGTGTTGGGCAAGAGGCACAGAAAGTCAACATTGTCCTGAACTTAGAATGTGTAATTTATGTGTAGTTTTTATTGCTTCATACCAAAACAGCCTGGATGGCAACTGAGGTACAACAGTGAGGTTTCAATGATGGAGACTAAACCTGCTGTTCAGGTCTTGAATTGTGTCTAAGGTCAACATTTACCAGCAAGTTCTACCCTTCGGATTATCTACGAGAAATATTCTTTTTCCATCTTCTGCAAATTGTCTTTTTCCACACTAAGAACTTACTCACATTTGCACACAGTGAAACAATGCAGCTCTTAATTACATTTACAACCCAAATTATTGGCACCAACCAAGTGAGATGTACTTATCGCAGTTAAGCTGAAACACTGACAAAATGTCTGTACTCATGAGTGCTAAATTTTAAATATAATTCCCAACCTCAGTGTCATTATTTTCCAGATTTTGGTCATTGCCACAACTGATCGATTGTCAGCTCTGAACTTCTTAATACAGCTTTCACAGTTGGAGCTTTGGGTCACCAGGACCATTTCTGTCAAACATGCACACACACTGCACTAATCCCCCTCCCAGTCAAATCCAGAAAAGCGATTAGGAAAAAAAGCCCCTTTAACACAATAACACACTGCAATTGAACCTTTGTGCACAAAATGTCTTATTGTCCATTTCATCTCATTGGTGCTGCTGTCATCAGATGTTCTGCTAATACAAATTAGTAATGACAAAGACTTAATTATATGTTGAATAAAAATTCAGAAGCAATTCGTAGTTGTTTATTGTTGATGGTTTTCCTCATAAACAGACTGTTTTCTAGATGTAGTGTGAGATAACAAATAGATACTTGATGTTAGTGATGCTAAAAGAGTCAAATGCACTTTGCTAAATTCACACACACGTTTTTGTAGTTTGAAAATATCATGATGTGCCCTTTACATCCTCGTCTTGTCCTCTGTTCAACCTTACAGAAGAGAAGAGACAAGCATGTAGCCAAGAGACTAATTTAGAACATTAATAAAGTATACTTACCGGTGCCCCACATTGAGTCTGAGTGAGAAGCTTCTTCCTCATCGACCTTTCATTAAACTTTGCGCTTCGTTTCACATAGACTCCACCATGCTATGAGAAAAAAGCCACCCAATGAGAAGAGGGAATGGTGAACGTGAGTCAGATGAATCTTTACATCTTTAAAAAGTGACATTCTCATACTCACACAGTTGCATTACCTGAGAGAAATACCATCCATACAGCGGGAGCCACTTGAGTCCATCTTTAAGGACGTATCTGACGTGACCAAGAGCGCTCTGCCTGATGGCGAGCATGTCAGCAATGATCCAGTCAGCTACAAGGAAAGCACAGGTCAGTTATTTTCACTGTGCTTCTCACTGGACTAAGTTTATAAAGCAGCATATGCAAATGAGTTACCTGTACATTGATGGTTTGACAGGTAGATCACATTCTCCTTGTTCTTTGGTATATCTCCATATATAACAATCTACAAAGTAAGGAAGAAAAGCAAGGTAAAGATATTATATGCCAGCAAAAAGTTGGTTTGCAAAACTATTCCACAGTGACCTAAACACTACTCTATCAAGGATTCAGCTCCAGTTCGAACGCAAATTAAAAACAAACTAACTAAAAACACAATCTGCTTGTGCAGACTCCACTTGGTGAAACATTCCAGGCAGTTTATTGCTTGAATAAAATCAGATCATAGATAAAGCTTTATCAGCTACAACAATATCTTTGTTCTTTACCAGCACACCCTAAACGTTCAAAAGCACCAACTGTGTAAGGTGTGGCAAAAGGACAAAAGAATGCAGAGTTTCTTGTCATGCATGCAGTTGATCAAGATCTTGTTTTTCAGTTTGGGTTTATTTTTTTTAACATCTACAACAGTGCAAGAGTCTCAACATACATGTCCTGTGTTGACTGCAAGTTTAAGGTCTCTAGGCACATGCATTCATAGGAAGCTGCTATACATTGTTGGCATGGTTACCATAAGAGACATTTTCTTTAAGTTGACCTACAGAAAGTGAAGGATCACTCACCTCAACTCCTGTGTAGTTTTCAAAGAAGAACAGGACCATACTCTGGTAGATGCAGTACAGTCGGTCGTCTAACTTGTGATACACACTCGCTGGTAAGACGGTTGACAGTAAGCGCCAAGCCCCCCATGACAGCAGATAGGCTGGAGCTGTCCCCAGCATGACCGTGGCAGGAAACCAGTACCGCAGCGAGTAAGTGTGCACAACCAGAGACAGCAGCATGATTCCACCTCTGGCTCCACGAAAAATCCCTGAAGTATATTGCTGGACTACACACTCAGTGAACGCTATGATTAAGTTGCAGTGCACCCTATCTGTCCCACAGCACACCTGGCCTACTTTCAGCACACCTGCCCCGAGAAGTCAGCATAAGAAAGTGAGGAAGCTGCAGCAAGAAGTGAGTGAGGAGCTAGTTCGCTAAAGCTAATTTTAACCTTGTGTGCAAAGCGCAGTTTGCCAAGTCAGCTTAACGTGAACCCATAGTGCAATAAAAAAAATTAAAAAACCACCTACAGTTATCTAGTGAGTATCAACATGCCAGAAGAGCGAACCAGAACACGACCTCAGCACGAACTCCCTGCATTCACTGGATAAGTTAATAAAAAGCGTTAGCCGACTAATAAACGTGTTGGCAGGACAGGAAGTTTTACACAACGCTACATTTCACATAAACTGTCTTCTCTAATGTGAGAACGGTTACAAAGTCCGACCCAAAAGTCAACTCAGCTGCTAAAAAGGGAAAATACCCTCTATTTCCTTCCCCAGTTCTTCATCTTTATCCGGCTAGCTGTTCACAAACTAGCTTCTTGCAGCAAATGTCACACACGCCTCCCTACGTAATAACACCCTGTAAGAACGAGGAAGCTGATTGGCCGAGAGACGTGATGCAGACCAGCCAATGAACGACGGAGCACCATTGGAACCATATGTTCTGATATTAAAGGATCAAACCGTATTTTTACTGCAGCACTCACCTTGATTTTTACATTTAAAAAAATTATCACCATATTTCTAGTGTCTTCAGTTGCTGCTGATTTTATTATTTACGAATCAATTTTATTTTATCATCACATTTTTAGTCTATTGCATGATTTTAGACAAATTGTGTACCACTGTGGGGGACTGACTGCAAGACAAAATTGCCCCTGGGGAATAGTACAGATTCCAATTTACCCAAACCTGATACCTTTTCTGTTTGTTTGACATGTATCTTTTGGGGACCATGTACAATAAACATTAAACTCAGTTCCTGTGATTCAAAAAAACATGCCACTACCCTAGGAGTTGTTAACAAAGACACAGGAAGACCCATTTGAGCAGTAAAAATTGGACTCGTCTGCAATTTTGAGACAATCAAGTCATGTTATTGTTATTTTTAGCATGTTTCTAAGACACAGCCATTGTGCCAAGTGCTTGCAAATAGAAAAATAAGTTTGCAGTCACAAATAGAAGTGAACATATTGAGGTTAAGACTGTATTTTTTGTGACTGATTTACTGTAGAATTAACGTTGTGACAAATATACATGATAACCTAACAAATCTTAGGATTTTCTGAATTCCCTTTGGGCAAATTTGTTTTAATTTGTATTATTGTGCCTGCTTTACAACTTCTAAAAAATAATTTTGTTTAATTTTCTTTATTTATCTTCACAATTATGGAGAGCAATGACAGGAAGACTTCCAGCAGAACCAGTCTCAGGGAAGGCAGCCATCTGCCTTGACTGGTTTGGGTGTCAAGAAGTGAGCGAGAGAACAGGATAACAAAGACAAACAGGCAAGAATAGATGATGAAACAGGATTAATTCTGGCAGACTTCCATGTTGTGGTAATATTTGCACAGAAGGTGGGGAGGTAACAGAGGTGTGGTATCGTCCTTGTTTTACTCCCCATGGCCGAGTGAAGTGGCTCCAAAACATGAGGTGAAAAGACTAAAACTATGGAGCTCTTCATTTACTTGAGAAAACACAGCACCATTTTGGTTGTTTTGGCATTAAACCTATCGTAATAGATGTCTTGCATGTATTGAATATTTTATAACCAGCAACAGCTGCATGAATGACAAATTAGTGCTCTAGTATATTTACAGTTTTCATCATTTTGTAACACAGTATGAATAAAATCATTTCTTTCACCATTAAGTATAATAAGCTAGAACAAGCTGCGATACATCAGCCTTCACTTGTCACCTTGAAGCCACTGACTTTGCCAAGTGAACTCTGAATGCACTTTAGGTATACTGATCCATTTCACCACTTCATTCTAATCGGAATCAAGTTGTAAAAAGGGATTTTACTTTATGGTGCTATCACTGTAAAGAAAGACCAAAGTCTGCAGAAAGTGTTGACCTTGATTCTTAAACAACAGTTCTTTTGACAGAAAATACCCCAAAAGACTCAAAATGTTATAAAAGTTTATTTTTATTAAAAATTACATCACACAACATTTCTAAAAGGATATAAAATTCACCGTCCATTACAATGTTACACATGTTAAACTGGCTGAGCAAGTACCTTGATGTGATTTTTCATTTCACATCGGCATGAATGAGAATCAATCTTTTGCATTAAAAGAACACCATGCCACAGTAGTGGTTGCTACTTTATAAAAAGAAATGCAAATGGTAAGGGATCAAAACACAGATTGCCAAAACCATTTTCCATGTTTCACCATCAATTCAACCACTTCTGAATATTCGGTAGTCCTGAGAAGTAACAGGTTTCCATAGTAACCAGGGACTAAAAGTCTTTGAAATTAGACTGTTTGTGAGATTTTATGTAAAACCCCTGAACACATTTGCAAAGCAAATTGATGAACCTGCACAAGAGGAACACTGTGTGGTTGGAATGAGGGTGTGCTGTATGATCAGATATTGTCCAGGAAATATTCATAGAACTAAACTTTACAGCTTAAATAAATATTCAGCAGCTGTCACTCCAAGTCGTAGTCATCATAAGACAGTTTCTTCAAATGTGTGATACTATCTGAAATAGAATCAGAGAAAATATGAGAAGCAGTTATTCGTGAAATTAAAATGCATCATTTATGACAGGAATGCTACTTACCCAGCACCCACTGCTCAGACAGGATCCTGCTTCCCTCTGGTCTCCTGCCGCTGTACTTCCCTATGCAGATGCCGGCCTGCCGCACACTTTTGCAGACTGTTCCTCCACAGAGCTCAATCAGCTCCATCAGACTCTGAGTGGGCGGCTGGGAATGCTGGGACACAAACATGGCTGGCTGGCCTTGGAACAGGTCCTGCTGGTGCTCCCCGGCGGACAGGTGCCTCTGGAGGCGACAGATCTGGAAAGACAAAGTGAGTTAAACACAGTGAAGATGCAAAGTTTTGACAAAGCTACAGTTCAGATTCAATGACGCTGAAAAAAAAAAGGTTTTCCACATTTGCGTACACAAATGTTGCAGACATTTTGTTTAATGTGCTTTTTTGCTTTCTTGCCGCAAGTGAAATGAGAGGATCAATAAAACTCTCATGCCTGCATGTTGACAGGGTTTCTGCAGAAATCGGTCAGTCAAATTTAATGCTTTTTATTGCCATTTTAATGCTATACTGTAAAGATTTTAATGCCACGACCATGAACACAAGTTACACGGGTTTGTTTTTTTTGTAAAAGATGATTTTAATATGAAAACTGTCCCTACATTTCACTATTTTTGAATCAAGAAATCACCCCTGATCACCTCCGGGCTGCAGTCATTCTCTGAATTCCATGGTTTCTAGTCATTTTTGCAAGAATTTGCATTTCCCTATTTCCCATCTCTCCTCCACCTGGTCCAGCCTGCCAGCCACTTAAAAGACATGCAGTTTTTGGCAATTGTAGCCGACTGGAACAACTGTCACAATGCTTCGGCATGTTTACACAGATGCACATATCTGACGAAATGCAGTTTATAATTACATATTATTACATTATTATTATCAAATATTTTTCTTGAAAACTGCAGAAAGGATTTTTAATGCCACTGAGAATCAAATGTAATTTTTTTTTAATGCCATTTAAGGCCTTAATTTTCGCAAATTCAACTTAATGACTATTAATGCTTTTTGATGCCCAGAAACCCTGGTTGAATATGGAACAACTGCCAGCAGCCAGCTACCTAACAGCGATTCCAGATTTTTCTACTTATGTTTATCTATATATATTTTTTACTGTTTATATTCCTAAAACTTGAATCAGAGCAAAGGTAACATAAGCAATAAAGTATTTCTGATTCCGATTCCTCATGGCAGAGTTATGTGACAGCAAATGAGTTTAGAGATTGTTGCTTTCACTATAGAATTAATGAATGAATTCATCATCAAAACATGAAATCAGACTCAAACAGGCATTCTCACCTACTCTGATTAATTATGATGGAATAATATAAAGTAACCAAACTCATTTTGACCTGACAGGAATCAACAAAGGTGTTGCTTTATTATTATATTCCAGTGCCCAGTCATGACAGTAGCACCCTGAAACCCAAAGAAGCAGCAAAATCAATTCAACCATCATCAGTTTTATAATTTGCACCTGTGATTTACCAACTGCGACAAGTCAAAATGTCCCCTGTGGAAAATGTCTGTGGTAATAGTCTAAATATTTCTGCCACATGTGTGCAGCAGAGCCAAGAGGAGAGTGAGTGAGCAGTGAGTCTAAGAGGATATATACAGTACATGCATTTACCCGTGAAAACATCTGACTGTGTATAGACAAACCTACAGTAGAATCATGAGATCAGATTGTGTAATTTACTGCAAATTATGAGTTCAATTAACGTCCTGCTGATTGCTCACTACTATTTCAGATTAAAACTGTTGGAAACATTTAGGTTATTGCCATACTTCATACTTCGATTTTCAGGAAACACTGTAGCTTCACTGAATTAGTGCTTAAAAAGGAAACACATGTTTCATGGATGGATCTCATGTGAGTCACGATTCTTTTCTCTGATGAACATGAAAACAATACTTCTCCATAATGAAGATCAGTATCATCAATCTGCATAATAATTACAAACACTAGGACGGACATGTGTTTCACATCTACGTTGTACTGATGTAGATGTACGTGCACTCTGACTGTTGAATAGATTTAATTTAATTCAAAGAACTTTCTTCATCTCCTACTGGGCAGTTTAAATAACTGAAGTACCCACTTCAACGCTGAAGAACCTCATTTGTAAGTCATCACAGCCACAAATTTGATGTCTTCAAGCCAGTTTAAGCACTGAAGTACTGAAACCAGCCTGAAGGTGGCTGCCGGAGCCACAGCAGAAGCTTAACACTTTGGCTGTGAGGCTCAGACCCTCACAGCCAAAAGCAAAAACAGATCCTAGATCGCCACCATTAAAAGACTGTGTCATGAAAGCCAATTTATACAGTGGCAGCTGTTGTTAGTACGAGTAAATATTTCCAAGCCACTGCTGAATGTGAAACCTTAATATTATTACAGCTTCCTACAGTAGAAGAACATTAGCACATGTTTAGCTATTTTAATCACAGATTATCTCATATTACTAAATTGAAATAACTACATATCCAATCAGCATCACATTAGCTCCTGACAACTCTTGAACTCTACAATGAGCTACATATGCCTGGTGGAATTTTTACATCCCTCACTGTTTTTATAGTTTTGTCAGCATGAATGTGAATCCTCCTTGAAGGTTGTATTTTTGGATTTGATGAGCGACTATTCTATGATCTTAATACAGCTCTGTTCTGTATGCAGCAGAGGTCAGCCGGTAAATTAAAGGGAAGAACCTTCTCTATGCGACGTTGAATGTCTGGGAACAAGCTTTGAGGCTTTTCGTCTTTTGTCAATGTTCACACAGGTCTCACCTTGTGTCAAGAAATCAGGAGACAGCATAAGGTTAGCATTAACCTGCTTTAGAGGGAATGATTGAAGGCTATATGTGAGGTCTATAAGAAACACAGTCCAGCACATGAGAGAGCTTACTGAGCACATTGGTCTATAAATCACACAAGCAATGCCACCATGTTTTCAACAGCAGCACCGGCAAGACTGTACACGAGGGTTAATCAATTTAAAAATAAAGCATTTCTGTCAAGACTTTTAATGTGTAAATTACCATGCAGGCATGGCCACAGCACCTTCATTCATTTATTTTCATTGAACTATCTGTCATAGCCATTTTTTTCCACTGTGGTGTTTTCAATGCAGTTAGAAAATTCAATTAAATTTGCTAACTAGTTTCAGGCTGTAATAAAGATACACTTATCATAACCCGCATTGCTGTTTGCTTCTTAAGCTGGCACATATGTTGAGTAAGTAAATAAATAAAGTAAATAAATAAATACTAAATAAATACTAAATAAATATGGTCATTTAAATATTGTGAAATCTAAAAATGTGTCATGATACATGAACTTCTTAAATGCTTCCAGAATTAGCTCCTGTTCGCTAAAGTCACAACACCAAAGTAATTCTACATCAACCAACTAGAAGCAGCTGCTGCAAATAAATGACACAGGCACAGAATTTTTTTTTTTTTTAATATCTAAACAAGACTGCACATGACAGGCAGCTCGTGTTCATCTACACTGGCTCATGATTTTGACACTGAATAGTCACAAGCTGGTAAATAATCTAGATCATTTGAGAAACCGTAAAAGTTAAAGAAGTTTAATCACTGGGACTGGATTCATTTATTACATCAGCAGCTAGTTAGATGATTTAGAATTACATTTACTTCCAGATGCTACCTCTCAAAATCTGGAAGCAGCATCTGCTTGCTATCTAACGAGGCAGGAGTCGTGACTTCCTGAAATGTAAATGTTGAGAGAATGCCAAGAGCATGCAAAGCAGTCATCAAAGCAAAGGATGGCTAATTTGAAGAATCTATAGTATAAAACATGTTTTGACATATTTCACACTTTTTTTGCTTACTACATATTCATAGTTTTGACGCCTTTGGTGAGGATCTACAGTATAAATAGCCATGAAAACAAAGAAAAACCATTAAATGAGAAGGTGTGTCCAAACTTTTGACTGGTAGTGTACAGTGATGTGGAATAAATACACAATGTCACTGTGAAATAAAGCCAAATTCTTGAAAAATATCTTATTGTGACAATAACTAAAACATTTATTATATTGGATTAGTATTAATCATTCTGAACTTTTAAATTGTTGGTTTATTTATATATTTAAAACAATTTATTCATAATGTCTTTTTAATTTTATTCTATATTTTACATTCTGGGGTCAATTAATTTTTTTTGGCTGCTTGCTGGCAGCTTTCACATTATCCCCATATTAATTGGATATTGTGAATATTTGGGTAAAAAAGTTGCTTATTTATATGCCTAGCAGGTACAGAGCAAACCTAATTATTCATTGGGCATGTTTCTGGCCTTCTGGCAAACTAAGTCTAATATATACATACGTGGACAAAATTGTTGGTACCCCTCAGTTAAAGAAGGAAAAACCCACAATTCTCACTGAAATCACTTGAAACTCACAAAAGTAACAATAAATAAAAATTTATTGAAAATTAAATAATCAAAATCAGCCATCACTTTTGAATTGTTGATTAACATAATTATTTTAAAAAACAAACTAATGAAATAGGGCTGGACAAAAATGATGGTACCCACAACTTAATATTTTGTTGCACAACCTTTTGAGGCAATCACTGCAATTAAACGATTTCTGTATTTGTCAATGAGCGTTCTGCAGCTGTCAACAGGTATTTTGGCCCACTCCTCATGAGCAAACAGCTCCAGTTGTCTCAGGTTTGATGGGTGTCTTCTCCAAATGGCATGTTTCAGCTCCTTCCACATATGTTCAATGGGATTCAGATCTGGGCTCATAGAAGGCCACTTTAGAATAGTCCAACGCTTTTCTCTCAGCCATTCTTGGGTGTTTTTGGCTGTGTGTTTTGGATCGTTGTCCTGTTGGAAGACCCATGACCTGCGACTGAGACCAAGCTTTCTGACACTAGGCAGCACATTTCTCTCCAGAATGCCTTGATAGTCTTCAGATTTCATCGTACCTTGCACACTTTCAAGACACCCTGTGCCAGATGCAGCAAAGCAGCCCCAAAACATTACTGAGCCTCCTCCATGTTTCACCGTAGGGACAGTGTTCTTTTCTTCGTATGCTTGGTTTTTGAGTCTATGAACATAGAGTTGATGTGCCTTACCAAAAAGCTCCAGTTTGGTCTCATCTGTCCAAAGGACTTTCTCCCAGAAGCTTTGTGGCTTGTCAACATGCATTTTTGCAAATTCCAGTCTGGCTTTTTTATGAGTTTTTTTCAGCAGTGGTGTCCTCCTTGGTCGTCTCCCATGAAGTCCACTTTGGCTCAAACAACGACGAATGGTGCGATCTGACACTGATGTACCTTGGCCTTGGAGTTCACCTTTAATTTCTTTGGAGGTTGCTCTGGGCTCTTTGGATACAATTCCAACGATCCGTCTCTTCAATTTGTCATCAATTTTCCTCTTGCGGCCACGTCCAGGGAGGTTGGCTACTGTCCCGTGGGTCTTGAACTTCTGAATAATATGAGCCACTGTTGTCACAGGAACTTCAAGCTGTTTAGAGATGGTCTTATAGCCTTTACCTTTAAGATGTTTGTCTATAATTTTTTTCGGATGTCCTGGGACAATTCTCTCCTTCGCTTTCTGTTGTCCATGTTCAGTGTGGTACACACCTTTTCACCAAACAGCAGGGTGACTACTTGTCTCCCTTTAAATAGGCAGACTGACTGATTATGAGTTTGGAAACACCTGTGATGTCAATTAAATGACACACCTGAGTTAATCATGTTACTCTGGTCAAATAGTTTTCAATCTTTTATAGAGGTACCATCATTTTTGTCCAGGCCTGTTTCATTAGTTTGTTTTTTTAAATAATTATGTTAATCAACAATTCAAAAGTAATGGCTGTTTTTGATTATTTAATTTTCAATAAATTTTTATTTATTGTTACTTTTGTGAGTTTCAAGTGATTTCAGTGAGAATTGTGGGTTTTTCCTTCTTTAACTGAGGGGTACCAACAATTTTGTCCACGTGTGTATTTTGGAAGAAGGCTGTTTTTGCCTCCAGTGTTGTTTCCATCATCTCCCAAAGAAAACATCTGGCCCTTTAGCTTCTTCATGCTCCACTATGTCTACCAGGTTGTTACTAATTGTGTCTGTTTCGTCTTTAATGCTAAGCAGATAATGTATATGGATTTTTAGACTTTTAGCTCGGCTGAAAACATCTGCCTGTTGCGGTTGATAATTACACTATGACTGCAGTAAGAGTGACTTAAAACAGTAAATTTACACAAAAGGCAGTTAAGCAGTGAGGTAAAGCTAACTATAAAGCTAACTAGTGGCGCTGCAGTTTCATCACTACAAGACACATTACACATTAGATACATTTTACAGTAAAAAAAAAAGTCTGTTCTAACCATTTTAACAGCTGCACTATAACTCTAAAAATCTTTTTTTTTTTAAATCAGATCGGTGCAAGCTGGACTCCAAGTACAGCATTTGTCACCGTAATTGTGCAGAATTTGTCTCGAGTGTCTAAGAAATGGGTCAAGGAGTTGCCGGTAGTAACGAGCTCTCACTGATAAACACTCTTGCAATTGTTACAGCTTAGATTAGCTCTATCTATCGAGCAAGCAACAACTGTTTGTCATTCACATGAAAAATCCACCTGTCTAGCTCCGACAGCCCAATCAATAGCTGCGTGGCCATTCAGTACAATCATATTTTTCTTGCTCTGTGCAGATACCGAGCAGAGAGGCTGTACAGGCAGGCAGACAGTCCTGTAACCAGGTAGGAACAAATTAGGCTCAATAGCCCTGCATAATGAAATACAGTGTGTGCTTGACAGTCCAGCAGTTGTTATACATGTATGCAGCAGCATGAGGAAGCTGGCTGGAGTGTGGTATATATAGGATTTGGCTCAGTGATAATTCAATAAATGAATAGTCCCTGGAAGTAATGTCTATTTAATTGAATCACTGTTCATGTTCCTTCCTCCCCTGGGCTTTCAATCACCTTTAAACAGACAGAAATACAAAAAATAGCGCAAACGAATCCACTGCTTGAGTGAGCGTCTGAAAATGCTCATATTTTTGGAATGAGGACAAGTCCTTCCTCTTAAGTAATGTGCCTTAAATATGTTGCATTTCCCTTTTACAGTAACTATTACATCAGCCTATTTCCTACAATTCTGTTTTGGTATTTCTATATCACAGCAGAGGGTCAATCTCAGGCTTTCCTTCTCAAAGAATGAAATATGGTGCAGCTGACACCAAAATGTGGTTATATGAAGGTGGCACAGCTATTCAGTGTGCATGACAAATACCTTCCTGCACAGCACACCTGCAGCTGGTTCAACATTGTCCAAGAGCTTCCAGGCAAACTTTACTGAGTGCCAAAACTGTGTCAGGTTGGTATAATGCTGCTATAAGATGACAAGATCCCAAAAAGTAAACTTTGTATACAGCTCCATGGTTGTTTGCTTTGTGGAGCAGCACTAATCTTCCAGGAAACTAGTTCTTTAAGCCACAGAAAAACAAGTCTCAAACACAGGCATTCCAGGCATGTCGTTCAGAAAGGAGGTATAGGAAGACTCCATTCTATTTAGCAGCAGAAAATGCATTTAATAGGTCAGGAAAACATTCAATCTTGTGGAAAAATGTTTCTTAATTTGATCAGTTACACTTGCCCAGATTCACACATGAAATGAAACATGAAATCTGTGTGGGATCACTATTTGTTGAGCTATTTTTGGCTTGTGTGGTCATGAATGGGCCAGAAAACACCCACAACCAGCTCACACATTTAAAACTGGACAAAATCAGTAATTGAACCCAATTTACAAAATTATTTTTTTGCACGAGAGTAAAACAACTATCCCCTAACTTTTCAGATCTCAAAGAGAAAGATTAAATTGCACTTCATTATATTTATAACTCAGATTTCTGCCAAGATCATTAAAACTGAAGTGGCAGAAATCAGCCGAGAAACAGATATAAATTAAGAAGCCATGAATATTTTGTGGTCAGATGTCATCAAATGGCCCTTTTAGTTTGTACCAAAAGCAGATAATTTAAGAATTTATGGACCCTGAGATCAAAAAGAAGAGCTGGGAATTTGGCATTGTTTTCTGACATTATGAACCTACGAAACAAACTAAAAAGCCGAATAAAAACCATATCTGTAGTTTAGTAGCTTCTTAAAAGAACAAAACAGGAAATAAATATTAATATAGTTTAAATGGAGGTGTTTTTTTCCCTTTGAATCCTCCACTCAAGATGCTTGTGTGTTTGTTAGCAGGCCGGGAAATCTTTTTCAATGAATGGGATGGACACTGCTACTATCAAAGAGTGCGCTGAAGGTGGACAGCTGCATCCTGAGTAGCTGGAACAGAAAAAAAACAAAACATGCGGGTATTGTAGAGGATATAGTGAAAGATGTGTAGTGTGTGCATCTGCTCTTGTGTGTTGTGTAGTGAGTGTGTACTGAAAGGAATCTCCACTTCACTGCTCTTCACAGTGACTGGTCACAGCAAGTGGGGGAGTGGTTTAAACTCACAGTTAGCGAGTTTAAACCACTTTAGCAAGTGGTCGGGGGGCTTGATGAAAGGCGAGCACATGCAGTCTGGCACCAGCAACCTAAGGACACACTACCTCTAATTCCTGATGGCTTTTTCCCCTCCTACCACTGAGAGGTAATAAAAGGGATCTGCAGAACCTCAAGAGAACCGTTTACACTTGGATGCTGCTGGGGAAAGACATCCAATTATAGAGAGAAGATTACAGGAACTCTAAAAGTCCAAAGGGATTGAATTGTGCTCGCATTTTTTAGGTAAAAAGCTCCACGATGAAGATGTTGAATGTGGACTTGTTAGTTTTAAGCTTCTGCCTTGGTCTGGGAACAGGATACAGTGCCGTTAGTAAGAGACAATATCAGATCCAGAACGGCCCTTGCAGCTACACTTTTCTGCTGCCTGAGCAAGAAAACTGCCAAACCCAGAGCAACAACTACAACTATCCGGTTCAAAAGGATGGACCCACGGACAACAACGAGTCAGTTCAGAGGCTGGAACAACTGGAGATCAGCATGGAGAACAACACACAGTGGCTGCTCAAGGTAAAGTTGTGTCACACCCATGATATCCCATAATACCAGTGACTGTTTTGATTGCAGTGATTTGACAGTGATGGAAAAAGTCTATGTAGGTATCCAAAAAAAGCCTTCAGTGATGTATGAGAAGACCAAATGTGATAAGAGCATCCACAGAGCTAACAGATCAGAGATTCTTACTTCCACTCCAATTTTTAGTGCCAAGGAGCATTGAATTTTAAAGAAGACCCAAGAACTACTCAGCATTGTACAAGCAACTTGAACAAATTGTTAATTTTGCCAGATTTCCCTTAAATTCATGAGAAAGTTTCACATAAATGTGCCCATTTCAGGTGACAGACAAGTAATTCAGAGCCCATATTAGCCCATAGGTTTGACTAATTCCACAAAATAGTAATTAAACTGTTCACTGAACAAAGACGCAGAATCAGTTTTAACGGGCAAAGGGATATATAACAAGAAAAATTTTGTAAAACTGTAAACTTCTATCAGAGCTTTAACAAATCTAAAATCAGATTAAGACTTTATTTTGATTTGCACAAGTTGGAAACAAACACAAAAGTGTGCTCGTGGTTTCTAAGACACTTCTATTCAGTGGAAAGGGACATACTGGGTTTGATGATTGACAAAGACTCAACACAGGTGTCCACACGCGGGATGCATGCTTTCCTTTTTGTTTGCTGAGCCGTTACTTGTCCAAGTGAAAGAAGGGAACTGCTTCTTTTCTTATCCCCTCTCCTCAACCCTTCTCAAAGTGTGATTAATGATCACAACTAAACAAGATGAGGAGAGACAAGACAAAAACATCTCACAGCTTGAACACACGATGCCTGTCTCGTAGCATAAAACAAGTTCTGGTCCGTTTCACAGGAGATGTCAGACAGCGCTTTGCTCACAAAGGCAAAACTCAAGTGCTGCCTTAACGATCAAAGCCTGTTCGCAATACAACTGAGCATTTTACAAAGTCCAACAGAACATCTAACATACTGCAAGGTCACGTATTTGCTATATACACAGAAGACTGCTGATTGATGTGTCACTAAAGACTTAGCTGTACTTGTATCAGCATACTTTATCTGCTTCACATCAGCTTTTGTATATAAAGGGAGACTCTCATATCTACTTCTGATGTGAATTCTCCCAATAGGACAAAAAAATCACAGCTAAAGTGTGAAAAAGGATTGTTAACATTATGTGTGAAAGAATAAAGCATGCACGTCCAAAAAAACCAACCTTGTGCAGGTGCTGGCATTTTCTTAATTATTGCTTTACTTAACATATTCCTGTACATTATATTAGACAATCAGTTAGAGGCCAAGTAAAATACGGATTTTTACAGTAATTGTATTGAAACATTATACTTTACTCAAAGTCTGCTCTAATAGAGGAGAAGTATTAGGCCAAAATCTTTTGGACGCAAAAACTTTTGGACCCAAAGATTCACAGCAACAAGTGCGGTAGAGAACTAAGGTCTCCAAAGACTTGTGTCATTACAAATATATTAGGAAACTCACATTTCTACCACAGATGACCAGTGAAAATATTAAGACAGGTTGGTCTGCTGCTGCAGCTGTAACCTTAGTATTAATATTAACATATTAATTCTTATATGGGAGTGTTGAAACCATATTTTTAGCTTTTATTAAAGATTCCTTCCAGTTAAAATCAAGTTAATGTCATTATGGTGATTTTTATATGATGGAAACTTCACAACCGAAATAATCGATCAACAGCATAATTGAGCATTTCTGCTTTGAATCAATCCAGCCTACTTGCAGGTTGGGGCTTTCCATGTCCTTGTTCATCTTTAGAATTGTTTTTTTGGTTCGTACATGCATGGCTGAATTACTCAAATAATATAACTTTCCTCTGTAAAAGCACTTAGAGTAGTTTTACAGTGTTTGAGCAGAGTCATAAGCTGCAGCAAATGGGGAAATGTGGTTGGAAAAAGACGCAGGCACTTCACAGATCAGCTCATACATTTAAGCCATTTTAATGCAGGAAATGATCATTTACATGGAAAAAGCACCTAAATATGTAAATCTGATGGCTGGAGATGAGTTTGTTGGGGTTTAATAAATTACTTGAGAGGCACTTTAACAGTTCAGTAGGGTAAAATCTATTCACTCCATGTTGTCAAAGCTTTCAGTTGCATTTGTCCCTGAAGAGGAATGAGCCGGAAGTGACAATTAATAGACTGAGTGATTTATGTATGAGTGGGTGGCACATTTAACTTTACATAATAACAGAAATTAATCACTCAGGTGGACTGATGTATGACCTAGTCAGTGGATGGATGGAAAAGTTTAGAGACTAAATAGCTTCAGAAAAGAATCAACTGTCACCTAATTGAGAAGAATGAGATTGCCCTTTGCATTAAGACTGAAAAACTTCACGTGATTTATTTATTTAAAATCATCAGAGTATAATCACTTAATTTCTGAGAGTATTATTTATGCAGCACCAGCTGATGACAGCCGATTAAAAAAAAATTGTCGCGGCTCATGTGAAAGAGGAACAAAGTCATTCCTTGCTGACGCCTTTGAGGGACAGAGAGTAAACAACTGATTAGATCATTTACTGTCAGTGGGACATCCTGCCAAAGACTACAACGACAATCGTCCACACATCCGTGTGTATCCAAGAACACAAACAAAGTGGACACCAAAAGAGGAAGACAAACAAAATCAGTGCTAATTGCATCTGTTGGCTGCAATTATAATAAAAAAAAAACCCAAAACAATAAAAACATCTGTCTGTGGCTGCATTACGGACCGATGAGGGAATAATAAAAGTGATTATGCAAACTTAGTGTGGATGACAAAGATATTACACTAACAGTGGTTTACAGTTGCACACAAGTCAGACTGTCATGAAGGATGTAACTCCTCACTCAACACTTCCATCCTGTTTACGAGTCGTGCGACCTGATTGCCACTCAGGAACACCATGCAGGAAATAACTTAATGATTAGTCCTCGTCTAAATCCGGCGATACGGAAAGGTAGATAAGAACAAATCTTGTAAAGATGATAAAGAGGTTTGATGTGGGCAAAATGACATCAGAATTCTAAATGTTCTAAATGACACTTTTAAAATGTATTCTAATACTGCATTAGTGAGGAGATGTTTCTTTATTCCACCTCCAGAATTAACAAGCCCTTGTAAATTACTTTCATTCCTGACTTCAAGGAGGCTTTGAAATATTAGACTGCATAAAATGAAAGAGACATTTCCACATGGCTCTCCTTAGAGAGGTGCTGCATCTTTTCACCGTGGTACAGTAGCATCATTTTATTTCCAAAACATGCAAATCACCTAAATTAAACTTATAAACACAATCCAAGATGGTTATTATAACATCATCACTGCAAGGATATTTTGGGAAGATGTGTGTCTATACTTGATGTGGATGTCACACAAACCTGAGAACAGTGAACTATTCGGTGCAGAAGGAGGAAGCAAAACACAATAGAACAGTAAAACATAAAATTTTTACTGCGATGTTCTTGACTCATGAATGTTAGCTGCTCGTGTGAGTTCTGTCTTATCCACTAAAAATGGGAAACAGAGCTGCTTTGTGTCCCACATTACAGTAGCTGAAACCAGCTGTCAATCTGTGAACCTCTGTGTATAATCTAACACTAGGTTGTGCATGTACAACAAAAGCTCTGGCTAATGATAGAAATCATTACATCCTAAAAACTCTCTCAATCTAATTTTCATTCTTTCGTGTTTCAGCTGGAGAACTACATACAGGACAGCATGAAGCACGACATGGTTCAAATCCAGCAGACTGCTGTGCACAACCACACAGCTACGATGATTGAAATTGGAACAAACCTGCTGAGTCAAACTGCCGAGCAAACAAGGAAACTCACAAATGTTGAGGCACAGGTGAGGCTGTATATTTGTCTTTTACTCATGGTTAGAAATAATGTGGAAAAAAGCACCACAGTCCAAGCTTCCTGTTCTTTGCATTTAAAGATTCATGCTGAGCCGTGTTCTGTGATACACTATAAAAAAAAATATTGTTGCTTTGGACTGTTAAAAAAAATAAGCAGAGGGAAAAACAGGCATGACGGCGTCAGTTTATTATTGTGGCTACACGTCAATGACCTTATGTGAGCCAACTGTACAGCATTTCCTGTTATTAGCACACTCGTATTCCCAGAGAAAGGGTCTATCAGTTTGTCACAATCAGACATCCGTCTGTTCAAAGACATCAACAGCTCCATTGGAGACACATAGCTAGGATCCATGTAAACAACCTGCTTTTTGCTGAGTTCAGTTCCTCCAAACTGGGAAATTAGTGGCAAGGTCCCCAACCCCAGAGCTAGGTTCAATACGTCGCTCTGTGAAAATACATGGATTTCCAAAGTTTGTCCTTGTTCAGGTACGTCTGCTGCATTGGAATATGGCTACTCTTTCCTGTCATGATTTTCCGTTTTGCAAATGGTTGTTTGTTCACTGGAGGTGCAAACTGGGCTTGTGCTGAAACTGATAAGCTAGTGGAATACAAAGCCTGATGTCCAAACCGGCTGTTGACCTGGTACAAATACTTCAGACTGATATGACATTCAGGAATATTATTAAATATTTACAGCTCTGGATATATCTCCTTATAAGGTACATGTTCTTTCTGAATATTTTCTGAAATGTTAAAATTTACTACACAAAATGTAAAGATGCAAAATAGGAGACTCTTTGACACAGCTGCATAAATTCCATTTAAAATACTCTATCCACAGTAGATTCATTAGGACACATCCTATTTCCAGTACTGTTCCCGAGGGTAAATGTAAACCATTGACATAAAGATATTAGGAAGCATATATACAATAATCTGAAGCATTTAGAAGTGTGCTGGATGACTGGTTGGGGGATGGACAAATCGTCACAGGACATGTGGCACCCAGTCTGAATGAATGAACTGCTTCACCTTGTTGTCTTGTTTTTAGGTCATTCATCACACAACTCGACTTGAGCGTCAGCTTCTTGAAAATTCCTTGTCGACCAACAAGCTTGAAAAACAACTAATTGTCCAAACAAATGAAATCAACAAACTGAATGATAAAAACAGGTGAGGGCACCAAATCACATGGGAAAAAGACAGATATTTTCATGGCCACTAACACTGCAGTGTTGGACTAAGCAAAGACACAGCTCACTGCATGACTTGCCTGTTTCTCCTCAGTTTTCTGGAAAAGAAAGTGGAGGAGATGGAGGAGCAGAGGCAGGTGGAGCTGAAGATGCTTCGAGATGAAAAGGAGCAGCTCCAGACTCTGATACTGAGGCAGACAGCCATTATAGGTGAGCTGGAGCAGCAGCTGCTCAAAGTCTCCTCCAACAACACCGTCCTGCAGCATCAGCAACAGGAGCTACTGGACACTGTGAACAACCTCATTTACACCATCTCGGCCGGCTCTGCTCGAGGTGAGTCAACCCTTCATGTCAACGCAACTTCTTGACCCTATAGTTACCCATAAAGGGAGACGAGGTATAGAGTCTTACTCACATAGACACACACACACATATATATATATATATATATACGGTATATATAAACATATACAAGTATCATAATAACACAGCTGCCAGCACAAGCACTGCTCCGACCTTCATTCCACACAGCTGTAGCCACTCAATTCTCGCAAAAGGGAAGACAATTTAAAAGAATAGTCGGACATTTTGGCCAATAGGCTTAATCACTATCTGGCGGAGAGACATATCAGTCTGTTAAAAACGAAGCTACATCCAGCAGCTGGTTAGTTTTGTTTAATAAAACGACTGGAAACAAGTACAAACGGCTCCCCTGAGTCTCTTCGCTTCCTGGTAGGTGGATTGGTTTACTTTTGGACAGACCTGTGCTCGTTATGTCCAACTGTTTCCAGTATTTAAAGAGCTCATATTATGCTTTCTGGGTTTTTCCTTTTTCTTTTGTGAGTTCCAGTTCTTTTTGTGCAAGTAAAAGTTTTGCAAACTTACAAAGTACAGAGCTCACACCAAAGGAAGCCATTTTCTCATATAGAAAACATCCTCCATAACTGTTGAAATATCTTATCTAAAAAAAAAGCCTTTTCTTAAGTAAAATATCTATGTCATCGTGTAATACATTTGCATGACACCTGCCTAACTGCTAGTTTGGCAAACCCTAAAGCAAAGAATGAGCAGCATCCTTTTAGTCTCCCAACATTTCCTCTGCTTGGACTATTTCTCTGCCGATACTCAGATATCTGGGATTACAGTACAAAACCAGCACTGTTCAGTTCAGTATTTTGGAACCACAGTGTATGCTGGAGCTGGCATACTGGGATGTACAGGGACCAGCCTCACAGAAATGACCCACATTGGCACTAAACAAAAGAATCAGACATGTGAAATGGCAAAAGGAGGACACCTAAATGCTGTACAACTGTGTGCTATAACATTAATGAGGTTGATTTCTTCCACAGAGACCAAAACCGCCATGATGCAGGACACTCCTACTACTTTCATGGACTGTGCTGCTGTCTATAAGTCAGGAAACACCCAGAGTGGCGTCTACACTCTGACATTACCCAACACTACAATAGAGGTAAAGGTAACGTACACTTCTTTGACTGTATCTAACTAGACTTGCTGTAAGTGGATGGTCACCAACAACCTGGTGCTAAATAAAAAGCCTTGTTTTACTAGATCAGTATGAACCACTCTTTATGCGTCTGTAAGCACACATCTAAATAATGCCATGACAGTGCACGTGTACATGCACACAGACATGCAATGATCTACCCTCACTTACACAACCTTGCAAATAAAACACTGCACGCTTCTGGATGAAGAGTTCAGTATAAAGCATTGTGTTTGAGGGCGGAGCAGTCAAATTAAAATGTTCTCAGACGTCTGTTAACGATGTGCATGCTTGAGCAAAATCTGTGATCTCCTTAGATACTTTTCAAGGACTTGGTCTTTATTTCTGAATCCTTTCTTTGCAGCATAACAGCTGTTTTAATTGGACAATACTGTCAAATGAGCATGGATTATTTGCAGAGCATTATTTTCTAATTATAAAACATGGCAACTCCTTTTTACTTGTACTTGAAGGCTTTCTGTGACATGGAGACAGAGGGAGGAGGCTGGACAGTACTACAAAAACGTTTTGATGGCCGTGTTGACTTTCACCGTACGTGGCAAGAGTACAAAAAGGTAAAAGCTATCAAGGAGAAATTCTTCCCTTTAAAAAATACTCACTAGGCTACAGTTTTCATTCCAAATGCAGATAGCTGGGGCCAGACTTGGTTTGGGCCACTGACTGTGTTTGAAGAGTTTTAGGGATTCTGCAGTGTCACTCAGATCAGAGGCAATTTCTTAATGCAATCCAAAGGAGGGACACACTGCGACCACTAACAAAGAGATCTTAAGCAGTCACAATCTGTTGTTCACGAACATAAAGTCAGCCGTGCCCCCGAACATTTTAAAACCACAAGAATTTTAGCTATGTGCCTTCACTGAAGTAACGAATCAATCACAGCACATTTATTATTTCTGTCCGTGCATCTGAAGCCATGTCTATAAAATGACATCGTAAAATGATCCAAAGGATTCCTGAAAATAGCGCCAGTGTCAAGAGGGATATAAATAGGTCAAAACCATGATAAAAAATAAACTCAGAGCTCAATCTCAGGTCCCTGCAAACAGTCATTACGAAGGACAGCATTCGTGTAATTTCCTATCACAGCGCAAGCTCGGATAAAATTTGCATTTTTATTCATCAACATTTCATTGTGACTGCGAATAGTTGAGACTGTTTGTTTGATTGCTGGCATTACTCTGTGAATCCTCATGAAATATTCACTTCCTGGGAATAAATTTTATTGTAACAGCCAAGAAATGTGCAGTACTCTGTGGTCCTCCGTTGGTATGTTCTTTTTGTTACTGGAAAAAGCAATCACTCTTGTTCTGCTGCAGTGGTTCCACAAGGTGTAATTACATTTTTTCTGGGTCTTTTTCAGGGGTTTGGAGAACCTTCAGGTGAATTCTGGTTAGGAAATGAATTTGTCTCCAGACTGACAAATCAACAGTCCTACAAACTAAGGATCCAGCTGAGTGACTGGGAAGGAAACTCTGGATTCTCACAATACGATCAGTTTTCTCTTGACGGTGAAGCGCAAAATTACAAGTAAGTTGTACAAATATCCTTCGAGATTTATTGCTAAAATATTTCTAATAATATTAAGTGTCAAGTACTGAATATCGTTGCTTGAAAAAAAATGTGCAGACCTGTTCAACTATTACAATCAAACTAACAACTGTGTTAATATTCTGAAGCAACTTGCCTCAACTGACCTTGAACAAATAAAAGCAGAGAGGTGTGGCAATCTTTTTTCATGCATGAACCTCTTTCTGAAGCTAAATGAACACAAGGCTGACTATTATTTTATCATACAGCATTTTCTACCACCCAGGAGACACACACAGATCTGCAATTCAGTCTGATTATCGAGCAAATCCTCCACAATTGCTTCCCTGACAGCGAAGATGAGACCACATTAACGGCCACACTGACAGTGATTGTGGTGATTTTCCACTGAATTTTCTGCAGCTGTTAACTCGGAGCAGTAGCACGCAAAACGTTTAATTTCACAATCCTCTGACAGACACACAGAATGTCCCCGGGTCAAGTCATTTATCTCTAGAAGAATTACTTTGAAAACATTTTCTCTTGATCATAGACGCTGACCAGCGGCTCCTACTTAAAAGCAAGACACATTATAGAAATTCCCCTGAATGGAGGTTCTTGATGTAGATGCTTCCTGATACTGATGCACTGGCACCAGCCCAAAGAAAATGTAATAAAGCGGGTCAGTATTTGAAAAATAGGAAATACATAAAATGTCTTGGTATTCACTCTGCAATTCCTGGCAACAACACAACCTTCTGATGTATTTTCTAACCTAAGCCGATTTCAGGACTGGAATGGATACTTCCTTTGAATTTGACAAACAGACATTGAAATGCCCCAATTTACCACAGTTCTTTTTAGGTCTTCAGTCTACTTAACTATGACTAATTTGGTCTGTTGGTTCAGTAGGACCATCCAACCGAAAAGAAAATGCACAAATACAATTATACAAATGATGTGGCATAAAATAAAATAGCACAACCGAATATGTAATCACCGAGGTACTCCACTAGAAATGAACAAAAATGAAGTAAATAAGCACGCAAAACTAATGGAAATATCTCAGTTTTATCCTCGTGACAAAACCCAAAAGCTACGGCCAAAGAACTGTTTAAGTGAGCAATGCCTTTTGAGGAACAGCAGTCACGGACTTCCTCCTCCTCTTCCTTCATTTTTCCTTTTCCATTTTACAGGATACACCTTAAAGGCTACAGTGGAACAGCAGGCAAAATAAGCAGCATTGGGCAGCCAGGAAGTGATTTCAGTACAAAGGATGCAGACAACGACAAATGTGTTTGCAAATGTTCACAACTGACAACAGGCGGTAAGAAACATGTTTTTGTAAATAAGATTTGTTTTTCTAATATTTCCGCTCGTCAGGAAATTTCACTAATCGTATTAATTTGTGATGGACACTTGTTGCGGAACAAATTCCCACCCACGCCAATCTTGGAACTCGCCCCAAAAATCTTCAAGGGCATCTTAAGGGCTGCCGTACTTTTGTGGCCATGTCAAAGAGCACAATTAGCTCAGACTTAATCACTGATCAACCCATTTGGGAATTCAGCTCCTACAATGGCTGACATTAATAGCCTGGGAACAGAGCTTTCCCCCTCTCCTCTTGTAGCTAAAAGGTCCTCCTCCATTCCCCTGAAAGTGACTCTGCTGCCAGAAGTTTGTCTCCTTCTGTATTTGGGTCTGCCAAGTGACCATGAAAGCATGAAAATCTTAACCCTATCCCTTTTTTCCCATGAGGGGTCTCTCAAAGGGGACTCCATAGGCGCATTACACACAGTCGTGACTGAATGGCAGCGGGCCAGAAAAAGACTAAAGCAGGATGTGTCATTGTGAATCTGAAATTGCTCATTTTGAATAAACAAAAAATGAATGAGTGTAATCTTTCTGTATGCAAAAGAAGGACACACCTCTCAAAACAATTCAACCACAAACTAGAGCTTTTAAGGGGAGCTCTGCTTTGGAAATGCTGGGGAGACCTGATGATCATGTGAAGAAACAAGTCATACAAAGCTAGTTGTGGCTCCATAAAGAGCTTTGGGAAATCTCGTAGAGACAAAATCAGTTGCAGCTAAAAAAATAAAAACAAAAAACATAAAGGAACAAGTCTGAAAATGGGGGGAAAAAAATTGCGTGTAGAACTCTGTATCATGCTTCTCGTTTCTGCATCATGTTAGCAATTTACTGCTACAGTGAGCATTACTGGCAGAACACAAGCAGGTCTTTGATCGATCTGCAGTGTGGATTTTGACAAGAAAGAAGAACACGTGGAAGAAAAAGATGTTATATTTGGTTCTGCTGCATCAGTTCAGATCCCATTCTTCCATGATTTTGACAATAAGATAATAGAGCAGTTAAATTGATGGGGCACTCTCTTCAACTCTGTAATCAATGAGCTGAATCAATTTCTCTCTCATATGGCTTCAATAATAAACTGTACAGAGGGCTATTCATTAATAAAATGGTAACTCTTTGGGAGCCAAATTAGATAGTTGTACTTTTTGCTCTGATTCACAGCCTTCTGCTTTCAAAAATACAGCATTTGTAATGCATATAAATGGACAGAACCTTATTTTATATGTATTAAAAAATTGTGCAAAGATGGTTTCACTCAAACAGGAGCATGAAACCATGTAATATGTTATTTTATTATGGATCCCTGCCTGTGGTCATACAAAAATTCCACACATGGGCCACAGACATAGCAGCCAAGAGAGGAGAGACAATGTTTTAGGCCCAGCAATCCCTCATAACACTACAGAAAAAGATAGCAATCACACGATTGTTTGTTTGTTTGTTTGTTTTTTTAACTGTATATTCTCTTTGACAGCATTACATTTAAACTAACAATGTTTTGATGTTTTAGGCTGGTGGTTTGATGCCTGCGGTCCATCCAATTTGAATGGGATGTATTACCAACAAGGGCAAAACTCCAACCGCTTCAATGGAATCAAATGGTACTACTGGAAGGGCTCGGGCTATTCACTGAAGTCCACCACAATAATGATGAGACCGGCAGACTTCTCGGGTTCCCTTTGAACTGTCACACTGATTAAACAAAGTGGAAGGAAATTCTGCCTGACAAACAGCAACAAACAGCAAAACCAAAAAGATAACTTCTCAAGGGAGCTAAAGCACTTCATTGTAATATTTTTAGATATATTTGTCCATGTTTATGTTTTTAATAATTTGAATCAGATGGGTTATTGTCAAATATGGACGGTCAAAGCGACACTGTCAAATGTTTATACTGAAAATACTCATGACTGTGGTATGTTTAGGTAATTATAGGTATAGTAAACGCATTAAGTAGGGGAACAGCTAGCTAACCAGACAGGAGACTAAAATGTGACATTAATTTAAGTTCTTGTATAATATTAATATAGTTTAAGCACCCATGTAACTTTAATGATAGCTGCCGATGTCATTGTACATAAGAGACTATGGTACAAGATGCAGATAAACAACTGGCTCAAAGTGACTGCTATGTGTTGTAGAAAAAAATATATGTTAAATGCCTACAATGTAAATGCTAACAATGCCACAGAAAATGTTTCTCTTACGATAACACTGTTTTACTCCAGAGAATGTATGTACATTTGTTTCTTTAATTTATATGTAGATTTTAAGATTGATATTTAACTTTATTATATATGAAGGAGATCTGCTACAGATCTTGACTGCTATTTTCTAGCTAGCTAATGACTTCATTGCAAACGAACTAAGAAGCATTATTTTAACATAATTCCTTAGTACCCTTCTACATTTTAACAAGTGATGATGACCTTTTGGCAATCTTTGGGGAAGTATTTTTTTTTAATTTATGTTTTTTTTTTTTTCCAAGTTACAACATTTAAATTTCATGAAAAAATTAGGCATATGAGGAAGCTGAGTTTCTTACCAGCCACCACTGGCTAAAGCAGCGTCTGGCTGTAATGTTCTACTAGCTGTTCTATACATGAAGTTGAATATTAAACACTGACCACAAAGCAGAGAACTGAAGACAGCTTTGTGGTCGGTGATTCCTTAACCAACCTCTTAAGGCAAGAGTACAAGAACAAACCGCCTGGTGGATGCACACACCGCTATGTGTTCTGCATTTTTCACATCCTTTTGTGTAGCTTCATCGAGTAGAAAATGCATAATAAATTCAAAATGCTCCAAATTTGTGTTTTCGTTGTTGCTTTTAAAATGATACTTTCTCATTTAAATCCATAGAAAAGTGATGCAGGTTCACCTCGTGGTAGATAAAATGGATACAATTTTCTTTCGCAAAATTTGTAAGTAAATTTATGTTGATTTGTTGTCAAATAGTAAATTCTGGAGAAATCTTTTTTTTTGCATTAACATAATCAAATGGTGTTTTACATATTTTAGAATTCACATAATGATAAAAGCAGGCAGTTCATGGCACGGTTCAGCAATTTCCGCATTGAAACTGCAGTGTACAGATGATAGTCTCAGAAAAATGGGTTCAGACTTCAGGTGGTTTTATAACAACTCAAACAAACCCTGGTAGCTTGTATCAATATTCTTCCTCAGAATTGGTTTCTTGTTTGAACGTGCACGACTGTAGTCGAGCAGTTCTACGGTGCAGTGGCGCATAGAGAAAGAGACTTCTTAGAGGAACATATTCTAATGAAAGCAAAGGTGTAGACTTGCATTCAAGTAATTTACAGGCAGGAAGGGATCATTTTAGTGGGAAAATAATTCTTAAATATGGTACTTCGAGACACAGAGATGAATATTTAGAGGTTTAACCAGTGACTGGAGAAGGGCTTTCATTGCTGAATGCAGAGATTTAAGGTATAGTGAAACTAAAATGGCAAAACTACTTCACATACTGACCTCTCATAACATGGGGGGTTTAGTCTTCTAATCTCAGTAGACAGTAGAGGTCATACATATGAACTGAACACTTCATTTTATATAACAAGATATGGAACAGGTGTGAATAAACCTTACGGCTCAAGGCAACATCATGCTGCACAGAGCACATAAGTAAAAGAGGGAAGCGCGTGGTTTTTTAAATGCTGGACACGTCAATGAGGAGAAAAGAAATGATAAAAAGCCGTGGGGACAAAAAACGATTCTGTCAGTCACAACAAAAGTCATTATGCAACTCCAAAAGGAAATGTGCTGACATTTGTCTACATGGGGACTGCATGTCTTCCTTGCAGTGGCAGGAGAGGAGACAGATTCATGAATGACAATCTCAGGAAGAGGCAACATCCACATTTCACACAAGATGCTTCAGGAAATACAAGCAGGCTGTAAATGGATGACTGGCTATAAAAACTAACAGGTTTCCGTCCAACTTCCTTGGCTTTGTTTTTTCAATACTTTATTAGTTTGAGTGACAGATTATTTATGTGGGAAAATATCTATATTAATAAAATTATTTAGATCATGAAGATTTATACAATGAATTTAATGATTAAGAGTTTTTTGTATCAATACGCAAAGTGAAAAGTTTCAGTGGTAAACATTTTTCAATATAGGACAAAACTGGCAGTAAAAAATTAACTTGAATTTGGCAATTTTTCAAGGATTAGAAAGGAAGCTAATGGAAAAACAAACAACACAAAAAATGTTTAAATTAAATTTACAAGCCTCAACATTTCTTTTGTATCTTTCACAATTTAATTTATAAGCAAACAGATGAACATTTCCTGATGATTTAGTGCTAAGCAGTATTGGCCAGACATTTTTAATTTCAAGAAAACTTTTACTGAGTTAAATAAAGAAAAACTGAGGAATGAGCATCATGAAAGGAACAAGTTTCACTTACAAAGGATAAGTCCATTAAAATCATGGTGGTATATGTGACAACCTGGATTACTGGAAAACATATTAAGATTTACAATGAACATAATGAGGTTTACAGCTACTTTACGAGTACTGGCACTTACCTGTGCTGCAGGAAACTGGTCTGAAAGTTCATAAGGTTCCTCTGGAATCCATTGCCTTTGCTCCAAACTCCACAGAATCTGCTCAAGGGAAACAAAATGACAAGTTAGAAATATCACTTCAGCATCAGTTTTAAATGTTATCATGTAACAGCTGCTAAACATTTACAGCCTAAATACCCATTCAAAGGAAAGGATCCAGCAGCCACGAGCTATGCCCAACAGAATATTGAGAGTCCGTCTGTGTCCCCCAGACACCACATGAGTGGTGCTCTCACAAACTCTGTCCACGATTGAAAAACCACCCAGTGCTTTTACCACCTGAGTGACTGTGTGCTGCTTCCTACAAGAGGGGAACAGTGCAGAAAACATCCAACACACATGATTAAACAAGTCAAAATATGTTTTTATATTTTACTAAATTGCCAATCAGTGCATTAAAATTAGGAGTTTATGAAAAGTGTTTATCTGAAGACAAACAGTGAAGCAAGCAGCACTTACTCTGTGGGCATGCTTGTCATGACCAGCGTTCTCATAGTCTGAAACAAAGATAAAAACATAAAACTTATGAGTAGAATGAAGCACTTTCAAACAATTTTCTGCTCGCATAAAAGTTCATGGACAGCTCAGCTACTATCAGTGTCTGTGTTCAAGGTTTTCACACCTATTACATTTTCCCTGGAGCACTTCTAAGCCTTGCAGCTTGTTATAGGAACAATAAACTGTACTGGGTGACAACAGTCACATATTTGGCAATCAAATACAAGCGGACCAACTGTATAGTGTTGATCAAAACACATATTTGGCTCTAATTGTTTCTTGGAAACGACTAGAAAGCACAGAAATAGAAAAATTTGTGAATTTCACACATCTACACTTGAAGTAGCCAAAAAAAAAACAGAATAAACTAATACGGCATAAAAAACACTTGGATACTGAATGCTTTTTATGCTTCTTGGGATGAATGCATTGTGATCTGATGTTTTGAATGAAAGAGTCATTATTCAGAGACTGCACACTTTCAATAACCTGGCTGTATATATATATATATATATATAAGTTGCATAGTGGTGAAAAACACCACGATCATGAGTAGAGACAATCACATTCAGACCCACCAAGACTGAACTGTAAATTTGTAACCTGATGGCTGTGGTCCATCCAGCCACGGACTTTGGCCTCAGTCCAGCAACTGATCATCAGCACAAACACCTGAGAGCAACAGCTACAGACAGGATCACCAGGCTCTTTCCTGCCACACTCTGATATCTGGTCTCCCAGCTGGAAGTCAGGGGTTAAGGCCTGCTGAGCACATCGGTGCCAAAAACAGTCTGCAAGCCGTACGCACGACAATCGAACATCACATTATCACTGACAAGGCAAGTTGGGAAGTCACTGAAGTGGTTATCTCTCTGCATTACTGCTATTCCTCCATCAAGTGAACATGTTTTGACATTCTAATTCTTTAATGAACCACAACAAGGTTATCATCTGTTGACACTGCACAATTCAAAAAAGACGAATGGAAATCAAGCAACTCAAAATACGGGCAGCCACAGTGAAGGTTCCTCACTAGGGACTTTGGCTTATCTTATGCGGTGGACATGTTCTGGCAGCAGCACAAGAATCAGGCACTGAAGAATGAGCTGCACATAATGAGCCTGTGACAAAGAGCTGGTGTGAACTGCAGCACAGCCACTGAGCACAAACACTTCCAGCACAAATGAAGGAAATTCTTCACTGTATGACTAGGCCTCCTTGATAGCTACCGTTCAGCGCACAGTGAACACGGCACTATTAAGACAATTGAAGAGAGACGAGGGTTCCGAGTTTCTGCAAAACTTGAGAACCAACGGATCTGCCATGAGAGGGAATCACAAATAGCAACGACGGGAGTGAAAATGCAGAATAACTATTGATCACTACAATCAGCACCATATATAAGGCAATGAGAACAAGCAGAAGACACCATTTTTTCAAGTGTTTCATAGAATTTTTTAAGTGTTTGACTGTAATGAAAAGGACAATGAGGAATGATAAGTAGTGAAGATTTTCAAATTTTAGTGCCGTCGCCACCAGAACAATAAGAAGACTCTTTTTAGTCAATTTTTTTTCTGACAGTAGAGCTGCAACAATTAACCCTCTAAATCCCAAAACCTACTGTCAGGTTTGAAAGACATGCTAAATTATTGAAAATCACCAAAGTTAAGGCACTTTTTAGAGCCAGAAACTGTAATCATCAGATTTTCAACTGTCCCACAGTCAGGGTAATTAACATCTAAAATGTCATTTCATTCTACTTATGCCATGTTCCAGCACTGGTGACACCCATCGGCACTTAAAAAATATTGTCCATGTTGATTCCAGGGTTTTTCAATTTTTGTAAAATAGAAATTCAAATTGAAACTGTGTCTTATTGCTAAAAATACATTTCTGAGCTCTCTCTATTTCTATCCATGGGATTGGATTGTTTCCACAGAGGTGCAGGAGTTTACAATACACTGAAAAATAACCTTGAATGAATAAAAATGTGTCAGAAAACACCCCAAAACTGTTTGAGGTTTAGAGCGTTCATTGATTAAAGAATCAATCATCAATATTTTAACAATTCGTCAGACATTTAAGCAGTTTGAGTAATTTTTAAGACAAAGCCGTAATTCTCCGATTTCAGCTGCTTCAATTAGAATATTTTTTGTCTATTTACTTCTTTGCAACAGTGAACTGAATATATTTGTTTTGTGGCCAAAAAACTAATTTGAGGACATCCTCCTGGGCTTTGGAAACACTGATTAACATTTTTTTAAAACCATTTTCCAACCATTTACAGACCAAACAACTAAATGCTTAATGGAAATAATTGTGAGTTGCAGTCTCATCTGACAGTAAAGAGAGGTAAGAATCATGCGTGGAGGATAAAGTGAATTTGTGACAAAGGCCTCATGAGATATGAAGTAAAAACACTAGATCACCAAAGGACCCATCTAAATTTATTACTGCGAACACTTCCCACTGAGAACAAGATGAATCTGAATCAATTTAATATAATTAGTATTCAGTACATGTAATCTGAAGAAACTTTAGGAATTTCGGATTGCTAAGTCAACAGCAGCTACAGCGCATTTGCAGTTGTCGTTTACACTCTTTCCCTGAAGCAACTTTCATCATTGTTTACTCACTGTACTTCACTGTACTTTCAAAAATTTGCAAAACAACGACTTATCCTGGATCACTGCGTTAACCAGTACCGCCTTAATCTGAAACAAAATGTGGACATTAATCCATCATCATGATCTTTACAGAACCAGAAGAACAACTACAACCTTCCTTCAGTGGTGCTATGATAAAGCTAACCAATGAAAGATCCCTGGAGGATATGACATCATGTTAGGCTTTTTTCAGCTACAGCTTGTTGAGGTTACCAGTGTAACGAAAACAGAGCCCAGGTGCATTTCACAAGCAAGGAAGTTGTAGGCTACCATCACAGAGGCAAAACACAGGAAGCGCTCAGACCAGACTGAGTGTCTTAGCGAGATGCGTCAAACGCCTACAGCTATGGAAGTGAATGACCTTACAGAGGAAATACTTAAAAAGGAATTTCATACACACTGATGTGTAGTTTACTTCCTAAACTTCCTATATTGCAGAAGAATTCATGTGTTTTTCCATTGTGGATTCTTTTATGCATCTCTGTGATGTAGGAAGGATGAACAATGCACAACTCTGGCTGGTGGGAAGTAAGAATTTTACTAAAACAGGGAAAATGTGTCACACTAGCTCCAGAGTCACACCGGTCAGCAACGTGCAAATCAGCAGGTACCAAAGTACAACAAAGGAAGTGTGGGCATACAAAAGCATGGGGATTTGTAAGTAAAGCAGTTCAGTTCCAGGTAACAGCGTCTGGAATGACTAAGAAAACTTACAGTTGGTGACTCCATACTTGGAACATCCTGTTTTTGCAATCCCAGTCCAATTTTTTCCCATAAGTCTAGGCAAAGTGCCACCTATTCTCATGTAGTACTGTAAAATTTTTAAATCCAATTATTGATACTAAATAACACGACTGGAGGAAAAATGTTGTCTTACCTTTGTTTTGTTAACCATTTTGTGAAGACTGGAGCTGTCTTGTTTATTGTGATTTTCTTCAGCTTCAGACGGGATCTCTGTGAAACCAGCTGCAACTCTACATTCATTTCCTACATTTGAAAACAAGACAAACAATTTAAGAGTGGAGGGGCGTCACTCAGACTATCACACAGCAGGTGCTGCTTTGTGTGTGTGTGTTCATTTCTGTTCCCATTACACCTGCAGAAAACTGAAGAATTAAATTGAAAACAGCAAGATTTCACACAACTTGTAGTACCACGCTGTAACCATGCAAGTAACAGATTGTCCATTTCTAATTGAAAAAAAAAAATTAAAAATCTGAATCATTCATTTTTAAAGCATAGATTACTAATCCCCATTTTTTTCAAGAAAATTTTCAAATACTCTGCTTCAAATGTATGCTTTGCTTTATCAGTATTTTTTTTAATGTTTTTAAACACAACTGTTTAGATTTTGAATTAAGATCAGCTGATAAATGATCACTGCTGATTTTCCATCTGTAATTCCATCCAGTTTTAAAACTACTTCAGGGTCTTAGGAGTCAGACCTCAGCATGCCCTGGAAAAAGCTTCAGCTATCACAGTGATGGATGCCAAAAAAAAATCATATACAGGCCAGTAAATCTTTAATTTTCGTATGTTTTCCCAATCATGAAAGAAACATGAAACCAGAAGAAACCCATAGAGACATGGGGAGAGACATTTTATTAAACATATATATGTGTGTCTGTATGACTCAGAATCATTATATCTAAATTGCAACTTAGGCTTTTAAAAGCCAAACACACAGAGAATTACAAAAATATTCATGTATTTCTTTACTCTTCTTGTTACTGAGACATTCAGAAATAAAAATTCACCCTCAAACTGACACGAGCCAAACGAATACCAATCCAACATTCAAGCATTCCCCAAAAGGAAAACTGTTTTGCAAACCTTTTGAAATCACATGTTCCCAGGGATTACAGTTACAAACTTTCACTGACATGATGGTTCAAACACTAATGTAGATACTTATGTTGTTGAGTTCATAATGATCAAGATATCTAAGAAAATACGAGGACCAGCTTCAACACTGCTATGCTTACTACTCACTTTCTAAGGTGTGAGAAAGAACATCAAAATCAGAGTTTTTCTGCAGCTCCAAGCCTGTGTTCTCCTCTGTTAACACTGTTAGTTGACCTGGTGTCGATGCTGCTCTCTGCTTTGCAGAGTCACTTGTAGATTTAGTGGTGCGTGCAAATGCCAAACTGCTTTGTCTTCGCCTTTTAGCTCTGAGAGTTTCATCAGCACAATCCAATGCAGGCAGAGATTCTTTGACATCCTGTTGTTGATGACTTTGAGACTCACTGCTTGCATCAGACTGCTGATTGAGATGTTTGCCACTCTGACTGTCTTCTAGTTTCCTCTTCTTTTTATCACTAGTTTCAGATCCAAAGCTTTCACTTCTTCTTTGTTTTCTTTTCTTAGGGACAGGGTCCAAGTTGAAGGGTATCTGAACGGCTCTCTCCACAGGTAGATCAGGCAAAACAGCTCTTTTTGATTTCTGTTTGTGATTAGCTGGAGAGAAAAAGTCCTCAAACACATCATCATCTCCATCAGTAGAATGTGAGGCAATGCTTTTAGATTCACCAGACAGAGAGAAAGACTGTACCAAGGCAGAAAAAGACTGTCCGGCTCGTTTAGGAGTTTTCTGTCCCATTTTCTGCAATGGAACAGTTTTAGCTGCAGCATCATCTAACACTAATATCGATGAAGTAGAAGAATTCACAGTGTCAGTATAAATGTTAGATTCATTTTCGGTAAAGGATTTAGTTGCTGTAATTTTTTGCTTTCCCTTTACAGATTTATTCGGTGACAGGCTCGGTGATTTTGCCTCTGATTGCCTTCTTTTCCTTTGAAGATTCTTGCTGTTGTCAGATCTTCTGTCCTGGCAGGGAACTTCTAAAAAATCTACAGATTTGGGCTTTTTTCTGACTGATTTCCTTCTGGACTTTTTTTGTCTATCCCCTTCTTCACCCTCAAAGTCCGAACAGTCTTTGACACTAGGAATTCGTTTTGGCACATCATTACAGGGTGAGAGCCAGGGCTTCATAGGGTCTTTCCTGTGGGACTGATCAAGATGGTCGTGGTCTCTAACATCACGGTGAGTTCTCCCCTCTTCCTTGTCAGGTGAGTAACCAAGCTCAGCCACAGAAGCACTGGAATCCTCATCTGACTGTTCATCTATGTTGGAGAGAGAAGACTAATTAGAATATTAGACTTTAAGGTGAAGCAGTATTTTTAAATCACTAATGTTTTATGCATTTTCCAGCCACCGTCTGTTGATTGTCTTATTTCTCGCTGTGTTTGGCTGGAAAGAGAACGGCTCATACTGACTCTACTACTATATAAAACCACAGGCAGCTGCTCATCCTTCACAAGCTCACACATCCAGACTGCATGCTACATTCAGTCTGCATGCAATGGTGGAGGTGAAATAAATAAGAGACTAGTGAAGAGAGCTGCTCTTAAAGTGAGATAAAAAGAAGATATGCAGGATAAAATTCTTAGGAGCTTTTAGAGAAAATGAAAGCTACCAAAAAGCCACACTGCACTGTAGTTAATACAGATCCATTTTAGGCTTCTGATATTATAAATCATGCCATCTTGTGAAATTGTGAAAGAGCTCTCTGTGGGCTCTGGCGTTTGTGCTTACGTCTATTTTTTCAGTTCAGGCTTGTAATTGCTGTTTTTACTTAAGCTGATGATACCATCTCGTAAACCATCTGCTCCTCCACACACCAGGTTTTACCAATATTCCAGGTTGCTTTTGAAGCACTGCAGATCTCTATGTTTAATTTCAAACAGTCTCTAAACTTAAAAAGAACAAAAAATACATGTATGCATTTCACAAAAACATTTAGGAATCTGGCTAGATAGCAGATTCTTCTACAAAACTAATGTTGTAACAGATCATCCACTTCACATCTGCCTCAATGAACAACGAAACATCAGTGGACGGCTCCTATCCCTGCGCTGCAAGACCGAAAGATTTAGGAAATCTTTCTTGCCATCAGCAGTCAGGCTATTCAATTCAAAATTAAACAGATAAGAACCCTGACAACTGAATTTCCCTTCGGGGATGAATAAAGTAATTCGGATTCGGATTCTGAAACAGAGCTTATTTTTCCTGAAAGACACCGTCTTCATTGAAAATATAAAAAATACAAATTATGGCTGGTGTTCACTGATAAATAACAAGAAGTCCACACTCAGTTCTCTTACACATTAATTTGAAGACCGTTGGTGTGCTCCCAAGAGAAGGCTTTTGCCCCACAGGGGAGCAGGATTCAATCATTTGTGAAGCTGAAAGGCAGAGACATTTTCATCAATTGGTTATTGTTTCGAAAGTGCTGAAATGCTTTCAGTCTTTGCTCGACAGCCTATACAGCCTGCACATACCTGTGGGTGAAAGGTTTTCCCGTTTGTCTTTCATGTCTTTCAAACGCTGTGCCATGTAATCTGACCTTTTCAGTGCAGGGCTGTAGACTATTCCATTCTCCTCGTCAATAATGATGGGTGACACATCCGTAACTGTGTGTTAAAAAAAATGAAAGAAAATAGAATCAAAGTACACTCTGTAGTTTTAGATAAATGATTTCAACACTGTGATAACCTCTTACCCAGGGGTTCTTTCGGAGCAAATTGTTTCATCAGTTTGTCTAATTTTTTCCTCATGCGCCTGTCATTTTCGGGTGTCTTCTCAGGAGAATCTTTTGGCTGCATGCAACGATGCTGCATGAATGAAACATAGAAATGTTGAATGGAAAGCAAACAAAGACATATTTGAATGCCTAAAGGTTGAAATAATTTTGCTCGGAAAAGCTGAACATCGGAAAAAAAGCTTTCCCCTTCAGTTTATGCAGTATACCACTAAGAAAAATAAACACAAATCAGAGCTCTGAATCAAGAACTGCAGGTTAAGAGTCCAAACCTCATTAATTTTTCAGACAAATTAAAAGCAAATTTCAGGCAAATGGTAAAACGGGTATAGGGCAATTCTAGGAATTCTTTAAAACATAAGAGGCCCTAGAGAAGTTCCAATTAGATGAAAAGAAACAAATTAACAGAATACATTCATTCATACGCATTCATTTAAATCTATATAAAAAAAACAACCTAGATACTAGCTTCTATTGGGCAAAATACCAAAGGATGAAGCAGTGACATAAAACTAAGCATTACTTTTTGCACAAATTAGGATGGGATTCATGATTATTTTTCTCTGCTCAGTATGAGACTGTCATAATTCTTGTTTTTTTCTGCATCAGAAGTGTTAAAGTTTAAAACAAAACTCAGAAATTTAGAAAAATAACTTACAAAACTTGAAGTCTCATTTTTGTATTTACAACATGTCAGCATTTAAAACAGGACCACTTCACACCTCTGTTGTGTAAACTCTACAAAGGGTGAATTCACATGGAGTAGGTGCCAATCAGAGCTAATGATTTCAATAAAGTGTATGTAAGTAATTCTAGCAGATGGAAGAAAGGTATGGGTCAGTTTAAGGTTTTGTCTGTTATACTAGCGACCCACTCCAAGACCTCTACAGAAGTATTTGTGTGGGCTTTGAGGAAACAAGATGAGGCCTTCTGTGTAAGCATCAGGGTCTAGCTGATATCAATGCGGGGACGGGAGGCAAACCTTCACATAAAAGCCCTCATAGTATCTGACACTACTCACTTTCTTGTTCTTCATTACTGGATTGCTTTCATCATTTAAGGCTGGATATAACTCCTCATCCACATGTACACCATCGTCATAACACCTGAGCATTATTTCACCAAAAGAAGGTAAATGTCAACAATAGAAGCTTGTGAAACTGCACAGCAATACGACGAAAAGGATGATAGAGCTGCTTAAGTTAGTAAAACATCCACTGGGTTTCAAGCGTTTTTCTTACCTGCCAACCCAGAGAACAGAGACAAGCCGTACATCGCTTTTCTTGGCTTTCCTCCATGTAGCTGGATGGCCATTATTGAAAACTACATGTGTGACTTGTTTATTGAATGTTTTTGATACCTGTAAAAGAGAAGTAATTTGGGTCTTACAAAGAATCCAAATATCAATATATCAAACACAACGGAGTGAAAATGCTGTCCTACCTGAGCTCCCATTTCCTGCAGCTGCTGAGCAAATGGTTTTGCATAGTTTGCCGTTTTGTCAGATGACCACACATCAACATAGGCAACAACATCTGTAGACACATTGAACAGAGTGAAAATATTTAACCACTGGACATAAAGCTCAGCCTGGACTGACTGCAATAAAAATAAGATGATGTGCAATACCTTTAAGAACTGTAGAGTTGTTGCTTGTGGTCATTACTGGCTTCTTTTACTCCAATATTCTGCTTCTAGGAAATTAATAATGACCTTGTATGAGGTAGAAGATCTTCAGACTTTTTCTCTGTATGGCCCCTTTAAGAACATTAACAGCCTTTACAGCTTCAAGATTCATCTATTCTTTTCTTTAGAAAGTCTACAGAACAGGCATTCAATACTGATAATTTTGCTTGAATTGTATCATAAAGGTTAACTAATTATATTTTGCTTGCTGTGACTCCTTTAACCCTCCTGTTGTCCTCATTTATGGGCACCAAAAAATATTGTTTCCTTGTCTGACAAAAGCCCAAAAAATTCAGCCAAAAAAAAATCCCCAAATTTCTGAAAATTTGCAAAATGTTCAGGAAGAAAATACCAATAATTCCTTAAAAGTTTCCCTTAAAAGTTTTATTTAAAAAAAAAAATCCACCAAATTTGGCAAGAAAATTCCAGTAAATATTTTCAAAAAATTAGTAAAAATCTTCCCAAAAAATCCTAAAAATATCTAAAGTGATTACATATATATCAGTAAAACTTCTAATATTTTCTTTAAGAACATTCACATAAAAATCAATCAAAATCCAGCGAATTTCACTGGATTTTGGTTGATTTTTATGTGAATGTTATTAAGAAATATTTTCAGCATTTCTTTTTTTATACCAAAAAATGTTCAAAGATTTCCTCAATATGTTGAAAATGTGGACAACAGAAGTTTCACTGTGAATTTTTCCCCCCCCACATTTTCAAACTTTAAACCAGATCAATTTTTATCCATAGGACAACACAAGGTTTAAGATATGAAATCACATCCTGGTCCACCATGACAAAAACCCCAATCAAGGGTAGCAATGCAAAAATATACAGTTTTGGATATAATTACTAGGTCAAGAACTTCTGTTTATAAAATGTGAAATTCAAATATCTGCTGTATCAATAACGACAACAGACAATTTAAAATTCATTGTACTCGGACAATGCCTAAAAGTAAAGAAATATAAGACAAGAACAGAGCAATTTTGGTGCATAACAAAGAGGGCTACAGCCTCTTGGTAACCAGCTTGGAATCAGCAATACAGCTGTCCATTACAAATTTAACAAGAAATGCAGTAGGACTCCACCAAGAACTGCAAAGGAAGGCAGAAAACAATGGTCAAATAATTATTTCAAAAGCTGCATTGGAAAGTCTGTCTGAATCAAAATCAAGGGTGCCACTGTGGGATATTTTCAGGTTGTTTTGTCACAGTTGTCACAACTAATTTCTCAATACCAGTGACACGCTGAAACAAATGATATGGGTATTATATTGCTCATATGCATAAATTTTACTCAGATAAGATGGAAAACAATAAGCAATCCATTATCTTTGTGCAGCAGGGTTTATTTCCTTCAAATACTGAATCTAATTGCTGTCAACCACCAAATAACTTACTGACTAATCACATCTGAACTAGTTTAGGCACAGGCCTCTGCTCTAACACTATGCAGCTACATGTTTAAACTTGTACTGCTACATTGCTGAAAATTTTCAGTCTCTATAAACTTGTTTTTCCTCGGGGAGGAACCGTGTCTATCGACTTCTACCTGTATTACAAATCTAGTAAGTTTAATTGTATATTCAATTACGGAAATCCAAAGAGTAATGCTAACTGTGGCTAACGAATCAATCTGCTACGTGCATTACTGATCCAAGAAAGAGCATACTAATATTCGGACATGACTTAGTTGCTGTGTAACGCAGAATATCTATATCTGTAAAACAACCACAACAAACATCAACTGTCATCCACAAATATATATAACATTACAAGCTAATGACGGTAATGTTGACGCTAGTTTACCGTTTAACTGGTTTCCGTTACGTTTGGATGCTAAATTAGCAAGCTAACTAACTTAAGTGATCTGGTACGTCCACATAGATACTTCCGTAATATTCACAAATGTACAATACACGTGTTTCTGACTAGCAGCAGTACAAACACATGACAGGAGTTAGCACACGGTATATTTTAGCAATAGCCGTGTACTTACGTGTCAGCGGGTTTAAATGTAAATTGCCTAATTTCTCCAATAACTCACTTCAGCATACTTTGTTCGCGCGTGTAGTTTGTGGTGCAATGCATTCTGGGACAGAGTCAATCATTGGTTGATATGCCGTTACGTCACTTCCGAAATGAAAGAAGTAGCCATGGCTCCATAATAGAAAAAAAAATGGCTCCATAATAGGCTCCCTATAAAGGGTACTATGAAGTGTGTTTCAGTCTGTCGTTTATTCTCAGATTTTTGCACTCTACCGACAAAGAAGGTATTTATATTCTGCCTTCCAGAAGAAGACAGTGTAAGTCTTTACAAGTGTGACACATTAATTTAGAAGATAAACTTAGCGTGAATTCATTTAGATTTATGTGTCCAAAAATTTCCTACGCAGCAAAGACAGCATGAACACTCCGAATAATAGTGTCATAGTGTGTTCCAATTAAAAACATGTGGCGTTACAAATTAAGCTAGCAAGCTTAAATGGTTGTATTTATAGAGCACTTTTATCCAAAGTGCTTTACATGATATGTCACATGTACCCATTCACACACACAGACGGCAGAAGCTGCCATGCAAGGCACTAACCACAACCCATCAGGAGCAATTAGGGGTTAGGTGCTTGCTCAGGGACACCTCAACATGAGTACAACAGGCCAAGGATCAAACCAGCAACCTTCCAGTTACAAGATGGCCACTCTACCCACTGAGCCATGCCACCCCCCTTAAATATTAAGCTTAAATATTAAGATTAAGACCCTAGAGTGTTGATTCTGTTGCAAGTTTACTTGAGTGATTAGCATATTAAGGATTAAAACCCAACAGCAAAACTATATAAAATACAGCTTTGCCTGACTTTTAAAAATAGTAAGGCTAATACCTCAGAGTATTAATGATTATAAAAATTAACCTAACTAATCAAACACAAATTAGGACCCTTTAAAAGTGAAAACCTAACAAATCCAAGGATTTCCTGGATCCTTGGAGCAAGTTGTGTTTTTATTTTTTATGATTTTGTGTTATTTTATTTTTAATTTCTTCGTACATACTGTATATATTGTACTATCAAACTATTTAACACAGAAAAATGAATAAAGGAAGGCATTCGAAGCAGTCATAGTTTACTAATAAAACAGACAGCCTGCAGTAGCACCACATCTCCATCTCATACATGCCCTATTAAGCAAACATCTGGATTAAGTAGCTAGACAGCTGTATGTAATTTACATATATTACAGGTCTTTACATGCTGTAATGGAAAGTAATTAAGTGTATCTCTCAAATTACCATTTTCTCTACTGCACTAAATTTTTTTATGCATTTTAATCTCCCTTTAAAGCCCTTGTAAGCACACTTGATGTTATTTCAATATTCATTAAACCTGTATAATGCAAATTATGTAAACATAATTTAAAGATGCTAAAAACTGTTGTTGTTTTTTTTTTTAACTTTTATTCATTACGATAATCACAAAACAGCATTTCCTCACTGTCAAAGCTCACAAACAGATTATACAGCACAGATTACAAAAGAAGTTAATTAGAGGATAGAGAGATAAAGATGAATTACAAAATAAATAATCAATGAAATGTAAGAAATGCAACAGCAGTAGTTGAAAAATTAAAATATTTTTAACATCATAAATTGCCATAGTGTTACTTTTCAGTTCAACATTCTGTACACTTCCCTGACAAAATAAATGAAAAAAAACAACATACAATTGAATGTCCTTGTGAGATGTCTGTTCATGACAAGCCTCTTTAATAACTGCTGCTAACCTGTACAAGTCTCTGGAAGTCTACTGGAGGGATGAAGAGCCTTCTTATGAAAGACATTCCTTCATGTGATGAATCAAACTGAGCCATCGTTAATGTTACTAGAGAAACCAGAGCTTCTTCTTCATTGTAAAGTTCAAAGATGGAAATGGTGGCCCAATGCAAATGAAGTGAACTATATGAATGCATTTGCATCTGTTTTTTCCTGCACTCGGTAACCTAGATTTTCCTCATATATCATAACCCTCTATATATTGGCAGCATCACAATATTCAGCTATACTTGGACTACAGTGTTTTATATGAGATATGGAGAAAAACAAATGCTTGGCGTTTGCAAAGTTTAATTGGCACCAACTTTCTAAAGTCACACTTAAACCGACACTCATTTGTGCACATGCAATATAACCACCTGTTAGTTTAAGCAGTAAAGAAGCAGAATACTGTAACGAATATTACGTAGCATGAAGCATGAAATTGACAGTAACAGATGTGTTCAAAATGTGGCTTGATTTTTTTCCATCAGTGCACTTCTTTTAAAATTAGAGTCTAACACTGAAAAAGATAAAGCAACATTGTACAACACACTTTACTTCAAACCACAAACAAAATATTACACTTTAAACCAATGCTAAAACATTTGCACTGTCTTTAAAAGTAGACTAAGCAACAAAAATAAGTCCTACTATCATTCTACGTCAAAGTCAGACAGAGTTCTTCCTGCAGTGGGGAGGCACAGAGGTGCGGGACACTTCCATGTGCACTGTGGACATGGGAAAGCGCTCACACTCTTCCTCTAGGGGGTAACAGCGGCAGTGCAGGAGTACCTCCCTAACTTCCTGCCGAAAGTTGGAGTTCAGGAAGCCATAGATGATGGGGTTGATGCAGGTGGAGGACATGGCCAGCAGGTGGCAGAGGGAGAACAGCAGGTTGTGGTGGCAGATGGGCAGTGCCTCCTGGTTCCAGTCGGAAACCACATTGAAGACTGTGAGTGGGAGCCAGCAAAGAGCAAAGGCAGTTATGAGAGCAACCAGCATGATGTTGATTCGGCGGCTGTGGGTCATTCGCTGGTTCTCTGTGGTCCTGGCACGGTCCAGCATGTCTTTGCGGTGGCGAAGGCGCACAAAAACTCTAATGTAACAGAGCAGGACCAACAGTAGTGGGCCGCAGTACTGGAACAGCAGGAGCCATGTGGTGTAAGCAACCCTGTGTTGGTGGGATGGCCAGTGCTCCACACAGGCTTCCATATGAGTGGTGGGGATGTAAGAAAAGAGGGAGCGGTATGAATTAGGAGGTACGGATGAGTTTTTGAATGTGTAGAGGAGAGGTTGAGGTGGAGATGTATTGACGTAAGCCTGAGGAGAAGCTTGGTGATGGAGCGGAGACTGGGGGAGGATTACATTGGCATAGGGCTCATTTGTGAGCAGCTGAAAGGCCAAGAAAGGTGAGGAGGTGAAGCAGGCCAGAATCCAGATGATAATGACCACCACATAGGCCTGAAATACACTTGGCTTCCATCCCGACGGGTTAATAATGAGCTGATGTCTTTCTAGAGCGATGAACACAAGAGAAAGCACCGATACAGTCACAGAAACACACTGGATGAATGGCACCAGCCGGCATAACAGCGACCCAAACACCCAGTGATCCATGAGCGTATAAATGACAGTGAAGGGAAGGCAGAAGACGCACACTACGATGTCAGAGAATGACAGGTTGCAGATGAAAATGCTAGTGACATTGGCCTTTTCCCTGCGACGGGCGATGATGCAAATGAGGCCAGTATTTCCCACCAGCCCCAGCACCATTGTAATGCTGTACCACACGACTAGACATGCTGTGAGGATAGGAGACATATGGCACTGCTCATCATGGCCGAGAACAGAGAGGTCTGACAGGAGCTCAGTGTTGTTCCCAGGCCACTCCTGCACAGACTCTCGATCGACTCGTTCTCTCTCCCATGGTAGGGAATGTGTAGAGGTGGAGCTGTTGAAGAGCAGAGGCAGAGGCGACGTGGACGAAGACAATTGGCTTGTGTTGCCACTCAAGGACATCTCACCAGGACTTCAGTGTCACCAGCCCCCTGGAGTAAAGCGTCCATCCCAGCCCTAAGAAAACCTGTATCTGACACAAACACAGAGAGAGAGAAAGCACAGAGGGAGACTTGAAAAGACGTTTTTTACTAAGAGCAATGGCTCTTATAGGTCAATGGATCTGTTCATGTAGAAACGATACTGCTGTTTTGAGGGGAGAACCGAGTGAAGGAAAGCCAGCAAATTGGTTCTACGTATGTGAGGAGAAATAACGCCTCGAAATGTGACAACATTTGAAGGCTTTTTTTTACTGCAAGTCACTGTGAGAATAGTTTGAAGAAAGTGTTAAAACATCTGAAATTCTCAGAATCATTTCTAACGTTGGTGCACTGACATTCATGGTCCCTAGAGGATGAAAGGTAAAGACGATGGGGACTTTTAGTACCATAAGGAGGTTGACATTTATGTTTTTTTGTGAAATCTCTAGTGGATGAATTGCTATGAAATTTGGTTGAGAGGTTCATGTTTCCCTCAGGCTGTGTCTGCACAGAAGGTGTAGCAGCACTTCAGCGCAGCAGCATCGACTCTGGTTCTCCGCGTGTGTCTGTACAAGATGTGATCAGGCTCCTGCGTTTTGGAAGTGAAAAGCCCAAGCAGTGGCATACAAAACAGAAAATGCACTTGATAGTCCAAGCAAAACACGATCCGTCACGCTGCCTGTTTAAACAACTACACCGATTAAGTTAAGAGAGTAGACGTGCTGGACAGATGACTGAAAGACGTGAATGAAACATGTTTCATGCGTACATGCTGTCAAGATGGATTGTAATAACTTTGGCAATCCTCTGCCTTCTCATCTAGCGCCATCATCTGGTCAGACTTTCCCCTTGTCTAGAAGTTTTGTCTATCCATGAATCATTTAACCAAGGTCTGTCATTTTAAATGGTGAACACGTTTAACACCACTAAACATCAGCATTCTGAGCATGATTGTATGTTAGCTTAATTTCCCACAGAAAGCACTCATCAAATAAGCCATAAACCATAAAAAGAAGAAAATGAGAAGCTCTACGACAGTTTGCATTGATATACACATGAAATATAAAACACCAGTGGTGAAATTGCTGTATTATTTCATTACTTTTTTGTGAGGTTTCATGGACTAGTTTCAATACTTTGTCTTTCAGTAACAATTTCTCTTTCTCTTGTTTTTTTTTAAAATTTTTTTTACCCATCCTAAGATGTGGGGGTTTGTCAGTTCCCAGCCTACAAAGCCTGCAGTTAGGTTTTCAGACTGAACATAATAGCTTAATGACAGTGAAATTGCTATGCATATGTGAGAGCAGGGTCTTGTATTTTTCGTGTACACAATAATGTTGTACATCAAAGTGAAAGGGCATGACATTGTTGGAATCCTAAAAATGGATTCCAGCTCTATCTCCCCTGAAACCTCTCCCATGTGCTGTGAAAACCAGCATCGCGGAGAAAATGAGACTGTCAGTTTCCATTAACTGCACACACACTTGGCTATCAGTCACTTCATGCTGCATCATTACTAACCCATTCTGTCAGTGTGTTGAGTGAGCTGCAGGCAGGGTGGTAAAGCATTGATCATCCTTTGTTCAGGAGGGAAAGGCAAGTGTAATGTCACCTATAACCAGATGTAATAAGCAGAGTGGAGGGACCATGAACACCAGCAGGACAAAAAAGGTGCATTAATAGGCACATTTCAACCTATAGTGTTACAGCAACGTAACACTGTGGGATGCTGCAAGTCCGGCAAGTAGTTGTGTCTCTGTGATATTTCAGATTAAAATCTCTGCAGGGCACAGTGACCTGGCTATACTTGGACCATCAGATTTCTATTTTCTGCCTCAGCAAAAGTTTCTTCCATCTTTGAGAAAATGGCTGACAGAGAAATAAAAGAATGGCTGAATGTCATTCACCAGCTTCACCTTCACCTTGAATTTCTGTAGTTTGGACAGTGGTATCTCCTTGAATAACCTTCCACATTTTGTCACACTGCACGACAATTTAACAGCCTGACAGCAGTATTTCATATTAGCTGCACCACAGACACGTTGCCTTCTAATTCATTTTTAATTTATCATTTTTCATGCAGATAAACTTTGTGATTTGGACTGGAATTTAAAGGTCTGTAAATATGCACAGTCTGAACTTTTTTTCTTGATGCTAAATTGAACTGCAAAAAATGTCTATAATAATGAAATTGACATTTTTCAAGAATGTGCTTGAATGAAAAACAAAAGGAAATCTCAGTGTCTTACTTCCCCCTGCACAATTATGGTCTAATATCTAATGGTATGAAATGAGCAGCTTAAAATCACTGATTATTTGTGTTTTGCCTTTTATTACATAGTTTTTTTTTCCGCTCTATACATGAATCTGTCACAGTCTTTCCTCATATATGCTTCATCGGTGGGAACATTCAGGAACAATTTTCTTTCATTTTTCCTCCTGCCTCTGAAGGATCAAGGTAACGACAGTGGACACTGTGCAGCGCGCTCATCCTCACGTAATGACCCAAGCCTCATTGTTCTCTGCTGGGGGTGCCAGCAGTTGTAGGGGACACCATTTACCATGACAAATATTGTTTTGAGATGTCCACACAGCATATGAAAAATCCATGCAAAACAGGTCTATTTTTTCTTTTGATTTGTTGTTTTTCCCTTTTCCTCTTGCATACATGTTCTTAGACATGCCAGCAGTCGAGTGCTATTGTGTGATTGCATCCCTCGAGAACATTTTTAAAAGATGATACATGTGCAATGCACCTGCTTATCTGGACACTAATGCCAACAGTGGAGCAGAAAATGCAGCAGAAAATTCCTTGTTGATTAAATAATCAAATATACTGACTTCCCTTGATAAAGCAGATCATTACTGTTTTCAATAGATCATTATTTTGTGTAAAGAAAAATAAGAGACTCACGTGGGCGGCTGGCGGAAAAAAGAGTTTCTGTGATGCCGAGATGACAGAAAGCGATGCTGTGAACAGGTGCGAATCCTCAGAGATGAGAGTTGGAGAACGAGCTGAACATCATAACAACCAGGACGACTGTGACAGGCACAGCAGCGCGTGGAGCTCAGCTATAATTGGGCTGTTAAAACCCTTTGGGCGCCACAGAGCTTCTGAGCGCCGAGCTCTGCTGTCACACAGTGGTGGCTTTATTCAATTACATCCTTAAAATGACACCTGATGTTAAAGAGACACGAAGAGGCAGAGTTGCAACAGGTTTTAAGTTTATTAACACTGAAAGAAAAGTAAGGTTAATGAGGTGGTTGGTTTTTTTTTTTGGTGATTTAATGTGTGCACACAACATGAAGTAGTAGATAAAATGTGAAAAATGAAAAAAGATCTGTTTTCAGTTTGGGTTTCAATCGCCTTTCATGTGTTGAGTTTAACTTGTAGTGTGTTCAGAGAGGGTTACACTCTTTAGTTTTGTCTGATTTCTGCACCATCTTGGCAGAGCAGGTTGTCCTATCCACAACCAGCTCACACTCATCAGGAACGAGTCCTGCATAAGAGATCCTATGACAGACAAAGAAAGAAAGAAAGAGCCTTGATTATAAAAATGGTTTTACACAAATAAAGATTATACAAAAGCAATCAAGGATAGAACAGAGAAGGTAAGAAACGAGGAATTGAAATTTTTTCCCCCTCAAATTGAAAGAGAGTAGTAGATTATTATAATTTTTTCGCTTCAAATTTTTATTTATGTCAGATTTTCCCTGCAAGTGTTTGGTCATAATGGTTTGTTATGCCACAGAGGAGTACTTTCGTTGTTTCACAGAGTTATTGTCCTTGTTAAAATCAGCTTGCACTACCAAAATGACAGTTTGGTGAAACACGTAATACACATAAATCTTTTCATTTGCTATAATTGCACATTGTTTCTCATTTTACACAGATCTTACTGTTATATGGCGCGAGAGGATGCACCCCACACACAGCTGCCATTCTGTCCATCACTGGTGAGCATTTAGCTGTTTCCTCTCACTAATTAACTTTGACTGCATGAGGATTGGCTAATCCATCTGGAAGAATTGTCCACTTTAATTCTCTAGCTGCTGTTTCAAAACACGCCTACGTGTCAGGTGTTGGTTTAATTATGATGGGCAGACTTCTGCTCGCATACATTTTCCAGTTTTAGGCCTGAAGAAAACAGTTTTTTTATTTAAAAAAAAAGAAAAGGAAAGATCAAGCCCCCTTCTCCTTTTAATTTAGTTCTTGGAATGCTTTAAATAAAGCCTGGAGGAAAAAAATGTTCAAAAAAAGAAAGATAATAAAGTGCGAAAGTCATACATATTACAGCAGCTCAGTCCAGTTCTTGAACAGTAGCACTCATTGCAGTCTCTTTCCCACGCCGTGTCAAAATCATGCAGCTTTCCATCCTTATCCTCACATCCTGCATGTACAGAAGTTAAAACAACAGTTCAGAGGAGCCACTGATTTGCCTATCACGCGCTGGTAAACTTCCAGCAGCGACTACCGTACATGCTTGCCCCTACGGGGAAAAGGAACGCATTATGGGATTTAATTCGCGAAACGGCTTTTTCCTCACTTTCGCAACAAGGGTTTATGGTTATGGTTAGGGTTAGGGATAGTGTTAGGTAAAAGTTTGTTCATGGTGACCTTTCAGCTGAGACACCGGAGTGTCGATATTTACTCAACCGCTAGAGGTCCTTTAACGTCAAAACGTAACACTCGGTCGTAATGCGGGCGTGTACAGACGACCTATGTGGTCGTTTTTTCTATGAGGACAGGCATGACCTAATGATAACCTAATGCGCATGTCCCCTGTAGGGTGTGACCTAATGGTGAAATATGACAACCTTATGTCAAGGTATAATGGTGTCAAAACTGTCTCTGAAAATATGCCCTTTATGCATGGAAAAATGACCAACTCTCACAGCATAAAAGACAAATCACAGCTCAGTATGTCTGGTTCTTCCTTGTGGGTTCTAAATGCTTCCTAAAACTGCTCTTGGTTTTTCTGTCGACAATAAATGCTGCTGCCCTCGAATGCTGACTTCTCCTGGTGATTTTTTAAAGACCTTTAAAGAAGCTTTTGAGACATTTGAACATGGTCATATCTTAGACTCTGGCACATGCTTTGGACTAAATTTCCACTTCACCAGCTGTTCAGCTATTATATTGTCTCGTGTGATTCACCTTTTGGGGGATTTGCTTTATCTTTGACCTCCAACTCCTTGAAGAAGCAGGAGCTGTCAGAGTGACACAGGACAACCAGTCCCAGCAGACAAACAAACACACGCAGAGAGGCCTGAAAGAGAAAATAAAAGACACCATTTATAGACTCGAGTGCATTTATGCATGCCTCCTAAACCCATTTACTCCAACAGCAGCTTTCAAAAGACCTTAAAGTTCCTCTCCTGGCATTCATTAAGCCTCCAGAAACTCATCTCTGATCATCAGAATCACATAATTAAAAGTTCCATCCATGAAAATCAGAATTTCATGCCTGATGATGGCTCATATGTATCTCTGCATCTTTGCTGTCTTTACTATGCGCAAAACCATGAATATGCAAATTGGTCCCGACTGTCCCTGGCTCTCTGAATCTGTGGTTTTGACACTGTAATTGCTGCACTGCAGTTCCAAGCAAGAAATTCTCTGCCAAGGTGTTGCTGTTTATTGCTATGCTGTTCTCTGGCATAAAAAAAGGAAAGAACACATCATAGACATTTAAAGGAGTTTTTACATTCACGAAAAAAGACCTTTTATTGTCATGAATATCACACAAACTACTTCATAATGTGAAAGAGACTAAAATCCTTGAAAGCAAATGTCAAGAAAATCATTGTGGTGTCATGAGGTTTTAACATTGTGGTTACTGCATGCATTTTTAGAAGGCTTGTTGCCTTTTTATGTATAATGGTACTTTATGTATTCATTGAATTTAAATGTGCGATACATATATGGAACACTAATTCCCTTTACCGAAGATACCACCAACAAATGCATGGCAGTGCAATATAATAAACTTCAGTCACTTTTATTCAAATATCAGAAAAAAATGCCTTCTTGATGCCAACAGCTGCTTCAAAAAAACAGAAGAACAAACACACCCTCAGTGGTGCTACAAGCAAGTAGAAAGCATAGTTCACATCTTGATCATAATGTGACGGAATGGTTTTGGTTTTACAAGCTCATTTTTCTTTTTCAGACATTATTTTAAAGGCTGCTATGATCACCATCACTACAAATAATAACATAATAAATGTACAGTGGACCTAAAACTGTGTCTTTAAAGGTGTATAATATGTAAACTATATACAGTCTGACAGCAATAGCATCATTAAAATATCAATAATTTATCCAAATCTAAATCTATATTGCATTTTTCCAGTTTAACTGTCGTCAATCTATAAAAAAATGGAAGATAATTTCTTTATTCACATACAGTACACACACATGAATGCTATTCATAGCTTTCCTAAGTGCAAAGTGTAAAATACATACCATCTTCAGGATGCGATGTGATGATTGTGACAATCCAGCCAGCAGGAAACTGGTTTGGCTCAAACTCTGCAATCGTCCCGTATATTAAGGTGCGCCTCCCCACATATCTTTAATGGTAATATTTGAACAGTGATGTGATTTCTATTAAATATTTGTCTAAAGAGGTGGGGAAGAGGTGCAGCTGTGTGGGTTCTGTTGATATTGCTTATTGAAGGCACACCTCTCTGACTTATGACCTATTTTACCCGTGACATGCTATGCCCTTCTCACTAACTGACATTAAGATTTGGAACCAAACTAATTTAATTAACACACACAGATGCAGCGAAATAGCAGCACTAGAAAGAATTAGTCTGAAAAGAAAAGCTGGTTTTCCTCATCTGTAAACTTTTATTGGTGCGCTGGCGAGCAAAGATAGATTAGTTGCACTGAAATAAGGCCACACAATGTAAACAGTTAAAAAAATACAGTTTGGATCAGCCATGCCGTAGTAAACAAAACACTTTTGATACTCTTTGTTTTTTAACAAACTGCTTTTTAACAGCTGTATGAAGAGAAAGTCAGTCTTTGTGCCATGCAAACAAGGAAAACTCAATGTATCTCCATTTCCATTATACAATTAAGTTCTTAAAAAAAACTATTTGAGACAAAGAGGTTATACTACGGGCTTCGAGTGGACAGACAAGGACTGGAGCATACAGATTTTGTCACAGCCTTTAACAGTGCAAACAGACAAAAGTTTCAACACGCGTCTTCATCTGGTACACAAATGTGTTGAAACTTTGACATAATAGTGTCAAAACCTTGGCCTGTTTGCACAGTTGCAGGTTGTGATTGAATCCAATGTGCTCTATTCCCTTTTTGTCCTCTGAAAGTGTACCGTCCTCAAGCTGAGAATCCCCTGATGTAGCTGCATTTTGCTAGAAGAGGCGCACAGAGCCCTGTTTTTACTAAATGTTTTTTCAGGGTTTTTTTGTTATACTTGGCAAAGCTGAACATAACAACAAATGTTCATATATCTGGAAGAGCAATATTTGTTTGAGTAACTATGGATGTATGTCTGTACTATCCAAAAGGTAACATTATCAAATAAAAGTTCCCTTTAGCCTACGTGATATGAAAGAATAACTGTTTTTCTAAGAGAGAGCGAGAGAGAGCAGGAAGTGTTTTTTTTCTCCTGTTGCACATCAAAACAAATAGTTCTTTCTTTGGTATCTGTCACCAAACAGGTTTCAGATCTTATTGCAGCAAAACAACTGCGTGAACTGTCATCAGCTGACAGTATCGACCTGGATTACAGCCGTGAGAAGCCTGAGTCATTTAGTGAAAAACCCTAAACCACCAATGAACCGTAAACATCCCCATAAGTGGAAGCTAAGAATGATAAAAGTGATTATTTAAAGGCAAATAAATCTACAAGAAAACATCTGTACCTGCAGCTTCTTGGCAGTGTGCAATTCAATTTAAAGAAACTGTTTGATATTTTGGGAAGTATATACTTCCTGATATGAATGTGCTAAACATGAAGTGACAACTAGCAGCTTGTTAGCCTAGCTTAGCATGGCGCTTGGAAAGCATCTAGTCTGATTTTGTCCAAAATCAAAAGAAACAAATCTATCAGCACCTCTGGAGCTACTTAATTTGCAAGTGTAAAGTGATGCAGGGAATTATGTGCTGGAATATTACTTGAGTGGGAGATTTCCTGCAGTCTTGTTGTCATCACCATTAGGTTAAGTTTCTCTCATTAGTATAGAACTGCTGGTACTGTGGGTGGATTTTGTATCTTCCATCAGAGCCACAATAGCTGTATCTCCCTGGTTCCAGTCTTTGTGCTAAGCTACGCTAACGAGCTGTCAATACTTTCATTCTCACAATACAGACATGAGAGTACTGCTGTCATGAAACTCTGCATGAACAAAAGTAAAGCTGTCCAACTATTCCTTGAAACATGACAAACAAAACTCATCCGTTTTTTTGTTGTTTTTTTTACAAATGATGGGAAAAACTTCCACGTAATAAATTAAAAGTTTGTCGTTGAGGCATTAATAACACAGTCCATGCACATTGCAGCTGCTCATCTTTGAAAATCCTTTATCCAATCAGAGTTTTCATGAAGGCAGGTTTGTTGAAGGGCCAGTGATACTGGTTGGGCACGGGCCCGTTCACGTTGCACTCAAAGAAGGAGAACATGGGGAACCAAATGCGTGCCCGGCGGCTGTGCTGGTAGGCACGGGTGTTGGCTAAGGTGTGATAGTAGAGGAAGAGGCGGGTGGTGATGTAGAAAGCGATGAACACATCAATGGAGTAGTGCTCGTGAGCCGCCAGGATGAAGAAAATCCCAAACAGGTTTAACACCCAGGAGATGGTGTGAATGAGATTCCAGGTACGTGGAGTGTCTGCAGTAGAGAGAAATCAATAAAGGGCATGATACGGACATAAAGGATATGGGTATAAAAGGTGTGATATTCTCGGTATTTTCCATCGATCCAAAACCCGATGCAATTTATTCCCCTCTGACATGTACTTACAAACACAAACCACACATTTACACTGGGTGACATGCCCCAGGCTGATGCGGTCTACACCACCCTTCTGCTTTAAATACTGACTTGCATACAAATGTATTATGTATTATTCCGCTGCTGAAAATACTCCCCAACAAATACCATGTTCCGTCTTGCTAGCCTAGCATTTGCTGCAAAGTATGTCTGTTTACAGAATTGACTTTTTTTATGTCAATGACTCATATTTAAGGATTCATGCATTCAATAATAGGTAGTATGTTAGGGGGTCAAGTGTAGCACAGCGGAGAATCTATAAAGAGGAGACTAACCACTTAAAGAATCCTGAATAGAAATCTATGGCTGCATTCCAATTCGCATACTGATTTTTTTTCTTTATATACTATGCTACTATGGACAGTAATGTGAAAATGTGTGGGTGTAGTAGAAGTATAACAAGTAAAAAATGCTTTTTAGTCCTTTTTTAAGGACTGAACATTTTTTTTTAGCACATTTTATCAATAATTTCAATTTGTATATCCTGTTGGCCACCAAAATTTCAACGATGGCTCTCTTCCCATTCATTTAGACGGGAGCCTGGTCATTTTACCCAGACATAAATGACAGGGAGCATTACCAAGATGGCTGCTGAATGGTGAGATTTGCCTAGAAGGACTTTGGCTACAGTTGGTGTAGAGAAGCCAGAAAGCATTGAGAACTGAAGCAGCAAATTATTGGTTTTTATGTGTTTATGGAATTTGTTGATGCTAAGAAATATACAGATTAAGATCTTGGATTGTATCCTTCAAGACAAAAACACATTCTCTAAAGTCATAGAAGGCAAATAAAAGAGCTAAAACTTACATTCAGTCACAAAGAAGTTGAGCAATGTGATGACAACTGTGTGTCCACTGAACATGTAGTCTCCACAGGTCTGGACGCCTGTCAGAGTCATCCCAAATCCACTCCAGATTGCTAGTGCCCTCTGTATCTTTCCCCAGCTATCGCCATATGTCTGGGACACACACACACAACAAAAAGCTTGTGTAAACAGTCATGCTGTGAGTCACAGAGGCAACTGTTAATTAGTTATCACAGCAGTAATGCTGAGTTTAGAACTGAACTGTAACACTGCTGATGCATTTCCTTCTACTCAACACTGCAAAATCTTATCTAATCTTTACAAAAGCTCATACGTTTCCCACCTTACTGGCACATTTCAGGTGCTGCCCAGGAACAGAGAGCGAGGTGACAAACATGGTGCAGCAACGGAGCAAAAACACTGTTCCCATCAAAGAACACAGCCTCCTGAAGAGGATGGACCTGAAACAGAGAACAAACAGCTCCTTAGGTCTATATACTGTATAAATACAAAGCTAGAATTAACACAGTCTCATATGATGAGAACCACTAAAACTGCAGTTTACCTGTGTTTGTGAAGGAGCAAGATCAACAGAAACATGTAACACAGGATGAGGCCACATGCTTCAGCCATTGCAAAAGCCCAAGGGATTCTGGGCACACTGTCAGGGTACAAAAACATCTGTATCAGCATGTAGATTAGATATGAATGCAGCAGAATGTGTACGTGAACTGTGGAGTTGAAGTTACTCAACAAGCGCTGAAATCTTCATGTAGGTACACTTCCAGTCTCACCTTCTCATTTAATGGGTGTTCTTTATTTTCATGACTATTTACATCGTAGAGTCTCAATGAAGACATCAAAACTATGGAATTTCACACATTCAAAGTTTTTGAAATTTCCCAGACTGATCTTCAGTTCAAAAAGTGGTGATGGCATCTGTCATTTTTCTTTGCTTAGTTGATAGGTTTTCCACTTTTTTGTTTACTATATAATTCCACATGTGTTCAATCATAGTTTTGATGCCTTCAGTGAGAACTTACAATGTAAATAGTCATGAAAATAAAGAAAAATTCTTAAATGAGAGGGTGTGTCCAAACCTTTGACTGGTAGTGTATGTCAATGATTATCAGTGCAAAACACACGTGGTGTATACCTGTCTAGGAATATGTCAGGCAGCGGTGGGTATGTCCTCATGTCCGGGACACGCTCATGTACGATGACCATGACAAAAGATGTGAATCCAAACACAAAAAACACATATATGGAGCTGATGACTGTCTTCCACACCTCTGGGTCCAATCTGCCAGCCAAGTGCTGCCTACACCTCCCATTGGAGTGAGTGTGACACACGGCTGCTCCTGAGCCATATCCAGATCTGTCATTGGTCCGCAGCCTCAGTTCAGTCCCGTTACACAAGCGATCCCCTCCATTAAACCTCCTGTCAGCTCCGTCACAGCTCCACTCAGCCCCTGCAGCACCCAGCGAGAGCCCAGCAGGAAGGCTGTCTGAAGGCTGGAGTCCCAGCTCCTCCACTTGGGCCTGGTTTTGTCTCTGAAGCCTGCGGAGGGCTATAGTGAGCCTTTTGATGTCTCCCAGCACAGTGAGGCCCAGGGGAGGACCCCGCAGGTCGGCCTCAGTCAGAGCCAGCAGGCTGGGGCCGTCCAGGCGGTGCTGTGTGCACAATAACTCCACATACTGCTCAAAACCTTCCCCCTGCAGCCACTGGGCTACCTGCTTACAGCTCCAGGCACCAACACTGTCCTCTGACGGTGCCATGCTGCTGCAGACACAAACACAAACAGTGTGAGATCATGCAGGGTTTGACAAAGATGAAATTAACCGTGGTGGTGAAGTACACGAGTACCGACACAGAGATGTCATCAAAGAGACGATACCCTTTCATGTGATATTCTGACTGATCAAAGGCTGCTATTACCATTCTCTAATGTTCAACTATTGACTGCCACTTCATCTCCCACTGTGTGTTGATTCAATCACTGCCTTTGTCAGACCTCCTATTCAAATGCAAAACTACCTAAAACACACCCACAGCCATTACTTTTTAATTTGTTTGCTACCGAGCAACCATTTGCATCGCTGTGTGAAAGAACAAGGGCCACATTTATGTAAACTGCTGAATAATCTCCCAGTTAGTCACCAGTTTATTAGTGGTTTGTCATATAAAAGTAAATAGCACAAACGCTTCATTGTCACATCTCCCAGTGTTATTTCATTCAATGACCAGGTTACAGTGAAACTAAGAAAACAACAACCACATTTTAGGCATTTTACGGACTCAAATGTTTAATCGATTATCAGGTCAGCTACTAATTATTCAATCATCAGACTATTAAAGCTTTAAAACAAGCTGCATCATCATTTGTTCAATGTGTAGTCCACCCTGTACAACTGAATAAGAGCAAATGTTAGCCAAGTTTCTGAGTTATTTTCCTCAATAGTTATAGATTAGTCATTACATTTTCCTCCAACAGTCCTAAAACTCCAACTATTCCCATTATTGCAGTCACTTTAGTTTTGTTAGTTGAACAAAATATGTCATTTGATGATCATGTAGTTGCAGTGTTAAATTATGTAAAGATATAAGACACTCTATTACTATTTTTACTAATATATCTATTACACCCAGTTTCACATGAAGCGGGCCTGTGTTTAAAATGTGTCAAGCCAAAACAAACAGAAATTCTAACACAGCTTGACCATAAGCTGCCACATCATAATTAAGAAAAAGGTTGATCACTAACCAAACAGGCAAAGTAAATAAGCTCCTCTCCTGACTCAGGTACTTGAATTTCGCTCGGGATTAATTAAGTATCTATCTATCAATCTATCTATCTATGACTGGTCAGGATACAGTCAGTGTGGAGGTAATCTGCTGCTTGCTTGTGCTCCTATTCGATGTGACCCAGCACAGTAAACTGCAGGCTACTTAGTGCTCTTACGTCATCTGTGCTCAGATCAGCGGCTGTACAGTAGAGCTGCGGCTCACAGCGTAAGTATGCTTTATGTGGAACACTCAGTTTCACATAAAGCGGCCCTGTGTTTAATATGTCAATCCAAAACAAACAGAAATTCAAACACAGCTTGACCTTAAGGTGCCACATCATAATCAAGAAAACGGTTGATCACTAACAAAACAGGCAAAGCAAATAAGCTCCTCTCCTGACTCAGGTACTGATGAATCGCTCTTTGTGGCTTTGGCTGTTTTTGCCCTTTGACCTTGTGATCAGCTCACCACGCTGCCACTGGTCGCGCTGCACTCGTTACCACTCCAAAGGTCTGCAGGGACTCCGCTAACATGGCTGTATCACTCTTTACTCATGCGTGTGAGCGATAACCTACATGCTGATTGGACACTAGATACAGACTGAAAATGACCAAAGTAAGCAGCTTTCTGCTATCAGTAACACTTGGCTATCACTGTCTTCAAGGAAGTTCTTAGGATCTAGACTATTTTAATGAGGTGTAAAAGAATGTTGATGATTATTTGCATTATGGACTACTCTGCTGAAATTCACAATTTACATACATTATATTTGTTAAGATTTTCAAATGTCCTACTGTTTTGTAAATCCTATTGTTAACATTTTACTAATGTCTTCCTTTTCACACATTTTACTCTGGGAGTACCTTTAAAATTCCATTGTATTGCTGTCTCGCACTGCATTAGAATGACAATAAAGCTTTTAATTCCCATTGATTTGATCTGGAAAATGTCAGAAAGCTTCCTAGAGCCCAAGGTGATATGTTTAAATTGGATTTTATGTCCTACCAACAATCAAAATCCCAGAAATAATTAGTTTTCTATGATGTGTAATAAAAACAGCAGCTATTTATCACTGACTTAATTAGTTAGCAGATGAAATTACCTGGCAACAATTCTAATCATTTTATAATTCAGCTTTTTAAGAAAAACACCTTGGTTTGGAACTTGATAGAGCAAAAAGCTGATATTTTCTGATATTAAACAGAACATAAAAATCAATTATTCATGAAAAATACAGTAGGTTAATTGATAATGAAAATAATTTTCAGTTGTTGCCTAAATATTGATGCTGGAAGCATCAGTTCTACTTGGAAAATGACAATCCTCTGTTAATCTAAAAAGTGATTAAATGTTCAAGCTCGATTGAAATTATAGTCAATATCATGATAATTGCAGTGTTGTTATTCATCAAACAGCTTAAATATTGCTTTCTGGTCTTAAAAGTTGCATTGGAGTTAAGTTATTATGCTCACAGTACAAACAAAGAGTCTCATCCTCACATTAGCAGCCACACCTTAAGTGACATCACCTCATTGGAATCAAACATGAGGAAATGTATTAGTTCCTAATCATCATCACACACTGAAGTTTGTTCTAGTCCATCAATAATGCAGATCATATGGAGGCTGCACCAGTGAAGGATCCATACAGAACAATTACTATCAAACCTGGCTATTGAGCTGACCCATATTAAATATTTACGTGTGAATAACTCACCGGGTCTGCTGATGCTGTGATCCCTCAAAAAGAAATGTTATTTTTAACTAGTCTCTAGATTTCACTGGCAACATCCTGCAGTCTCTCCGGCCCAGTGGCTCCACTTGGGATTCATAAGTGCAATGTCAGCTTGTTTGGCCGGCTTACAGTGAGTCACAGCAGTGACACACAGCTGTGAAAGGAGAAAGCCCTTCAGTGTGTGAGACACAGTTTGACAAAGAGCTCATAGTCTGTTCACCACCAGGCCACAGTGTAACGTCAGACTGCCACATTTTAGCACGAGTTGAACTGAGGACAAGTCATAATTTTTTACAAAGGTGTGGTAAAACACTATATTTAACATTGTAGTTTCCTCACATAAACAGCAAGTAGGAGGGTTCATATTCCAGTTCAGAGCAAACAAGTCACATGAAGTACATTCTGTTGCTTCCAACTCACTTTAAAACAGCAGTCAGCTCTCTTACCAACAATCCTCTGTCACTGTGCTGTCAGAAAGTGTAGATGAGCCGTCTGTCTGCTTCTCCACCCAGAGTACTTCATGACCAACATGCTTCTTACAACTAGGCAACACCAAACAGGAAGAGAGCTCAATGAACAACACCAGTAAAGAAGATCTAGTGGGATCATTCAGGGCTGCTGCTTTAAACACACTGACATCTGCTGGCCACACCGGAGAAACTAAGATTACAAGTTATGTGTCTCCTGGACCATGAAAAACAGAACATTTTTATTGTTTGGCTTGAATTTGACTAAAATAAAAATTAAAAGAATAGTGGTACCACTATTCTTTTAATTTTAATTTTCTAGTTTTCTACAATTCTACAATTCTACAATTTCATTTAGCAGACGCTTTTGTCCAAAGCGACGTACAACACAAGCAAGAATTCAGACATAAGGAAAAACCTGTAGTAAGTGCAAAAAGTGCTTCAAGTGCGATTGGTCAAAGGTGTTGCCATCAAGTTCTGCCATCAAGTTTTCAGACCAGTCACATAATTGTAAAACCATTTCCATGCATGAGCGTGTGACTGAGTGTCTGTGCCAAAGACCACCACCTGTTTTAGGCAGTCAGAGGCTGAGTGAATTGGAACTGCAGCTGAAACAAATCAAAGGCAACAGACGGCAGCTTGATTTAGTTTTAGGGAACAAACAGTTCGGGATACACTCCGTAAACTCAGCAATGACAGACAGAAAATCCACCTTGTGTGCTGTAACAGGAGTGAAATGTGATACTGAGCACGGGAAAGTGAGTGACCCAGAGGAGGAGGAAAAGCATACATGTGCAACAGGAGATACAAGGAGGACGTGGAAGATCCCGTCCCTCCAGGAGCTAGAAGAAGTCCTGCATTCAGCTACACGTTCCTGTCGCCATGGAGATGAGGTGTGGCCGAATCTGTATCTGGGTGACATGTGAGTGTCCTGTGCTGCATTTAAAGGTCCCATACTGTGCAGATTTTCAGTAAATCAATGAGAGTCTCACATCTTTCCAGGTTGTCTCTTTTTAAAAAAAAATTAGCTAAAAATTCTGTAAAGTTGTTTTATTTTTGCTGTGAATGTTTTAGCAGTTTTATCCCCATTCTCAATGGGATGTTTCAGTGTCTGTAGAGCAGCTGCTGCTGTCAACGGCTCCACACTCCTTTCAAGAAGAAAACTCTCTCTGCATCTATGACTGACAGCAGATGGAAACAAACCAGCACTTTCTTTTTCCTTCTGACTTTCTGTCTGAGCTATAATTTGGCTTGAAAATACTGCAGAATTCCCACCACAGTTATTGCTTCTAACTCATGTATGAGTTTGTCAGACATTATTGCAATTGTAAAATCAGGATTTTAGTGGTACAGTGTCACAGCCTGGAAATGACGCTGAAGTAACTGTTGGTTAACATGGGTTGCATTTTAGTCTCTTTTTCATATTTGTTCCATTGGCTGACAACAGAAACTGAAAAATATATAAATGAGAAGAACTTTATTGCAAATTTGGCTGCAATAAAATGCAATTTATGTGAGCACAGAGAGCAAACTCAGATGCAAATAGTGGCTACTAAAATTTGACATGAATGTAGCAATTCTCACAGTCCTTTATAGATTTCAAACCGTCCTTGAAGTTTCCACAGAACTCTGAATGTCCCTCAGTTTTACAATTTTCACAGATCTCTGACCTGTGGGCATACGATCACAGCAACATTAGTAACATTAGCAGCACAACATGGTAGCATTGAGGAGTTTTCTATTGTTGTCGGGGCATTGCCCCTTAGATGCTGGGGGTGCATGAAGACTCTTGTCTTCACTTTTGCAGCCAACAGAAGAACCTTTGTTGTGCGTTGAGACATTTTAGAGTTTAGAGGTAGAAGCAGCAACAGAAAGTAAATAAACCTGATGGACTGTGAGGCAGTTGCTCAGTCTGAATGGCTCAACTCACAAGCAAAAGGCAGTGAGAGGGCAGAATTATGCAAAGTTTGAGCAGGATGACGACTGGTTCATCAGCTGATGTAGCAGTAAAATTCTTAGAGTCTTGTAAACGTGGGAGGCTATCTATTTGGACAATTTTGACTTCACAACTACAAGTTTTTAACAACCACAAACACCTTTCAATTCAAATATAAATGCCTTCTATTTGTTATTTTCTGTCAGGTTTATGTCTCATGACAAGTTTGGTCTGTACCAGCTGGGCATCACTCATGTGCTGAATGCCTCGCACGGTAAACTCTGCTGTAAGGGCAGCGATGACTTCTACGGAACCACAGTTAAATACTACGGAGTCCCCGCCAATGACCTGCCTACATTTGACCTTTCACCTTTCTTCTATCCCGCTGCTGAGTTCATTCACCAGGCTTTGACGTCAGGAGGTACTGCCAGCAGCCACGCAGGTTTTCAATGATAATGCTCTGATGTTAAATGATCTGTGTTTTTGATGTGCTTGTTTGTGTCTTTTCTGATGTCCAGGGAAGGTTTTTGTGCACTGTGCTGTGGGTGTGAGCCGGTCAGCTGCTTTGGTCTTAGCCTATCTGATGATTCATCATCGCCTCAGCCTTCTGTCTTCTGTACATTGTGTGCAACAAAAGCGCTGGATTTTCCCGAACCGTGGCTTCCTGCGACAGCTTATAGAATTAGACCGAAAACTGCAGGATGAAGCATTAAATTAATCAAAATAGCACTAACTAAGGAGCAATCCTGCATAATGAATCCATAAGATTGTTCTCATTTAGTTGGCAAAAGTTACCCACCTTCATTTGTATCCTTTACTGTATGCATAAACTAATGTGTCCACCTCCCCTTACTGTGACCTCAGTGGAGACCCTGTCTTTACCCTTGGGCCCTTTGGCATCAATGAACAGGCTAATCAATGGAACAACAACATTAAATAACTCTACATCCAGTCACAGAGAACACACTGGACACAGAGAGCTAATTTTGGAGCCAAGCAGTGTTCAAGCAGCCACCTGCTCTTGTCTCTCACTGAGCTGCAGACTCTGGCGGTGAAGGGACGGAGGCGGCAGCAGCAGCAGAGCAAGAGGGTCTGCTGAAGGAACACAGTGTGACCAGGGCAGAATGTCAGGGAGCAAGCAGCTACAGGACCTGGCACTCATTAAAGAACTGGAGCTCATCTTGGACTCCTGCACTCAGGAGCTCACACCGGTGGATGAAGTCTGGCCCAACCTGTACATAGGAAATGTGTGAGTGTCTCATATTTGTGGGCAGAAATATTTTCCTGCAAGAGAGGAATTCATCAGGTTTATTTGACTGTTAAAGTGCAGAATTAGTTTACTTTAAGCTCCCCTATTTAGCATTTGTAAGCGCTACATGAACACTCAATAAATAGTTTATAACATTATTATGTGGCTATAAGAAACTCTAAGAACATTTTAAGTATTTATTAAACTATCATGTGTCAGCAATAGTAGCATCACTTATTAGGACATGTTTTATATTAATATGACTGTGTTTAACTGTAATGTCATTCATCATTAGCTTTTAAATCAGCCTCAACTCACAGGTGCCCACATGAGGAGTTAAATAAATGTATAAACTCCTATCTGCTTATAACATTATGGTTGATCTGCACAACTTAGGTGTATTAGTGGGACTAATCACTCCATTGCTCTTTATTCCATGTGTGTTTCTCTTTTTGTGTGTGTTCTCCAGGGCTGTAGCACAGAACAGAAAAACATTACATAAGCTAAGCGTCACTCATGTCCTGAACGCAGCACACTCCAAGCAGGGCAGCATCGGTGACCAGAGCTTTTACGGGGACACCTGTGTTTACTTTGGCATCCCAGCAGAGGATTCAGACCACTTTGACCTCAGTCAGTACTTTAAACCTGCAGCTGACTTCATACATGCAGCCCTGAAGAGCAAAGACGGTAAAAAGTGAACGTGAACATGAATGTGGCCTATCAGGCATTATGTTTTGATTGATATTTTCCATCGTGCTCCACAGGAAAAGTGCTGGTGCATTGCATCATGGGCGTGAGTCGATCGGCCACTTTGGTCCTGGTGTACTTGATGCTGCGACAGCGTCTCTCTCTGAGAGATGCTCTGAGGCATGTGGCCCAAAAACGAGCCATTTACCCCAACAGGAACTTCCTGTCCCTCCTCCTCAAGCTGGACGAGCAGCTGAGATGCAAAAGGAGGTTGTGTCCTCTTCTCTGACGTCCCTTTTTCTTTCTTCATGTGTTACACTCCACTTTAACCACTATCGGCAGCATCTGTAAATAATAACGTATAGTCAGAATGATGTAATCAGAGCTGTGAGTCTGAAGGGACTTTTATTTATGCTTGTTTACTTTCATTGCACTTCATTGGAAACTGCTCATGGGAGTTTTTTTCAGAATTGTAAATATCTAATTACATCACAGTTACACATAATGTTTCAGGTTGTTTTTCATATTCAGACTGTATCTGCTTTGTAAATACAGCTTTGTAATTGTAATATTTATTAAAAAAATATTTAGGCATATCTCTGGATTTTCTTGGCAGGTTGTACATAAAAAAATAAATCTGTTTTTTTAAACTATGCACATCATACTTTTAATAAGACTTAACTTTGAGCATTTTGCTGGATATGATAACTTGTCATTCATCCTATAAGAACAATTTTTTATTTTACCAAATCAATTTGCATCAACAAAAACACATCTTCTGTCATCAAAAACATTACAAACAATTCTTAATAACCAGGATCCTACTAACTGTGTCCTTGTCATTCTGACAAAAACACATTATTGATTGTTTAATCATAGCTATATATATTCTTTAAAATTGCATTTCTTACACAAAAGAAAACAATGGAGATCCTCAGGTTTCTCTATGAGTTCAGTGTAGACCAAAATGCATCAATAAAACTGACGGCAAAATAAAATGTTATTAGGAGTAAGCTACAAAATAAAGATTGCAACACATAACATGATGGATCATTTTGGGAAATTTTCTGTTATTTTGGAAAAAATTGGCGCTATAATAGTTATGCTGATGTTATTTAAGTTTTTGACAATGTGGACCCAAAATAGGTAATTTCGCAGGTATATTTTGGACATATTTGCAATCATTCTCAACAAACTGTGCTTCATTCTGAACAATTTTGGACATTTTCATGTCAACATGAACAAATGTTGAGTCATTTTTGACATGTTTATCTCATTTTGAACATTTTGCAGCAAATTCTGAGTTTGTCCTTAACTTTAAATTGTCCAAATCAACAAAACTCTTTTCAAACTTAAATATTCTCCAAGATTGTTCGAAATTTTTGTCCAGTCTCTTTTGGTTTTCCATCCAGGACAAAATATGAACAAATTCAATGGAAGCGGTTTTAAAATTCTGCTTCACGTCTGAATGAACAACCTGCTTACTTTTTCTGTAAAAGTCATGACTGCATTCTTACCAGTTCAGACCAGTTAACGTTGCTGTATCACTTTCAACACAAGTCTGAGCTCCATCCAGTCACATTGATGGAGAACCAGCTGTGTGAAGTGATTTGTGGGAGGGTTTTTCCACATTTCAGCACCAATATTTGTCCACCAACACCAGAGAGAGACTTTCTTCTTGCTGTGTTAATACCGGCAATGTCAGACAGTGAGATAGCAGCGTGAATTTTCACACATGGAACAACAACACCAGTATTTTTTTAATTATCTTGTAATTATGAACTATCTCCAACATGGAGACAAGATCAGTCACTGTGAACTTTTATTAACTTCAGACAGGTGAGCTGTCACACAAAGCCCCAGTTTATTAGCTGCCAGTAAATATTTTGTTACGTTCTCAGGTTTCCCAGCTACAAAATGTTTAAAAACATTCTTAGAATATTACTGTGAAGTATTATAGAAATGTGTTTTTAATTTCCTTTTTGGTTCACATATTGTTTTGTTACAGTCTAGGATGATGTTTCAAATTATTAGCTTCTTTTGTGGTAAAATGTGTTTTGTTTTTGTTTGTGCTCTTAAAAACATTCGAACAATGTTTGGTGATCAGTTTTGTTTTGTTTTATTTTTGTTCCCAGAATGTTATCATTCTATCGTGTTTCTTAAAAACATTCCTTGGCGGCAACATGGTTGCAATGATTTTGATAACATTGTTTGAACATTATGCTGTAACATACCTAAAATTTTTCCAACTGCGATGTTGTTTTTTATTTGGTTCCTTGTTAGTTTTTTTTTTTTCTAGAATGTTCATTTTTAAGGTAGGATAGCATTCTCTACAAACATCCTTGAAACGTTTGGCAATCCTAAAATCCTACCAATTTTTGGTTGCAACATTGTTAGAACAGTTTTGGTTTTGTCTTTGTTTTTTTTTGTTTTTTTTGTTTTGCTTTGTTCCCGGAATGTTCTTCTTACAGATAGGATCACATTCTCTAAATATTTAGCAATAACTTTTCTTAAAATCTCTGTTGACAACATTTTTAAAACATTACACCCTGACATTCTGTGCTATATATTTTCTAAAAGACCAGAGCAGCAGGTGCGACTCTGGGTGGCAACACAGACACATGGGCAACAGTGACGTATTACATAACAGTCGACAGTCATCATGGAAACAAGTGAGCGAATGTTAAGGTTCACAGGTTCGCGCCACATTGTTTTCCATAAGAATGGGACCTCGGGCATGTCGTCAAAATGGATTATATGTGTTATAAAGTGCCTGCTGATGAATACAAGTCTGCAGGAGGTGTTTGTCACTAATGAGTGTATGATTACAGAGTTATAAAAGGAAACGGGCTGCAGTTGTGTGTGGGTGTTTATAGAGCAATAAGAGCGGGCATGGTGGGAGAAGAGTTAGAACCGCCTTGAAGTGAGGTAAGATTCATATGATTGAGGGGGAAGCAGGTCGATATGGGGATCTGTTAGGTTTGTTTGTAAAGTCTGCATGCGTAGATGCATGTTTATACTGATTTATGTTGTTGAGAGGGGATTATTCTGAGGTTTGGCTATTGTTAAGAGATGCAAGAGTGACTTAGAGTTTTAGATAGCATTCACAGAGTATATTCCATACATAGCGAACAGTTAGTGAATGGCCTTTGTGTATTTATATGTGTGTGTGTTTGCTGGTACAGTATGTCTCTTAGAGATCCTCCGTATGAACCCCCCTCAGTCTCAGAGCTGCAGGAGTTCCTGTTGGCAGACAGACGACCGACTGGACACGTCAATCAAGTCTGGCCCAACCTTTACATAGGCAACGAGTCAGTTTACACACAATACAACACACATCGATCCATCTATATGCATTCAGTAAATGAGTGGTTTCTAAGCGGTTCTTCAGAAGCACCATCACCAGTTGAAGAACTTGTTTATTCAAGGGATGATCATCAAAGTACTAGACGGTCTTCATTTTCTTTTATCATTTGCTCTAAAACAGCACAAAATGTCCATCACAATTTTTCCAAGTCTTAACATAGCATCTTATAATATGTTGTTCTGTTGGACCAGCAACCTAGAACCTAAAATACTGTATGAAATGTTTTATTATGAAAAGGACCCGGGTCCTTTTCATAATAAAACAAGCTCTAAAATCTCATGTTTAACTGTTTTTCTTAAAAACTACTGAAACAATTATCAAGTCCTGTCATCAAAATTTAACCAGGTGAGTCAACTATCCTCAATGGTTCCATAATTAACCTATTTTTTTCACAAGTTCTTTGGAGCGCTCTTTGTGGTGCCTTAAGGATCCATTTTTTGATGGCTCTTTTGAGGCTTCTTTAGAGGTTATTTAAAGAATCTCTTGGAATTAAAATGGTTCTTCTGTCACATCGCTGCAATGAATCCTTTTTGGTTCCAGTTAGCACCTTATTTTTCTGAGTGTTCACATCCTTCACTCATACAGGAATGACTGTGTTTCAGGGTGGCAGCTCGTGACAAGGGCACGCTCCACAGTCTGGGCATAACTCACATCGTAAACGCTGCTCATGGGCCCCCCAACCCCGGCCCCGGTCCGTGTTTCTACGTCAACACTGGCCCACGTTTCTACAGAGACCTGACAGTGGATTATTATGGGGTGGAGGCTGATGACGCAATAGAGTTCATCCTCAGTCCTTTCTTCTATCCAACGGCTCGATACATCAGAGCTGCACTGGCCATGGGAGGCAAGTCAACAGTTATTTTATTGTGCCTGATTAGATTTACAGTCAGTGAAAACTGCACAATTTAATGAACCCTAGTCTGCTGTTTTTGCTGAGATGGTGCTAAATTATATGTTTCAGCCTTAAATTAACTGTTTGTAGTGTTTGTAGTGTTTGTAAACGACACCATAATAACTTATTGTAAAAACACAGTCAAATTCTAGCAGCAGTGTTCTGCTTTTCCCAAATACAGTTTAACACAGTAAAATCTGATGCTTTTTTGGAGGCGCAAACAACACTGACCGCTAACAGCAGGCTGTTGTAAATACCAATAGTGTGAACTGAGCAAAACATTTCATGTGACAAAAAAACAGATACAAAACAACACAAACAAGACACAACAGATGACAACAGAGATGATCAATAACAAAAGAGAGACACAAAACAACAGTAAGGCGACAAAACCATCACAAAGGCACTTCAACAAAATGCCATAAATAAGACATTTAAGAAAATTAGATGCAAAATGATACAAACGAGACACAAAATGACTAAAATGAGACACGATACGATTCAGATGACTAAAAAAATAACAGAAACAAGACACAAAAGACAAAAAAATAGACAAAACAACAAGCAGGACTCAAACAAGACAAATGAGGGGCACAAAAAAACCAAAAATGAAATAAAAATTGACACAAGCGAGACACAAAATGAGACAAAAACGAGAAACATAGCTACATAAATGAGAGACAAGAGAACAATAAGAGACAACACGACTAAAACAAGACACATTACTACTGTTACAGTTAATGCTGAACACAGTGGAAACACATATGGTAAATATAGTGTATTATTGGGTCTAGTTACAGTATTAAACAGTAAAGTTCACATTCTACTGTATAGTGCAGTAATCATATACACATAAATTGCAATATTGTAAAAATGTAGTAAAATATTGGTGACTACATACAGCTGCACTTTTCATCGTTTTTCAAATTCTCCTCACAAAATGAACATTATGAGCTTAGTAAAGACTGAGGATTGATGCACGTGACTACATTAGATTGTTCAGATTTATACCACAAAGGGGGCTACTGAGTGTTAGCATTGCTGCATATGTGGTACTGAAGGTAACACTGAACGTCTCTCTGTCCCAGGACGGGTGTTTGTCCACTGTCTGATGGGTGTGAGTCGCTCTGCTACCTTAGTTCTGGCCTTCCTCATGATCACCGAGGGCCTGACGTTGAAGGAAGCAGTAGCTGCTGTCAGACCTCACAGAGACATCTGTCCAAACGCAGGCTTCCTGCAGCAGCTCCGAAGCCTCGACATGAGTCTGGAGAGGGAGAGGAGGAGACGCCGACAGGCCCAAACACTGTAAACACACTCAGACACACTCAAAAACATCAACAAATGCACACACATACGCACACAGACACACACATCTTTACTGCTGCAGAGGTCTGCCAGCCCAGCAGGAGGAAACACCATCTCTGACAGAGCTGAGGCAAATTCTCTGGACTAACAGGAAACCAGTGGCGCCTTTCGATCAAGTCTGGCCGAAGCTCTACATTGGAGATGTGTGAGTGGAAAAATCCAATTCACCATGAAATGTTGCGGGAAGACATTACAACAGATCAGTTTGTATGTGTTGTGTGCCTGCAGGTCTGTGGCACGAGACAAAGCCACACTCTCATCTCTGGGTGTAACTCACATACTGAACGCTGCGGCAGGTCGACATCGGATCAACACAGGTCAGCAGTTCTACAGTGATCTTGAAGTGGAATATCATGGGGTTGAAGCTGCAGATCATCCAGAGTTTGACCTCCAACCTTTCTTCAGCTCTGCTGCACAGTTCATAGACGGAGCTCTGAGGAAAAATGGTCAGTGAGACGATGTAAAAGCAGAAGAAAATCCATAGTTCAGCTACATGAGTGGACTTTTTGAGTGAGCTAAAACTGTACAAACACAACAAAACCATAAATCTAAGAAATTAATTATTAACATACCCTATTTAAAATAAAAAAGGGCAACATCTGGCAGCAAAGGTGCCCAAATAAATACAGTATAAACAGTACAATGATGTTCAAAAGCTGTAGAAAAAAATGTGAAAACCACTGCATATCTGTAAAATTAATTTATTTTTAGCAGATTTAAATACATCAAAATAGTAATTTTACAGTCACATGCTGTGAAAGAACAAATTGCCATTTGTGTAGTTTTGCATTTTTGTTTTTTAAAAAAGCCAACATGTAAGTTAATAATTTTTGTCGGTGATTTTACCAGATATTATCTGTATTTTTTAAAAGAAAGGTAAAAATCTGTCAAATAACAGTTTAAAAATTTGCCTTTTTTATGCTATATATTTATTCTTTTGAATAACAGAAAAAATCTGTAAAACAACAATATTTTTAGCTTATTTAAAAACAGTAAAACACTGTAAATTTACAGTCAAATAGTGAAAAAGTATGTTTGTCAAAAATATAGATTTTTAATGCAGACTTTATTATTATTGATCTATTTTCTTATGGTTTATGTAAAAGTTAATAAATTTTTCTGTGATTTTAGTCAATATTGTTATCTGTAATTTAACAAAAGAGGGAAAATCTGAAAACAGTAAATTGTTGAAAACATAGATTTTTCAAACTTATATATAAATATTAGGCTAAAATCTCCATGTAAGTACATGAATATATAAAATTTGTCTGTGAAGAGTTGTGGATAATCTTAACACTGACCGATACGATACGATGCGACATGTTACGATGCGATACGATACGATGCGTCATGTTACGATGCGATACGTCATGTTACGATGCGATACGTCATGTTACGATGCGTCATGCTACGATGCAATACGATACGATGTGTCATGTTACGATGCAATACAAAATGGTATGATGCTATACGTCATGTTACAATGCGATATGATGCGATACGTCACCTTACGATGCGATACGATACGATGTGTCATGTTACAATGCAATACGAAATGGTATGATGCGATACGTCAAGTTACGATGCAATTCGATGCGATACGATACGGTACGATGCGATACGTCATGTTACGATGCGATACGATACGATAGGTACGATGCGATACGTCATGTTACGATGCGATATGATGCGATACGATACGGTATGATGTGATACATCATGTTACGATGCGATACGATGCGATACGATAGGTACGATGCGATACGTCATGTTACGATGCGATATGATGCGATACGATAGGTACGATGCGATACGTCATGTTACGATGCGATACGATACGATACGGTATGATGCGATGCGATACGATGCGTCATGTTACGATGCGATACGATGCGATGCGATACGGTATGATGTGATACGTCATGTTAAGATATGGTACGGTACGATATGAAGAAACTAGTCTTGGACTCAGGTGCTCCACACTTACAGCTACTTCTGTAACAAACTTTTCAAACTGTAGGTTTGTCACATTATTACATATAGTAATTAAAGTTTTTTTCAGGGAAGGTGTTTGTTCACTGTGCCATGGGTGTCAGCCGCTCTGGAGCTCTGGTTTTGGCGTATCTGATGATCTACCACAGCCTGTCGTTAGTGGAGGCCATCATAGCCATGCGTCTAAACCGAGACATCGGACCAAACTCTGGATTTCTGGAGCAGCTCCGACAGCTGGATCTGAGTCTCAGTTCACAGAGCAGACAGATCACAGAGCAAGACGGCTCTGAAACATCCTGATCTCACATTTGTCCTGATTCGGACACTTTCTTTATTTGAATCAACATTTTCTCTCATAATAAAAAAAACCTGAAAAAAGTTAAATGCAATGAATGATTCTCAGTAAATTACCACTTCTCCAGTCACAGTTAAAAAGCTGATTGCTTCAAATTTTATGTTTCCAGAAATAACTGACAGATCTTCGCACCTGTCCACACATTAGTGACATTCTTATGATGACAGTGATGCAACCTGCTACTCTCACTAAGCTTCTTTTGTTTTCTGGGAAATCATTCATCACAGTTAAGCGTCTTCACCGTATACACTGAAGGAAAGTCATTAGTGTGACATTAGTGGGCTCAGATTACATTAAGAAAGCTATGAGAAAGCATCTGTGCGTGTCACGTTGGAGAGGTCAGGTGTTGGAGTCCAGCAGCCTAAAAATATCATCTAAAAAACACAGAGCCTGAGAGAGCAGCTACCATTCCAGATCAGTATTTCTGTCTCCATGCTTCCTGCAGAGGGAGGCTTCTGTCCATACTCACACATGCGCACACACAGTTCACACATATCTACTGAGGAAAGTTGAAGTTTGGATTCCTGCTCTGATTTAAACAAGGTAATTGATTTCTTTCTGTTTTAATGGATGTATTTTTGTTGTTTTACACTTTAAACAGCCAATATCATGAGTAGTTGAATTTAGTTTCATTCATTTCAGTATACATGGTGCTAGTTCACAACATAAGTCATCTCAGGGCAGAGGCAGTAAGGTCAAGACCTTATAATGTAATAATTTAGAGAAAAACCTGCAGATTCAAAGATCAGACAACTTCAGTTCCTAACACAGTTCATTTTACAAAGATGTTAATGAAATATTTCGGTATAAAGAATGAAAGTGCAGCAGATACAACAGAAATGAAGAAAAGAAGACTGCAGAAAACTTAAATATCTTTCTAAATGGGTATAATGGTTATGAATTTATTTGCTGAAAGAAAGACTAATTAAAAAGGGATTATAAGTAAAACAAGATAAGTAAATAAAAGTCAAATTCTAATTTAATGAGGATTTATGGGTATCAAATAGATTTATACCTTGTAAATCATGGGATTTGATGATACATTTCATAACAGATTTAACTGACAACAAAAGAAATTTAGATTTAAATAAATAGTATTCTCTTTCATCAGCTGAACTGAAACTATTATGCTCTAAATGACATGTCTCATTGTGACATTTCAAACAATAACTCTCCCTGTCTGTGTTTGCATGTGGCTACAAAAAGTCACATCTGTTAGACGATTACAGTTAAACTCACCAGCTCTGAAGTGAAGCTGTGCTGCAACAGTAACCCTCCCAAAAAAATCTCCAAGCTGTGCATAAATGAGTGAATGGAAATGTTTGCCTTGTGTGAAACCAGTGGATCACAGTTTAGTCCCATTTCAAACACAGTTTTTTCAACTTAATTTGTGTGTTCTAAAATGTATTTTCACAGATTTACAAGGTACTTATGTAAGAACAACTAATTTTTTTGTTGGTGTACATCAGATATGCATTGTTTTATTTAGTTATATGTAAATCTCTACTGAAATAAACCTATGTAAATTAATCTTTAAAAACATTAATGTATGAATTCTAAAATGAAAACGAAATGTATTATAATTACTTGCATATTTGCTAACAGCATCCTCAATACATCTGCTATAAGGATATAGGTATATACACTATAAAGGGGTGCAATCAACAGGTGTTTTCATTATTTGCTAATCTGCTGACTATTTTCTTGATTGATTGTTTTGGCCTTAAATGTGAGAAAATGACTCCTGAGAGCTTCTTTATATATATATATATATATATATATATATATATATATATATATAAATGTGGCATTTTGTCTATCTGAGAAGCTACAATCCAAAAAAATTGACTTTTCTGTGGATCAATTAATGGATAAATTCACCGATCAGGGTTTTAAGCCCGCATATTAAAACATCACTGGCATATGGGTGTAAATATTACATCTCCACACAGTGTGGCAGCAGTTAACAATGTGCAAACATTCATTTGGTTTTTGATTAACCTCAGGGATGTGCCTGTTTGTCAGACAGCAGAGGTAAAACATGTCCTCCTGTGCGGTGAAGTCCAAAAGTAGGAACCCGTACGCAGCGGTGCAGATCGACCCAGACAGTGATTATATCACACCAGGAACATTAGACCTGGAGCAGATGTTCTGGAGCGGCGCTGCAGTTCAGTACACACATGTCAATGAGGTCTGGCCCAGCGTCTACATCGGGGATGAGTGAGTAAATAAACCCACATAATGAAGGGATGTTTAGCACAGACACGATAACTCAGTCTGATGTGTCAAAGTTCAGTGATATTCAGCGTGTGTTGCAGGAAGACAGCTCTGGAGCGGCCGGGCCTGAAGGATCTGGGTATCACACATGTTCTGAATGCAGCAGAAGGAAAGTTTAACAATGTGCTGACTGGTGCTGATTACTACAGGGACACAGACATCCAGTACTTTGGTGTAGAAGCTGATGACAAACCCACTTTTAACATCTCCCAGTACTTCTGCTCCTCAGCACAGTTCATCCATGAGGCCCTCAGCCACCCACAGAGTGAGTCCTGGGGAGCAGTTAATGACAGCGTGTTTGTGTGCAGCTTGTTGCTTCTAATGAATCAATCTTCCTCTACTTTTTCTAGATAAGGTGCTGGTGCACTGTGTGATGGGTCGGAGCAGGTCAGCGACTCTGGTCTTGGCTTATCTGATGATGAAACACAGTTTAACTGTGGTGGACGCTATTGAGCATGTGCGACAGCGCCGTTGTATTCTGCCTAATCACGGCTTCCTGAAACAGCTCAGAGCCTTGGACATTTCACTGCAAGAGGAAAGACTGAGACTAAAAAGAGAGATGCAAGACAATAGCACACAACAGATAACATGCCTCTAATTTAAAGCAGATTAAAGTATGCCGTTTTGTTTTTCACCACTGTATCATGTTGATCAAATGTTGGTCAGAGAATGAGCAGGAATTGGCTCAGTCAGGCATTCAGTTTTAGTTGTTTGCGAGGCACAGACCAGCATCCAATGATCATGTCTAGCTTGTATGCTGCACTGTGCAAGGACAAAACTGTGATTCTGATACAGGCAGGAGATAAAATGTAATATTTTTTAAACTCCTGTCATCACTCAGGAATGGGTTCTGCTTCTTCCACCACCATCTGACATTTGAAAAATCAACTATTTCTCTCAAAGCATTCGTGATTAATCTTAGATTTTACCAGAGAGAATACTGTCTTCATCTTCAAAGTGTTCTTGAACACTGAAGGTATAGTAACAGACTTCAACAGTCAGTCAAAAGTTTAAAGAAATTAGTTATTTGAAACAGATATTAAATCTAAAATAAAAATATTCAAACCAAAATGAAAGATTAACAACATGACGTGTTTTATTTGTCAGTTTCAGTCATCAAAGTCGACCACAAAGTTGGGTGCCTGGCGGGTTACTGAGACCAGGAATAGGTCTCATAAGGCTTTTTGGTGCATCTGAATCTGTCAAACAGCCATTTAAATGGAGGGACACGGTGTACTAGTACTAGCAGACGCACAAGTTGTAAAACACCAGCTGCAATATTAAGAAAATTGCACGTACTTCTTGCATTTTAATGAATGCCTGTCTGTATTCAGGATTATGTTCAAGTATTCCATGTCACACAACATAACACAAACTCATGCAAATATGCTTTAAAATGTTTGGCCCCATATCACAGTTAGCTTATGTTTGTAATTTCTGGCGCATCTTCCATTTATAGCAGTTGTCAAGTTGTAAAATATTATCGGAGTAGATTAAAATGCATATTTCCGTTTCATTCATATCTGATCCAACAAAGCTAACAGTCCCATAGTTAGGTTTAGATTATTACACCCACTAATTCCAGTAAAAAATAAACAATAGAGAAGGGTATGTTGTAATATCCACCGTATTCCTCAGACAGAGAATTCCCACAGATAGTCTTTCCAACATGCTTTACGTGCATTTTAGAAACGTAGTGTGTCCGTTTACACCACCGTGAGCCACCAGCTACCCATCACTGATCAAGCTTTCAAGTTTTCATGCACGGAAAAACGCAGGTTGACTTAACATATGTACACCTCTGTGCATCAAGTCTGAAAAACACATAATGTATTAAGAGGATGAGAAAAAGGTACTCACTGCTTGTCGCGGCTCCTCACAAACAGCCTGAACAAAACAGAGTAACTCATGAGCATCAAGCAAAGTGAGCATTTAACAGTTCTCACAGGACTCAGTGGGCAGAGGATTTGACACATTTTAAAAGTGTGCACCTAAAAACCATTCGGTTTTACAACTGGCCTGTTCAATTAAATCTAAACAATACTCAAGTCACAAAACAAACCACTACTGCACATTTCAGTGCCATACCCAAAGCCTCCCTTGACAGCAGTGTTTTATTCTTTAGTCCTCTGACTGTAATGTGTCCTGTTGGAAAAGGCTTTTGTGCTTAGATTCTGTCTCCAAGGAGAAGAGGCAAACTCGTGAGATGTCAAGACGAGTGCTAGCAGCAAAGTCTGATGCTGGAAGTCCATCCATTCTCTATACACCGCTTCATCCTCACTAGGGTGCTGGAGCCTATCCCAGCTGATTCGGGCGAAGGCAGGGGACACCCTGGACAGGTCACCAGTCTGTCACAGGGCTACATATACAGACAATCAATCACACCCTTATTCACACCTACAGGCAATTTAGAGTAATCAATTAACCTCAGCATATTTTTGGACTGTGGGAGGAATGCACAGGGAGAACATGCAAACTCCATGCAGAAAGATCCCAGGCTGGGATTTGAACCAGGTATCTTCTTGCTGCAAGGCAAAAGTGCTAACCACTACTCTACCGTGCAGCCCTGATGCTGGAAGTGTCGAAGCCAAAATACATTTAGAAAACATCCCAAAACTATTGTTTATTGTTCATTTGGTTCCCTTGTGTGAAGCACAATTATTATATTTCCCTGTTACCGTGTTTCCTTGACGGTAATTTACAGAAAACACAGAATTCCCCTTAATACTTGGCTGCACAATCCTCTAGTGGCCCCAAGTGGAGAACATGGACACGGACACAGATCAGGAAGCACCAAACACTCAATTATTAAGAAATTATCAAAAAAAGAAATAACCTGGACGGGTGGCTGATTTTGAATTTTTTTTTTTTTTAAAACAGCTGTTTTTGGGTCAGAGTTAAGAAGGCAGAGTGAGTGTGAGGTTTCAGGCAGAAGAAAAAGTCCTTCAGGAATCCTCAATTGAAGTCGGGTTTTTCTGGGAAGGTGCAGCCTCCTCGCCTGATGATGACGTTGGCACTGTAGTGTGCCGCCTTTACACACTGATCCAGAGGTTTCTCTTGGACAAGTTCAGACAGGAAACCTGCATTACGGAGGAAATTAGTTTACAGGAAATTCAAAGGGGGAAAAAAACACAAAACAGATGGAAAGTAAAAGAGAAATACATGAACAAAAACAGGAAAATCTTACCTCCTACAAAGGCATCGCCTGCACCGTTTGTGTCAACGATGTCCTTGGGGTCGATCTCCAGTACCGGGAAAGTGTCGATCTTGTCACCTGAACAGACACAAGAAGAAGAATATAAACATACCAATACAAGAGGAGAAAAAGACAAAGAGAAATGAGAGTGACATGGAGGAAGGGGGGAAAAAAGAATCTCACTGTGGGCCATAACAGTTTCCTCCTTCCCCTGGGTCAAAACCACAATCCTCTTCCTCTCTGTGTTGACTTTGGGTAAAGCCTGGGCTTTCTTGGCAATTTCCTTTATGTCTTTGGTCTGCAGATAAAACACACACTGACAGTCAGTAGATGGTACACAAACACATGGAAAATGCAGCACAAACTGTGTGCAAAATCTATACCTTAAAGTCCTGCTCTTTCGCAAAAGCAGCTGCTTCCTGAGAAAAGAAACAGATTTACTCAAAGATGTGCATATCGTAACACCTGGTGGACACAAAACTCTGCACAGGTATGTGTGGAGGATGTGCGGTGAAAGTGTGACTTACTGTCTCATTGCCGAACAGCACATCGACGTAGGGCATAACCTGCATGAGGTTGTCCTTGAAGAACTGGGAGATGAAGGGCGCAGAGAGGTTCAGGCAAAACAGCTTGTTATTTTCAGAGGCGTGCTTTGCCACTTTCAGCATGGACTCCAAAGAGACAGTCAGGAAGAAACCCTGGAAGGAAGGAACGACACTGGGTCAAGACCAATCTGCTTTTTATATCTGATGGCTCTAATGAATCATCTACAGTAAGGTCTGGAGCAGGAAATGCACCAGTACATCTCCAAACACCCCTGTTGAGTACAAAGTTGACGTCAGAGTGCAAGATCTGATATATACTCACAGCAATATAGTAGACTTTAGCCTTTTCTACAAGCTTCCAGTTTTCTTCCAGGTCTAGATGTTTATCCTTCTTATAGCAGTTAGCAGCGGCTAGGTTAGCAACCAGAGACCTGAGAGGAAAAAACAACATGAACAGGGAGATACAGACTGTTAAAGATCCCATATTGTTTGCATTTTCAGCAGCTTAATAAAAGTTGTCTCCAGAATGTGTCTTTCAATTTTTTTTAGCTCATAACACTGCAAAGATAATTTGACCATGACTCTATTAGCCCTGTTTTAATTGTGCAGTGTTTATGGCTTTAAATGTAGCTGAACTGCTGCTGTTCCCACCTCCTTCAGAAAGAAGACTCTCTCTGCATTTCTGATTGATAGTGTGAAAAACAGTTGACCGTTGGTAGCCGACACACAACTTTCTACATGGAAATATGGCCAAATTCATAGTTCAGCTGTTGTTTTTAATGACATGTATATGGTGAGTTTGTCAGACAACGGTGCAGTTATAATATCTGTATTTTAGCCGTGCAGAGCAGCAGCTTGGAAATGGCTCTGAATTGACTATTGGTTTAACATGTAATATTAATAGACTGTGTTTGCAGTTATGACCTGAAAGTCATTCTGTTGTCTGACAGCTGAAAAACATCTAAATGAGAAAAGCGTTATTCGGTATTCAGCTGTATTAGACACAAAAATGTAAACATCAGCTAAGTTTAGGTTGAACTGAAGCACAACAGACAACATGAAAACACAGTAACCCACTTAGTTTTTGTTTACTAAAGTTTCCACCACTTCTGAACATCCCTCAGCTTTACAGTTTCCACAGATCTCTGACCAGTGCAGATATGATCAAATCTAATGGTAACATTAGCTACATTAACCGCGCAAAGTGCTAACACTGAAGGATGTTTCTGATCGTTTGAGCAGTAGACAGTGAGAGAGAAGGATTATGTAAAGCTTAAGCTACACGATTGCTGGTATGTAGCAGTTCAGGAAAATTCCTACCGACTTGTAAAGCCGGGAGGCAATCTAGTGGTGGGAGTGATTGAGAAATGGCAGAAGCAGGCATCTTCAGACCTTAATAGTTTTTCCTTTACAACAAAAAACACAATAAAATGGATTTCCACCATATGGGACTTTCAAAATGATATAATCTAATATATTCTCATTATTTTATTCACTCACCTGTTAGTTCCGGTGATGCAAGCAGCACATGTCCCTGTGGGCTCTTCATCTTGCTCATAGTAGTGGGCGTCGATGTGGGCCTCCTCAGCCTTCTGCTTCAGGATCTCTCCAAACTTGTCTTTGCCAATGCAGCCGAAGAACGTGCCCACATTATGGGGTTCTTGGATCATCCACTACAAACGATGGCAACAGTTCACATTAACATAAGCCGACTGAGTCTACTCACAGAGACAAAAATTCACAGTAATATTAGCGTGCGTGTGTGACTGACCTGAGCGACCCTGATAGAGTTCTGTGTGGCTCCTCCAGCGTGGTACTCAACTTTGAACTTCTTCACAAGTTCCTCAAATCTACACACAGAGAGATAATTCATAACTCCAATAGAAGAGTCACTATCAGACAAAACAGTTCAATTCTGTCAAATATAGACCAGTAATATCATTCTGTGGGGTGCTGGTTTCAAACATCAGCACAAACAAAGTACTAGTTATGGCTGAGTACATGAACATATAGTGGAGTAATGACCAAAGTGTCTGCATGGCTATGAAGACTTAACCAGACATACTTAAAACACTTACTGGTTTCCTTTTCAGACGAGTATAAAAGAACTAAATTTAAAGCTATAATTAACTGGAAACACAGGGAGATCTAGTCCTGCTCTGTCCAAATGATAGAAATGAGACACAGGATATCAGTTAATGATTGTTTTTAAACTCAGAGCCAGAAGTTTCTCCTTGTTTCCAATGCTGGCTAACCATCTCCTAGCCGCAGCTTCATAATTGACAGACAAACGAGATAGTACATGCGACTTTCCCAAAATCTTTAACTGCCCTTTTTAGCCATTTTATTTGTTCTTTGATCAGACATTGGAACTTACACATAAATAACTTTAACATCTGAAGCTTTTCAGCAGCAGTGTTCGTTATATGGTTGTTGTATTGGCTTTAATGCCTTTAATGTGTCAACGGTGATGGATGCAACTTGAAGGCCATTAAATCCACAGTGTCAGACTACACTCTCAACAGAAGGCAGCCACATACTGTCTTCAGGTGAAGTGTACAGCACATGCGACTGATCATACTACCTGAACCACTGATGCCTGTCATACAACACGATGACTGAAGTCACGCGTTGAAGCGAAGCATCTCTAATTTAAAATGCTATCTAAATATAGCTGCTGTATCAACCTACATTGCAATATGTGTTTGTGTGGTTTTAGTGAGTGTTGGAAACTGTAACAGGCCCACTGCTGCTAAAGGTCCTGAGACCGGGCCGGAGGTTGCAGAGGGGGAGTCATCTGGGTGATGGGAAGAAAAATGCAGCAGGGTGAATGTCTATTGTAGAAATTATCTCATTCGTACTCTCAATTATGTTCACCGGGGGAAATCTCAAATATGTTAGTATTCCCTGACTGAGGACTAAAACAAGCGGCTTCCAGCCTGAATGTTTGGCTGCAGACAGGACAGTGGTGGGGTGAGACTGTGGGTTTTGGAGATGGAGATAGCCCTCTCTATATTTCAATGGCTTTTTTCCCGTCTTTTCCCCTGCGGCTTAAATGCAAGACAGACTGAAAGGTTAAACATGTGCAGACTTACACCTTCATACCAGTGATTCCCCTGTTAAGCCACCCACTCAATGATCTAAAGCTGAAAAGAATGAGCACAAATCGTCCCTGTCATAATTTCATATTATATAGAGAGATGATCAATATCTGCACATATCAAATGTCCTCAGAAATACACTGTATAGAGTATAAATGTGCATTTTTCTGAACAAACACTATTGTGCCTGTATAAAGCAGGCACAATAGTGTTTGTGCCTGACCTCAACTCTGGTGCGGATTCTTTTTTTTCCCCGTTTTCCCCCAAACAAACATTTTTTATACAAGACACATACAGTAGTGTTTTATTTTTCCTGTTTTCAGTGTCATCTTTTTCAGTGTCATTAAAACTGTTCTTCACTAAATTTCCCATTTCAACACATTTTCTCACTAAGAGGCAGTTAAAGGGTATTCAATATAGGCTCTATCTATCTATTCAGTAGTCCAGAATAGGACAACCTGTTGTCACTGTAAAGACACAGAATGCATCAGTATAAACACACATAATCGCATATGACTTTCTTATCTCCTGCTGTTCAATGTTTGCTTTCTGGCTCTTGTCTCAGCGGGACTGGGAGGTGAAGTGTCCTGCTTTGGTATTGGATGAGAGCGTTTCACTGCTGCTCTGTCATTGGCTGTCTATAAAGGAACAGAGGCCAGTCGTGGTGACTCCTAGTGTGCTCCTGTTTTGACTGCCCTGCTCCAGAACAGTGAGGTACAAGCTTGGTATGAAGTCCGACGCATTTTATTTTCCGTCCCTGTACAGACCGCAAACCCCGTCAGAACATTAAGTAAACCCCTGTGCGAGAGCTTTTGTTCCACAGCGAATGTTGCAATATAAGAGGTACGTACAGGGCTTTGTGTTTGTCCTCAGCCAGGATCACATCGTTGGGTTTCAGAGCGTACCTGCAAAAAATTTAAGGAGAAAAACACAAACATTAGTTTCCTCACATCATCAGAAAACCCCCCATAAATGGCTCTCATTCAAACACACACAATGAGACCCAACATTAAGTTTATTTGATAAACACAGTCTTGGTCTTGCCAAATGTGCAGGTGCAAGTGATTAATGAAATTATTCAGCCAATAAATCAGCTGCGCTTCTATTAAAAACCATTTCAACACTCCTTGTCCGCATCAATTTGTTGGTCAATTATGCTAAACCGAGAGGTGTTTCCTCAAAAGAAAGGCTGAGGATTAAAGTGCAGTTTTTAGTCCTACTTTACTCTATGTGACACTGAACTAGAGCTGTGGTTGGCTGGTTTAGCTCTAATCCAGGAGTTTATGCAAGGGGTTTTTGAGAGGACACTGAGCTGGAACCCAAACAAGCCCTTTGCCCTATTTGTCCTGGTCAACTCAGTGTGACAGCGCTTGGACTGACCGGACCGCGGCTGCTCTGTGAAGATTCCTGCTGATGGTTAAAAGTATTTCAGTGAAACTAACTAAATAAATACTAAATATGTAAGTAGATACAATTTCTACATTTTTGCAGCATAAGGAAGGAACAATACTTTTACAGGAAATCTAAAAAAGCTAAATTTCATCTAAAAAAGACAAATGTTTAAGTCACATGGTGAGATTGGAGCTCTGGAGGCTTGGCTAAAGTGATATAAATATATCAATAAATAATCAGTAACAATGCCAATGCAATAACAAAACAGGGAGAGGCACTGTTTGTGTTCACTCGGGCAGAACAATCTCATTTCAGGATCCATCAGAAATGCATCTGCTGGACATGGAGTTCTGCTGACGTCAACTATTAGGTTTCTCTCATGAGCTCTGTTCTCGTCTGTCATCGTTATCTTGCTGCTTTATTGATCACATGACATCAAGAAATCTCTTCTGCAGTTCCCTTGAAATGGATGTGACTGTGCTTGATGGAGATTTTGCAGCAGCAAAAACACAGATTCCTTATTATTCTTTTGCCTGTTGGGGGTAGGTATGGTGACATTCAGTGTGTGTACTGATATTCTGGAAATAAAACACGTTTTTAGGAGTCGCCAGTATGTGTTTACAAGTGTGAAATATTTTATGGCCACTTATCATTACTCAGCCATTCAGGAAGAGAAATGAACACCACTTGTGACCACTTTATTCAACTGCTTCAGTCCTTTAACTTACTTGTCCAGGATGTCTTTGTCCACTACAGCAGTGATGTCCAGGAGAGGGTTTCCCATCCCAAAGAGTGAATTCGGGCTGAAAGATAAAAAGGAACAAAAACCTCTTCAATAACCTGGTTGTAACATGGCAGCATTGACTACAGATAGCACTGTCCCATTTCTATGTGAATTCACTGGCCTGACAACAACAATGGGCAACTTTTGAAGCGCCCATGTTGTCTTCACAAAGCATCTCTTAATAAATTGGCAGTCCGTCATAGCTTTAGAGTGGTTTATTTAAAAAGTCAGATTGTCCTCGCTTCAGCACAGTGCAGAAAGCCAAATTTCAAGCACTTAAACATTATCATTCGCTCCACCCACTGAGTGTGCTGCGTCTTTATCCCACTGTTGAACATTCATTTGTGAAACACAGAGTTTTATTTCCACGTGGCTCCAATCACATGAATTAAAATCTTCAATTCACAGAGAAAGAAAAGCAGAAATGGCACATATCAGAGACGTATTCTTGGAACGTGCATGACTCAACAACGACATTACAAAAGAAGATGAATGTGGTTGGTGGCGGGGCTCCAGTCAGTCATGCATGTAAGTATGCTCTGCTATTTGAAACAAGGCAACATCAGGACAGCAGTATACTGCATGTGTCAGAGCTTATGTCGTCATTTCTTCCCTTGGGGCAAACACATGAATGCGGGGCTGGAAAATAAAAGCAAATTATAGCGTTGTGATGCCAAAATAGCAGCATTTTAAAACAAAACCACAGCATTTCAACAACTGGGACACGACAAAATGAAACAACAACCACACGACATGGCACAACTTAGCAACCGAATACAACCAGTGAGTTAACCTGCTTTTTTTCTTCTTCCCTTAACAAACACTGACTTCTATGTGCACTGTAAATAAAGACAACATAGCAGGATGTTAGCAATATGTGTCCTCACTCCTGCATGTTCATCTTTGATGTCAGCACAATCTTGTCAGCATTTCTGGGAAAACCCCAGATGGAACAAGTCTTTGAACGCAGCCCATGACAGATGCCACCTCCACATGAACATGTGCTACCATATTTCTAATGAAGCCTTTCTTTCTACACTCCCATGGGGTCAAGATTTAAAAGCAGCAAGACAAATTAACACGGAAGAATGGCTTTTGAAGAAACAAAGACGAGAGATGCAGACAGTCAATTATGCAACACAGAAGGGCTTTTTACTCTGAAAAAAAGAAGATGCATCCAACTGTCAGACACCACACCCTTACTATCATCTCCTTCAGCATACAACTGCCAATGAGAAGTCAGATGATGACAGGTCTTGTGCAGCCAATTACACCACACCAGAACCGATGATTGCCTTTACATCATATGTCAGCGTGCTCTTACCTTGCAGCAGACATGGTGTCCCTCTGTGTGTGTGTGTGGCAGACAGATACTGACAGACCTGTTGAGCAACCTAAAACCAGCTCAGGAAAAGCTAAGCATTCAAAAAACTTAATTTCAGCTCAGCGTGCGGGCACATCGATTTTCCCCTGCAACCGCCGCTCCTCCTACTCCAGACTGACTGATTGGAGGCCTCTGAAGGAGGAAGGGCCACGGCAGTCCCACTCTGTGGGGCGATTGGCTGGTTGTGCTCCACTCCAGTCGCAGTTCACTCACTCGTTTGAAGCTAAATTACAGCGTGAGAAGCGTGCTGATGCCAGGGAGCTGCAGAGACACCACGATATGACAACGGCAAGAAGCTGGGTGCAGAAATGAAGATGATGCCTGATTTCTTCATGGAAAAAAGGCAACAAAACAATACATAGTGTCGGCCACGTGACTGCTTTGCAATTCATTGTTTTGGGAGCTGGAACTGGATGTCACAGCTTTCTCTACTGAATGGAGACCAGCCGCAGCTTTTACGCATGCACAGCGGACAGCATGTGGTCACGTTGAACTTTAGACCAGATATTAGCCTCTTTATTGGACAGCAGCAGCAGTGTGTAAATACATGCTGCTGACCTCTAGAGCTAACATTAGCATTGTATCTACATGTAAAGATAACGGGATCAAAGGACTTTACACCGGCTCAACTTTCACTCCCTACACAGTGCAGCTTCAAACACACACAAGAACACGACAAAAAAAAACCTACAATTTCACCACTTCATGCATGCTTCATATACAATCAGGTCAGCATTGTAAACTCTACATTTTGTCTTGCGCACACATTCAACTAAGAGGACTCCTCGTCGCCCCACAGAGACGCAGAATCACTATTATTTCAGCTTTCGGTCACCTTAGTTTGGCAGGAGCCTTTTTGGTGGGAGATTCTGTCTTCTCCTCCTTTGAAAGTTTGATTTTCTTTGCTTTGGGTTCTCCAGAAGCCATGGCTGACCGGGAAAAGCACGTTGCAATCACCTTAGAGGAACGCGGTCACGATATGAGAACAGTTCAAGTGTTTCCCCGAGCAGAGACTCTCAGGCAACGGTAGCCTCCTCCATGGGGGCGTGAGAAGACTTTCTTCTTCTTTTGGTTCAACCAGCTTAAGGATTATTTATTGCCACCTACAGGACTGGACAAAAAGGGGGCAAAAATCCAATAATAATGCACAAAGGCAATATGTAGAGCTGCAATTACAAAAAATACATGTTAATAGTTATAACCTAGCATGCTAGACCTCCAGAGTCAATATGCAGATCCCTTTTTTCTATTTCATTTTATATAAGAGGTGACCATTGTTGTGGAGAAATGTTTCCATGTTTGACCTTTTAAATAAACTACATTCCAGTATTTATTGTTAGCTTAAACCTAGCTAGTTAGCATGTTATTAAACTTCAGCATTCTAACTGTTTAGCTATAACTGACTGTGTCATTTACCTCTTTGTTAAAATAAACAGCCTTCAAAGATCCTGGTTTGAATTTTTCCTACACAACACAAACACACACAACCCCAAACATGACAGATTACACAAATTTATTTCAATTAACCTTGTTTCCTGACTTTCCTTACTTAACCAAGTGGCTGTATCCCCATGATGCATCATGGAGATTCTCTATAGAGACAGTCGACTATCCTACAGTATATTGTGTCCCTTTAACAAGTTAATATAAGTCTTAAATGTCCCCATAATGTGTACTTCAAGTTTTACCTCATAAGACTGCATTGATGGTTCACTACTATGAGTACAATATCCAGTTTTAACGTGGTATCAGTAGTTTAACTCATCACATTTACGCAGCCACAAGCTGGTTGTTTTAGGTGGCTTTGTCCATTCCTTTTGCTATGTGTGTATTATTGTTCTCAAAATCCAATTTGCTGCAGGAAACAGGAACACCAAACTCTGGGCAGCAATCTACCACACTGAAATTTTTTTGAGGACTTGTGCAGTAAGTCAGCCCTGCTAATATTTTACGACTCTAGCCTTCCTGCATGCAACAATTCAGCCTGCCACTAGTGTGACAGAACACCATTGCTATATCCTGCATGTGTGCGCTCACACACACACACACACCCCTAACCCTTACCCTAACTTAACCAACACCAAAACAATGCGTAACCCTAAAGAAACGTTTTTGCACTTTTACATTTGTTTAGTAACAACATGACCAAGAAAACGCTGTTGCCACCCGTGGGGACCTCATTTTTGGTCCCCACCGTAAGACGAGTCCCCACCTATATAGCAAATAGTCAGGTTCAAGTCCCCACCGGTATAGATAAACACTTATACACACACCCTAACCAAACCTCAATTCATACCTGTTCTCTAAAAACAAGTCTTCACCCTCAAACATGGCTGTTTCAAAGTGAGGACCGGCCAAAATGTCCTCATTTTGTAAAAATGTCCTCACTTTGATAGTTAAATGCAGAAAATGGTCCTCACAATGTAGCAAGTACAAGAACACACACACACACACACACACACACACACACACACACACACACACACACACACACACACACACCTATACACTATTTTTCTATCATTGTAGGGACATACCATTGACTCCCATTCATACCTAACCCCTAACCCTAACCTTAACCATCACCAAAACAATGCCTAACCCTAAAGAAACGTTTTTGCACTTTTACATTTTTTATTAACAACAACATGGCCAAGAAAACACCGTTTAAACTTGTGGTGACCGAAATGAGGTCCCCACAAGTGACATTGTTTTCGGTTTTCCTACAGTTGTGGGGACATTTGGTCCCCACAAGTATAGCAGAACAAGTACACACACACGCCAGAGGGTGTTTTTTCTACCTTCTCGCAGAATGACACTGAGGTGTAATCAGACCACTGGCCCATTCTGTTGACTGGCTAAGGGCCAATGCATAGTTTTCACATCCATGTGGCCAGTAGACAGACAGCAGACTTGCATGTGATTCTGTTCATGGCCTGTGCAGACGTCAGACACAGAAAAACAACAGAATTGTTTATTGGATATAGCAGCTATGTACAGACTATGCTCCTATGTTACTGACATAGCACCCATGTACATATCAAAGGTCAAAGTCAAAGTCCTGCAGTGATGACTTTAATCACAACTCTGTTATTGATTACTAATAAAGGTGTGAATGTTCGAGAATCTCCTCGTGTATTCCCTTCTCATACCAAATATTTTAAACATTGCTTGTTTTCCTAGTTCATGTGCAAACAAATTACTAAAGTGAAAAAAAAGGAAATTTATGCAATTTATATCACACAACCTTGCAGACATGAACATGGAAGACATAAATTGGCCTTAAATCCAGTGTACCTGCTGCTGGCCACACTATTTTCTAGAGGTAAGTCACACGACACCCCTCTTTGCATCTGCTTTGCTTAATGAGTAGCAGAAAGGAGCAAAAAGCAGCAGGAGGAGCCTGCTAGTGAAATGATCAACAGCCTCATTTCCCCATATTGTCACATGGGCAGATACCCATAAAAACTGTAAATCAATTTCTAATCTAAATAATTTATAAACATTGCATAATGTCATAGGCAGCAGGCTGACTGTGTCTTGAATAAAGGATGCTTTAGACTGGCAAGAGCTGCATTTGAGTCTGAGCAAAGCAGTAAATGCAAAGGTTTGACTTTGCATAACAGAAGTGTTATTATTTCAACTGAATACACAGATATATAATCTGTAGTTCTCTTGCTCACCTTGACTTTCAACTCCAAAACATGATATGCAATACTTGTTTTGACATTTCCTAGATGCTGACCCATCTATAATTATTTGTACATATCGTCCATGTCTCTCATGTAATGCAGTGTTTCATTACAAAGATGCACCAGTCAAAATCCACATGTAAGTTATGCTGGAAACAGTCTTCTTGTAAGGAAAAGTACACTGGAAGGCGCAATTTTTTTATATTTTTTATTTGTGTTTTTTAAATGTGTAATGCTGCAAAAAGGGGCAGAATAAAATTTGTTAATTGCAACGCAAATAACAACATGGCTGTCTGAACACAGACAATTCACAACTGAAATTAGTGGGAAAAATAAATGCATACTGAGTTAGTACTAATAAAACATGTTTGAATATAGGCTATACTATTTAATAACAATTTGAGAAGCTTAAAATAGCCCAGTCTTCAGTAGGAGTGCTGTGATATACTGATGCTGACATACTGAAATATTGATATCATGTTATGTAATACACACAATATAACATCATCAATAATCCACTTATCTAACTGGTCAACACTTACAATATATTAACTACATATAGAAAAGTTGCAGACAGTCTCCATTTACCCCCTCACAGATGTAGTCAGAGAGTAATTCATTTCTCCACAAAGAACTGGAACTCAAACAGGTAAAGTTAAACAAAGATTTGATTGATAACATTATTTTTTCAAATTTTCTATAGATGTCACAATAATATCGATTGTTTTGGTATGATAACTTCATTATGTGGTGACATTTTGATAGCCCTATGTGAAGTAGACTGTAATTCTTTCACTATGAGGACAATTAGGAAACCTAAATGTATAAATAATAGCATCCCAGTAGAGTCAGACTGTTCCAAGATAAAATGTTAAGCAATTCAATACCTGATTTTGCAGTTCCCCTCAGCTCTATGGAGCATTTCAGTTACTGTTTTGGTATAACAGCCTGCAACTTTTGGATCATCCTTTTGACTCTAATCTACATAATTTTCAGCCACAGCAAAATCAGAGTAAAATTTATTCATAAATGAATGAATCAATCTGAATACCAAAGAGGTGAATTATTTGAATTTGAATCAGAGCATGAGGAAAGCTGAATTGTTCCAGATATTAGGAGCAGCTCTGAGAAAGCTTGATTGCCTCTGTTTTTGTGCCTAGCTCTTGTAACATCCAAAAGCATCCAATTGATCAACTTCAGTTTTCTAACAAGCAGACTGCTGAAGGAGGGCAAATTATCCATTACACACTGTGCAGCACCACATAGCAGTGAAACTAAGTTAGTGAGCTGCCAGTGAACATGGAGAAGGTTCAAAGATTCAAACATTTGTAGGCTTTATTGCATTTAGAGATTTAAGAGACAAATACAGCTAGAATCCAATTTATTGTCCAAATATGTGTACATATATAGAAGTTTTTTTTTTCTGCTGTCCAAGTTATTTGACAAAAACACACACACTTTTAAACAATGGTAGCAGGTTAAGAATGTTAAAGTATTATGTACAGGATATCTTGCGTGAATCAAATTCAGTGCAAATTGTGCAGATTATGATGACAAGAATAAGTGAAGGTATTGACAATAGATTCAGGGTTATTTCATATTTAATATGCAAATAGTTTGATAGTGGTGCAGACAGCAGCTTTGCCAGTATCAAATATTAACCAGTATCTAGCAGGGTAGGGTTTGCTGTTAGGGATTCAAAAAGGATGTCTCTGTATTTTACTCAGGAACTGGTGGACACTGTCTACTTTGCTCAACTTGGGTGAAATCCTGGTTATAAATTTACTTTGCATTTCTCTAGTGGTTCTCAGTTTAAGATTGTCTGTGGGTTAATTTACTAAGAATTTTTCAGCAAAATATTTTAAATCCGCCATATTAGCTAAAAGGCATTCGTGTTTACATTTTTTCTGAAGAATTAGCATTTGGTTATTCGGCAAGAAAAGAAAGCATGAACACCTGCCAGGTGCTGCTCAGGGTAATAAAGCCCCAGAGAGTAACATGCAACAACAGAGTGTAGCTGCCCGTAGAGCTTGCCTGATTAAAAAGGCTGAAACTTTGCTGTGAAAGCAGCTCTCGAGTTAAAGTTATATTTATCCAGTATTTAAACCATTCATAATGCATTTAAACTTTTCATTAAGTGTGTTTTTGTGTACTTTTTTGATTTGTCGTCTTGTGCCGGTGACTTAGTTGTGTTTACGTATGCACACTTCTGCAGGCGTGTCCTCAGCGGCTCGGGCAGCTCTGCCATATTGGCACCAAAGTGAAAATCTTTGTACAGTCAGCTGGAGTTAGCAGGTAAAACTTTTTTTTTTAAATCCCTAAAACTTTGCACGCATTTTTATGTTCATGTTTGCTTTCTTGTGGCCGTAACGCCTTTTTCTGCCAAGTTCGTTTCATTTCCAAGCAAATGGTTGAAATGTCCGAAGGTGTCAGTGTCAGTTTGCTAACCAGCCGGTTAAGTTATCGGAGCTTCAAGTTAGTTTGACACACTGACAGTAGGTAAATGTTGACAGCTGGTGATGCTGCTCTACATTTATATTGTCTTTATTTGGACACAGTTAAATAAATAATTGCAATAACTGCTGTTTCGTTCTCTTCTTGGCTGTCTTACTTAATAACAGAGCACAACAATCAACAACAACAGCCACATTGTTGCAGCTGAGATGATCCACAGCCTGTTCCTGATTAACCACTCAGGAGACATCTTCCTGGAGAAACACTGGAAGAGTGTCATCAGCAGAAGTGTGTGCGATTACTTTTTTGAGGTCAAGGAGAAGGCAGTGGACCCTGAGAATGTGCCCCCTGTGCTGCAGACCCCACACCACTATCTCATCTCCATATACAGGGGAAAGCTCTTCTTCCTGTCTGTCGTCCAGACTGAAGTTCCCCCGCTGTTTGTCATCGAGTTCCTGCACAGAGTGGCAGACACATTTCAGGTGCGCTTTGAGCTGAATGATCATTTTTACAGTTTAGATGCCGTATGATTCACATGTGACCGCAGAATGCATCTCAGATGGTCAGATTTCATTTTCCTGAACTGATTTTAAGAGAAATTTCCCACCGGGGGATCAACAACCCAGAGAGGAACGTGTGTATTTTATAGCTTGACAACTTCAAACCTAGCTGTATACTGTGATGTTTGCCAAGGCAATATAAATGTGGGAACAAATCCCAGTGTGTCGTAAGTGTACTTAAGTTGACCTGAATAGCTGCAAGTTGATGATTTTAAATCACCCTTAAGCATTGGTGTAGGAATTTTTACCCTGTACTTACCCATAAACAGCCACAGATAACATGTCAGTGCACATCTTTAAGTAGTCTTGCAGTCTTCAGTGTGTGACGACCCTCCACCTGGACACCAAGTGTGTCTGTTCCAGTCATCACCTGATTGAGCCACACCCATTATCTAGTGGCTCAGCTGCACTTAATTTGGCCCACTTCCATTCAAAGTGGCTCTCTGACAGGAGCTGCTGCCGTGTGGAGCTCCAGCAGCATGATTCTGGGTTTTGGTTTTGAATGCCCATTTGGTTGGTTTGCCTGGCAATAAACTGTTTTTAGTCGCCGCACCATTGCTGTCTGTTGGTTTTGTTGCAACTTTTGGAGCTGAGTTGTAACAAGTGTAATTTGTGGTATTCAGACAAAGATATTGAGCCTACTCCAAAACAACATTAGCACCACAATAAAACTGCACCAAGTGTGAGGAGAAGTGCTATATTCTGGATGAACTCAAGGAACAAATATTTTTTCCATCAATCGTACACAACAGTGCACATTTAAGCAAGAAAATAAGCGGTTCCAATGCTTACACAGATGTCTGTGGAGGGAGAAAAATCTCCAGAATGAGACAATGCAACAGACGTAACGTTAGATAACATCATTAAACCAGCAGACAAGGGTGTGAGTGTGTTGATGAGTGGTCAAGGAAGTATTTAGAGCCTGACAGATGCTGCTTTTATGGAACCAGTGGCATTTTATACGGAGTAAAAAAATTCCAGTACTGAAACACTGGTTGATATTCTTTTTCATATGTCAGAGGTATATTGAAAGAAGAGTGAAATTTATTTGTCAGAGTAGTTTTTCCATGAAATACTGTTTGACTCAGTTGTGATCTATGCTCTGCTACATGTGCTGCAGACAGTTGTGAGAGTATTTTAAAGAATGGACATGGTGCCCCTCTACTGAAAGGACTTTGTAATAACATTGTTTCTAAATTACCACAAGCATTGTTTATTTACAGCAAGCGTTGAGCAAAAAAAATAAAATTATATACAATCTTTACCAATATATCTGTGATTAGCCTGTATAGTAAATAAGCAGATGTATACACTATGCTCTAGAGGTATTTACGTTCAGTGTGTGTTATATGTTTAAGCTGGAAAATAGGACAAAATCAAATCACATATTGGAAAAATGTTGATTTTGAGCGTACTGTTGTGCAGATTACAAAGGCAATGGAGGAGCTACTCCCAGCCCCAAGATGATAAACAAACTGCAGATAGTATTTAATCATTTCCTTTTAGTACAGCAGTCAAGTATTTTAATTTCCTGTACTCACTCCAAAAACAATAAAGTGCACAGTTTTGTTATATGTTGCATGAATTTAGAGCACAGCACACAGACGGTATAAATTGTGTTTTTTAAGACAACAGACAAATCGTTACAGGTTTCCTGCAACAAGCTGATTTTGTGTAACTCTAGTGCTGACTCTAGTGCAACAGGTTTTTGTTTTTTATTTTGTTAATAGGACTACTTTGGCGAATGCTCAGAAGGTGTGATCAAGGACAACTTGGTGACAGTTTACGAGCTGCTGGAGGAAATGCTGGACAATGGGTTTCCGCTAGCAACGGAGTCCAACGTCCTCAAGGAGATGATCAGACCTCCCAATATCCTGCGATCGGTCGTCAATACACTCACAGGTAAACAGAGGTCACATTGTCCTAAGAGTCCTGAGCTCATGACCCGCTGTTTACTTATTTGTAAGCAAATATGTCTGTCGATTTGGATCTTTAGAAGACTGTCATCTGATATTTGGAACTGATATACATTTGCAGTGAAAACAAAAAAGTTGTTGAAGTTTAAAATGACACAGGCTTTAACACAACACCCTTTTGTTTATTCATGTCTGACTTTTTGTCTTCCAGTGTTGATTTACTATTACTCGCTACATGTAACTAAGCAGATGGCGCTGTTGGCAAGATTGTGCTGGAAACCTCAGATTGGTGACAATGGATAGAGAAAGGAGCTAAACTGACACTATTTAAAATACATTTATTTTTCTAGGGATAGGTTAAAAATGTTGACTCTACAATCTGTAATGTTAATGTGTGCATTTATGTTTTCCCCTTTATTTTATCTGTTTTCCAGGAGGTAGTAACGTTGGAGATACGTTGCCAACAGGTCAACTGTCCAACGTCCCATGGAGGCGAGCTGGTGTTAAATACACCAATAATGAAGCATATTTTGACATCATAGAGGAAATAGATGCCATCCTGGACAAATCAGGTTAAAAAAAAACACTTATTTGATCACCATAGATGAAGACTGTATTGATTCCTATAAGCTTACATAATTGTAATGGATCACAAATGTTCCTATGCAGGTACGACAGTATTTGCAGAGATCCAGGGTGTGGTTGAAGCCTGTGTGAGGCTCACTGGGATGCCTGACCTGACTCTATCCTTTATGGTGGGTTCATTTCCTCTTCGCTCTGGGTTTTTCCTGTCTGTACTTTAGCAGTGTGCTTGCACGAGTGTGAAGTTCACTAGCAGTTGTTTTTGATGACAGAATCCTCGTCTCCTCGATGATGTGAGCTTCCACCCATGTGTGCGGTTTAAGCGCTGGGAGTCGGAGCGCGTCCTGTCTTTCATCCCACCAGATGGAAACTTTACACTCATGACGTATCATGTCAGCTCTCAAAAGTAAGCACAGGCATCATTATGTGTCTCATTGAATGAATAAATGTGAATAAATTCTCATTCTTTATTCATTCTCATGAATAAATATTACCCACCCGGATTCTGTTCTTGTCACAAGCAAGAATTAGTGACATGAAATCAGTTTCCTCAAGACTGATTAGCAAATGTGACCTATAGATGGATGTGGTGTCGTGTAAATATCAGATCTGATAATCAATGTATTGTAGCAACGATCTTTGTTTTGTTGTTTTTGCTTCCTCAGTCTTGTAGCCATTCCAGTGTACGTGAAGCAGAGCATCAATTTCTTTGAGACGGGATCTTGTGGTCGTCTGGAAATCACCATTGGACCAAAGCAGAACATGGGGAAGACAGTGGAGGGCTTGATGGTCACTATCCACATGCCTAAAGTTGTGCTCAGTGCCAACCTCACAGCCACACAGGGAAACTACACCTATGATCTCACTACCAAGGTAAGCACCCACCCCAAGGCTGTAGTAAAGTAGGTCTGTGTTTAATCAGATGTTATATTGCCTTTCACTTTTGAATGTGGACTGTTTTGTCCAGTCAACCATCAAACTGCTCAGTTTTTGTAGATGTAAAAAAAAACATCTTATCCACTTAGCCACCTGCAGACTAACTGGCTATTTCAGATGGTTTTTCCTGTTTAGATTTTTTGTACATAGCCTTGTACGATTCTATAGTGAAGCATGTGATGTAATTTTGACAAGACATGGTGGTCAAACTAAAACTAAAAAGCATTCATTCTGTCTTTTTGGTAGGTGCTGGTTTGGGACATTGGGAAGCTAAACCCCCAGAAGCTTCCTAACTTGCGAGGCAGTCTTAGTATGCAGGCAGGAGCCCCCAAACCTGAAGAGAACCCCTCACTCAACATCGATCTAAAGATACAGCAGCTGGCCATATCAGGTAATCCTTGCTTCATGATATCTTAATCTAAGTTCAAAAACATTCCTAGTCAGTCCATTTGCCTCCATTATGTCTGTCTGTTGCTGCTGACAGCAAGATGTTTAATCCTCTCTGTGCAGGTCTTAAAGTGAGTCGCCTTGACATGTATGGAGAGAAGTACAAGCCATTTAAAGGTGTCAAATATCTGACGAAAGCGGGGAAATTCCAAGTTCGGACCTAAGTGACGATTATCAGAGGCCAAAGGTTGGCAATCCATTGTGCCAAATAGGAGGCCAGGTTAACACAATGCTGAGTCATCTCGCCAATAAGGCTTACATGTCCTTGTTGTTAACAGTTCTGCATTCTTACAGTTATTTATTATATGTTTGGCATTAAATATACACACACACACACACACACACATATATATATGTAAACACACAGTACCTATAAAAAAAGTCCACTTCTTCAGAGGTTTTCCCTTTTTACTGTTTTAACCATAGAGGGTATATAAAGATCGACGTAGCATCTGGCTCCAAAATTGAAGCCAACCCGAAAGTGTCAAAAACTTGCAATATCACGCCGTCCGCTAGGGTTGGCTCCAAAAAGCTTTTGCTCCATAGACCCCAATTCATTTTTGGAAAAAATAAAATTTGATAGACTGATTTTCTACAGCTCAGGATTTTTTTCCCGTTAGTTTTCATGGTCAAAATGAGAGATCAGGTGGCCGATCTTAAAATAAATCAATACTGAATTTGAAATAAATCGTTAAAGTTGGCGGAGCTATACTTGATTGACAGTCCCATTGCCTGGTCCTGCCTCTAGTTGCTCTCCGGTCCAGCCTGTTTGATGACGCTTTTTACGTCACTGGCTCCAAAAAAATCCAAAATGGCGACCAGGAAGTAGCAAAATCCGGGCTTCATTTTCTCGGTGTTGAAACCAACGGGTTACATCACGGTTAGTTCACGCCTGATTTTAACTTATTAAATCATGGTCAATATAATTAGTTTTTTTGACAAGATTTTAGAAAGACAGATTCTTTCGTGTCCAACAGTGTCAATTAGACAAAAAACTTACAAAAACTACAGCATTAATCATGTTGGGATAGGTCTCAATCAGCTTTGCTAATCTCAACACTTCTATTTTACACTATTCATATTTGCAGAATTACTCAAGCTGTGCCATGTTGTGAGGGAATCAATGAATAGCCTTTTTCAAGTCATGATGCTGCCACCACCATGCTTCATAGCAGAGATGGCATGTTTGTAATGATGGACAGTGTTTAGTTTCTGCTGAACATAGTGGGATTGCCTAAAAGCTCAATTTTGGTCCTAATCAAACCAAAGAACATCCTTCCAGTCGACTTCAGAGGCTGTCCCATGCTTTCTGGCGAACTCTGGTGGAATGTGACTTTCGCTTTCTGTCCTATAAAGCTTTGACAGGTAAAGAACAGGTAATAGTTGTTGTATGGATAGTCTCTCCTATCAAAGATCCTTCAGAGGAATCATCAGTCTCTTGGTGGCCTCCCTAAATAGTCTCTTTCTTGCTAGGTCAATCAGTTTTTGAGGAAGGCCAGCAGTATACAGATTTGTGTCATATCATCCATTTCTTCATGATGGATTTAAATTGTACTCCAAAGAATATTCAGTGACTTGGGGAATTTCTTGCGTTCATCCCCTGACTTGCCTTTTCATGGAGTTACTTTAAGTGTTGTTTTTAATGGTGTAGTTATAGGCAGTAGTACTTACTCACTTGTGACAAGACCTTCCAGATAAAGGCGTCATTATACTGCAGTCATATGAGACACTTTAACTGCAGTCAGTGTGATCTCTTAACTAGAACCTGTATTTAATTAGGTGAGTCACTTTGTAGTTAATATAGTTGACAGGAAATAATTTGACATGAAAGACTCATTTTATAAATTGTTGTCATAAAAGCTAAATTAAATTGTCAATGATTCAGTGTTGATAAGCAATAAAAGAGGGAAAATATTTGAGGAGGGTGAGCACTTTTTAGAGGCGCTGTATATGTGATTAAATGTTTCTGTGCCTGTAAAGGGAAGCCTTAACAATCAGTATGAATTTTTTGAAGTGCTATTAGTTTCTATCCAGTTTTAATGTGCTGCAATGTATTAATGACTCCTCTGTTTTTTGGATTATTTTTTTATTTTTTGTATCTAACACCGTCTGAGTGTTGCTTAAGGGGAATATTTTGGTTTGAAAAAGGACATTTATGGTTCACTGCCTTGTTCATCACTTCACCACCACAATCAAACAATCATACCTGCATGCTGCCTGAAAGCCAACAGACATGCCTTCAAAAACCTTTTTGCTTAAGGTAGACAGTTTTATATATATGTTTATTTTTCAAAAATCTAATGTGGTGTGTCTTGAGGCACTGTCTTTAGTGCAGGTATTTTTGCACATATTCACTCTTTATTGTGGCCTTTATAGAGTACATAAAATGCTTTGTGCAGCACAAACTGCATGTTTCAGACACCAGAGGGAAAAATATTTTATAAATACGTAATCTTACATCGAAGGTACAAAGTTTGGTGTATGAATGGCATAGTCACAACTTGTGTAAGAAGCACTCTGAAAGCTACAAGATTCTCACATAATCTTGATTGCAACCTCTTTTATATACGGTCTGTGTTCTTTAATCAGCACAGCATTTGCACAATCAGTTGTCCACGTGGAAAATACTACTTAAAGCTCTTGTATTAAGTTGAATCTGTATTTCTGTTTATAAGATATCTTATAAAAACTTTGAAAATTTGAGGAATGTGTGCTTTTTTTCCCCCTCTATTGACCTGTCGATTGAACCAGACTGATGAAAAAATCTCAGCCTCTGGATGGATTGCATTGAAGTGTTATCAGTTATTGACTGTGCCCAGAAGATTAATCCTACTGACTTTGATGACCTCTTGATATTTTGTCCGAGCATTACCAATAGGCTGACTTTTGTGTGTGAGATTTGCAGCCAAAAGGCATTGGTATCCCCTTTAATGAATAGTGATAACTTTGGTGACCCACTACCTTTTCATGTCGTGCCACCAGCAGATACAGTTTTTAAATGTCCAATACTTTGCTGCACTGAACTAATCAGTGTTTTTGTGCGTTTTGTACCAAGTAGCAAAAGCTGGCATGCTAACAAAGGCATCTGAGTTGGTAAACATGGTAAAAATACATGTCAAACTTGGCTCAGTATACTGACATTTAGCTGAAATCATCACTGTGCGTCAGATCATCACTCTTTTATGTAGGAGTTCTTATGGAGACTCATGAAGCCGAGTTAAGAGGCCAACTCCACTCATCTTTATAATCTTTTATTCTTCCAAGGCACAGCAGATGTGTTGGCAGGGCTAGAAGCTATCAGAATACATTCAGGGTGTGAATGAACACATCAAGTACACACAGATCTACACCCTGTCGCTCTCAGTGAGGGGTCAGTGACTGCTACATGCTCAGTAGGCCCAAATAAAAATGAAAATGCAGTTAATTAACATTCTGTGCTGCTATTCAGCGCTCAGTCCCCGGTCATCATGGGGACGACTCACTAATACTGTTCAAGTGAATACTTCACACAGACACACACATACGGAATCTTCATTTAACATTTAACTTTAGTCAGCCTTTATAAATAAAAAATGAATGAATGAAAATATGCATTCACTGATCTGGTTACTTGTAATATAGAGAATTCTTTATTCCTTTAATCCCAGAATGAAACACTTATTTTTTGGATTTAAACCTGAAAATATCCAGACTGTGAGGCTGGCATCAACACCTGATATCACACACAAAAAGCTAGTTTTTGTTCTCAAACCACCGGGGTCATCTAAAAAATGGTTTTACCCATAAGAACCCAGACCCATTTTTCCTTAAAGGACTTAATGAGTTAAGGTCAGACATAAAGCTTTACAAGGAAGAGACTGGGGCACTCAAAGTGCTTGTTACACCGGTGTCACCGTGGATTCTTATGGGTTAAAGTGATGCTTTCGAGCATCAAAGTGGGACTACTGAGCTCACAAGTAGAGAAAAGTCTAAAAACCAGATGATGGAAGGCTGTAAAACCATTGGCTTTGATAACTTTTAAAAAATCCCAAACAGTTCAACTGTTACGCAGAGTGCAGACACAAAAAAAACAAAAAACTACAAGTAGATTTAAAAAAAAAGAAAAAAAAAAGATGCAAAGCAGAGGGAAACATTCACAACTTTTTTTTTGCTAAAAAACAACAGACCTCAAAAAGTATTCCAGGGTCTCTAAAGAAAATGATCTGTACTGTTGTTTGTAATAACCTGGATTTTTAGTGTTAAGAACATTATGAAGCTTACAGTAAAATAAATCCTTTGGTTTTGTTCACTGTGAAAGTTAAATAAAATGAAAACATAAAAACTCAAAACACACATTAAAAACATCTCATCTAAACGTCTTCCTCAATCAACAAAATACAGCTTTGCGATTGACACCATACACTTTTTTTTTTCCAAATTATACAATTGCATTTAAAACTGTGTCATCTGTATCTATAACGCTTTAATCCAGAAGACCTTCTAGTTGTTCAAGTATAAACATCACTGGACAGCAGTGATGATGTGTCACCTTTGAATTTGTAGATCTTTAGTTAAGAACAGCGTTATTACTACAAGTAAACATGAAGAGAGGAGAGCTCATCAGCTCATGCAAGACTCCACACTTTAGTGTTAAACCCCATAGCTGAGTATTGTCCATAAAACAAATCATTATTGTATGTACATTAGACAATAAGAAACTCTCACTGAAAAAAACTGAATGCAAAGTAAACGTCCTCTAGGAGCTAAGTACCTTAATGTCATAATTTGCCTTTAGAAAATAGAAAAAATTTTCATGCAAAAAATATATACCTGGGATTTGGATAAAGTCTCGTAACACAACATACCAAAAATATATATTAAAAACTGTCTCCCATAAGCCTGCGTGACTCCACAGTTACAGATTAAAGAAACTGGAGAGCAAAGCTGAACTCACTCCAATAAATGAAACCTGCATGGTACCAAATGTAAAGATTCCTGACGCACACACCCAAACTGCAGTGGAGAATGGCTCAAAAATCCTGCAGTTTCCTCTTGAGGTGCACATGCTCGCTCATGGTGAGTCGGCACATCGCTACTTATACTCAAGGCTTGTGCTATCTATGCAAAGTTAAGAGTGTTGCAGTGAGCAGGTATGTTTATTGGTACCAGGGGGTCTTGCGCACCCAGCGGAGGGTGAATCCTGCGTCTGTGCGGATCTTGATGGAAGCTGCTTCTGCTTCTCTCACCGTCTCCTTCACGGACTGCATCAGATTCTGGGCGTTGTGGACCAACATCTCTGTGGCCTGATCAGGGAAACATTCAGAAGTGAAGCAGTTAGGAGTGAAATAACATAGATGGAGTGAAAGCAGGAGGATCAGATGTTTTGCTTAAGTAAAAGTACAACGCAAGTACTATATATGTATGCATTTTAAAAGTAAAACAAAAATGTCCCCTGTAAACAATATATTATTATGTATGAAGAAGCATTTTACAGTTGCAGCTGGTTGATGTGCAGCAAATACTAACAACTTTATAACCTGTTATTTAGGTATTTTAGTCAAGCATAAGGATCAGAACCCCACTAATCGTATTACAAATCTGAGAATTTGTGATGGGTTTAAGGTGGCAGGGTAAAAAAGTAGTGATGTCCGATATTGACTTTTTTGTCAATAAATATGCTGATCTTGTCCAACTCTCAATTTCTGATTCCGATATGAACCGATACCGATATACGTGGGCTTGGAAATAATTCCAAACCACAGACATATTGTTAGTCAGACACAGCAAGCTTGTTGCTGCTACCATAGTTCTTGTTTACACGCTTCACGACGCAGTTTGATGATGTGATCATTTGCACGCCGTTGAAAACCGGCATTTTTTTTTTTTTTTTTTTTAAATCGGTTTTCATGATAGGCAAAAAAACCAATATAACCGATAATGGTTATAACGGTTAATGATAACGATATTGACCAATATTACAATTTTATACCAATATCGGGCCGATATTATTGGTGAGCCAATGTTACCAGACATCAGAATGTTCTGTTGCATGTTTTCATTTTGGACTTTCCTCAATTCAGACCTTTTTCTGTGAAATAGCGGATGATGCAACATCTTTGAGTCTCCAATTTTTGAGAAATTTAGAGAGAAAATTTCTCCTCTACTTGGTAAAACTGCTTAATTAAATGAACTTATTTACTTTCCAGCACTGTTGGAGGTATTTGGGATGTATTGGTCCAATATGTTAAGTCACTATCTGCACTTATGTTAACTTGATCAGCTTTTGACCCTGATATGACCAATTCATTCTCTTTGAAACTGGATTACATCCATTCAACCAGGGCACCAACTGAGCTTTTACTGCCGTAAAATTGCATGACAGCAGTGTTTGTGACTTTAGGAAAAGAGAGTACTGGCACTGAACTGCAGCAGCTGTATCATAAAGGAAACACTTGTTTGTGCATTCCTATAAATTACATGCAGTTCTGTGAGTTTACCTGCTCTGACTCCTCTTCACTGATGTTTGTTCGTCCCAGCATGGTGGCTTTGACAGTAGACAGGATCTTCAGCTGAGTGCTGATGGTTGGGATTCGCTCACAAACCTTCGGAAGGAGGGAAATATGTAAACTGTTTTCTGTTGAAAACAAAGAGACTGTTTATGTCTGCTTGAGTTTGTCCTCACCTGCAGCAGGTTCGTTCTGATGCGTCTGTCGGTGCACTGCTTGGCCACCTCTTTAGCCAGTCTCGTCACCTCATCTGATGCCTTGGCAATGTCCTTAGCACACTGGATCAGCGCCCGTTTGTTCCCGCTTCCGCCGCGCACCAGTCGAGACATTTCTGCCATCAGCAGAGCCATCCGCTTGGCTGCTGCAATGATGTCGTTGCCCTGAAGAATGGGGAGGAGGCAGAGGAGGAAGCAGTAAGAGCTGCGATCAGAGCAGCGTGGCTTTGGATGGGAGAGATCCGGATGGAAACATTGCATTTGAGTCATGTTTCCACAGATTTAATAACAAATAAATGTAGGAGAATGAAAGCAGTGTCATCAATAGCTGAACAAATGCTTTGTATTTATGGGTTTGAGCTACAAAAGCCAAACAGCATTACAGTGAAGCGTGAACGCTGCATGCAGTGTCAGCACAAGTTAGCACTTAGTTTTCAACCCTCATGGAAGAAAATATGAAATCTCATTTTTTATTTATAATTGAGTTTCTCACCAAGTCACTCACATCACAGTGAGCCTGAGGTTAGTTTCCATGAAGTGATGTTCACAGTGTTGAAGTGATTAGTGCACACCCTGAGGCTAAGAAGCAGAAGCAGGTGATCATACTGGATAAGCAGGGCGGTCTAACGTCAAAGCTACATCACCCAGAAGTCTTTGGGGAAACTGTCATCCTTGGCTTCACAGGTTGGCCAGACAACGAATGATTAACAACAGTGGTAACAGCGAGACAGAGCGCCTGGCTCCTCCTTTGAAGCACTTTACCTAATCGTGAACATAAGGGATGGACTTGTGAAGCCAGTACCAGTTTATCCATGTGGTGCACAAACAAACTTGCCATTCCCACAGTCCTCGACCTTTAGTGCGACCTTAGCATCAGCATAACCATGTGTCTAATGCAACAACAGTAAAACAGCAGCCGCAGCTGGTTGGAGGTTTCCGTGGTAGTGGCGGATGCAGAGCTTATTGCTGGCACAGTCCCAGTCACTGTCAGCTAGGACTCCAGGGTGTTTCTTGTCCTGCAGGGCTTTCCTTGTGGGGTGCATTTATCTGTTTGCATGCGTGGATGTACGTGCATGTGTGTGTGTTGTGGGGTCAAACAGTATTTTATGATCCTCCCAGCTTGTTTAAAACACTGGCGGACTTTTACAAATACTATGTGACCCACATCTGGTTGTGTGTGCTCATGTGCATGTATGTGCGCAGACCTTGCTGGACCACTTGCGCGCCTCCTGGTGGAGAGACTGGGCAGCTGCCAGAATGGGTTGATTGACAGGCTGGTTGGAGGGCATCAGCAGCAGCTCTGGCTCATAGTCATCCTCACCATCAGTAAACTCATCTTCATCATCTACCTCCCTCTCCTCTACTGCCTCCTCATCCTCAGGCTGGGCCGGGCAGGAGGGAAGGGATTGGAGGTGGTGGTTGGAAGAGCAGGATTGATCGGGGATGGGGAGGAGAGGGAGGGAGGCCAGGGGGGGAGAGGAGGGGGAAAAAAGGAGGAATGAGGAGAAGAAGGGGAAGCCAGGGACGGCAGGAGGGAAGGAAGCATGGGAAAAGGAGGCATTTAGTACAGTATGAGAGGCACCGGATGGAAGAACAGAGGACAGGAGATTTACAGGAGGGAGGAGGAGCGAACACAAGCACAGTGAGGGAGCAGGGACAGGGTAGGTGAAACTGCACAAACAGACGGTTTCGATGGGGGGAAAAAAAGAGGAAAGAGGCGCTGGTTTGGGAAGGCAGCAGGAGGATGACGCACCTTACTCTGAGGCAGAGGCTCAGTTGACACTTTATGAAGTATTTGCAAAAACAAACAGTGGTCGCCATCCCTCTAGTAGTGTATTTAGGAGTCTACAAGGTTGCTGGGAAACTAAGTGTGACCCATGACACGAGATATTTGGTACCTGGTTTCCAAAGGCAACTCTAATGCATACAGAGCTGTGGAGAAACTGTTAGGAGCGCTACTGAGGGGAAATGAGCGCCACAAAGATAGAAAGAGGGCATTATTCCTTGATAATCGATTGTTATTTACACAGAATAACTGCTTCTGTTTACATTTCTGCCACACAAAAACACTTTGATGCACACATACAGAACACTGACACCAACGGGGACAAGAGGAAACACAAATATTACTCTGATATACACGTGAGGCTGTGTTGTCTCTCCGCCGATGGCTCTTATTTTTATATTTACTTTGTGCATGTAAGTGGGCACAAGTAAGCCAGTAACAACTTTACATGCCGACACCTTGAACAGATGACAGTTTCCAGTTTCCCGCTGAAATTGGAATCGAGCCACTGATCTCCACATTTCAGGAAATTCAGATATTCACAGAATTCAAGAAAGCACTTTAACAAAATGCCCAACAGAGAGAATAACCTGTGATCATAACAGTACAAGAGTAAAACATGGACAGTCATCAGATGCGACTAACTAGATGGCTTGTACCATGCATGCTTTCTGTGCGTTTGTGTGAACTGACCTTGCTCGACCATTTGCGTGCCTCATCGTGCAGCTGCCTGGCTGCCACCATCATGGGCTCGCTCAGCACCTCTCCAGCCTTCTGCTCCGGGAACTCCTCGTCCTTTTCCTCTGGAGGAGGAGGCCGAGGCGGAGGCACCTCGCCCTCTGGCAAAGGAGGCTTAGGTGGCGCTTGTTCATCACTAACCTGCACACACATGGCAACACATACAGCATGTTACCTGTAGATATGGAGTTTAGAAGTAAAAGGAGTGCGAGGGAAAGATAGCTCAGACACAATATTGTCTGTAATGCTTTTCCGTCCCGAAATTGCTGGTTTTACTGCTTAGATTAAAATGTTTTTGATCTGAAGTCAACTACCACAAAAACTGACAATATGCGATTACCACCATTGCTTACATTGTAATAAAAAGCTTGGAAATGTAGTTGTAAATCATGTTTTCTTCTATAATGGGCATACAAAATAAAATACTTAGCACAGAATAAGCAACAATCACAGTTAAACTTAGCAAAAAAATAAAATAGCATCCTTGACTGTAATATTTTTAGATGACTCAAAAACCATCCTCATCATTACTCTGTGTGGGTGAGATCTGACTGACTGTTATGGCAGCATAAGCCGATGACCCAACAGGCGTAATCTGATTTTGATTCAAATGTTGCCAAATTTAGATTTTTGTACTTGAATATGTGACATAACCTTTCCCACATGAGTTTCTCCCACTATAAACAGGTGGGATAAAATTATAACTAAAGAAATATCAACCAAAACAGTTCTAAATGGGTCAGAAAACAGCTCGTTCATGTAAGATACCGGCACTTATTCTAAGAATAGGGCCTTTAAAGGCAAAACCAAGTCTGTGGTTTAAGGGGTTTGTAAATATTTCACTCATACTTTCATACAATCTTTCAAAGAAATTAATTACTCAGCTTCACATTTAAATTTATTGCCCCTTGGTTTTGGGAGGAAATGGACATTTAAAGATTGACTGTTTATATTAGAGAATATGTGTGTTTGAATTTGCTTACGTGGAGCTGGTCCAGGTCAGGCGGTGGAGGAGGGAAGTCGGGCTCTTGAGGTTGGAAGGCTTCTCGAACTTTTCCGACTGCAGCCAAGATCCTCAGACATGAGTCCAAATAAGCTTTCTGCAGAGCTGTGGAGGAGATTGTGAATCATAAAGAGAGCTCACAAGCTAAATGAACCCGTGTCATTCTTTTTCATGCATCTTGCACATGTTTGATCCGTACCTTTATCTTGTATGTTCCCAGCCACGGCCTTGGCATCCATCACCATGGGTGAGATGGTGTGTGAGAGGATGTCTGAGGCGTGTTTCACAGTGTCTCTGAACCGCGGGTCTTCAGAGTTCTCGACTTCCCTTTTAGCCACCAACAGGACCCGATTAGCTCGTCTGGCTATGCTTGTTGCCCCGGCAACAAGCATTTGTGGCTGAACATTTGCCATGGCAACTCGGCACTTGTCTATGTCTTTCTTTATAGCCTCCTCAGAAGCGTCTAACAGAGATTTGGTGTCGATGGCCTCGTCCACCAGACCTTGGGGCACAAACACACACATTAACCCTTTCAGGCACATCACTACTTGTTGCAGATTGAGAGAACACTGCAGTGACTTTGAAATGTGAGTAATGTTCACCAGTGAGTCTCTCCACGTTGTCAATCCACTGGTTCTTCATGGTGTCAAAGTGCTCATATGCTGCTTTGTTACCAGGATTCTTCAGCAAGATCCGAGCAGCAGAGGTCACCTGGACAATAGCAGACATGTCACACTCAGACTGCATATGACGAACACATGTTTTATCCACGTCTGTAATTATGTAAATCAGGGACAGTGAAACAGACAGAAGCACCTGTGGCGTGAGCTCTCTGGCATGTTTCACAGCTGCATGTATCCCCTCTACTGTACTCTTATTAGCTGTTCCCACAGCAGCAGCCTTCTCAGCGGTCGCCCCCAGCCGACCTGCATGGGTCTCAAAGTTTCCTGCACGCTCTTCGAAAACCTTTGGCAAACATTAGTATTCACACAGTCAGTCACAGTATACAGTAGACATTCTTCCCATATTCTGCAACAAAAACATCTGCATGGTGTTTCTGTGGATGAATTATCACGTTTTTGCACATTACAGACCTCCTGTCTGTTGGGGGTATCAGGAGGGGCAGTTGCAGCCACGGCCAGCAGTTTAATGGGAGTGGTGGTGTCACTGAAAACATCAGATACCTCCTGGGTCATCACCTCCTGCATGTGCTGCCTCAGGTCCTGGTTGAAGCAGAGTGTTGCATCAGTCCACTAGGTGGAGCTCTGCACCAACACTTTCAATAATAACTAACCCGCCTGCATCATATACTGTATATATGTGCTCAAGACTCCATGTTTTTCAGAGCTGATCAAACCGAGAGATTCTGGACATCTTGTGCACGCTTTTACTCAAAATTCTGACCAGATATATTTGGAATATTTTGATTCTATTAGTTTCTAATGAGCGTGGATGTTGAGCTTGAGCATCATTCTATGTCATTCCATAAATTTATGTCTGTGTTTGTGAAACACTGATACCTTCAGTGAGTCCTGCAGTTGTGCAGCTGTAGCTCGTGCATGAGGAGCTTCAGCCTCACCCCTGCCGGCCATGTCTGCCAACGATGCCATTAGACCCTCTGTTCGGTCGCAGCGCCCGACCATATCCTGTCGATATGGGCCTAACAGGCCTCCTGCCAGCCGCCTTCCTTCCCCAACCATTCCTCTGATTGCTGCCTGACCTGTGGAGTGACACAAGTCATTATCACACCTAATAGGACTACTGGATGCCTTCGTGCTCAATAAAAACCCAGACACAACAATTACAATACCATATTAAGCAATGGAAGTCTCCAAATTGCAACACACTGTTTTTTTTTTTATTTGTTGGCAACATGGGCTAATAATAAAGTACTAGGAACGGAAAGGGTGAGATTGTGGTTTATGCGTCTTCTCTTGCAATTTAGGAAAGAGGATGCTGTATTCTGTGGTGTGTGCTGACATCATGAAGTGTCTTGGAAGCGATTATGTTATTAATATCTGTAGCGTTTGGTTATATCGTCTAAGAAAGCCTATAGAGGGCAGGTACCTGTGTTCCACTGTAGCATCTCACACTCTGCTCCCATTAGGAAGCATGGGAGAAAATAGGAAACAATCAAATTACACATAGGAAGGCAGCATAACAAAGCATACAAACAATGTAATGCCCCCTGGAAGACTAAATAAATCAGTTAGTCATTCAGTGAGTCAGGCATGAGTTACATCTCTGTGGGCATTAAAGGAAATGGCACAGTCATTTCTGTGCCACATTCAGCAGTGCTTCCTGCCTGAGACACCTCATGCCACGCAGACACCTCACGTCTTTCACATCCTGGCTAATTGCTGCTGCCTTGACCACTTTAAACACAATCCATCATCCACGTAGACTCACAAAACGACCGGAAGGTCATAGCGCTTATCTTTGTGCCAAACAAACTGCATCATCCCTTCCTGGAGCCGTCATCCAACTTACCCACTCCTCTGTCGTCCACTCCGGGGTTGTTCACCCAGCGGAGGGCCTGCTCCATCTTGCCCTCCAAGGTGACGGCGGGCTTGGCTGGTCTCATGTTGGCCACGGCCCGGTTGGTTTTAGACTGCAGGGTCAGCAGTGCTGCTCCAATCTGCTTCGCCAACGCACGGGCCTCTGGTGTATCACCTTTACCCCTGAGAGAGACACAAAGAGAGGGATGGAAACAAAAAGGCACAAAAACCAGACTTCAAACTCATCAGGTGCTTAAAGACTCAATTTATCATAGTTAGAGAGCACCTTAAAGGGAAATACCACTCTCAGAGACTGTTTTCATGTGAAGTAGAAATAAAGATAAAAAGGGTTGTAGTAATGTCTTCAAATGGGAGCATATTTTTTTACAGACATAAATGTACAAGTTCTGATCCAAGATAATAATTCAAGACTTTTCCGAGCACAGAAATGTCATTATCAGATTCTCTGTTCTGAATAAAATGAATTAGACTTTATAAATGTAACATCTTTTTGGCCTTGTACAGTTTTTTTTTTTTTATTAGATCACAAAGGGGGATGATATACTGATCTACTGAGCCACATGTTGTAAAAGCACTATCTGGTCAAGATTTGAAATTGCTTACACATTCACATTTTTCTCCTTTTAAGGTTCAGCTCCATCGTTCTTCTGTAGATGTGAACAACAGCTGGATCATTTGGTTTAAAGTTTTGTCTGTTTTCTGTTCGGGGTCAATAAATGCTGCTTAAGCGCATTCAAGAAAATATATTCCTAACAGCGACTCAGCTTGCCGTCATCCAGAGAACTGTATTAAGAGGACAAAAATGTTGCATCAGAAATTCATTACAAATATTAAAGTCTGTTGTTAAATTAAGTGGTATTTTCCTTTAAACTCGACCCAGTTTTATTCCTCATCCTGTTACCGACCCTCCACATGAACACCACGACCCCATTACACCACATTCAAACAGTCAGAAACCTTATTGTAGGACTGATGCCCAAAGTTTGCAGGCAACAACATATTTTCCATGCAGGTAAAATGTGCCACCTATTGGTAGCATGAGGCTGCAGTCTGAGCCTAGAAAAAGAGGGTTAAACAGTTACATCAGGCATTCACAATACATCCTTCATCATGCAAGTGTCAGAGGAGGGAAAGCGTACTGTCTGCGGAGCTCCATCAGCCTGGCGGTGAGTCCTGCAATCTCACTTATGGAGCGCAGGATGTCATCCCTCTCTTTGGGGTCTTCGCACAGATCGGCAATGCGTTTGGCCTCTGCTAGTAGCGCTCTGATGTTCTCCTCCCCTTCAGGACCACCATTAGGGTCAGCCAGCCAGGCCTAAAAATGCACATATAATGTATGAGATTACTGACATCTAATATAATAAGAAATCACACATCTGCACAAAAGCATGGGAGAGCTTTAAAGAAGAGTTAAAAACCTGCTAATTTAATTAAGCTATTGCTCTGATCTAAACTGATTAGCTTGCAACTTAAACAAAGAAACAAGAAATCGATCAAGCAGCTGCAGTTTATCCAGAACTCTGCAGCCAGAATCCTAACTGGACCATATTATACCGGTCCTCAAATCACTACACCGGCTTCCTGTTAGTCAAAGGATAGAATTCAAACTCTTACTCCTGGTCTACAAAGCACTGAATGGTCTTCAACCAAAATCCATCCTGGACTTATTAGCTCCATAAGAAGCATCCAGAGCCCTCAGGCCATCAGAGACAGGTTTACTGTGTGTACCCAGAACCAGACCCAAAAATAGTGAAGCAGCATTCAGCTATTACGATCCTCATCTGTGGAAAAAACTTCCCGAACATCTGAGGTCTGCTCAAAGTGTCGGCTCTTTTTAATCAGGCCTGAAAACCATATAGTTTACTGCAGCTTTCTCTGAGATGCTCAGTCAATTTTCTTGTCTTTTAATGCATATTTATTTTCTCAATAGATTTTACTTCTATAATTTTAATGTACGTCTACCTTTAAATCCTTTTTCTGAGCATATTTCGTAAAGCACCTTGAATTGCCTTGTGTATGATTTTTGCTGTACAAATAAACTTGCCTTGCCTTAAATAAACTGAAAATAATCATTTAAAAAAATTAAATCAAGAGGGACACAATTGGAAAGACTTTTGCCCAGAGAGAAGGCATTGGTGACTGGATTACTCTGATGTTGCTCTATCTGACCTGTGCAGCATCCAGCCTCCTGGCGATGGCCTGCTTGGCATTGATTAGAGCCTCCAGTCTGCGGGCAGCACTGTCCACTTTGCCAAATAACAAGTCTAAGCCCTGTGAGCACTGGCCTGCTCGCTGCACACAGCCTGGGGTCGGGCCCTGGCCTCTGTCAGACACAACAAACACTCAGCTGAAGCAATTACTTCCCTCGGACACAGTAAAGGTGGAAAACAGCTTTAGTCACACCGTCTTGCACAAGCACACTACCTGACTCGTAGATCTGCGATCTGGTCAGTCATTTGGCCCAGAGCCTTGGTGGTTGCCAGTATGTCTTTCCTCTCCCTCCCAGCACACAACTCCCCCACCTTACCAGCTTCATCCATTATCACTCGCAGCGCCACCTCACCAGGGTCTCCTTAGATGGACAAAACACTTCAGTGTGAGATTGAGAAAAAGCATAAATTGCTGACTGGTTGTTACAGTTGAGGGCACAACGAGCTAGAAAACAAAAAACAAACACAGTCACCTGGTTGTCCATGAGGGTCTCTGAGCCAGCTTTTAGCTTGTGCCATCTTTGACTCAATCAAAGCCAGAGATCTCTTCAAAGCCTCCATATCCTGAGGTGAAGAGAAAAGACAGCTTTGCCTTAGCTTTGTCGAAACAACAGCAGAAATGAAATGAGTGGGTATCACTTTACACTGTTTTATGAATAAAGAGTTGTCAGTGTTGAAATCAGTATTTTGTAATAAGTGGTTACTGTTACAAAAACTTGTATTTGTTGGGGACTATGATTGATACACCTTCGATGTGTAGAATTTATGGCTTTGGGATGGTGTAAATATGAAGCTGATTTAAAATGTGTTCATCTTAATAAGGGACCAGGCCATCAATAGTGTGGCTTATTGATTTTTGGATGGCAATGGAGCTCTGTGGCACAGATAAACAAGCTATTTGTGGCTTCGACACTTGTTATTAACCTTTGCTGTTCTGGTCTTCTCATTAGATTTATGAGAAAAGTAATTAATATGCATGCCTTCTCTTTTAAAATGAAGGATACAAGAAATTATTTATGTAGTTGATAACAATGTCATACTGATTTACTAACATTTATAGCTATAAACTGTAAAATTTACATTATGTTACTTGGCCTCTTGCTGACAAGAATGCTTTGGAAGCAAAGTATCTCTAACTTACATGAACTGAATCTGGTAACCCAAAAGTGATGTAGAATAATGTAAATTATTAATCTCTAAACAGTATTGAATTATTAATTTACCACGAATAATGTAATTTTTATCAATACAAGTCTTTGTATTGTATTGTAAAATGGGACCTACAGTTTTATAGAAGACTCTCCATTAACCCAGCAATAAATTGATATTTTATTAAAAATAATGACTAATTCTAAAGTGCAAAATGAGAGATTTACTGGAGTTTAACCACCGCACATCTAAAAAAGGTCATGAACTCTTTCACTGCTTCCTGGAGGAAAAAAAAAAAAAGACAGAAGCTTTTTTCCAGCTCAGAGGAGCATGAACCGCTTAAGTGGAACCGTTCAATACAGCCCATCTATTATGGATGCGTCTGGACACCAACCAGCTTATTTCTATAATTCATGACCCGAGAGGATGACAGTCATCGTGTGCCAGCGGTCTCCCTCGCACAGTGACAGTAAGTGCTTATCACAGCTCGTACACAGAGTATGCAGTATTTCCACAGCAAACACACAGACACACGCACAGACAGACGGATCATTGTCTGAGGAAGCTGTGTGCAGAGAAACATGCAGGGTTACAGGTTAGACTAGTGAAACAGACCTAAACTTTGTCATAAATGATCTCATTACGGAGTCTCTGATGCCCAAAAACATCTTCCCATTAGAGTATACTCTGCCAAAAAAAGAAAAAACAGAATCTTATTGTGCTACTGGCTGCTCTATTATACAGTAAAAGTGAGCAACAAAAGGAAAAAAGTAACCTTACTGGAAGACAGACTGAATTTCTGAAGCAGCTTTTGTAAAAAATAAGCTGAAAAAGCGGTCATCTGTTTCAAGCCATTTGACTCAAATGGACATCCAGCGACAAACAGATGCACATAAAATGATATAGTGATGAAGTATGTGTTCTGTACATCATCACATCAGCTAACAGTCATTGGACACATGACACACTTACTGTTAAATACCAGCATGACAGAAATGCTGTACATATAAAAGCATGAGGACGCGTTTCCTTCTCTCACACACACACATACACACTCACACTCGCATGCTGGAAACTGCCGAGGGGGAGAGAAACAGGCTTACCTTCTACAGGGAGGAAAAGAATGGAGGAGGAAGGTAAAGAAAGAAAAGAAAAAAGAAAAACCAGGAGTTATACTATTGAGCAAAAAGAAAAGTGGAGACAGAAAGCAAAGAGTGAATTTGTCTCTAGAGATGCAGCTCAATGTTGATAGTTTGTGGTTATGTGTGTCCAAACAGGCACTCCAAAGCAAAAGTGATCATCTGGTTTTGGTATGTGGGGCTTTTAAAAGTTGCTTTTTGGGGGGTTTCGGGGATATAAAATGAAGAAAATCTTCAGGGGCAGAATGAGCCGTACCTTATTGGCCCAGGCGTCTTCATCCCACGTGGTGAGCTGTAAGACTCTTATAATCTCGTTGATTTCAGCGCTCATCTTTTCAAAGGTAAACTTTCGGTTCCTCTCTGCCTCTTCGACACCGGCACCTCGACTGCTTTTGGTGGCGACAAAAATCTTTATAGCTGGGGACAGAAATGCGAGGATTTATTACTAAAGTTAGGAAAAAAGAAACTTTTTACTTGAAAATTCCTCACAAAAGACATTAGGCCCCATGATCAGAAAGAAATTTGTTTAAATCTAGTGGTTTTAAAGCTGAAAGCAGAAATAAACAAACACTGGCACACATTTGGAGCTGTGATTCAGACCACTCAGTGATTGCGGGTTTCAAAATTCCCTCTACTTTTATGTCTGTTTTTGGTCTCCACCAGCTCCTGAAGTAAACATTTGGGTGCTAAATGTTTCACCAGCTCGTCTCTAACTTTGTATGACTGAGTTAATCTATAATTGAGGGACTTTTGAAGTCCATGAGATATATCTTGCATACATTTTTATTAAAATTAAAAAAAATAATGTTTTTTATGTTCATTATGATCATGTCTTGGCAAACTCCATGACTGGATATCACAAAAATGTCAAGTAAATAACCGTCCGAATTTAATAACAACCACCTTTTAATTAGCTAAACAATAATAAAATGAGCTTATTCAAAAAATATTTTGATTGTACATTTTGCAGAAGCTCTTACAGACCTTCTCTTCTTCATGCATAGAGCTGCTAGTGGGCGATGTACAGTAAGTGTGTGTCACATCCTCAGCTCCTAATTACTATTATCAGCGTTGCTATAACAACCGCTGGATGCCCAATGACCTGCTCTGTCACACACACACACACACACACACACACACCTGAGATAAGTACTGGCAGCAGCTCTTTGATGGTGTTCATGGAGCTGAGGAGCATCTGTCTGTGCTCTTGGTGCGTCAGCTCCTGCTGCCTCTCCTCAATCATCTTTGACATTTTGGTCATACCTGAGGAGAACAGAGGAAAGTGGGATGAATTTACTGTCCTGTTACCAAAGTCACAACAATCAGCAGGTAGAATGTAGAAAATGTTTTTGTTGTGGCACATTTGTAAGTCCGCTGGGACGATCAGAGTCCGATGGCATCCTCCAATGTAATAACTATCAGAGTAATTCCAACACATTCAAACATCGTTGCTTCATGAACGACCGATCTCGCACAATGACAGCATCGGTCGAGTGTAAGCAAACCTTGGCATCAGATTTCCTCGAGCTCATTATGTGCCACAGCGCACTGACAACACAACTGACCTGCTGCTTCTGATGATAAATAGCCTGTTTAAGGTCCTCCTGCCAGTGAAAAGACTCTGATTGTTGATCACAGCATCTTAGTGTCAGAGGAGCAGTCAGTGTTTAATTTAGTTTTTAACCATGACGGATGCATCTTGGATCCAAAGAATCATCTAAAACAAAGGTTGATTGGACAGTTCACTACTGTATGAAGCTCTTCACAAATCCAGTGTGACGCATGTTTGTCGTTTGTTATCAAGACAGTAGTTCTGTACACATTTTCCTGAGTTTAGATAACTATATACTTTAAAATATTGCTTAGACAATATAACACTTTTTTTTATTTTATTATGAACGAATTCTCTGAACCCCAAGCAGTTTCTGGGCATTTTTTGCTCCCATCATGCATTTACTTACATTGTGCTGATTTTTCAGTGCAGTATGAAGATTTGCATCTCTAAATGAGATAACTAAAAAATGTCTTTTGTGCAGATACAGTACATATAATACATCATAGAGTTTTTTACACATTTTCAAACTTCAAAACAGGTCAATCTGACCCGCAGGATGAAACAAGGGTTAAGTAACTATTAATTGTTGATTAATTCAATGAAAAACTGATTAATAGTTGCAAAGTAAAACACTGTGCCTCTGTTTAAACACGACCGCTGCAGGCTGTATTTGTGCTCTAGATATCTGTATTCATTTTGTAGCCATTTATTGCTAACTTGATTTGGTAGCAGTAAAACACAACCTTTTATTTTGTTACGTGAAGTCCTGTGCAACAGTCCCTACCTCTCTCCACATATATTCACACTTTTATAGTATCAACTGTTGATAAATATAGATGCAAAGGCCAGTAATTAAATGTTCTTTGCTGATTAAAATAAGTAAAAAGGCATGTGTTCTAATAGATTTTGAATGTGGGCTCTCTTCTCTGAGTACTACTATTAGTCAAACTGTGAAACTTCACCCCTAAAGTGACATTTTAAGCTCCTGCTGACCTGGTCCGAGGTTCTTGGTGTAAGTGATGAGGTCCTCCATGGTTTCCACCACTTCAGCTACCGACAGATACTCGAGGATTCCTTTACACACACGGATTATCTTACGCACCTGGGACACAACACAATACATAAAACATAATAATAAGCAGGTAAGATCACATTTACTGGCATTCAAGTAAAACACAGCTGTGATTTGAGGCAGACGTTATAGTTAGGACAACTAAATCATTGAGAGCTTTTTATAAACATCAGAGAAGTTGTTGTGTCGTTTGTGTGTGTACAGTCTTGTGACGTACATCTTGTGACTGCGGGAAGTTGGTGTTTCAAAAATGAGGCTACTGATGAGACATGGTAAGCATAATCACGTGCCCAATGTGATTCCACTTATGGAGCTGCCATTGACCATTCACACAAGAACAAGAACACACACACACACACACACACACACACACACACACACACACACACACACACACACACACACACACACACACACACACACACACACACACACACACACACACACACACACACACACACACACACACACACACACACACACACACACACACACACACACACAGTTATGACAGAGGGAAGTCATTTGATCTCAGTGATTAGATCTGGCTGCATTTGAGACTCCATTACAGCTCGAAGCTGAGTTCCTCCTTCCTCTGTGCAGCTATATAAAGCTTTCTTTCCCTGAAAGATACCACACCTCTGAAGTAAGAGTGATTATAAGGACACACACACGGGCATAAGGAGGCAAACAGACACAGAACCGCACCTCGGCCTCATCGAAGGTGAGGAGCAGGTCGGACGTTCCAGACAGTATCCCTCTGGATCCATCAATCAGGTAATCTCGTGCAGGAACAGAGTACGGATCTGCCTTCAGCATCTGAGCCGCCTGGACGAGCTTAGAACACGAGTTCTCCACCCTGAAAACACACAGCTGGCTTAGGACACAATGCCGAACACATACACAGACCAACGACAGCAATCAGTCACCCTGTAAATCACAGATCAGACATGACGTCCAACATACAGCTGAGATGTGAGGGTTACAAAGCGTCAGATAAAACTGCTTTTGCTGAAAAAAGGGGAATCGCCTTGAACAGATGTCTCCTCCATCTAAAAAGCTGCCCAGTCCATCCATTCATCCATTATCTTTACACTGGTTAATCCTCATTGGGGTCGTGGGGGGCTGGAGTCTATCCCAGCTGACTTGGAGCAAAGGCAGGAGACACCCTGGACAGGTCATCAGTCTATCACAGGGCTACATACAGAGACAAACAATCACACCTATGGACAATTTAGAATTATCAATTAACCTGAGCATGTTTTTGGACGGTATAAGGAAGCAGGAGAAAACCCATGTATGCACAGGGAGAACATGCAAACCAGAGATCTTCTAGCTGCAAGACAAAAGTGCTAAACACCAAGCAGCCCTTGAATTTAGCTCGGAATTAATAAAGTATCTATCTATCCATCTATCTATCGGAGAGTCTTGAAACGAAATCTAGAATGCACACTTTATGTAATTTTAAATTCTGCAATCCTAAATTCTGTGCATCATTCTTGTACACAAATTGTCGATTCCTTGTAGATCAGCGATTAGCTTGGCCTGCAGAAGGTGATGGATTTAAAGAGCATTCAAATAAATCCAAGTCCCTCCTCTTCATGACCCCCATTGGCCAGGGTATCAATGGCTGCTGGTTCATCTAAATTTAGGCAGGTTCACATTCCCACATGCCCCCTCCTAAGCCCCGTGAGTGAGATTTATGGTGTAGTGCCCCGTGCATGTGTGAGCGAGCACTGAGAGAGCGGTATGTGAATCTGCCTGAGGACTGGACCCTTTTTGACAAATTGGAAAAACTAATTGCAAATTGGCAAACAGGTGATGAAAGAGAAAGAAACAAGGAGGGGGTGAGAGAGAGAAGAAATTGCAAACACGGTGTTAACGTAAATGCTCATTAAATGCGATAACGTACACGCACAAACACAACACATGCAGGCAAGCAAACAGCCCAATGCCTGAGAACCGCTGAGGAGCAGCTCTCAGCCAGCACCCAGAGTTCATGTCAGCTCTTTGGATGCAAGCTGGAAAACAACAAACAGCCTCTCAGCGGTCTGGATGCTGGAGCTGGACAGTCACCCGCGCTCGGCCTCAGAAGCGCCTCTTTGTTGCAGCTTTGGAGCGCAGCCACGTTTCCTAACATTAAATCGCCTGGAATCCTCATTTTATCAAGTTCTCTGTCTACCGAGATAAAGTGGCCCGTTTCCATAATTTTGCCACTTCCATGAGCGAGAGGCAGACAGGAGGAGGCGCACAAAGAGGCGGCGGCGACGCTCTCTCTTCCAAAGCATGTACAGTGCTTCAGACTTACTTAATGAATGCAGGAGGCATGTCTCTCTTCATCAACTGGTCCTCTGTGGTTTGAACTGTTTCTTTCCCCACCTGCAACACACACACATGGACCATGGGTTCTATTATCATTAGCTGCAGCAAGACAAGCAAATAGTATTCCAGTGAGCACTAATAATAGTCTAAAGGGTGAATGGGTGTGCATCAATTCACACCTATTTCAACCACGCATGCATGTCATATCTTTGGTTTGGGGGACAGCAGCTCGGGCTCAGGTTGATTCTGCTGCCTGTTGTCCAACATGAGGGCTGTGCTGCTGACTTCATCAATTCACACAGTGGGACTGTGCAGGAGTGGAACCATTTTACGCATTAAATCAGGCACAAATGAGATTCAGGATGAGGTAAAGGTAGTTTTTTTACAGAACAAATGGAGCTTGGCAGTCATAACTGTGAGTATTGATTTTTTAAAATCAGAGTTACCTGACTTTTTCCCTCCATTTTTTTTGCCCAGCAGTTTGACTCAAACTAAAAACTGATGCATTTTAATCCTCTAAGAACACCGTGTCATACGCAGTATTTATGTGCTGAATCCTTTTAGGTGATTTGAATATGAAAAGCAACTTCTCTAGTGCTTCATCACGACTGTGCTGGCCGTTGTAAATCTTCCAGTAGCTATAAAATGAAAGTTTATGGAAACACACACGCTAACTTGTCACAGCAAGATGCAACTTAATTTAAAAAATGATGTTGTTTGACAATAAATATCAAAATATGGACATTGTGATATATGAAACTTGACATCTTGACACTGTCTGCTCTGACTTGCCAATCAGAAAATGTACTTTTTTTTCCCAATGCAGTAGGATATTTTCAGACTTTATCAGCTACACACCTACAAAATGACAGCGTAGGATACATTTGTACAGTTTTTAATTTTTGCAACAAGATGTTTAACTATAAACACTAAAACATTTTATCTCTTATTAAGACCTGAAACTATAAAAGAGCCCAAAATCATGCAAACACATACATACTGGTACACAGCGGGGTGACACAGCTGGCTGAAAACCCAAGCGGCTCCGAAACATCGGCTCTCGCACACAAAACGTATCCTACAACACGCACAAGCATGCAGCCACCCACACACCGTAGAGATGCAATTACAGTGAGATGATGACATCAGTCTCCTGCTGCTGCATCAGTGAAATTTGGTTAAAAGACTTTCTGGCTCCAGAGACTCAGGAAACAGCCATCAGACAGAACACATCTCAAATCCTGCCAGTCGAATCCACATGTCGTTTTATTCAAAAGACAGTTTTTGCATTTACAGACATTTAAGCCTGCTGTAGGAGTTTTCTTATTCTTATTCTGGTCGCACAGTCAGACTTCTGTCAGCGCTGTGTAACATCACATCAATAATTAATATCATCATCAGTAGTTGTGAATTATGAACCACAAGAACAAGAACTCTAGATTTCATCTGGGTTTTCACTTCCACGTTAAAAATGTACGGAACAGCAGAACTGTCACTTCGAAAGGGATCAAGGTTTCAAGTATGAGCTTGAACTAAACACTAGACAACCTTTAAGCCGTGATTTTACATCCAACTGCAACAAGACATGCTCCCCCAACAGCTAAAAAAGACACAACATGAAAAGACCACAAGCTTTCACGCCCTGATAACATGTATCTCATGACTCCAAACAGCATTTGAATGGTTAAACTATCTATATCTGTCTAGGAGGTTCAAAAGAAAGACATTTAGGGGCGACTTGATAGCCGACTGGTTGGGGAGTGAACAACTTGGGCAGTTTAAAGTTTGGTTCTCGACCTTTACTGCATGTCATCACTCTGCTCTCCCGACATTTAATGTCTATCTGCACTGTCACTATTAAATAAGGGCACAAAATTCCTAAAAATAATCTTTAAAAGAGAGAGAGACACATTTAGCATAAGTCAAAGTTAAATGTTTCCGCAAAAAAAAAAATTGGGCCAAAAATCTGAGAATCTATCCATCTATCAATCTATACAAAATACATTGCAGTATGTGGACAAGTTCTGATAGTTCAGTTTCATCGTAAATGTGATGAACTTTACCTTCAGTTGCTCCGTTTGGGCACCTGTGTGAAAATAGGGGTTGCCTTTATATATCTACTGCACACCATTTAGCTAAAATAAACTGCAAAAATGGAGAATACAGTAAAGGTCAGGCATTGTCTGTTTGCACAAAGAAGACTGCTCTCTCCGTCAGCTCAGCAGAAAACTTCCATCTTCCACTATTAACTGTTGTCAAAAGGTGCAAAACTCGTACAGCAGGAAGGTGCATGGGCAGGCTTGTAAAGACCAGCAGCAAATTAGAAAGTAGAGGAAAAAAGGATCACCAGGAATTACCAGACACAATAGGATCAAGCACTGTGGGTACAGAGGGAGCAGAAACTATTCATGAGCTCAATGAGTAAGACAGATTGAATAAAACAGAAAGAGATGTGTCTTATTTTTGTATGACTTCAGCCTACATAGATGAGTGGAGAAAATTCCAACCAGATTACACTTAGAATACAGCAAAACAAAGAGGTGGGACTGTTTACCTAATCATAAAGTCCATAGCAGGTGTCAAAAATCCATCATTCAGCAGGATAATGATCTTAAGCTGCATCATGAAAAAAACGCAATTGTGGAACATTTTCCCTGAGAAGTGGACAATCTTTCCTAACAAATAAATGCTTGACATCTTGCAAAGTGTTAGAAAGTGAAACTACAATACATTTTAAGCGTCCAGAAGCATTTTAGGGGTGCTGTATACTTCAGCAACTTGTCATATTCATGTGTCTAATTTATAAACTTCATTCCTGTGCACAATCTAACTGGTCAATGCTTTAGTTCTGTCACTGTGAGATGTTTACAAACCCTGTAAAGAGTGATACAGTTAAAACAGCTGAATCATTCAGTGCATTTGGGTATTTCCTTGTTTTCAAAAATGTAGGAAGATCTCCAACTCTGAAGTATGAGGAATGCAGCTCTACGAGAACAGCCTTCCCCGAAATAACCGTCCAAACAAACAAGTCACATCAGGTGACTGATGAAAGAGCTGTGGATGCTCCAGAGTTTCCCGTAAGCAGCAACACTCGGTATTGATTATTCAGTACATTATTAATGTGCCGTTAAGTGGTTTGCTGGACACACTTGGCAGCGTGGTGGAAATGTGGCTGCAAACGTTGAAAAGGTGTGACAGCTCCAGCTGGAAACAGACAGCTGTCAATCACAGCTGACACAATACAGTTGGCCTCATCTGACACTCACAGGCATCAGTTCTGATGAAGGTACAGCTCTCAGACTCTGCAGATAATGCTAATTATTTTTATTTTATTTGGTGGCCTAGTGTTTGCAGACAATGACCATATAATCACAATGAATTGAAGAGAATTCGTTATTGCTAGATGCTTCAGCTTGTTCACCAGATCATTGGCAGACTTGCCAGCAAATTGATGTTGGGAAGGCAGTTGTTACTGTGTCAGCCCTTTTCCCATTAAAAACAACGGCCACTGCTGGAAACAGGTGATTAAACGTGAAAGACTAAACTAAAATATTAATGCAAGTTAATGTTAAATGTAAACGCAGAAAGAATCATCGAATTTTCAGCTAAATGACTGTCCTTGAGTTAATAAGATGTGGTTAAATTTAAAATTGTGATATTTTCTCAAACTGATTTTATTCTACATGTGTCGTATAAAAATTGCCCAAAAGTAAACAATTTGCTTAAACCATTTTCTGTAAAAAACAAAAAAATTCAGTATTGCTTGGCCCAACCATGAAGCCATCGGTGTATTGGGAACAACTTTAAATGTACAATAACTAGGAAGGGAAATTGAGCTTTCACTTTTTCTGCTGCTATAATTTAAGGAAATTTAACTGTGATATACTGCGCAGAGTGTTCTCTCTACGTCTAGTCATGGCTGTGCTGTTTCCATAGAGATGCAGGACATTATATTGCACTGAAAAATGAGCCTCAAGTGAACGAAAATGTGTGAGGAACAACAAACGCCCAGAAACTGCTTGGAGTTCAGAGAGCACAAGATGTAAATATTTTTCAGCTAATTACACAGTCCATGTAGAAACTAACCATTTCGGCAATTAAAAGTTAAAACAAATGTTATAATTTTGCCATGAAATGATACAAGCCAGAAGCAGCTTTTGGCAGACTGAGAAGCAGAGGGGATGTGTGGACACGCAGTCGATTCATCTTGTCTCTGCCAAACAACAAGAAGAGATGGCTCATATTTACATGGAGGAGCAGACTGAGGACAGTTGGTGTGTGTCTATAGGGGGGTGGAAGTGGGAGGGTGGGCCATGAGGCTTGGCAGAGTCTGGTCTGAAGACACCAGAGACACTTTCCCCTCCCTCTCAGGGAGTCCAACCGAAAGTGTCTTTTTCTCTTCCTCCCTCCATCCCTGCTCTTCGACTCGTTCTGCATCAAGCTGTTCGACAGTTTTAGTCGACAGTCTCCCTCCTTACATGCCTCCTCTCCCTCTCTTTCTGCTCTGCTCCGTCAGTGTGTGGTTACTTCACTCAACGGTAAATCTATTTATTCCTTCCTTCCCCTCCCCCAGACATACTCAGGGTCTATGTTGACTCCTTCAGAAGCAGATACTTCACAAGCACCACTGGGGCGGCTCTGTCATCAGCACAACTTCAGCAAAGCTCACACTTTTCACCAGAATACACCGGCGGCAGCACCTTCCCCATCGTCAGTCGAATCTGCATCAGCCCACGCAAAGACCTCTGACAGATTGAGACTGACACCATCTTGCATATGTGTGTGTGTGTCTAAGTGTCTCAGTGACCTAGATTTTAAGTACCCCCCACAGCCGGCCCACCCTGGACGGGGTTAACTGTGTAATTGTATCAGTGTGCAGCAGGACTCTTGGGGTGATGGTTGCATATCGCTGTATACTGTGTTGTATCTTTGCTCAAACTGCAAAAGAGGAGAAATGAATCAGCTTTCTAAAATAAAGCATATGTGCTCAGAAGTGTTGGAGCTTTGAGCATCCAGCAGAGATTATCTACCCAGCAACGGAACTACCAACGCTTATTTTACAAGCACCTTTTTGTGCTCTCTTTCAACAACTTCTTGTCACCCACTTCTTAACTCTCGCTCTTGTATCAGCGAACTCTTCATCACCTCTTCGGTTGTTATTCAGAGTGTCTGAAAGCACAGTGAGCCTCAAAGTTACACTCTCTAAATCCATTACACAAGAACCGAGAACAGATAAACGCCTTCTGATGTTATATTGCATCCAACTTTTCCTCTTTTGTGCGCTCTTCTTATTCATTACCCAACATCCAAACAACATTTCCAGTCCGACACCTTCTTGTTCCACTCTGTGCTCGGCCCTGAACTGTACCCTCGCATCCCCATCATCTGAGACCCAGTGACTGTGCCCGAGGCTGCTATTAGCCTCCTCCTGCTCACTGTCTGGATGGATCAACTGAATGGATCAACAAGGACAAGCAGAGAAAGAGAGGGATGGTGGAAACATGTGCCTGTCAGCGATGGGACATCAGGGGCTCAATCTGGCCCGATGGTATCGCACAAAAGAGGATTTTTTTTTTTCCATTATTAGACGCCACTGTGTTCGAATTCAAACTGAGGAGCCCTTTTCATTATCAGTTAATGAGATATTTATCAAAATGATCTTGTGTGTCCTTGTACAGGCAGGAGCAGCAGCCTTACGAGAGAACCATTAAGAAAAGAACGATCAGAGTAACAAAAGGCGTCTTATTCACCCCTAAATTATTTTGTAGTTGGTCCTCAATCTGCTGCAAATCACACCACAACTCTGTGAGTGGACAGATGCTACCTTGAGTAAGTTCAATGCTAAGTTTGTGTGTTTGGATAAGCTTTCCCTTTAACAATATCAATAAAAAAAATGAAGTAAACGTGCAGTTTATACTTAAAGGTTTTGCACAAAGGCTGGATTTTTCGGCTCAAAGGGTGACAGGAAAAAAAATAAATCACAAAATAACAACTTTCCCAATATTTTGCTGAAGCCAAATACATTTGTCAATGTCAAAATCTTTCTGAGGCGCCCCTACACATGCATAGAAATGTCACAGAGCCGGTTCCAGAGATTAAATCATGATCCCTGTATAATATTGAAATAACAACTCAAAACTTTACTTCAACAAGGCACTCCTGATGACACCAAAAGCATCATTTTTGACCTGAAGTGCACCAATGAGGTGATGTGATTCAGCAGCACAGGGCAATGAGGTCAGAGGAAATAACTGCAAAAGGTCACCAAGCAGAGAAGCACGCCAAGCCCAACACATTTTGACATATTCGTTTTGGCACAAATGAACACGAAACCAGCTTTTTTACCTCTCTCTCTCTCTCTCCCTGTCAGATTGATGGTGCTGCCTCCTGTCTGCTGCTGATTTCTCCTGAGTGACTGAAGCCCGGTCTCCCCTACATCAATAACAACGACCCCGGATCAGCATTAATGATGTGGCCCATATTGATTTTTCCAAACAGTGCATACAGAGGAGACATCAGGGTCTGCCTGAAGCTCTGCTCTGTCTATATACACCGCCCAATTAGACCCAAAAAGACAGAGGAGGTGAAAATGAAAACTGAGGAGGTCCAGCAAATTGGGAAAAGAAAGAACAAGAGGATCAGAGGGAGAAGTTGGAGTGTGATAAATGACCAGAGGCTGCATCTATTCTCTGTGGAGGTCGTAATCACCAATAGCTGAGTTCATCTAATAAAGTGCAAAGTCTGCAATAATCTAATTTAAGTCTGATGAAGCTGAGAAGACAGAGGCCCGCAGAATGCACCTCTACCAGTGGGACAAGTGGCATTTCTCGTTTTACTGGGAGAGACACAGAGCCACACTCATCCTGTTAATTCAATCAGCACTCGTTTCTTCCGCCCTACAAACTTCATTGAGCTCGGCTGCCGTCTGATTACCAATGTCGCCAAAGTTTAGACATGTCGTGTCGCTGTGTTGTGTGCGCAAAGACGCACCGCTGGAGCCCGTTAAACACTCATGAGCGTCAGCTGGGTTTGTGGCACTTTTATGCCATTTTAATGGCGAGTAAAGAGCAAGCTGGGGTTTCTGTGCCATATATCAGGATGAGAGAGAAAAATATGACCAGCTCCAGTGCAGGACAGTTTGATGAGCAGTTATTCTAATGATTTATGACACTCATTAAACAAACGTTGCAGCGTGCTGTCACTGCACCAGTCAGCCTCCAGAAACGTCGCTTTCTGCAGGTTGGAAGTTTGGATGATAAATGTCACTGGATGCAGACACTTTGCCACCGAGCTTCCAGTGAATTGACGCCCTGCTTCAAACTCACCCGCACAAGGTTGCTGACTGCCGCCTGCACCGCCGCCACCGGCACCGTCAGATCCGGGATGGCTTTACCGTCCACCTCCCCCTCCTCGTGCATGATGACCAGGTGGGAGATCTGCTGGGCCACCGGCTCCAGGATACTCTCGATGGTCTTGGTGTGAAACACCGGCATCGTGGACGACTTTTACCGCAGCCCTGACAGAAGAAAAAAGGCGGCTGGTCGCTCCAGCACTGACGGTCTCCCCCCTTCTCTACCTTCTCCCACCTTCTCCTTCCTCACCGGCACCGACAGGAAGGACGAGTTGTCAGCGCAGCCCCTGAGAAGAAAAAGCCCCCCGCTTCCTCCCGGTGTCTCCTCTGCTCGGCACCCCGGTAAAGGCTGGACTCAGACGGTCGGTGTCCTCCGGTGGGAGCGACCCAAATCGTGACAGAAGGAATCACCGCCCTCCGTCCAATCACAGCGGAGGAACACAGCTGCCGTGCGTGTCGGTGTCGGTGCGCACTGACGCTTCCCCTGCAAATGAGAGCTCTTCCCAAATTACGTCATGCATGCCAGTGGCCCCAAAAAGGAAAGTGTTGGGGTAACTTAATGGGAAGAGAGTGATTCCTGAGACATGGGAGAAGGAGGTGCAACTACAACAAGGAAAGGTTGTAAACATATTGTGCTGCAGCCTCCTAAAGGTCAGAATCCTATCTGTGAAACTGTAGAAAGACCTGCACCGCTGCATGCAATGTGTAAGAAGACTGTGGAGGTGGTAGGTGGTGGTGTGTGTTTTTTATTTTTATTTTTATGAAGCTGCAAACTTACATCTGACATATGATCTATGTTCATTAAAAGGTGGGTCAGGAGTTCATGTCTCCAGGCCTCAGTGTCCAGGTCTAAATAAAGACCAAGGATTCAACTTGCTGCTGGCTGGAGCTGAAAGAAGGAGTCTCAGTGATCACCACACAGCACCTACACACAGTTCCTCAAACTCCTTTGCTTTGGCACTGAACATGATTAACAAACCTGCTGTTTTAACTCCAATCTAACAATCTGAGTGCATTAAAGTGAGAGAAATTCAGGGGAAATTGTCTAAATGATACCCTAATTTGTGGGTGCATCCACACTGGTTTGGTTGCTCCTGAGATCTGAATCTATGTTGAGGGAAACCAGAGACCCCAGCAGCAAAAACAGCAGTATTTATACCAGCAAGACCCCTAGCTGACCGAAGAACCTGCAGCCAAGAGACCCCCCCTGGTGTGAGTGCAGTCAAGAGGCTGCCTGGACACTCTGGTCCTCCCAGTTAGATTAGACCCTGTAACTCCTCTCCTCTCCTCTCCTCTCCTCTCCTCTCACCTCAGGAATTGTCCTTAAACAGGAGTAAGAGTCATACTCGCTGCATCTCAAACCCATATATGGATCGAGATGGAGTAAGAGAAGCAGTAAAGTAAACTGGTGTCTGTGAGTAATTGAGGAGGGGTAGGACACGCTCTGATTGGCTCCAGTGGTCCTGCTGTGAACTATCTGTATATGTGGACTTGTCCAAACAGACTTTGATAGAAAACATTGCAGCAGGTTGCTTGGAGAAGTTTTAAAGTTTCTGTAATGACGCAATGACCAACTGGACTTTGTGTACTCGGATGCTGACAACAGAATTAATCTGTTTGTCATGGCCGGAGATGTGATGCTTGGAGTTCCTGTGAAACATTTAGTGTTTTATGTGAGGTGTGGGCATTGGGGGTATGGGGGATTAGACAGAGATGTGTGAGTCAGTCGCTACTCCACACTTTCTTGGAGAAAGTGTCTTCACTGTGCAACAGAACCATGTTTAGTAACGCTGCTTTAAATTGAGCAATGCTACATCTGGACATTATTCCTGCAATAAATATTTATTCTTAAAACTGCATTAATACAAACAAAACAGAGCACAGTATTTAGTTTTCACTGCAGCTCATTCTGGGACAGAAAAGGTTTGCTTTCTGTGTGCGTTCAGCTGGGTTTGTATAATCAAAGTCAGAGCTCAGTGTAATTTGTAGCTTCATTCTGTCTCAGAATATGCAACTTTATTCTGAAAATCTTGGTATTTTCTTTCCATAAGTGCAGCTCTCTAATAAGCTGCGATTATTAAGAAATCCTGCTCAGAAAGTGCAAACTTCATTCTTCTTCACAACCAACTGAGAATGTGTAATGAACTTTTATTTTTTATTTTACTAAAAGCTAAACAAACCTGAACTAGTCCATGTGAGACTCTTCACAAGTCCAGCCCCCCGACATCACGTCACCACCTTTGTTTCTTTGTCCAAACTGCTTTTGGACCATAAAACTGAACGTTTTGGCAGAAAAACGAGCTCCTGTAAAGTGTATGGTATTACAGCTGCTTATATTGTAATATAAGTAACAAAATTTAGCAGTGATTCTGACAAAATGAGGTTTAGTTTTTAGCCATGCTTGTAACCATTGTTGAAACGGAATTAAGTAAATTTACTCAAGTACTGTCCTTAAACTACAAATTCAAGGTACTTTTACTTTACATGAGTCTTCAGTGACTTTATTGATGTTTAATTTGTCTTGCAAAACATATGAAGAACTTATAAAATATGGTCTTTTGTTAAAAATGTCACTTTTCTCACAAATACAGCCGAAGCGATTCGCCATTTAATCAGGTGGTCGTTTGCCAAAAAATTGGCAACTATTTTGGAAATAGTTGAGATCGTCTGTGTTGACATTTCTCACTATTTTCAGACTTTATAAGTACACTGTAACAACACTCAAGTACAGGTAAAGTCTGGCATTTAAAATGGCACTTAGATTAAAAAAAATTTAAGACTTCATTTGCAAAAACAGATAACTTGGTTTTGATAAATTTTCAGAAAACGTTTTTTAGTGTTTAATTGAGATAATATCAATCAAGCTGAAGTTCAGTGGATTTGATTCATTAGAAAAATACATGACAAAATAGAGAAAAAATAAATCATTGGTGTTATTATCTCAAGTAAACAATAAAAAAAACGGGTTTTCTGAAAATTTATAAAATGGAGTTACCTGTTTTTGCAAATGAACTCTTCAAATATCACTACAGTTAGCTCAAAAGCTTAAGTACTTATATGAGTGAAAGATGTAAATACTTCCTCCTTACAGCGTGACTCAGGGAGCGGCAATGACAGCCTGTTGGTCCAGATTCAAATATTTAACACCCAACTGTTGCAATGAAATGAAATGACATGTAAACATCTGCATTTGACAATGATTACCAAAGACTTTAGATGTCAGCTTAGTGTTCCCCAAGAACCACCAGCAGGTGAACAAGTATTTGATCAGTTTCTATGAAATTTAGTTCCTGTTTATTTATTGCTGGTTTCCTGATGTTTCCTCCTGGATAATAATCAGTTTTAAGATGTCCAGTATGCTGGCTTATGAAAAAAACCTGCAAAACAGACGACACCAGCTTTGTATTTGGTGCTAATTAGCATATGTAAACATACAAAATTAAATTAGTGAAAAAGATAAGCATACCTGCTTGACCCTCATGGCTGTTAGTGTTGTCTTTGTGAACATGTTAGTGTTAGGTTTTATTCTTGTTTTCTTATTTTTAACAGTTTATTCATTCATTGTCTTCTGTTCTATTTTTACTCCCTCTTTTTTCTTTTAATCTTTGCTTGGTGGTGCTGAACTTCTTTTTCTCAGACTGTGTCTCTCCACTGCAATCAGAAAAGGAAATATTCTCATTTTGCACATTGGACAACTCAACTACACGACTCAAAGATTTAAAAGTTCAGACAGTCCACCATTACTGCGAGTAATTCAGGAATGAACAGGTGAGGCAGTGAGACCAGGGGCAGGGAGGGAACATGCAGGAGGCCAGAGAGAGGCAGGTCAAAACCAGAAGCTTGAAAGTTACAGCTAGAAATGGCACTATAGACATTCTGGTAGAGGACAAGAGGGTCAGCATATGAAGTGTGGAGGTTGTGGATCGAATGGAGAACAGGTGAGCAGGTGGGTGAGGGGAGTCAAGTGACCAGCGAAGGCAGAAATGGCTGAGTTACAGCGGGGCAGAGGGGGAGTGGCTGGTGCTCTAAGAAGAGAGAGGAGAGGGTAAAGGTCAAGCTGCAACAAAGAATGAATGACTGCTGAATAGAGTGTGCCAGAAAGTAGTGAAGACATTTAATTAACCCAATCTGGTAGCTGTTCATCTTTTTTCAAATGATACAAAAAAAGACAAGATTCCTGAGCTTGACTCCACCAACACTTTTTTGTTGCTGTCTGGGAGCTTCACTGTGTAGGTTTTAGACAATGGTGGCAGTTATTTGCAGTGTTTGCTGTCCACGTAAAATGCAAATACAGGCTAGAAGTCGAGTAGGAGAGAAGAAAAAAAAAGCCAGATTGCTTTTTGATGTGTCATTCACATTTAGAATCATTGACTATCTCTACTTACGCATGTATTTTTTGTTTCATGTTGAAGTGCTGCATACAAAGATAAGTCTGTTACAAGGACAAAGCTCCATTTTTAAAACCAAATTCCCTTAAGAAATTGGTTAATAGTGGGAGTTAACTTGATTGTGTTTCAGTTTAGAAACTAAGAAGTTCTGCTTCTATTAAAGGACCACAGTGTAACATTTAGCAAACAATGTGGTTACAGATTGCAATTAACTGAATGGTCCAGCCCTCAGTCAGCCATCATACAAACTTATCCTTTAATTTGTATTTCCTGACAGATTAAATTTCTGGAAGATGTGTATCAAATGTAGATTAACATGCAGAAGTCTTCAGTCATGAAGACGCTGGCTGAATTTCCCGTAAATGTCACCACTGTTTATGCTAAAAAGCTTTTCGTGATTTTCAGTATCTTTGAAACACACAGTTGCTTATATGTAATTTTCCAAACAACAGTGCCCTCCAGAGTTTGATTTGGAGACATTTGACTCACACAAATGGTCAGAGTTGTTACAATATCCGATTCCACGTGATCATTTTTTCACGTTTGTTCACTGCAGACCCATACAAACGTCGAAGGCTCATATTATTTTAGATTCTTTAGCTTTTTTGTTAATTTAATAAAACCCATTTGAATTTGGTTCACTTGTCAGAGACGTTTTTATGCTGCTCTTCTTACAGGAAAAGAATCATGTGACCTGTAAGCAAGCCTGTCTGGTTTGTCTGCGTGAGTTTGCAAGCACAAGCAAAAGAAAAACAGAAACATTTGGGGTTTGGAGATAAATGACAACCATGTAATACAAAGTTTTTATTTATTTACTGTAAAACACGTACAACAGCAGGACCAGCCTCCTACAAGATAAAATGCTTCTTAAATTAAATGAGATAAATATACTTTCGAATTGCTTGTTTAAAAAAATCCAAACTCTTTTTTCTGCAAAAACAACAAAAACAAATTGTGCACTATATACAATTAGAGATATCTTTAAACATTAACTTAGAACTGTTGCAGCAAATCATGACTGTGCAAAATAGTCTTCCCTGTACATTTACAGACTCCTCTTCCAGCTGCTCCTGAGACCAAACCTCTAACATCAATAGAAGCTTTAATACACACAAAGCTTACATAACTGCTGCCAAATTATCTTTCAAAGATATGCAATGCCCCAACAGATAGCCTTGTGCCACGGTTTTATTTCTGGGGATACATCGATCCTTTCGTGTATTCGGTGAGCCCCGTTTTTTCTGCAATCCACTTGTTGTAGTTGGTGACACGAGTGTAAACACCTGGTCTGTTCTTCCAGGCACAGCCCTCGCCCCAGCTCACCACCCCGAACAGAAACATCCGGCCTGATGCTTCACACACCAATGGACCGCCAGAGTCGCCCTGCAAGGACAGTCAGCCAATCAATAAAGCATGAAACATGTTTCTATTGTAGAACTTTTAAAAGGTCACATGGATACGGACTGTCAATAAAATGAAATCAGAGGTCTTTATACCTGAAAATCTGTCAGTTAGTTTACTTTCATGATTCAGAACATCCAAGTATCGAGAATTTTTGTAATGATTTTACTGTGATTTATACAATAAAATCAAAAGTTAGACAATGATACTAAATATGAAATCAGAATTTGGAGTCTCTGAGGGTGAGTGATCAGTTCTTTACTACACATAAATTTCTGGTGCAATACAATAATGACAGTCACTGAAAGGTTTCTTTCTTAATATGAATGGTAATTTCAAAAATAATCTAAATACAAAAAAATGGAGATGTAAAGAAACTGTTAAAAGATATTCACAAGATATTAGAAAGATTTCAAACTCTATATTATGTGCAAAAGAATGAAATTCCTTGAGGCTTACAGATGAGAATAAATACGAAAAGGAAGAGTAAAATCACCATAAATGTAATCTGTTTTGAATTAGGATTTGTCAGCACTTTTAAATATCAAAGTGTTTCCAAAAGAAGAAGAAAAAAATATCAATTCAGATGCTGTAATCTTGCCAAAGGTCACAGACATAAAGACTGCATATCTGCTTATGAGGAAACATCTTCTGTTTTTTACTCACTTCTCATTTTGGATCCATTTTTAAACCAAGACTGATGGTGTGTTGCAGGAAATACACCTTCAGTTTTTCCTCTTTATGTTTATAGTCTGAGCTGTGTAAAATATGCGCGCAATATCAACACACCGGACTTTGTGCTCACCTTGCAGGCATCGGTGCTCCAGTCAGGACTCCCAGCACAGAACATGTTCTCAGTGATTCTGTTTCTGTACTGCAATTCACTTGAACATTCAGCGCTGGAGAGCAGCTTGACGTCGGCCTGTTTCAGGTACTGTGAGAACTGAAACGACTCTGCAAACAACACAACGTCAGGTGTGAGACTCACTGAAATTGTTGAGATCAGCCGTGACTCTAAAGTTTAAAATTCTGCAGCAGTTACCGAAGCTCTCTTTCCCAAATCCTGCGATGCTGCATGTAAACCCTGCAGGCAGCTGAGTGTGAAGAGGAGGAATGCAAACTGTCCGAACAGTAGATGACCTCACTGCACATCCTCCTTTTCTGCTTTTGATCTTCACCAGTGCTGCAAATGTAAAGATGAACACGTGTGTGAGTCTGGCACAAGTAGAACTTCCTCACACACGCATATATATATAATACACACAAATACACGAAACAATGCTTGTACACACCTATGTCACTGTTGTAGCTTGTGTCATTGTAGTTCTGGTGGATGATCAGTTTTTCCACAATAAATTGCTGCTCCTTTTCGGCATCTGTGTCATTGATGGCACTCTTCCCCAGGTATACAGACAGATATGGGATTTTGGTGAGTTCACTGAACAAAAAAGCAAACACAAACAGTTAATATAGATAGATAGATGCTAATATGCACGCACATGCCTGTAAACATGTTATGTGAGTCATATTTCCATTATAGGCAGGTAATTACAGTGAAGAAAATGACATGTTGTTGTGTGTGTGTGTGTGTGTGTGTGTGTGTGTGTGTGTGTGTGTGTGTGTGTGTGTGTGTGTGTGTGTGTGTGTGTGTGTGTGTGTGTGTGTGTGTGTGCGTGTGTGTGTTTTCTCACCCATCAGAAAAGCAGTGTGCAGCTGTAAGAACCCAGCAAGGCGAGATGAGCGAACCACCGCAAAGGAAACCGTGGCGCTTGTGAAAGATAGCAGCCACCCAGGGGTGCGACTCGATGGGTATGAATGAGCCGCCCACAATTTTGTTCATCCTCCGCTCAGGCCTCTCGCCACACGTCCGCTCTGGAGGGACACACAGGGTGAGTCACTGAGCGCTGATGAAAGGAAATCATGAAAAGAAAAGGAAAAAAAAGTGGGTGTAAACAGCAAAACTACCTGTGTCCATAGGTGGTGGAGGAGCTCTTGGTCTTACTGTTGGTGTAGAACCTGCATTGGAGCAGAAAACAGACCAAATGAGACAGATCTAAATCAAAGATACATTTTTGAAACAGTCAAATATTGTATATAAATATATTAGAATAGAAAAAATACTATAAATTCCAAATCTTGGTCTTACATCTGGGAATGTCACAGAATTCTCTCACAGTCCTGCTTCGTCTTCGGACAAGGCACCACGGCATCAAACTGTAGTCGGGATTCCTAGTGTTCAAGCACAATGATAGTAAGCACATGATAGTTCTGTCTAACATATCTAAGCTTCAGATTAGTGAATAGAATTATACCTGCAGTAATTATGGTCACCAATGCCCTTGGAAGCTCCGTAAATGTGTTTCATCCTGTTCCAGTTGAGACACCTGCGACCGCTATGCGACTTGTTAACAGATCCTCTGTAGCTGCTTCCATCTCCAGACCGACACATCTCTGCAAATCAGAACGCACAAAGAAGAGAGGACATTTAATTCAATGTGTCTATTTCCAAACACTGAATATACAGACTATACCCTGTGCAGATGACTTACCTCCTCTCTTTTTGGACCATCTTTGTGTAAAAGCCTGAGGAGCAAAGACAAATTGAGTCATACAGATGTACATCTTCTACCCAAAGCTACTTCTTCTCATTGTTACTCACCACATTGACACTGAGCGCTGCAAGGACAGTGATGATGGCGAACAGATTCATCTTCACTCCTGGTTTCGCTTCTGCTTACTGGGAATATTTTTGTCTGAGAACCGACTGAGAGAGGAGAAGAAAATTGCAGAAATGGAACGCAACAATAGTGGATGAGTGGGTGTCCTTATATGGAGCTTATTGTGGAGCACATGACAGAACAGACATGTGGTTTCTCTGGGTTTAAAGCGCCAAAAAAGGTCCCTGCACCCCAAACAATTCAATATTATCTGAGTTTACATTGTCAGAAATGAGGACAGTGAAAGAATTCGACACACATAATGCCCATCGTTAGTAGACAAAGTATCACACACTCGATGCCTTTCTGGCGATTGCATGTGCACATCTCTTACAGGGTGAATGAATGAGAGAGCAACAGATAGAGGATGTTCAGTGTGTGTGCTCTGTTCTGTAAACATATTCTCTATGTACAGAGAGAGCAATATCATTTTAGACTGTTTGATTACAGCATAGCCTGTGCACACTATTGTATCGTATTAGTTTTGCAGTGTGTACAGTTCAATCACTGAATTAGTAGATAGCAATAGAACACAGTGTCGACTTGATAATGACAAGGAAGTTGTTGTATCATTAAAGGGTTACTTTTAATGCACAATATCTGATGACAAACACTTCATATCCACGTAATATATATGTTTCTAGCTGAATCACATTAAAATGTTAACACCATTTTGTTGTTATCATTTATAAAGTCATAGGAATCTTTATTAGAGATGTGTTTACCTTTCCTTCCAGCCTTGCAATGCTGATGAAATCTCTGTTTATTCCAGCTGAAGGGGCACCTCTCTTCTTTCTATCCTCTGCTGTGCACCTGAGTTGTAGCAGGACTCACACTGCTGCTCTGGTGTTGGACTTCTCATCCTCCCCTTTAAAAGCACTGCAGCTACCAGTGGGAGGTGTTTAAGAGACTGTATGAAAACATCACTGACACTCAGCTGGTGAGCGAATAGGCAATCTGTTGATCAGGCAATTTGTCATGTCCTGTGACACACACGCAATGAACACCCCCCACCCCCCTTTTCCCTTGAAGCCAAGGTTACAGTATATCCAAATAGGGGATGTGTGAACTGAAAGCATCTGATGTCAAAGTATAATGATAGGTTTGAGTCTGATAAGAAACATAAAAGGAACTTGATTTCCGTTCACATTAACAAAAGACCACAAGACCGAAAAAAAGTGGAATCGGGTGTTTGAGAACTGAACAAGAAAGCTCTTATCAATGCAAAATATAATGGAGTCCTTTATTGTATGCTATTCAGCTGAAGGAGTGAGGCTCTTTCTCTCTGCAGAAGTAGTACTGGATGATTTAAACTTTGAGAATGAGGCTTCCAAGAAACCATTAGATGCGTAGGTTAAAAAAATTGCCTTCTTACATATACATATGGAAAAGTACCTTGCACTTTGTTATACAGTTGCACGGCACAATGACTAAGTTCAGGGATGTATTTTTCCTTTCAATTTCTATATTTCTCTCGTGGGATTTTACTGGTGCTTGTGTTTATCTGATAGTGTTACCCAACTGTACTCTTCTTAAGAATTATCCTCTTTTCTTTTCTTTTTAAATTATCCATCAAAATGTGTTTAATCTCTTGACACTAAAAGCTGAAAACAGTGTGCAACACATGCTAATACAACCAGTGAGGGCCTCTTTAGATGATAGAAAATGTAAGAAACTACTTTTTTTGCTATGTACGCTGCTATTACGTCTTGTGATTCAGAAATACGCCACTAATTTTAAGCGTTCAGTGTCAAGAGGTAAATGTCACATAGATTGCAAAATATAAAAAACACAAAAAGGCTACGGGACGTTATCTCACCTGTTTCATAAAGCAACAAGACATTGCATCAATGCTGATTTATGCATCCACATCTGCTTGTTACCACATGCACATAATGTAACTGCATCATCAAGACCACTTAAAAGCACAAATTCCTGGATATTGTAAAAACGACAAATTAAAACAAATGTTTAACTAATTCTAAAAATCTGCTTTGGATAACAGAGCAGCTGTATTCCAAGACAACATCCTTTTCACATCCACAGTCATAATGTAACATTACTTCCCCTAAAACAATTGGCATTGTCCTGAATTTTGGACGGGAGTTCCTCGACTAAAATCCCCCCTACATAAGTTACCTCATCAATTACTGTGATGGCTGCGTTGCTCACATTTCCTCCCCTTTGATGGTAACAATAACCAGATATGACACATTTCTCCAGGGCCTGTCTGCTTGAGATCTTTAATGGATAATATAAATACAAGCAAGAACCGTGAAACAACTTTCATTTATGTCTTAATAAAATATTTCAACAACTCCAGTAGTGTGATGAATGTCTACATTAAGTTCCACACAGGTGTTTTACCAAAAAAAAAAAAAGAACTGCTTGGTAAATTTACACAACCCAGGGAAACCCGGGATATTTGTGGCTGAAGCCAGCTGCAACCTGTGGTGTTTGATTTAGTAATTTTGACGCAAAACTTCTGACTCCTCCAGTCGAGTCTGAACACCAGTCTGATTGCAAATTCTGTCCTAAATGTTCAAAACTCACCTGAGTCTTTGATATCTTCCTCACTTTAATCTAATACAGATTTTATTTTTACTTTATAATCTGGTGAGAAGCAATAATGATTCTATTAAGAAGTGATGCGTCCTGTTTTTGACAGAAAAAGGTGACACAGGCAGTATGTCTTTGTTAAATAAAATCCACATTTTTCTGTCCCAAGAGCATGGGCGCAGAATTTCTATCTACATCCCTGCAAACACACACCTTCAAATTTAAAGAAACTGTGTTGTGAATGAGTTTTTATCTGCTTTGTTCTTCCTCTATAACATTAGGGTCATAATGTCTGAGCTTCTGCACGGCTACAGCCACAGGAAACACTCTGACTCAGTCCGGAGAAAATGAGGAAGGACGAAATAAAAAAGATGCTGGCAGCTTGACTCATGTTTAATTCTTCTAATTCTTCCTAATCATGTAATAAGGTAAAATAAATTTCATAGAATTGCACTCTATCTTGGCTAAAGTGTGGCAGCTACTTCTTCAGAGTCTGAATTCTCGTTCACTATTGCTACTTCTTAAAGGTCTATTAATATTGCTCACTTCAGCTGAGGTAAAACAGGCGGCTAACCACTGAGAACGTCAGACCATTCACACTTGCATCACCTCAACCACTCAATACTGCAGTGACAGGAATTTCACATCACATGTTTTTGGTGTCTATATTTAAGATGCCTGTCTGCTTCTCCTTTCCAGCATGGTGATAAAAAAATAACTGCTTTACACTGAACTGTAAAACTGTGAGAAACACCGACAAGAAGCACCTTTTACCTGCATACTTCCATTTAATTTTCACATGTTAATAACCATAAAGATTCATTTTCAATTGATCATAAGTATAAAAATCATTTTCACATTTTCTTTCAGCGGCCTGTTTAGATTCACTTTGACTTTTATAGTCAGTAGGCCACTAAATGAAATCATCTCAACTGGTTTCTTGAACATGACAATGAGTTCACTGGACTCCAACAGCCTCCACAGTCACCAGTCCAACAGAACACATTTGGGATGTGGTGGAACGGCAGATTCTCATCATGGATGTGCAGCCGACAAATCTGCAGCAACTGCGCGATGCTCTCGTGTCAATATGGACCAAAATCTTGGAATGTTGCCAACACCTCGTTGAAAGTATGTTACAAAGAACTGAGCCAGTTCTGAGGGCAAAGGGGGTCCAACCTTTCACTAGCAAGGTGTACCTAATAAAGTGGCCAGTGAGTGTATATACGTCAATAACAAATGCAACAAAATCTCCAAGGAATGTTGCTTCATTATGACTAATAACAACCCTGACCCACATTTCATCAGCCCTTGACCACTGTTTTTATTGTTAATTAATTGCACAATTCTTGCAGTCTAGCATGAGCTCATGTTCTGCTTGAAAGATGTAGAAATGTTGCACTTCCACAAAAAGAGGATGTTGATGAAATATCACATTTGATTGTTAAAAAGGCTCGATTATTCTAATCTGTAAATGAACAGGGAATATGAATAAAAATGTGGTGGCATTTATGACAGACTGAAAGCAGACTAAAATATCAGTATTGAAACTGTTAAACGTTAGCTGTTCCCTTTTATCATAACAATGATACCTACTGTACAGCAAATGGGAGGTGAATTCCTGTGTTTCTGTTCATGTTTCTCCTCTGCTGTTTACTGTTCACAAAAACTAACTCATGCTAAAATAAGTACTCAGATATTTTACTTGGATAAAAGCTGAATGTCATCATGCAGAAACCATCTGTTACAAGTAAAAGTTAATACATAAGCTCCATACATAAGCATGAAATATGCTTGAAGTACCAAAAGGAAAAATACATATTATCAGCCCATTCAGAATCATATAGTATATATCAAAGAAAAGATAATTCAATGAGCTGTCTAATAAAATAACGGCCACGGTTAAACTATTTTTTAGAAAACAACATATACAGTTCTTAAATCTGAATATTTTCTGATTCATTCCTCCCCTGCGAACTCTAAGTAATCTTTAAATTTTGGGCTTTGGGAAGCAATAATTAGTATTTTCACACTTTTCTGACATTTTATAGATGAACAACTAATTGATTACAAGAAATGATTAAATATTAAACAACAGTGGTTACTCTGGTGTACTGTATATTGTATAATTAGTTTAGAACTGTAGATACATTTTGTCTGTATTCTTTAGATATTGCAGCTGGTAAGGGACAATGCAATTTATGCAGGATAGCGGAAGTTATAATAATATGTGACGGCTTTTTGTATGATAATTGAATATGTATCAGAGTTAGCTTTCAGATACATGCAGAAGAGCCAACATTTTCAATATTTGCTTCTAAAGCAACAAGTGTATATATAGGTATAAGGTACTCAGAAGGTGTACTTAGGGTTAGTGAGCAAATTTCACATCTGTCCCTTTCAGTCACTGCGTGGGATCAGGCCTGAAGCTATGCTTATTGCACCATCTAGTGAACAAATTGAGACATCGTCGCAGTTTGGAAATATTCATTCGTAGCTTTCAGGGATGGGCTCAGATTTGGTGGTAAAAGGAGAAAAAGCAGTGGGCTAACTCCACACCTGTGAGTTGTTTGGAAATCCCCCTCAGAAGGACCGTAAACACTCTTGTCTCACCGCTGCTGTGGAGTTGTACACGCATGCGCAGACACACCGCCTGCCTGTCAGCGTTGTACTTCACTTTACGCAGGTATTAAGCTGTCTGTCAATCGTAGCGGATTTCCACACAAAACTACAACAAAAACAGGACACAAACTTCAACTTTAAGCTATGTTTGGTGTACCCACAGAAGTGAAGGTGTGATTTCGCCGGTTCGGTCTTCTTATTCAACACTAAACAAGAAAACGAACCGTAAACACACGGTAGCTAACTCTGCAGCAACAATGTTCTGACACACAAAGTGAGCTAACTGTCGTCTGAAGACTCTGAGCTGCTGCACAGGTGAGTAGGTAACATTTAAAGGGTGAAATGTTGCTCTCGTAGCCGTTTTGTTCAAGATAGTCCAGCTGTCATTGAATAATCTTACTTCACTAACCTAACTCAGTCAATCCTACAACAACAAATGACCTACTGACTGCTAGTTAGCAACAGTAGGAGAAAAGTACAAATGTCTGCACCACTGAGATATGTATATATATATATATATATATATATATATATATATATATATATATATAGTAAAGCAATAACATAAGAGGCTGATACAGTGACAGTAAACTCAGCTATAAAATAGAGTTAAACGTAGATAAGACTTTAATATCCATGTGAAATAAAGTAGGAAAGGTTAACAAACACTGGTGTTATTCACTAATGTTGCTTTAATACATGCTGTACAAGCCAACTAACTGCTAACAACAACACTGTTCTCTGCTGGTTCACATAAAGGTGCTACAGGCGGTATACATACTCAAATTAAAGGTTTAAAGCAAAGATGCTTTAAAGTTTACAGTGAAGACCGATGTTCCCTGGGGTGAATAAGACTTTTTGTTGTTGTTTTGGCCCTTGCTAGCAGAGGTCCTTTGCACTGTGCCCGGTGGCTTCAGCAGACCTCAGGCTATGGAGCGGACAGCACTGAAACAGAACCAGCTCTGTGGCTCCTGGGAGATGAAGGGGGAACTTGGGACGGGAGGCTTTGGACATGTCTACCTGTACCAGCACCTTGTAAGTTCTGTTACATATCAAGGACAGCCTAAATCCCAGACCCGGATGTGTGTTGCCGTTGTTTTACTTGCTGTCTGTGTTTGGAGCAGGAGTTGGGAACGAAGATTGCTGTGAAACTTTGCCGCCTGGAGCTGAACTCCAGGAACAAAGACCGCTGGAGCAGAGAGATTCAGATAATGAAGAAGTGAGTGTAAATCATCTGCTCGTACTGACAAAGACGCCTTTCACTGTGCTTTTGTACTTGTCAAGCCGTTGCAGAATGTTTGGGGCTCTTTCTGTTGCAGACTGAACCATGTGAACGTAGTTCAGGCCAGAGAAGTACCAGAAGAACTGAGCTCCATTGCTTTAAATGACCTACCGCTGCTGGCCATGGAGTACTGTTCAAGAGGAGATCTACGCAAGGTACCAAATAAATATTTTAAAAAAACCCTAAACAACATGTTGTCTTTTCAAGCTTTTCACTTAATTGATGTGCCTCTTTGTTTAGCTGCTGAATAAACCAGAAAATTGTTGTGGACTAAAGGAGAGTGAGGTCCTTTCGCTGCTCAGTGACATTGGTAAAGTTTTCATCAGCTGTTATTTTGACAACAGGTCACTATAATCACATATTTATCCATAATATATATGGATTTTTCCTTTACAAATACAGGTTCTGGTATCCAATATCTCCATGAAAATAAGATCATTCACAGAGACTTAAAGCCCGAGAACATAGTTTTACAAGAGGTTGATGGGAAGGTGAGCTTATTTCTCTTTTCTCTCTGCAATTTCATATATGTAGTCTATATTTTTCTGTGCCTTGCTTTCAAACTGAAAACATGTTTCTTCCAGCTGGTCCATAAAATCATAGATCTGGGTTATGCAAAAGACCTGGAGCAGGGAAGTCTCTGTACATCCTTTGTTGGAACTCTTCAGTATCTGGTAAGTGTTGCATCACCGCGCTGCACCCCTCTATGATTCAGTGTTTCTTTCAGAGGATGTCAGCAATCATGCTCTGTTAGAATAAATCTGTCTGTTTGTGTGCCAGGCTCCAGAGCTGTTTGAGAGTAAACCCTACACTGTAACTGTGGACTACTGGAGCTTTGGGACAGTAATCTTTGAATGCACTTGTGGCTTTCGCCCCTTTCTGCACCACATGCAGCCTGTACAGTGGTGAGACAACATTACATTGATGCATCTTTCATCTGTAAACTTAAAGACCTTGGCATAAGCATGACACGAAACACACATTTTGGGGATTCAACACTGCATGATGCCTCCGTATATAAATACACAAATATAATGTAAAGATATTTAGCTGTCATGCTAAACTTTGCACATCTACAACAAATGTTAGACATAAATGTTGTATTACACAGGTATATAAGAAACTTGACAAAGTTACAATAAACTACAGTGTGCTTAGATGGGTGGTGTGGCTCAAAGTAACATCCAAATCAATGTCTTGATCCAAGTTTTTTTTAAGGAGAGCATTGCATTGTAACATGATGATCACTGTTATTAATGTCACATGTCAGTGTTCTTTTTGTTGTGACTGATCGGTGTATGTATGACATACTCTTCTTCCTAAAGGGGTGGTGATGAACAATATGTATGTAAATCTGCATAATAATTGTGTATTAGAAGTGGAGACACGTTCAAAGTGAATACAGAATGTTAATGAGCATTTTGTGGATTTTAATTCTTGTCTTTGGCTGCGTATTTCCTGCTTTTGTAGGACAAGCAAAGTCAAGAACAAAGGTCCCAAAGACATCATGGCCGTAGAGGACATGAATGGAGAAGTCAGATTCTCCTCACGTCTTCCATATCCCAACAACCTCAGCAGGTAGAGTTGAAAAGACGCCTTTTTCATACCTAGCAGTCAAGCGTACCATATTCAAACTAGCATCTAACCTGTGTCCATGTGTGTTTCCGTGTGTTTTGTGTGTTTGCAGGCCTGTGCTAGAACCAGTAGAGTCTCTTCTGCAGATGTTGCTGCTGTGGGACCCTGCGACGCGAGGTGGAGGTCTGGATCCCGACACAAACAAGCCGTACTGCTACACAACTCTGCAGAAAATTCTCAACATGAAGGTCAGTCATGTGAACTTTCCTTGTGTCACTTAAACCAGACTTTATGGAATGCTTTTGTGGTTTCACGCTGACTAGAGGGTAGTAATCAAAGCATTCTGCACGTTTACATGCCCAGGTCATCCATGTGTTGGACATGACGTCAGCACAGCTGCACTCGGTGGTTTTGGGTGCTGAGGAGAGCTTGCACTCCCTGCAGCTTCGTCTGGAAACACACACTCAGACACACATCTCCCCGCTGAGTCAAGAGCTGCTGCAGGAGACGGGAATCTCCCTCGACCCACCGCAGACCACCTGCACACGGTCTCCCTGATGGATTGGTATGTGACAGCAAAAAAGATCTAATCTCAAACAGATGCAGCCGCAGATTTATACAGCAGTGGACAACAGCAGTTACTGTTTCTTATCTCCATATTTTAAAAATATTAGTTTATTGTGAAATAATGGGTAGTCCTGAGTTACACAGTACTGTTTCTTGTAAAAAGAAAGGGTTTTTCCATTTTATTTGTTTACCCTTCATACTTTAACAATAAGGAAAAATAACTTTTAGATTCCAGGTTTTTATTGTTGTTGTTGTTTTGTCTTAACACATTCACAGTAATGTTCAATAATATATCTATTTTAGCGTGGCTGGGACACCTCCATAGTCTTCCTGTTTGATAAGAGCCTGACCAAGTACTCTGGACCACTGACTGCCAGACCTCTGCCAGACAGTGTCAACTTTATAGGTGAGATATATTACTGTGCACTGAACTTTAAAAAAAAAAAAAAAATTAACATAACTCTTTAGTTTCTACTAATCTCTGGAGTGTGTGCTTTGGCATTGCAAGTTAGTAACAGGATGCAGTTATGAGAATAGTAACAATAAACCACATATTCTGATCAAAGTTTGTTTTCTTTAATTTACCAATAACCCAAATTCATGAATAAGCCTCACATTCTACATTCTTTCTCAAGTGACTAATAAACCAGTTAAACCAGTCAGTGGATCTTTGGCAGGTAACATTCTTACCTGAAAAGCATATTCTGAAATAAATATAAATTAAATTTATATTTATGTGTTTTTGTTCAGACGTGCTAGTCATGAGTGTAAGGTCTTTATCAGTGTTTTTAGCAAAGCAAATATTTTGAAAGTGTTGTCCAGATTAGTGTGGAAATCCTGTATCTTTGTGCACCATGTTGTCTCAGTCAGGGAGACAAAGACACAGCTGCCCCTGTCTGCTCTTAGGAAGGTGTGGGGCGAAGCAGTCAGCTACATCTGCGGACTGAAAGAGGACTACATTCGACTGTACCAGGGCCAGAGAGCTGCCATGTAAGTTCATAAACGCACACAAACGCATATGTGCACTCACACAGTGAAACACGTTTAATTTGTGTCTGTGTAGGCTGAGTCTGCTGCGCTACAACACCAACTTAACTCGATACAAGAACCTGCTGTTCTCCCAGTCGCAGCAGCTCCGAGCCAAACTGGCGTTCTTTAAGACCAGCATCCAGCATGACCTCGAGCAATACACCAAGCAGAGAAACACCGGCATCTGTGAGTGGATGTTAACGTCCTGTTGTAACACATGCACTAGTTTCAAGTCATTCCTGAAGCATTAAGTTAACTGTTGCTGTTGTGTGTTTCTTTGAAGCTTCAGAAAAAATGCTGAAGTCATGGCAGGACAATGAAGAGAAGGCTGACGAGTTTACGAAGGTAGGACGGTTGTAATTCTACACAAATTTAATTTATGTAAAGACACTGCAATGCTAAGTGGCTTTCTGCTGTAGGTTGCAGATGTGGGATATCTGGATGAGGAAATTGTGGCTCTGCATTCTGAGATTGTGGAACTGCAGAGGAGTCCATTTGCAAGGAGACAGGGGGACATCATGGAACAGCTGTCAGTATCTCATACTGTGCTTACATTATAGTCATTTCTTTTAAGGACTGGTTCAGAAAGTCTAGCTTAAAGCAGTAGTCAGAAGTCCATATGTGCATAGAATGAATTCTTCTATTAATAATCCATACCCTAAAGTGATTTCAGTGGAAGTGATGGGGGACATTTTGTGTTATTGCTACAGCAAAGCAAGGAAATACAAAGAATGAACATAGTACTGAACAGAAAGTAACCACCCGTTGTTGTTGTTTTTTTTTTTACATCAGACTCCTGAAGCATCTTGTTAACTTCAGAAAAATTTGGAATACATATTTGAATGTGATTTTTAATGTACACATGGACACTATTGTTTTAAGATGGATATCAACCTGTCCCTAAGAGTAGCAGTTGTTTTCACAAGTTAATTCTTTGTTTCTTCTTTATTTCCAGTGAAAAAAAGGCCATTGAACTGTACAAGCAGCTGAAAGCTAAGTGCAAAAGTCAGTACCAACAATATAATACCACACATGGGTTATAGGGGCTCCTGTAGTTGAATATAGCCAACAATAGTGCTGGGGAATCAGGTAATGGATATAATTTAGTCGGAATAAATAAGTTGGAGGAAATGCAGGAGGATTCACCGAACAAATGGGTGCCAGGGTCCCACTATAGCTGTAATTTAAAAAAAAAAATCAGGATGTATGATTGATAGTGTGTAGTGTGTGTTGTAGATGGATGATAAGTATGTTTTCTGTAGGTCCTGACCCTCCACACGGCTACAGCGACAGCTCAGAAATGGTAAAGACCATACTCCAGACGGTTCAGAACCAGGACAGAGTACTGAAAGACTTGTACACTCACCTGAGGTAATTTATCTGCAAGTTTAGTTCAGATACATTCACAAGCATGAAAAGCTCAGCCGAACTGAGGTATTATTTTTATAGTTGCCTGTTCTTTCTCTTTTTTTGTAGTACAATTCTGGTGTGTAAGCAGCGCATTGTGGATTTGTTCCCAAAGCTGGAGAGGGCGGTAGTGGACATTAAAACTGCAGAAGCAGCAGTGATGCAGATGCAAATGAAGAGACAGAAGGAGTTCTGGTACCTCCTCAGGATTGTCTGTGTGAGCATATAATAAATGACACTACGGAAAATTTTTCTAGCTTTTAATGATGTTTTTGTTCTGCAGCTTATAATGTGTGTGGTTGTGTCTTTAGGCTCAGAGCAATTCTCCAAGTCAGTCACTTATACAACAACCCACTGACAGGTAAGGTCTGTTCAAGTTGCAATGCTCTGCTGAAAGTTTCACAGAGCTGTTGTTATGTTAGTGCTATATCTGAAAAAAAAAAACTAATAAGGGGAAGGTTGTGTGTCTGTTTTTTGAGTTCCACACTGACTTTGATACTGTATAACAAATTGTATGATCTGTTGCATCAGAAAACTGCCACGAGAGGTCACTCCATTGCCTTTAAAGTCAAGGAAGCTGTAGAAAATGGACTCTCAAGAATTAATAATTACCTGAAGACTTGCTGTCAAGTTTATTTCTCCTGTTCTCTTTCAGTGAAACGGTTAATCAGTTACTGGATGACAACCAGCGTTATCTAGGTCAGCTCACTTCTCTGTTGCAAGACGCCACCCTGGAGATGGAACACAGTGTCATGGTATGGTATACATGTGTGAAAGAGTGTGCTCGTGCATATATACAGATCCCTGATGTAACAGCTTGCATGTCAATGTACCTACTCAATGTTAAAAATAGTCTGATTTGTTATTGTGAATATCATCGATCACTTGTGTAATTTACTTTCTACTGACGTTTTGCTTCTGATAGCATATATATATATATATACATACACACACACACACACACACACACCTAGTCAAAAGTTTGGACACACCTTCTCATTCAATGTTTATTTATTTTTTACTACTTTCTACATTGTAGATTCATACTGAAGATATCAAAACTGTGAAGCAAGATATATGGAATTATGTAGCAAACAAACAATTGTTAAATAACTCTAAACATGTTTTAGATTTTAGATTCTTCAAAATAGCCACACTTCGCTTTGATGAAAGCTTTGCATATTCTTGGCATTCTCTCAATAAGCTTCATGAAGTAGTCACCTGAAATGGTTTTCACTTCACAGTTGTACCTTGTCAAGGTTAATTTGTGGAATTTCTTGCCTTCTTAATGGGGTTAGGACCATCAGTTGAGTTGTGCAGAAGTCAGGTTGGTACACAGCTGACAACAGTTAGAAGCCATATTATGGCAAGAACCAATCAGCTAAGAATAGATAAATCACAGTCCATCATTACTGTAACAACTGAAGGTCAGTGAGTCTGGAAAATTGTAAAAACTTTGAATGTATCCCCCAAGTGCAGTCGCAAAAACCATCAAGCGCTATGATGAAACTGGTTCACATGAGGACCGCCCTAGGAAAGGAAGACGAAGAGTCACCTCTGCTGCTGAGGAGTCACCAGCTTCAGAAATACCAAATTAACAGCACTTCATTAGAGACCAGATCAATGCCACACAGAGTTCTAGCAGACACATCTCTACATCAACTGTTCAGAGGAGACTCTGCCAATCAGGTCTTTATTGTGAAATAGCTGCTATGAAACCACTACTAAAGAAAAGCAACAAGCAGAAGAGATTAGTTTGAGTCAGGAAACACAAGGAATGGACATTAAACCAATGGAAATGTGTGCTTTGGTCTGATGAGTCCAAATGTGAGATCTTTGTTTCCTCCCGCTGTGTCTGTACATGCATGGTTCCCACCTAGAAGCATGGAGGAGGAGGTGCGATGGTGTTGACTGTTGGGGATTTATTCCAAACTGAAGGCACACTGAACCAGCATGGCTGCCACAGCATCCTGCAGCGACATCCCATCCCATCTGGTTTGCGTTTAGTTGGAGCATCATTTATTTTTCAACAGGACAATGACTCCTAACACACCTCCAGGCTGCGTAAGAGCTATTTGACCAAGAAGGAGAGTGATGAGTGCTGCATCAGATGACCTGGCCTCCAAAGTTTCCTGACCTAAACCCAATCCAGATGGTTTGGGATTAAATGAACTGCAGAGTGAAGGCAAGAGGACCAACAAGTGCTCAGCATCTCTGGGAACTCCTTCAAGACTGTTGGAAAACCATTTCTAGTGACTACCTCATGAAGCTCATTGAGAAAATCCCAAGAATGTACAAAGCAATAACTAAAGTAAAGGGTGGCTATTTTAAAGAATCTAAAATATAAAATATGTTTTGACTTATTTCACACTTTTTCTTTACTACGTAATTCCATATGTGTTCATTCATAGTTTTGATACCTTCAGTGAGAACCCACAATGTAAACAGTAATGAAAATAAAGAAAAAACATTAAATGAGAAGGTGTGTTCCAACTGTTGACTGGTAGTGTATATATATATATATAACAATATGAAGATATGCATGAAATGTAGATGGGGAATTGTGTTTGTAGTATTATTGCATAAACATGTTTCTTCTGTCTTTAGGATCAGGACTGGAGCTGGACTCAGTACGGCTCAGAGAAAATGGAAGCTCAGAAATTGTAGCAACTGGCCAAAGACTTTTTACTGTAAAAAGTGCCTTATTAGAGTTACACTATCTGAAAGCTTTGTTATTCCATATGATGTCATTTCGATGTTTGTAATGCTGCAATACAGTTAAACAGCATGATTTGGTAAGCTATTCATGTTTTAACTTAAAACTATACTATTGAATCCAAGTGTAGCTATGATGTATTTATTTAATTGATGATATTGATTGGAGTAAAACTATGCTGCTAACCAACTATGCATGATGGAATGTGAATAAATTTTTGCACCAATGTAACTGAATTTTTTTTTTGCACAAATTTGATCCGGCTTCCCCACGTTTGGTCTGGATTGTACTTGTATATATTTATATACAATCCAATTTTAATAGGATTTTATATCAGGAAACAGCTGGAGAATTTTATATTGTCAGCGCCCTTTAATACCACATTAGCAGCTGTTTCTCCCACAGTCCATGAAGGCAGCATCGTGTAACAAGTCAAAGGGAGAGAGAAAGCAGTGGGAGGCGGGGTGAGGGGGCTGGGTGGTTGAATGATAAGACCAGAAGGGAGACGGAGCCATACAGTGGTAATTTTATTTATCATAAGCTTGTCGTTTACGCCAACGCTTATATCCGGATGATTTTAATTTAGCGCAGAGTAAGGTGAGTTCACTCGTTCCCTTTACACTAGCAGACTAGCAAGCTAAAGTTAGCATATAGCTGCAGAGTGACTTCCGAACCCACCCGATATTGTAAGCTAGCTAGCTACCAAGCTAGCTAGCTAACCCAGCCAGCTAGGTTAACGAACGAATGGTGGGTCAGCCTCCACTTCTACTGAGTTAGTGTAATTCATTGGGATAGTTGCATTAAAAATACGTAGCCGTGAAGCTTCGTATTGCTTCATATGCTGAAAGAGGAATTACTCGCTATATGCCTGCTTAAAGTCATTCTGCAAGCTCATCTTGCATGTTAGCGTTAGCTGTTCGACCAACGTAAAATGTTAACTACATGGAAAGGGTCCAGCCAACCTGGGTGCACATGTGTTGAAGTATGTACACTTACTAGCTGAGGGTCAGTCTGGTATGGAGACCTGATACAGTCATATAAACACGCCAAGCTGTAGATATGGGAGGCTGTGTAGTCTATGCGTAATGTGTTATTTAGACTCTGATAATCCTGCGTAGATGATAGCAAAGAACTCCCAGAGTGACATCCCACTCCGGAGAAAGAGAAAACAATCTCAGTGCTTTTGTAAAGCAGTGCTTTGATAACGAAATACCACACAGACAGAAATATTTGTGTTCCTCTGTACTACCAGGGTTTCCTTCAGTTGAACACCACTCAGTACAAATACCTTTTCTGTCCTTTTCATATCCCATTGGTTTACTGATAGCTACACATAGTATTTTACAATAATATCACACCAGTTTGAGGGCAGATTAAATATTAGAAACACATCTCAGTGTTAAGCAATATGATCCAACAGCACTACAGCGTCAAAAACCTTCAAGCTTTGATCATAAACAACTCAAATTATTTTTGTAAAGCCGAAGGAAGGCTTTATGGCAGATCTGTTGAATTATACTTTCAGCAAGGATTCCTTTGATCGACTGGTAACTGAAAACTGCATGTCCTGCTGCTCAAACTGCAGTGCACGGCTGGCTGTAGGTGTAATGGTGCCCAGAGGGTTTAATGTTTGTGGTATAAATGTTTCCATATCTTCATGCTTTTTTTTTTCTGTGTCTTCAGGTGAGTGCTAGTAAGGATGACAATGCCACATGTAGGGGCAGTTTTTGCAGCTATTGCAGGAGTGATGGCCATCATGCTGCACTCCTCTATTCACAAAATAGAAGAAGGACATCTTGCTGTGTACTACAGGTATTCTAATACATCTGTCTGGCAGAAATATTACAAAACGTATATATTAACAATGGCAACACCACATTATTTGATTCAATTATTCGATATTTTTGTATTTTGATGCATATAGATTTTCTATGCTTCAAACATGTTGGACCAGAGAGATCATAGGCTTACAGTAGTCCATTTTTGTATGCGTTATTCACATGTAGTATGTTTTACTACTTTCATCCACTCTTCTTAAATATAAACAGTACATGACATAACCTGATGTTGAGAATGCAGATCAAACAATTTGTTTGTATTTGTTTCAGAGGTGGGGCCTTGCTGACTTCTCCCAACGGTCCTGGATATCACATTATGCTGCCTTTCATTACCACCTACAGATCAGTTCAGGTAAACTAAAATTTTTAGCCCTGATACTTGGCCTCTTAACTGAGGCATATCCAATGGAAGAGTCTGCCATGAGGTGCTGCTCATGAGAACTTCTATAAATAAGTCAGCTACAGCACGAAGCAGTTGTCATTCAACCAAGGCTGCAGCGGGTCTGTTTGACACAAAGTTAATGCACTGGTATTGTGCTAGTACAGATGCTTAGAAACGCGACTGAATTTTTAAAAACATACTCTGCTCTATTACAGTAAACAGTTAAGAAAATTTCTGCTATTTTGCTGAACAATTGCTGATGTTAATGGGATAACAGTTGATTTTACACCGTTGTCAGGTTTTCTGAAGTCTCAGAAGGTGAAATAGAAGGTGAAATTTCATAAATCTAAGATGACATTATTTTCTGTCACAGTAACAGAAAATCACCTTTAACAGTGCTCAACAGTGGATATTACATATTCAAAAAAGTGCACAAATGCACACATAGAATAGGATTAAAATCATTTCATCTACAACTGTCAACTCACTGTACATTATTCTAGCCCACAGTGAGAATACAAGTTTTTTTTTGTAGATGAGATAGGTTACTAGGGTCCTGTGTGATAAAGAGGTACTTTTTTGATTGTTTACTGGGTGTAGAAATCAAAGACAAGATCTTTGGGGAGACAAAATTATTTTCTGCCTTGTTAGTTGAAAATGAAATTCATAGTTTTTAAAAACCTGTAGTACTCACAATCTGTAAATGACAGTAAAATTTAATAAAATCACCCTAACCAAGGTTTATGTATTAGCTTTTTTCCCCTAGAGTTTTCAAATTCATCTCATGGTTTGGGGTCAGTTGCTGTGCAGATGGTTTAGTTGTCATCACAAAGCTGTAACACTGAAATTTACTGAACTGAATATTACTTTATCAAACTACTATTTCTAGTCTCTTAATGAACTTTTACAATTAGCATTAAATTGGATTCATGAGATGTATGTATATATTGTATATAACAGATTTTAACCTTAAACAAACTTGCACTACCTAATGTAATCGTAGATACTTAACAGAAACTACTAACATCTGTTTTGAATTTGTGTTTCAGACTACGCTCCAAACAGATGAGATCAAGAATGTGCCTTGTGGAACAAGGTACGACTGCGCTTACTGATTAAGAAATTGATCCGCTCGTGTAAATGATTATGTATTTAACTTTTTGTTTTGTTGTTCCTCACAGTGGTGGTGTGATGATCTATTTTGACAGGATAGAAGTAGTTAACATGCTGGTCCCTTCCGCAGGTAAAACACATTCAAATGTCTTTCATTGCAAAAGTTCCTCATTTGTTTGACTTATTAACTGTTGCTCTTGTTCCGTCCTCTGCAGTGGTGGACATTGTGAGGAACTACACTGCTGACTATGACAAAACTCTCATTTTCAACAAGATTCACCATGAACTCAACCAGTTCTGCAGTGTGCACACACTACAAGAGGTCTACATTGAGTTATTTGGTGAATACATTTTTGTCTTTTTCTAACACAGTATGCAGTGTGTGTTCATTCCTGAAATTCCAAAGATGTGAAGCACAGCATTGTGTGTTTTCTAGCAGTTGCTGTTTGTTGTCTTACAGACATTATTGATGAGAACCTCAAGACTGCATTGCAAAAAGACCTGAATGCGATGGCACCTGGACTTACAATACAGGTATTTAAACGCACACAAGCTGCATTTTATTAATTTTTACATTGTAAAATCATGAAATAGGCATTTAAATACATTTTTTCTTTTAAACCCCTCTCCCATACCTATTTAATTTGACAATCAGTAATGTCAGACATTGCTTGTACACACATTTACGAGGTAATAGATCTGGCAACTAAAGATGGGAAATAAGATGGGGCCACATGTGGTTCTTAGACTCTTTGCATACACACACCAGCTAGAATCAATCAGTAGCAGCAGGTATATGGACAGTAGAGATCAAGGTGCAGAGTCGTTTGTTAATTATTGATGCTCTCAGATTAATATAAAATGGTTTTATCAACCATCAGGCGTTGTTCTGATCACCACTGGGCAATCTGTTGTACGTATTTACAACTGACTGCTATTGAGACAAAGCAAAAGATAAGTTACACTGATTTAACATCCATTCAGTATTGTGGTGGTGCTATTAAATGGGCAAAGCCGATGCCAAACTATAAACACAAACCTATGCTGTAGTTCTCTATATCAGGACTGCTATCATACAAGTATAAATAATGAGTGTCATTGCAATTCTCGACTCAAATTGTGAACAAATGCTAGTAGATCAGTTCTATCCAGTCATCCTATTTCTGTAAAAACCACTGGTTGTGAGCAAAGAGTCATGTTTTTCTCTCTATTTTCTCTTCTGCACCATTTCCACATCCTGATGAAGGCTGTCCGTGTTACCAAGCCAAAGATCCCCGAGGCTATCAGGAGGAACTTTGAACTCATGTGAGTTTGTAAAACTACTTACCAGCACAGGCTCCAGCTTCTCTGTGACCCACCCACTCAGTTCAAGTAGGACCACACGGAAAGCAAAACACTTGAAGGACCTCATTTTTGTGTGTGTGTCTGTATGCAGGGAGGCAGAGAAGACTCGTCTGCTAATAACAGCTCAGACGCAGAAGGTTGTGGAAAAGGAAGCAGAAACCGAAAGGAAGAAGGCCATTATTGGTAAATGTGTTTGTTTTACTGTAAATCAGCCAGCTAGTTTTATTTATTTGCATAACCGTCCGTACAATTTTAGCAGTTTGTCTGATGCAGTCACTCATGTGTAACCTCCCAGCCGGCCTCCTCTTTCTGTATAGCTCATGTTTTTCTCTCCTACAGAGGCACAGAAAGTGGCCCAGGTAGCAGAGATCCAGTTCCAGCAGAAGGTCATGGAGAAAGAGACGGAGAAGAAGATCTCTGAAATAGAGGGTTAGTCTGACTGCTTTCACTTCCCATCTGTGAGGTGGACTTGTGTGTTCCTCGGTGGCTGGTGTGCTGCTTTGTCATGAGCCAGTGTCTCATTCAACACTGTTTCTTTGTTTTAGATGCTGCCTTCCTGGCCAGGGAGAAGGCTAAAGCTGATGCAGAATATTACACTGCTGCCAAGTCTGCTGAAGCTAACACGGTAAAAGACTGTTAACATGCTTTGATACATAAACATATAGCCGTCTCACTCCATGTAATGTAATCACTTTGAAGTATAATCAAGGTATTTTCATGAGAGCTGCACAATGAATGATGTCAGAATTGACCTAATACTAACCGCTGCTTTCTGTTTGTGGTGAAGATTTCACCACATGATCAGTACAGAACTCAATAAATAGATTCAGACCATGTTGCGTAAAAGTTGTCTAACTGGTGTTTATCAAACTAACTGTTGACATTTTCCCCTCCTTCCTGTGAGTGAGTCAACGAAACTCAGATTTTTTTTAGGGTTCTGATTAACCCTCGTAATGTCCTCCCAGTTCCATACACCTTTCGTCCTCCGGGATCAAAAGTGAGCCCTGGTTTGACTGTTTTTGACTGAACGCATATCGTATAAATTGTCAATCAAATCTGTGTTTGAACTTCAGTCCAACCCACACATTTTTCCCTTCAGTTTTTGGGTTTTATTTAGGGTCAGAATGAGATGTTATGATCAGTTAATCATTATCCCCTTGAGCTCAGTCAGATCCTGTAGAAACTTGGGTAATCTCACTCAAAGTTCATATCAACTGCTTCCACTCTACTGAAGTCACTCCAGCAGCTGTTTATTTTCAGCCAAGTAGGTGCTGTACATAGTCAGACCTCATTAGGATTCATGCCAGTGCTGTGACATAACCCAGTGCTCATCTACCTCTCACATATTGTTGTCTTTGTCTGAAATCTTCACAGCTGAAGTTAACGCCGGAATACCTGGAGCTGATGAAGTACCAGGCCATCGCAGCTAACAGTAAGATCTACTTTGGCCAGGACATCCCCAACATGTTTGTAGAGGGAACCAACAGCCCCCCAAAGTCTGCACGCTCCCCTTCTTTGCCAAATGCTGAACAGGACTCGTTTAAAATGAAGCCAGACGGACAGTGAGTCCACAGCTCTGCCTCTGCACAGGACAGGAGAACCTGCTGAGGACTTGTCTTGTCAGTGGGGAGGAAAACACTGAACTGAAGATGATAGGTGAAGGAGCTTTGCAGCTAGTTTGGTGAACAAAACACTTCAGTCTTAAATCTAAATGGCAAAGAAAGAGTTGGAAAACTTAAAGTGAAAGACGAGTGAAAGTGAGAGGTATAAGATGAAAAGGAAAAGTTTCTGAATCTTCCACTCTTTCCGAAAAGACGTGCTTTAGGAATGAGATTGATGCCATAGTTAAAAATCAAAAGCATACGAATGCTTATGCCTGGGAAGGCGACAGCAAGTGGTCGCCCCAATTTACATGTGCTTGTGTTTAATTTTGCTTCTGGAGCTGCATTACCTTTTTTTTTTTTTTTTATTGTATGCAAGAAAAAAATGATTTGTTGATGAAAATGAATTAATAGATTTTTGAGAATTAACCTCTGATTTAGCTGCACTGGAATCCGACAGGTGACACTAATTAAACACTGAATGGACAATAGGAGCGTGTGAGGCGGGAAAAGTCATCTCTGTGCCATCTTCTCTTGCACTGAGTCACTGGTTCGCTGCTCTCTGCCGGCTCAAATCAGTGTGAGGACTGTTTTATCTCGCCTGATGTCAAAAGCTGCTGGTGGATGAACTAATAACACTCTTGACAGGTTACAGACAGATTATTGAGCATGGTAAATGTAGGGATTGCAGCAGCACTAGATGGAGCCCAGCTTTATTCCTAAACTAAAATTATTCAGATGTGATTAGTGAAGTCTTGGATGAGTTGTCAGGTTGGTAGTAGTGTAGTATATTATCTAGTGTTAGTTGTGGTTGAGATCTGTTCACCGACTGTGAAGGAGAATGAGCGGGAAAAAAAGTGCTGCTTAAAGAAAATCACATTTTGTCTTTTCAGACTAATTCAGGATGATTAACAGCTAATACGGGAACGCTATGATAAAGCAGTTGAATAATAGTGGGCAGTCCCCGTGTAGGAAAATATGGTTTTTATTCCATGTCAAGAAGTTGTCACATTGTTCCTCCCTCCGTCTGGTTTTGATTATCGGGCCCATGCATGTGGAAATTTGTAGTTTGGTTGATTCAGATGATCAGTAGAGCCTGCGACTGTCTGCCATCTCTGTTGTTATAGAGCTAATTCAGACGTGGTTAAATGCAAATTCTCAGGAAATGTACTTTATTTTCGTAAGACAGCTGCTCAACGTTGGGCAGAGCGTGGACTCTCCAAAAGTCCGAAGCAACAAATAACTTTGATTGAAGGATTCGTTCTGGTTTAATGTCATATTAAAATGGAAACTACACTGCTTTTAACAAAAGAAATCATTAGTTGCGTCTCCTGCAGATACGTATGGTGGCATTTCCATTAAACCATCACTATTTTACTGCACCATCTATTTACAGTAGGTGTCTAATTCTGACATGAGGCTTTTGGTCTGTAGAAGTGAAACAATTATAACCTCCTTTCCACTGTAAATGTTTACATATTTGCTGTAATTCAAGAATTAATGGACTACAGAATTCTGCAGTCTTTGCTAACCAGGATGTTCTACTGGCTAAGTGACACACAACGCCGAATTACAATATATTAAATTACACTTAGTGAGAATTTCTTTAACCTCTGATCAGTTTTGTAACGACACGAGCGCCAATACTACACAGTATTTTAATGCTGTGTAAATAGAAGCTTTGTTCTATTTAGAGATGAATGTTGATATTGCTTGGGCTTAAAAAAAAGATGCAAGTTGGTGCTAGTTCTTTTGTGTTTACGCTTTTGGTTTTTCGTTCAGCTCTGCGTTTCAGAAACATGGAAATACTTCCACTAATCGGAATTCAAGCCTTAAATAACAATGGGTTACTCCAGACTTCCAGACTTAAAGGTTCAGTGATTCTTAAAACTAAAAGGCTCCACTGGGACTCAGCTGTGAGATTTCTCTAGAGCTCGGATGTACATACTTTACTGTACGCTTCATCATGGATTCTAGCTGAGAAAGACACAACGCGCAGTGGACGCCGTTAATGTTTGGAAGATGTCGTGCTGTTTACGTGACCTCCAAATGCCAGTTCAAGGCTGCGCTCTGCATTTGCTTCGGTGGTGGGTTCAAATAAAGATGCAAAAGAGAGGTTTGAATCACTTATGAAAATGATTTTTTTTCTTTGTCAATATTTTGTACAATCTGTGAAATTTCAACATTGTCTTCTTGTTTTAAAAGGTTTATATGCAAAAATGTTTTCAAGTTTTGACAATGTTCTTATGTAAAATAAAAAGCCTATTTTGGTACCTCTCTTTTCTGTTTGCAGTTGTGCGTGGGTGTTGTGTAGTACACGCTAGTGCCAACAGGAGGTGAGCTAACACCATGTTGGAGCTGTTTAAATACTCGGCTCCAAACCACTTTTGTTAAGTGGTGAATGAAAGGCAAGATTAGTTAAACAAAGCAATGGAGGTTTAAAAAAAATCCCCCAAAATTCACTTTAATGGGTCAGTTGGATAGTGAGCATGAGTTAAATGGACAAGACGGTTGAGAATGCAAAACTGTCTCCACAATTGAGTTTACACAAGAATTGGAAAAGGATTTAATTAATGTACAAATTCAAAGACAAACCAATAAGGACCTCAAAGTTACTATTCTCTGTGGGGCACTTAAACCACACATGCACACAAAAAAGGCTCTGGTTTCCAAATAATGTTAGAGTTAACAAGTTTAAAATCTTCCTGCCCCACATTTTAGGCCATACAGAGTAAATGTTTTTTTAATATTGCAGTCAAACATCGTTTTCTACCATGTGCATGTGTAGGCTAGTTATTTATTTTCATGGCTGCATGGTTGTGGCAACGTGAGGACGACTCAGGGAACACTTGCTGGATATATAAACACAATCTATCACACAGCCCCTGTTGTTCTAACCCACATAATGTGTTGTAAACATTACAAAAACAGCTGTGTTTGTCTGTTGAGTTTGTAAAACGCTCACCGTCCCGAGAGAGTGACTCCAAACCTCAAGGCCGGGCCTCAGCTCGCCCAGTCAGCTGTTCACAAAGGCTTTCCAGGAAGCGCTCAGACTGTGCATGTGTGCGTGTGACCGCTGCCTGGATGACCAGATGAAGGATAGCTTCCTCTTATGACCTCTCAGTCCTTGTGGAGCTCTCCGGTACCCTTTTAGTCCCAAATCATCAGTTTTTTGCCCTCTGGGGGAGTTGTCAGCTTTAGTCTGACCCACATTAGGATTTGAGAGATCATAAAGCATGTTTTTGAGTGTAATTAAACTTTGCTCATCCTTATTTGCTTTCTTTTAACTGAGGAGGCTTTGCGTGTTTGTCTGTTGGCCCGGTGGTTTTATTATTTGGTGTCGGGTACAAAGTCAGCGAGTTCAAAACCGTCCCTCTCAGGGAAGTGAGGTCAATGTCAGGTTTTTGCTGCTTTCCTGGATGAAGCAGCACTTCTTCTTCCTTCCTTTTGTCCCTCCGCTCATCAGGTGCTGCATGCTCCTTCTTGCCTCGACTCCTTCCTGGATCAGTCTCCTCCCCAGAGACGTCCGGGTGTGGTCCGTCATCTCTGAGTAAATCTAGTCCCCGAGCAGCAGTGTGATACTGAATGTGATTCATCAGCGGCAGGCTGCGCATTCATCAATAGCTGCTCTGTTCTGCACTTTTCTTTCACATTCTTATCTTGTGTGTGTGTTGGTGTGTGTATATTCAGTCTTCCAAAGAACATTTGCTTTGCCTTTTCCCACCACTTTTCACCATCTGAGCTCCTCCATACTTCTATGCTGATACTCTAGTATTCAAGTCTGTCATCATGTACCTGTCTTGAAGATAACTGTGATATAATGTTAATCATACACATCTGATTATGATGTACATAAAAACTATTTACAGTGCAGTTATTGTGACACTTCACCTCCCTGCGCTTGTAGTTTGATTGTAACTGATTTGCTAAAGAAAGATACAAAACACACTGTACACAAAGTTTACAGTGAATTTCAGGGACTTTTTAAAAAATCTTCTGTATATATTGGGATAATATTTTAATTGTAGACCTTGTATATGACTCATTGATGCACATTTTGATCATTTTTTTGCTCTTGTTTTCCTAAACCATCTGCTTTTAAGGTAAATGCACTCAAACGGAGCCCTGGAAGGTCAGTTTACTCATTATGAGGAGAGCTACTCAGCCTGTGAAAAACATTGTATTAGGTCCCTTCTTTTGGGAAAATAACCCTGAGGATGTCACCAGGGTTACACAGTAAAAAAGACCCAACCACAGCAAAATGCATAACAGACATCAATTATACGGCAGGAGCCGATGGCACAAATGTTTCTTTTCAATACTATCCACTGCGTTATAAATCTGTTAGGGACCAGGGGTTTTTTCTCCCCCTTATCTTCAACAAAACTCTTAATTGAATGAAATGATGTAAAATCCTGGAAACAAAATGCCTGCGGGGAGTGAATGACTAGCATCAGTATGTCTTGTCTGATTGGTGTGTCACCAGTTAGCTTGATAAATAGTTCATGACTAATTCTACTATCTAGTTGTGCCTGCATCTCCGAACACAACAAAGACAGGCATTAAGGCTGTAAATAACATAAAACCTGCTTTATAACCTTTGAAAAATGAAGCCATTTCACATGCACAAGACCAGTAATGACACGTTTGTGAGTTGCCTTGTGGGAAGAGCAGGATTCAGGAAATATAAATAGGTTTATTACAGGATCAACTGATTTTTGCTGCATTCTTTTTTTGAATCTGTGGACAATTCTAGCTCTAAATTTCTGTATATATTGTGTTATATACAGTGCCTTGTGAAAGTATTCGGCCCCCTTGAACTTTTCAACCTTTCGCCACATTTCAGGCTTCAAACATAAAGATATAAAATTTTAATTTTTTGTCAAGAATCAACAACAATTGGGACACAATCGTGAAGTTGAACGAAATTTATTGGATATTTCAAACTTTTTTAACAAATAAAAACCTGAAAAGTGGGGCGTGCAATATTATTCGGCCCCCTTGCATTAATACTTTGTAGCGCCACCTTTTGCTGCAATTACAGCTGCAAGTCGCTTGGGATACGTCTCTATCAGTTTTGCACATCGAGAGACTGAAATTCTTGCCCATTCTTCCTTGCAAAACAGCTCGAGCTCAGTGAGGTTGGATGGAGAGCATTTGTGAACAGCAGTCTTCAGCTCTGCCCACAGATTCTCGATTGGATTCAGGTCTGGACTTTGACTTGGCCATTCTAACACCTGGATACGTTTATTTGTGAACCATTCCATTGTAGATTTGGCTTTATGTTTTGGATCATTGTCCTGTTGGAAGATAAATCTCCGTCCCAGTCTCAGGTCTTTTGCAGACTCCAACAGGTTTTCTTCCAGAATGCTCCTGTATTTGGCTCCATTCATCTTCCCATCAATTTTAACCGTCTTCCCTGTCCCTGCTGAAGAAAAGCAGGCCCAAACCATGAGGCTGCCACCACCATGTTTGACAGTGGGGATGGTGTGTTCAGGGTGATGAGCTGTGTTGCTTTTACGCCAAACATATCGTTTTGCATTGTGGCCAAAAAGTTCGATTTTGGTTTCATCTGACCAGAGCACCTTCTTCCACATGTTTGGTGTGTCTCCCAGGTGGCTTGTGGCAAACTTTAAAAGAGACTTTTTATGGATATCTTTGAGAAATGGCTTTCTTCTTGCCACTCTTCCATAAAGGCCAGATTTGTGCAGTGTACGACTGATTGTTGTCCTATGGACAGACTCTCCCACCTCAGCTGTAGATCTCTGCAGTTCATCCAGAGTGATCATGGGCCTCTTGGCTGCATCTCTGATCAATCTTCTCCTTGTTGGAGGTGAAAGTTTAGAGGGACGGCCAGGTCTTGGTAGATTTGCAATGGTCTGATACTCCTTCCATTTCAATATGATTGCTTGCACAGTGCTCCTTGAGATGTTTAAAGCTTGGGAAATCTTTTTGTATCCAAATCCGGCTTTAAACTTCTCCACAACAGTATCTCGGACCTGCCTGGTGTGTTCCTTGGTCTTCATGATGCTCTCTGCACTTTAAACAGAACCCTGAGACTATCACAGATCAGGTGCATTTATACTGAGACTTGATTACACACAGGTGGATTCTATTTATCATCATCAGTCATTTAGGACAACATTGGATCATTCAGAGATCCTCACTGAACTTCTGGAGTGAGTTTGCTGCACTGAAAGTAAAGGGGCCGAATAATATTGCACACCCCACTTTTCAGGTTTTTATTTGTTAAAAAAAGTATAAAATATCCAATAAATTTCATTCCACTTCACGATTGTGTCCCAATTGTTGTTGATTCTTGACAAAAAATTAAAATTTTATATCTTTATGTTTGAAGCCTGAAATGTGGCGAAAGGTTGAAAAGTTCAAGGGGGCCGAATACTTTCACAAGGCACTGTATATTTAATTTTATTTCTACTATTTTTTCCTTCCTGTTCCTCTTTCTATAGTTTCTTTATTTTTGATTATTCTCTTCCATATTCCTAGCCAAACAACCAAAACCTTGTGTGTTGTGTACATACTTGGCCATTAAAGCTGATTCTGATTCTGAATCAACAAAATGTCATTGCATGTGCTGCAGAATTTTCATTCATATTACAGTTGGTTACTTCTGCCCACTGCTATTTATCCTCCTCTAAGAAACAAAAGCTTTAAATCCGGTGTATCAGTCTAGCACATTTTTACTTTTATGCCTGCGTTCTATTTTCCTAAATATATGAAACACCTCATTTGAAACTATCTACAAAAGCTGTCGATTTTTTTCCCCCTCCTCAGTTTTTCCAGTTTTTCAGACTTGATAGCGGTGATTAATAATGTGGCATTGAAGGTGAGCAAAACACAACACAGACGCACAGCGGCAGCCAGCTGCAGAAAGTCTGCTGCTCCTGATACAGCTCAGCGGGTCGCCCGTTATTCTACGCCAACACAGACAGCACAGGTACAAAACACTGACAGACCAACAACACAACAGCCTTATGTGGTGTGATAAGACAATATGGAAAGAAAATCAAGTTTTATTTAAATAGTCAGAGCACAGGCTGGAGTCTGCAGCTGCCGTGACAGAAATGCTTCACTATATTTGGGCATCTGTCAGCTTTCCCTCGAAACCCCAAATTGGAAAATGAGGTCATTAATTACTGGAATCTATCTTTGACCAATTTTCACACTCAGATGGTAGTTTCGGATGAAATGACATGGCATAATTTTAGACTTCAAAGAACATGACAGTTACAGTGAAAAAACTTAACACTGCACATCCTGTCGGTTTTTTTTTTTTAACCAGAAGTCTGTTCACGTCGAAGTCTCTCATCTGAACTGAGCTTATTTGTGACACTGTGCTCTTGTAGAGTGAGACAGTTTAGAATGTAAAAGCGGACAATAGCTTTATTGGCGCCCAATGCTGTCTAAAGAGGACACACAAACGCTATAAAAACCACATTCCATTCACTACTCACAAAGAAGCAACTATCTCTATATTCAACAAGTCACATCCTCACATAACAGCCCTATAAAACCATTTAGAGTAGAATCTCTATAGATCAGATACAAAGGCATCACAAGCCCAGAGTTACTACACTGCCTTTCCTAAATCATAATAAAGGATTTCAATGTCATATGAGGCAAATAATGCCTCTTGAAACATGTACTCTTCATGTTATGAAACTGTACTTACTAAATACTTGTACCTCCTGTACATTTCTCTGTTGTGAATGGTGCAACTGATGTTAACGGGAAAGATATGACTAAACTCGTTTTAATTTACTTTGAAAACAAGACAGCATTAAAAGCTGTAATAGAAGCTTTATTGTCATGACACAGTGTATAACGAGATTGGATCTTATCAGTGCATTCATACAGGTGTGATGCATTTCAGCTGGACGGACAGTAACCTCAGTTCTTTATCAAGTGCTCATCATTTGTTTTTAATAAAATAAAGGTATATTGGCGCTCATGTTACACGGTCATGTCTCAGAACAACTCTAACAAATTCTTTGTGCGTGAATGCGTGTTGCATGTCAGCGCTTATTGCCTTTCGCTTTGTACGTCTCCAAATGCCGCGTCAGATCTTCAATACGCATGTCCTTCAAGCGAACCAGATGTTCTAACCTGCTCACTTTCATCTGGAGGATCTGCACACACACACACACAGACACACACACACACGCAGGAGGATGCAAAAACATGAGGTAACACTGGAGGAGGTTTCTTTCTAAAATTGTAGATTATTTCCCTGCAAGAAAAAACTTCCTAATGTGGTGAAAGGAGAAGTTGCACATTTATGTCACTATTCTGCTTTTTTCTTCACATGCATATGTGGGCACAGATGGAAAAGAAGAAAAAAAAAAAAACGTTACATCCGCTGAGCAGATACTGACTCATTGACCACTGCTGACACAGGGTATGACGCATATGTATCACACACACACACACACACACCTAAATCTCTCTCTCTCTCACACACACACACACACACACATCTGTAACATTACAGGTGGTATGTCTGTATGACAAAGTTCTTCCCCCTCCAGGATATGAAAATGGAAGACAGTTTTGTTTGCAGATGTTTTGCCAGTCAGCATTTCACTTGAGTGTGTGTGCAAGTATGTGTGTTACCTCCACCGTCTCCTGCAAAGCCATGAGTGCGTGTTCCTTTTCCTGCAGGATTAGTTGGAAAGTTGGATCCCTGTCTGAGTAAAACTGGGCTGTGTGCTGCAGTTTACTGTACAAAAAAGAGGCACGTTAATACTGAAAGCACTGAAGTTGGCTTGTATTATTTAAATTAAAAGCAGTGTTTTGTTCGTACCCATTTTTCTGTCTGTTATCTTTTTTCGTCTCTGCAACTTCAGCTGGAGGTTTTGCTTCAGTCTGAGGAATTTCTGAAGAAAACAAAACAGAAGAATAACATTTAAAGAACCATAATGTTCACAAACCAGCAGGGATTCAGTGCATAAATCTTCTAGACACAACAAAGGTAAAGCCTTTGGGAGTGATTCAGATGGGCGATGTCCACAAGCAGAAAGAAGGAGAAACAAGGAAGTAAGATTAGAATATTGAGAAGGAAAAAGATCAGCCTTTAAGAAAGCAGTGCCGAGCTGAGGCCAGCGATAAAAGCCATCTGGTGATGCTGGGAGCTGATATGAGGACCTGAGCCCGGAGTCTGATAGTGGATGAAGTGTGGATGGAAGAGGAAAGAGCAGAGGGTGGAGGCGCTGGTCTGAGGTCAACTTTACAGGGTAGTTTCAGGGACAGATGAGGTGTGGGAAGAGACACACATCACAGATTCTCTCCCTTAAGGTCGTGCCACTTTCTAATCAGTCCTGTCCCGATGCCTTCCAGTGGAGATATGTTTGTGTGTCTGTGTGGCCACTGGTATCTCTGGGACTGATTAGCTCTAACTGAGGAGCATTTGCAGGACAAGCAAAAGAAGGTGGGAAGCAGAGAAGATGTCCGGAAAACATCACTTCAATGGCAGAGTCAGCACTAACAGCAGTCAGTAAACGGCTCTCTTTAGTAAAAACCATCCAGTCTCTGTTGGATTGTGCTGACGTATGTCTGTCAGTTGACCAGCACATACAACAACATTAAAAAAAAAGTCTAAAATTACACCCACTTCCCTCCCTGTGCTAAAAAAGGCAAATTTTAGACTTCAGTCAGGGTTACAGATTGACTGTGTCAGCTAATAGTCGCAACAAAAGATACCAACTTAGTGGCACATACTGCACAAGGTATTAGGCCAAAACACAGTCATAACATTAATGTTAATTCAGCCGCTGGCCTAATTATAGATCTGCAGCTTCCAACAAAATATTTTGCATTGTCTTGAAATGTCAGATCAAGAATAAGAATGAGGAACTTTGTTTCTACAGCACCTTAAAAAACTGGAATTAGAAGGTGCTTTCCAAAATAAACGCCACAATAAAACATAAAAATGAACAACAACAAAAAAAACATTAGAAAAGACACTAAATAATATTATATTGCCAATCTGTGTGGACGAGTTTTTAAAGGCTTGAAGCGCTAAATAGGCTGCTATGACAGTAAATGGAAGCTTGTTCCTTAGCACTGGGTCTAAAACAGTATGAAATATGGCATGAGATACAGGATGTGCTAATTGCTAATTAGTTTTGTTTGTTGGAAAAGAAGTAAAATATATGATAGGGTTTGTGTAGGGCTGTTTGCAGTTAGCACTTTCACCTTGTAGCTACAAGATCCCTGGTTCGAGTCTTGGCCTTCATGGGATCTTTCTGCATGGATTTTGCATGTTTTCCCTGTTCAGCTTCCTTCCACAGTCCAAAAACGTGCTGAGGTTAATTGGTAACTCTAAACCGCCTGTAGGTGTGATTGAACCCTAATAAGGATTAAGCGGTGTATAGATAATGAATGGATGGATGTGTTTGGGTAGATGCAATAACACAATAGCTGTACTACCTGCATGAAGTTTCTCCTGGTTCCTGGTGTCATAATATTCCAAATCCTATGTTACGAAGAAAAATAGGTCAACATGTAGTCATATTTTAGGAGTCACATGGAGGAGAGAAGACCACAGTGAGTCATATTTTGTAATTATAGTTCACAAACAGACAGAAAATGACTTATAGTTCATGTCTCAGTACACACCAGCATATTGTCTGTGATGTGCTCCAGCTTTTTTTCTATTTTCTCCCTAAGGACACTCAATACAGGCACTATCACCCCTGCAGTGCTCAGTGCAATCTTCTTTACGGTTTCCTCCGGCACGTGAAAGTCCAGTTTGGAAAACACCTTCCTGTACATATAAAACAAAAAATGGATTAGAACTAGTTAAAGTAGGAACAGAAGATTGAATGTGATTTAATTGGTGATGCTTGATAATAATAAACACCATAGGGGCCAATATACAGCGAATTCCCATACATCTGTAGCTGGCTGTGTGCCATACTAGTGGCCAGGGAGATACTGAGTGGGTGTACGTTGCATCGGTTCTCACGGCCAGATGCAGAGGGCTCAGCAAAAGTTTTGCGAGAGTGCTTATAGTGAAAGAAAGAAAGAAAGAAAGAAAGAAAGAAAGAAAGAAAGAAGATACTAACTGGGAATGTATATGTGTATGATCTAATTAGATATTCAACAATAGATTCAGAAGTTGTATGAGCTCATATGTGATATTTTGAAAGCAATAAAAAATGAAAACAGAAAAGACTCAGCCCAAAAGAAAAGAGACCAGCCTGTCTACGTCATTGTTTTGTCTATTAGTAGCTGTTATAGACCTATAATGAAAGTCTTCTGTTTCTTTCTTCTTTTTTTTAATAGGTTCATGCGCAACTTCACTGAGCAAATAAATAAAATCATGTCTGGTCTCTTGCCTGTTGAGGAGGTTCCAGTTGCTGAGCTTTTGCTGTGTGGAGTTTGCAGGAATATAGTTGTGCAGGTCAACAAGCTTTGGGAAGAAATATTTCACAACCTCACCAGCCATCACTGCAGAGAGACAAGTAAATAAGAACACAAACAGACACTTGAGCTGATAAACTATACCGAAGCAGTCAAACTAGATTATTGTAGCTAGATAGATAACAAGTTTGTCCAATTTCATTTCATTCTCGGTGCTTGTTTGCTCTCCAGCTCCCTGTGGACTGCTAGCATAACCAAGTTTACTACCTCCGTCACTGAAGTCTCTGGTGATGTGTCTTTTGGGCCGGGACAGGGGGATTTTATCTATCCAAGCGAACAAATCCTGCAGTTCCTCTTCGGTCAGTTCTCGATCCATTATTTTTGAAGCAGCGTGTGTTTCTGTACACCTTATAAAGATTCAAACAGTTTTACGAGGCTAACTTGTTAGCTTCTCCCGACCGCAGGTTGTTTAAGGCGTTGCTAGGCGACCGCTGCTTTACTTCGGCGACACAGACGATGAATATAAATCGTTATTATATTATATTATATTATATTATATTATATTATATTATATTATATTATATTATATTATATTATATTAGATTAGATTAGATTAGATTAGATTAGATTGGGTCAAAATATGTCTTATAAGTTTTTTGTCTTTAATAAGAGTCTGTCTTTTATCTTTTTTATTGCTTCAGCAATAAAAGACATTGGAAAGATTTAGATTTAATATTTTTGTAAAATATGCAGACTAGATGAAGAAACAATCGACCATTTTTTAAAAAATGAATTCATGTGTTTTAAAATATTTCAGGGTGATACAGGGCATTTCTACGAAAAAAAAATAGGCAAGTAATCTACTTACAGGATAAAGTCATTTTAATATATAAATATTTCTGTATTTAGCTACTTTTCATTCTTTTTATTTTATGATATTGCAAAGTTGATTTTATTATACCATATAAATCAAAGGAGATGAACAAACTCCAAACCAGATTTTAGACATTTTTGTCCAGAACTGCATCGATATGGTGTCACTATAAGAGAACCCAAGTACAAAAAGGCAATCACAAACATTTATATACCACTAGTAGCTTTGTGTCTAGCCTTTGCTGTATTTTGTATTTGTCTCATTCACTCCTCCAGGATGTTTATTGTTCTCTTATGTGTTGTTTTCCTTTTGTTTCACCTCTTTACCCTCACCCCAACCAGTGGAGGCAGATGGCCACACTCCCTGACACTAGTTCTGCCAGAAGGTGCTTTCTGTTAAAAGACAGTTTTTTTTCTTCTTTCTTTTGTCTCCAAAGAGTTTACTCAATGGAAATTTTTTGGATTTGTTCTGCTCGCCATAAAATAATACTGTAAAGGTCACAACATGGATTTTTATTACAGTAATAAATATTGTACTACAAACAAAACCAAAAAAAGAGACTGAAACATTGACTGTGGTGATTCACTTTTATTACAAGCTCCATCGCACACGCAAAAAGAAGCTCTCAATAAATAAACACATTCTGAGTTTGCAGGACAAGTCAAGGCAGAATCCTCACTGTAGGAATCATTGGCATTGAGAGTGAAGGGCTGAGATCATGTCTGCTGCATAGAATAATCAATATAAAATCCCTTAAAGAATTACAATCAACATGTATCAAGTCAGTACATGAAACAAAAGTCTCACAAAGTCAAGCATACGTAGGTTAGTACAAAAACATTCAAGAAAAAAAAGATGGTAACATCCTTCACTGAAAAAAATCTAAACGGTAAAGTGCCCATGTTGGTGCCACATTTTAAAATCCCTTAACAACATTATTTCTTAGAAAGGCAGTACCAAAGTCATGTTAGCAGAACAGCATTGATAGTGCAGTTGCCTCATAAAATGTTCACATATCCCAGGATCGAGGCGGAGAGACATTTCCCTTAATAAAAAATCATCATGGCAGCATTGCCATTTGTCATTCATAAAGCACAGAAGTGGAGTCTTTCAATCATGGCTTCAGATTTTTTTATCAGCGCACTGAAGACTTAGACAAGCAAGACACAGGCAGCAGTATTCCTCTGGGAGACTGTAATTGACAGAAAAGCTCTGCCACTTAATGCTGCTGATCCTTCAGTGGATCTTGTTTCCACTTTGAAAACAGACAAGCGTCTCCTGAGAAGGTCTTCTTGGTCCTTCGAGGTGAGACAAAAACAGCGTCCTCTGTCAGAGGCTCTCTGTGTTTACACCAGGATGAATTATTCCCTCTGTCATCTGGGCCTGCTGGGGGGCATCAGGGCAGCTCTCCCTGCAAGCTAGAAAAACAAACAAACACTATCAGCACACATAGTTTGGATGAGCTTCTCTTAGCACAACAGCAGTTTTCTTTCACCAGACTTATGTGTTTATTGCTACGTGTCAGTCTCTTAGCTATTCAGCGGCAGCCAGGAGAGGTTTGTGTGCTTACTAACTCACTAACACTGAGCCACTGCTTGTTCATTACACTGCTATGTTGGGACAATGCCCAAAACCACAGACGTCTTCATAAACGTGAATGCCTTGAATAACATTAAGAGTGCCTGAATGCCAACTGCTGGGATTTAGGGAAGTGCGGCTGCTGTCTGAATACATACCAGCTGGGTGTGTGGCAGCGAAGACAGGATTGCAGAGGACTTCGGCTTCACTGGAGGCAGCGGAGGCTTTGGCTTCATAATCTTAGAGAGAGGATGTTCATATTACAAACAAGCAGCAAAGGCAAAGACGAGCAAATGTGTGAAGGAAAACATGGGCTATGTGGATTGTCGTGTCACTTACCGGTTTTGCTGTAAGTGGTGGCAGAGGTCTAGACGGAGGTAGTGGCTTAGTCTGGTGAAAAGGAGATAACAGTTAATACATGGTTTAGAAAGAAAACAATTAGTGTCTCTACTTGGAAAATATTGTCAGACTCGTGCAGTTTTACCTCAGTGTAGATTGGCTTCCTTGAAACAGCAGCAGGCTGCATGAAGGACCTTACAATCTAAATAAAAACAGGCATTTATCGGTTGAAATGTAACAGATGCTGCACAGTAAGAGCTAAAATTCCGCATATAAATAATGCTACATTCGCACAAGGACAAAACAGTAAACCAGATTACCTGTTGGGTCTTTGATGGCTGAGGTACAGCTGGCGCTTTCCTAGGTGGCTGGAAAGGAAGAGAACAGGAAGAAGTGGAAGCAAAAGCTTTGTTAGCGTTTTCAAAGCTGTAATCCTTACTGAATTTTGCAGCTTAATTACAATAATTGCCTGTCAGTGTGTGGCTCAGGGACATTTCCACAGGTTAAATGGCACAGAATGATGCCACGGTTTCAAATGTAAACTACAGCTACATCTAATCAATAAGAGATAAAAAGCAAACACATACAGTGTCAGTATATCAAAAATGAAGCTCACCTCTGGAGCTGCTCTGCTGGGCCTCGGGGCTCCAGTCTGTGGTCTGGTAGCAGTAGAGAACAGGGGTCTGCAGACTTGTGTAGCTGATGACTCCAAAAACCTGGGCTGGCTGATGTATGTGGACCCAAGACGAGGGCTGCTTCGTGTACTGCTTGACTGAAACAAGGGGTTGGTTTGTCCTGAGGTAGATGTAAAGCATCTGCAAACAAAATACACACAGATGAAGTTGAAATTAAATATAGACATGATGGTGAGGCTTTGTTTATCTGACTAAATGTCCAAAATAGTCTGGAAAAAAAAACAAGAAAAGGAGCAACTTCTTACTGTACCTCTTAGCAGGTCGCCTTTTTCTGATGCAGCACATCAAAGTCCCGATAAGCAGAACCAACAGCAGAAGTAAGCCAACTGCCAGCGACACAATAAACACGACCAGGCCCGACCCTGCAGACACACAAACACGTGACAGACTATGTGAATTTACTTTCTATTGCTCAAGGATGAGCATGTAAAAATGCAGGCTCCATGCTCAAACAAAATTCCCCGTAACATCATTATTGCATTTGTCCGGACTAATAGGGAAATTTCATCAAATCTGTGTCTGTTTGTGCTCATCGGAACAGAGCGCAATTGTTTTTGAGTCCATGTGAAATCTGCTGCAAGTATTAAATCTTGGTTGAAAAACACGGCATAACAGTCATGTGTAAATCATGGTCATTAAAAGGTCAAGCATACACAGAGGCACTAACTGTCAGCGCGTACATATGCATTAAAGGAGAGACAAACATGAACAAGTACAGTACCTTCAGGCAGCTCCGAATGAGGGGCTTCACAGTAAGGAGGAGCCCAGCCAGGATCGCAGTGACACTTACTTTCATGGTTGCAAACCTGTCAAAGATCCCACTCACAGTTAGTTGCGTTGTTACGACTCCACAGCACTTACAGGTGATGAGATCTGAGCAAAGTACTCACCCCACGGTTGTTGCATTTGGCAGAGCAGTCATTTGTCCCAAACGCTTTTATGTTTCTAATGTCTTGACACTGTTGATTGTAACATACCTGAAAGACAGATCATGAAGGTTGTAATACAGACTATCATGCTGCTCATGAAGGTTTGGTTCATGTCACATTTCAGCGGCAGTTTTCTTACCATGTTGTTACCACACTTGGTGCCAGTAGGTATCATGCCCAGATCTGCAGGGTAGTTATCTTCCGGGTTCATTTTTGCCTCGTTGCACATGTCTCCGTTTCCTACTTTGTAAAAGGATTTCCTGGATGTCACTGGGAACTCCCATCCTCCGGAGCAGAAAAGAGTTCCACAGGCTTGATCCCTACAACCAAAAATCACAAGCAATAATGTCAAAACCCAACTGTTCCACATGGTCTATATGTGCCATTACCGTGTCACTTGGCTTGAGAGTACATACCGGCTGGAGCATCTCTGGCTAAACAGTGTCCTTCTGCAGTTTCCATGCAGGTAGAAACAAGCATCTGCAGCTACCTCAGCATCTGAAAACAATCATCACCAAGAAGATGGTTATAGATGTCAGAGCGTTGATGTATGAGGCAAAGCACACCTAAACTAAACTGCCATTCACTGGTGTTTTACCTGGTCCCCAAAGTCTCTTGCAGTGTTCCTGTCGTGATGGACATTGTCCATTGTAGCAGTATCCTTTTCCACGGTTGCAGGATAAGCCATTCTGGGTGTAGGCGTCAGTCGGACAGGCGGCAGAGAAGCCAGTGCAATATTCTGGCAGGTCGCAGTCTCCTGCCTTTGGTCGGCAGACGCTGCCTGTCGGCTTCAGCTGCAGAGCGGAGAGAAACACAGATGGTGATGTACCGACTACTGAAATACGTGCAGTAACACATACCCAGCCAGACAGCACAGTCAGATCGTGTCAAGTTGTATGGTAACATAATTAGCATCAGTGTGACTTCACTCATCTGGAGAGGACACAGTGAGTAGCACTTACTTGGCAGTTGTGGCAGCACTGTCCTTCTGCACACTGAGCTCCTACATTCAGTTTGCAGGTGGTGGCATTGCAGCATGGATTCCTGCATTCCTGTGAGGCACAAAGAGGGATGCAAGATGTTAAAATTCAGCCTCTTTTGTGTTTCTTTGGTTATATGATTTTGTGTGTGGATCAGATTTGAGTGTGGTGTGCACAAACCTCAACAGCGCCACAGTCACACTCCTCTCCAGGCTCCAGGAAGGCATTTCCACACACCGGCCCCCCATAGATGCGATCAGTGGATGGAGTATCCAGCAGACAAGCTGGGTTGATCTCCTCCAAGAACCTGCTGAGCTGCTTCTGACTGCAGCTACTGAAACGCTCTGGATATACAATGCTAGAGAAAGAGAGAGTGAGAACACGAAAAGAAAAGACAAATATGAGTTTTACTTTGGGTTTAACCCTCTGAACCGTAAAAATTGCAAAACTCTCACACCATTTATCACAGTCACAAACTGTAAAAACTAAAAGAATCATCAGTTCTTCATTTTTCCGACAGTCTATGAATTACTCATTTGAGAACAATTCTGCGCTCCTCTGTGCAATTGTTATGACTGACTCAACCGAATTCTTTTTCTTTTCTTCTGATGTATGCCACTATAACTTTGTTATATTACACAAAAGACATTTCTGAGTTCTCTCTACTTCTAATCATAGTTTCTATAGACGTGCAGGACTTTATATTGCCGTAAAAATGAGCACACAGTGAGAAAAAGCGTGACTTGAGCAAAAAACATGCCCCAAATTTGATTTTTTAAAACTTTATGTGCAGGTTAGAAAGTGAGCTTACCCAACACTCTCAGCCATGATGCAGCCTTTTTTTGAAATGGAGGAGCCACAGACACAGTTTTCAGTATCATGGGACAAACCCAGGTTGTGGCCCATCTCATGTGCAATGGTGGAGGCCACTCCTATTGAGTTTGTGTTATGGTCCTGTAAGCATAGTCGACAAACATGGAATATAAGAAAGCTAAAATTAACAACACACATCCCACATTTTTCACTGAAATTGTATTAAGATGAATAAATATCAAAGTAAGGTCACCTCATTGACAGCTCCAGAGTTAGAAGTGCACATTGCATTGGTGTTTGCCAAACCGACAGTGGAGCCATCAAAATCCACACCTCTGAATGAGGAAGGGTTACAATGTTTAGATTTACACTTTAACAAATGAAACATCTTTGTATTGTCTGATTAGTGGCTAAAAAGAGCAGCATCTTACGTTATGAATTGTGCATTGTCGTGTTTCGTCCTTGGCAGGAGAAAGCGTTGACGCCACGCAAGGAAGCGAACAAGCGTGGTCTCAGGGTTTGTGCTGACCTCTATCTGATCTTTGGAAGACCAGATATCCAGACCGACCAGCATCACGCGAACACCCACAGGGCGATACAGCTGAAACAGAGCAGCATGTCAGCGCAATCTAAACAGTGGAAACTATCCTCAAACTAAAGCATTAATCAGTCTTTCTGAATGTAAATGTGTGTAAAACATGCAATCCTGCAAACCACAGAGCCTATATTTCAGTCACAGGAAGCCAGTGTTGGGTCTAGTGCTGTCTGCAGATACATTCATGTTAATCCTACTCTCTCAGACTAGGCAAAGAGGATTGTGGGATATGTGTGAAAATTTTCAGCTGAAGTGTGAAGATTCACAGTTAAAGTTAGATTTTCACAGCGACAGTACTTTTCCTTCCTTTTATTGGTCAGACTCCAGTCAGTAAAGAACAAACTATCAGGACAGATTTCTTGCTCGCGATCCAGAGTGAAAGTAAAGTCTGGTAAAGTGTCGGACACGTTTTCCTTTTCTTTCCTGTTCTTTTTCCGAGCAAAAATGTAGCAGATTTAAATCAGACCACAGAGACGCAGACATACCTTGTCCACGTGGTTTGCTATTTCAAGTGCTCTAGCCTCGATTGTCTTCTTTCTTCCAAACTTCTTGTACTAAAAGAAATTATTATATAAATTATTAATACACTCAGCAGCATCTCACACACAAAACAGAATTATTCCACTTGTTGTTTAAGAAGTGTATTACTGATACTTTTGATACAATTGCAATAACCGAGAAAAAGGAAAATGGGTAATCAAACCTCGGAGTTGTCAACCACCACAACCAGCTCCACCGTTCTGGGTTTTCCCGCTCGTTCTTTGGTTTGGGCTCGGCTTTTCTGTGTAACACAAAAGGTGAAAGATATAAACAATCACAAATAAATATGTACATCTATATGTTAAGTTGCACTACAGTATTGGTTTGAGGGTGTTTAACTCAGTATTGTGTATTTTCAAGTGTACTTTCAGTGTTTGATCATTTAAATGCATTTAGATAGGAGTGAATTGTACTATAGCAATAAAATGCATATTGCTGTGGTCCTTGTTTTAATGCAAATGCATGATTTCATGCATTAAAATATGCAAAAATATGTTTGCACATTAAAGCTAACAGTCACAAGGCTGTTAAAAATGACCTATAATTTCTTTCTTTCTTGATATCTGGTCTATTTTTTTAACCATGTTTCTCTTTAGGTTATATTGAACTGAAAGTTGATGTGAAGTGCACCAAAATTCATATTTTCAAATAATATTACCTCTCTGTTTTGGCAATTGTGTGCATTTAAAAAAAAAACATTAAATGTCAAAGGCAACAAATATGGTGAAGATATAGAATTACTGATGCAGAACTGATCATTTACAGCTACAGTTATTTGTAAATTATTTGCATATAATAGTCAAATGTATAAATGTATCATAAAATATTAGCAGCAATATCAGTCCAACTGTATCAGCTGTATCCTTCAAACCACGTATGTGCCCGTGTTGTGCGTCTTTACCAGACTGCTGAGCTTGAACAGTCCAGACGGACGAGCTCCGTGATCATAGAAAGTGGTCGTGTTTCCATGGGAACAGGAGCTCCTCTTCCTCCTCAGGTGTTTGTAGTTGTAAACGGCATGAAGACCCTCATCACTGTGAGCGTCAGAGCTCAGCCTGTCGTCCTCCTGTCCCGCCTCGGCCAGAGGTTCAATTAGGTACATCTGATCCTGGAGACTTATAAACCCCCTGCAGTGCAAAACAAGAACTTTAGAGGGGACAAACTCTTTTCCTTCAGCACATCAAACTCGAGAACATCTCAGTTTAACTAACAATACTACTGTCTTTGTACTTTTCACTTTATTGATGCTGACATACAGACATGAGGCAAGCTTAATAGGAGAGTTCTACAGATTTTCAGATGCACTGCTACATGCAGTCTTGATGGGCTTTCTACTGGAGCACATGGATGCTGATCTTCTCTTTGGATTACTGTGACTCTTTATGAGTCACAGCACGAGACTTAGAGTTCCAGATCACCAAGAGCCTAATTAAACATGACTCTCCTTTTAGGGAAGCAATAACCTTTTTGTAATTAGAGCTACAAGAAGAAAGAAAAATTGCAGCCAGCATTACTCACCTTATTCCTGAGCACAGTCCAACGCTGGCAGAGGAGTCCTCTACTCCCACAATGTGTCCGTGGTAGTAGCAGTGAACCTGAACAGACATCCGTCATTTGGAACAGAATGAAACGGGAGATTTGGTTTTTCCTTCATCTTCCAAATATTACAAAAGCAGAATGTGGTCTAATTTTAGGAATTCATATCAGACACATTCAGTATATAATGAACTACATTTGTCTTGGTGCGAAGAAAAGATTATTTTAACCTTATATGTCAATTCCTCTTTCGTACAACACTCAGGAACTGCTACGTGTGTTTTGTCATCTCTCATATTGAGGAACTTTGAAATTGAGAAACTTTGATTCTTTTTCATGTCATCTGATATTTTGAAATCAGCTGAAAATACTGGAAATGTATTGCATAAAATGTTCTTGACGTGACTTCATGGGTGATGATGAAGACTGCAATCAGTAGAATTAATGTGGGTCAAATTTTCAGATCAATGGGAGATCTGCAATTTAAAAAAAGCAACATGTGTCTTACATGTAACAGTTCAGAGCTGTGAATTAATGCTGACAAGCAGTGCTTTGCAAAAGAGCAAAGAAAGACAGGAAATTGAATTCATCAAAACCACTGAAACTGGATGGGAAGGTGACACAGGAAATCCTGCCCTCAATTCATTCAAAAGTGTATATTAAGGTAATTGTTTGGTCGTTTTGTACTAATTAAATGAGACAAAATATTCTAAGTGTCAGCACTCACAATTCACAAAATAAATCAATTTATTACTACAGGCATATCCTTCTGACATGTTAAACGAAGACAAATGAGAAAATGGAAAGCGTACATACCCTAAGATCTGGAGTAGCTGTGACTTGGGTGCCCTGATCAGAGTAGTGTGTCACAGAAAAGTTTTTCCCAACAAGATCTCTGAAAAGAAAGTCTGTATGTCAATAATACTGACAATTCAAGAAAGAGAGTGGAGGATGTGTGGACGTTTGCCAGCACAGAAAAAGAAAAGAAAAAGAAAAAGCATATCGTTTAAAAACACTTTTCAAAATCTAAATGGACATTTTAAGTTTTCTCACTTGTTCTTTTCCAGGTGCAAAGTGTAGTTTTTCCCTTCAATCCCCACAGAATACTGGAGTACATCAGGGTATTTCTGTTCATACCGGCAAAAGAGCAAAGAAGTGGCTTTGATGCATTTTTCCAAAGATTAAAAAAAAAACATTTTCAATAAACTGATACAGTAGTACAGCAGAGAGTGTGTTACCTTATGTGCAGCAGCATCATTAATAAGAGATAAATCCTTCAGCTTCTGAGGTATCACTGTTTGGTATTTTCTCACATGAGGTAGAGTCCTCACATCGCCTGCTATTAGTCCTGCAAGTATGAGGGAAGATTTGTGAGAAAGAAAGAAAGAAAGAAAGAAAGAAAGAAAGAAAGAAAGAAAGAAAGAAAGAAAGAAAGAAAGAAAGAAAGAAAGAAAGAAACCTACCCCATATGGAGAGAAAAATCCATATAAAATATCCAGACTGAGACATCTTGCTCTATCGGACGCTCTCGGTCATTGTGAGCTTGGCAGTCTGAGGGAAATACCGAGGAGGATTCAGCTCTCCACCCCTCTGTGCTGTGTAATATCCTGAAAATTACCATTTGAAGCTGAGCAACCACATGAGTCACAACCCGAGCCTGTAAAAACTTAAACAGTGTTCCTGCAAAGATGAATATGAATTGTGGGAGGTGCTGAGTGAGACAAATAAAGATGTAGGCAAGATTAAGTGAAAAAGTGGAAAAAGAAAAGCCATGTTTGGAAAACGTATAAAAGTTATTTTAGAAGTTAATTGAAAACAATAGGCTTTGTAGTGACTTTTAACTGTTCTCACAAACGGCTATGAGAACGTAAATGTATTTAAAAGACAATAAATTGTGTTTTCTTTATAAAATTACATGAAAGTGTCCAGTACAACTCTCCACTTGAGTTGATGGGAACTAATTGTGATATTTGTCGTCATCTAGTGGTGAAATGACAGATTTTTAGGCTTTTTTCTCAAGTTATGCTGTTTTTACACTCGAAACATATAACTCTGGCAGGTTTTGAGTGACTTTTTTCTTTTTGCACCACAAAAAAATTGAGGTTTAGCTGTAAAGGAAAGTGTTATCAATAATGGAGTCTGATCTGTTCAGTGGGATGAACTATGTGATGATCCAAAGTAGTTTAAATCAATCCACTGGACTTTAAGAAAGTTCCTTGAAGACGTTTCACCTCTCATCCAAGAGGCTTCTTCAGTTCTGGTGGTGCTTGGTGTTACCTCAGCTTTTACGCCTCTGTGAGGTGTGTCCAGGGCTATTATTCCAACGACCAATACCAAAACTCATCTGCCTACTCAACGATGGCCGTTTTGAGTATAGGTGGGGGTCGTTGAAATGCACAGATGTCACTGAGCCGTGTGCTAATGGTGGTCATTAGCATGAGTCTGCTGAGTAGTTCTTTTGGGAAGTTTTGAAAGGACCTGATTGTAAACTGGTAAAAGATAATATCGCAGACCACCCCCCTGTTCAGAGATGGCTTACTTTGACATGGATGACTTCTTTCACTACTCTCTCAAACCATCTGTCCTCCCTGTCCAAAATCTGAACATTTCTGACTGCCAAAGGGATGTGTGAATACTGTACTATTAGACTTCTCATATGTCTCTTGAATACATGACTTTAGAAAATCATGTGAGGATCCAGTTCACATCATTTATCTCTGTGACAAAGAAGGCTATTATCTATGAGCTGAACAATACATGGATTATGAGGTATTTAAAAAACATTGTGAAAAGTACAAATACTGAAGGTTCCATTTTGACAAAACAGCAAGAGTTTTGGAATAAATATTATTATATAAAGTGCAGTAGATGTTGAACTGCTCAGCTGAGGCCTGTTATGAGAACTTGTAGGATCGCTAAGTTAGCATTCGGGTTTTTGCCTGTTTCAGTGCTGTAAGAGCTCCAAAGAGTTGACGCCTCTGCTGGATGTGAGTCTGCTGGGCTGTAGTGTGGTCTACAAAGAAAAGCAGCAACAGAAAAAACGAGTACAAGCTGAAGATCATCCCAGAAGGAGGGGTGGCCTTGTGCAGGACCTGCAGAGCAAAGAACAGACTGAGCAGTGATTGAAGGTGACAAATTCATGATGTGTTCCATTTAGTCTTTTTTTTTTTTTGCCTTTTTCGGCTTTATTAGATAGTGGCAGTGAAGGTAGACAGGAAATGGGGGGAAGACATGCAGCAAAGGGCCACAAACAGGAATCGAACCCGGGCCACTGTATCAGAGACCAGCCCCTGTACATGGGTTGCCTGCTTAACCCGATGAGCTATACGGGCGCCCCATTTAGTCATTTTTAAACAAATCCTGTGATTAAATGAAAATTACATACTTTTTTATTTATTGGTCTCTTTTCTATTGCTGCATAGGTTGTTCAAGAGCTCACTCCCAAGCCAGCTGAAAACTGTGACTCCCAACACTCTGTGTCTGACTCCCCAAGGCTTATTTGTACAAAGGTACACTTGTTCCATACTTGCATTTGCAGACTTGCCTCTAAGGTGGTCTGACATGCTGTTTTGATAAGCCATTTGTTTCTGTAAACCTTTCCCTTGTTTAAAATTTTATCGTTGTTTGCATTTCTGAGAGATGTCATGTCACATTTTTTCCTTTCTCTTCTTGTCTGTAGTGAAGAATAAATACAAAGCAAGCTTGAAGTTCAGCAGCTTCATGAACATTGGCAAGGAAAAATCCTCCTGACTAGAGAGCCCAGATGAATATGTTGACTTGTCAGGTAAGAACAAATCTACGTCACTCTATGTTCTGACATTGTTTCTCTTTGTGGCCCCTGATGGATTGTATTTGTACATTATTTCATGCAAGAGTAAATCACTTAAATGTAGCATCTTATTACAAAAATACAGTCATATTTGCACAAACAAAACTCTGGGACTCTTTACATTCAATCAAACTCACACGTTTTAAATTCATTAGCCAAAAAAGAACAGATAGATTTTCCTGAAAACCTTCTCTTTTTCCTTGAAACTTTCATGGAAAATTCCTGGAGAATTCACAGAATATTCCCACATGGTACCAGGAAAATGTACATAAAATGTACATTTTAAAATGTACAAACTATGTACAAATGTACATAGTTGCATCCACTAACTACTAATTTTCAGGCAGAATTATCTTGCTGGGCCATTTCTTTTGTTCCCCTACAGATGCATGTAAACAATGCAGCCTCTCCACCCATTCAACCACAAGTAGTTCTGACTAACCAAAAAATATTTAAAATAGTTTTGTAGTGATTCAAAGATGTCTGCCATTCATTGAAATATGTGTATAAAACAGTACAAAAATGCATGTGGTTTTATATGTGTTTAACAAATCTTTCAGCAGGTGTTTATTATGTAAAGTGATTTAGGTTTAGCTGTGTATTTATTTAAAGCTCTTGCACAAACTTCAATAGAATGTAGGGTTGAAACCTACTTTAAATGACTCTGTAAATGAATAGCTGAACAACATAAGACTGATTTAAAACCTCCAGCCAAAGCAGAGAAACAAAACACTAGAAAGACATAGTGTGACATCTCACTTATGTAATTTAAATTGTAATTATTAGCTTTATCAACAATTAAAAGCATAACTTAAGCAACTGTTTAGATTTTTAGGCAGCTGAGCTCTTTTAAATTAACATAATACGTACACAAGAAGCATGCTTTAGTAAAGAAATGTAGAGGGATGAATTGGCTGCATTAGGGGCAACACTGAAAATGCCCAGTTTCACAAAGGGAAAGAAACAGATGTCAGCAGAAGAGGTTGATACTTCTCGTCAACTTGCAAGGGTTCGAATACATGTGGAACGAGTTATTGGCAGGTGGAAAAACTTCAGAATTCTCACCTCAATTATTCCAATTTCCCAAGTTGACCTGTTAGATGATGTTGTAATTATTTGTGGAGCACTAACAAATCTCTGTGCTAGTGTAGTAAAGAAAAAGTAATAATACATATAGCACATTGACAGGCTGTTTCCCAGCAAAGTTGTATTTTGTCACAAAACTGTTATAAGATGTGGTTTCATGACTTGATATCTTGGGATATAATTATGTGCACTATTTACAATGAAAACTTTATTTACAATATGAAAAATAGTGCTTTAATATAGACATTGTAAAAGTTGTTACACAACAAAATGTATTTTGTCACCACTGTAATAACACATGGTTTAATTACTTATATGAACACTAGAAAGCCTACTACAGACTTTGTAAATGTTACTGCACAACAACATTTAATTTGTCCAAGAACAGTTACTGGTATAAACTATACTGTAAGGACTTTGTATTTCTGGAAATAATTATGTGCAATAGATGTAAAGTGTCACTACAGTACATATAAAATACTGATTGAAAATAATAAAGGTCCTTATTTGTGCATACAGTGATTTATTTTGATTTTTTTGCAGTCTGCACACTTCCAGTTTTTCGAGGCTCGACGGATGTGAACACATTCGTAATGAAATGCTCGGGTGCAGTCAGGGCATGTAATCATCTTGCCATAATTAGGGCGCTCGCAGATTTTACAGAGTTTTCCTTTGTGGACTGATGGATCTAGACTTCTACACCCTGTGCCAAATTATTAGGCAAGTAGGTTTTTTTGGCCAAAACATAGTCTTAGAAATAAGTGCAGGCCTTCCCACTTTTAAATAGTCTTCTCCTATGCTAACTTTGTATTTGTCAGACATCATTTCAAATTATATTACATTTTAAGCAAGAAAATCAACACATATGTCAAAAGTGCATGTGCCAGTTGACACTACCAAATTATTAGGCAAGTTTTAGCTTTCATCAAAATGGGACAAAAAAAGGACTTATCGGCAACAGTCCAGTAGGTGGCGGTAAATGGACCTAAAAGTTGGATGCCAACCGCCAATAAAAAGAACGAAAGAAAGATATATCATATGTCGTCATCATCCCGCGACAAATGCAACCAAAACGGATGATTCCGTCCCGGCAGGTGAACTTAATGGATAACTTTACATTAATGAGAGCTTGAAACAATGCTGCAGCCAGACATGTTCCAACTTATGACGGCGGGAGATGTTTCTGTAAGAAGCTGTCATGAAGAAAGTCCGACGGTAGCCTCGGAGAAGCAGCAGCAGCGGAGGCAGAGTGAGTCTGAGGAGGAAAACCCGTTCAGCTTCTCCCCGCAGCGCTTCCACCTGCACCGGGACCACGAGCTGTTCGAGGTAACGGGGCAACAAACCGGTCTGACCACTGTAACATGGGGTGCAACGGGGCAAGACACTCCCATTTAGAACTATGTCTCGTTCCTAATCGTATAAATACTCTTTTGATATCAGAACAACATACGGAAGAGTTGTTATACTAAACTAACAGTAAAATTTTGCCTTGGTTGTGAAGGAGTCTTGCCTCACAGGTCATTTGGAGAAATACAAACTTGAAAATGATGCATAAGATTATTTTAATTTAAAGTTTCAGTACTGTTCTTACTTTAGCTGCAGCATACATGCTGAATGATAGAGAAATGTATTTTCCTGTTTTTGAAACTTTGAACAGTGCTATACTTCACTATAACTTTATTCTCACTAATATTTAAGTTCTTGACATAACTATGTCAAATCACCAAGAATGCATTTCCCATTGTGGTAAAAGATTTAGTTCAAGTCCTACTGTTACACTTTGACATTTTACAAAAACATTAGATGATAACCCTTCATGTGACTCTCATGTACACAGTTAAAAAAGGGTCATATCTATGTTCGTATTTACGATTAAAAACAATGTATACCTTCAAAATGTGACATCAGCATACTTTCAAACTACTTCTTTTGATTTCCCTACACCAGTGAAATGATTTCAGTGCTGTTTAAAGACCTGTGAGAAGAAAGAAATGTCTATTTCCATGGTCTAGGAGAGAAATTATAGGATTTGCCTTAAACGTGAATGTTGTTCACAGGATGGAGACATTAAGAGACACATGTACCTGCAAGACCTTTACGTCTCAGAGGCAGAAGACAAGCCAACACGCAGGTATGAAAGCCAAGCTGTAGCAATGTTTGGTCCTATTTTTTAGCTTTCTGCTTCGGTGTGCTACAGAACAGCAACCATTTAATTTTGCATTTAAGATGAATAAGCTTAACCATTTTACCTTTACATCATCTCTGCTGAGTTAGTGAGTTAGAAATGTTATGATATGTGAATATATGCTAATGCAGATGATTAGAAATGAAAGACAATTGGTATTTGGAATCAGTATACATGTCTGTTGTGCACTTGTAAGTGCACTATCAGTTACAGTCTTGGTGAAAATTTAGACTCGCACAAACTGCCACACAAACCTTAATTCATACGTATTTATTCATGTTTGACTGAAAGTACATTTCTCAGATTTCTCTTTCAGTTTTGATTGTCTGTTGCTCTTGATGTTTAACCAGTCAGAAAATGGTACATATAATTAGCAAAATGCTGAATCGCAGATGTAAAAATCGGACGACCCCTTGTGAGTATTGTTTATATCAAAGCAGAATCATTTAACATAATACTAAACAGAATGTAATGAAAGTTTTGTATGATTTAAAAATTGAGGCACACACATTTTATTACCAGTATTATATTTGGGTTCATTGTGGCTACTTTGTGTTGTCAAACTGAAGGGTATATGTGTTTTCTACATTCAGCTCTTTCATGAAATTTACCATTAGCAGTAGTGTCAGTGTGGGCTGTGCTGTCAGTCATCTTCCTCCTGTTGTCTTGTCTTAGTGTGTCAGAGGTCGCCTGCCACATCTCAGGCTGCAGTTCAGTCTTCAGAACGCTGGAGGAATACGAATACCACTACAACTCCCTGCATAGACACGTGTGCTGCTCATGCCATCGCTCCCTGCCAAGTGCTCGACTCCTAGATATTCACATTCAGGAGTGGCATGACTCTCTGTTCACTATCCTCGCCCAGAGGGAAGACATGGTAAGTCAAAGGTAAAATAGATTTCTCCCATAGCATGCTTTTTGTTTGTTTTCACACCCTAAAAACCCTCTGAAAGCAGTAAAAGATTTTCAATTTTCAAATGAACCTGCAAATGGTTCCACTCGAAAAAAAATTACCAAATTTAAGCTTAAAATGGAGAAATTCCCTAATAGTCATTTAAAAATTTGAAATGTGAAAAAATGGGCCAAATTCAGAAACAAGATTCTGTAAAAAAACAAACAAAAAAAAACCACAAACAAAAAACTTTGCTGTTCGAGTAGATTCCAGATTTTTCAACCTCTGTATAATAAAAAAAAAATATTATTTTAAATGCTTTATGGTATTTCAATGCAGCTCAGAGGGCATTTGAGAACATTTTTCAGCTCTGTCTTTTTATCGTGCTGTTTACGTCGAGGTGTGTAACTATATATTCCTGCAAAAAAAATAAACCCGTCGTAATTAAAAATGTGACAGGAGCAAAAATCGCTCAGAAACTGCTTGGAGTTCAAAATGTGAAACTACGAGCAAAAAGCTGTCCCAACGGTGATTTTTAAGAAATTATTATTTCTAGAAATAAACTTTAAAGATAGTTTCACCTGACACCACTGTCACATTTTTCAGTACCAGTGTTTGGTGGAGGGCTGTGGACAGAAGTTCAGGACTAGAAAAGACAGAAAAGACCATCTGATAAGAATTCACAAGTATCCTCCGGACTTCAGATTTGACAAACCCAAAAAGGACAAAAGGTAAGACTTTGCTTATTATATGTTATCCACTAGATGGCAGCAAAATGTTGCGGCTGTATGGTCTGAGTCTTTGCCGGCCTGTGTTGGGAAGATTTATTTTTTTAAAATGAATCTTGTGGCACCTTCTTGCAGAGTTAAAGAAGTCTTAGAATGTCACTTTAACTTTTGTTTATTGTTGTTTGTTTCCCTGAGATGATCAGGCAAATTACAAAGTGAGATTGACTTTGCTGTTCATTGAAATCAGTGTCTAACTCTGGCTTCACTTTCTTTTGAAAACAAACTTTAATAGAATATACTTAAATGTGTATTTCCTTGCATATTTTGATACAAAAAATAGTAAAATGTGTTTTAAACCAATATATCTGTCTTATATAGCCTTGCGTAGTTATTTTAAATCTCTCTCTGTTAATAGAAGCCGTGAGACGAAGACCCAGCAGCAGAAGGATGCAACCATGGAGGTAGTGGACGATGTGTGTGAGTCTGAGGGTGTGTGTGAGGTTATGTGTAACATGCTGTCAGACCAGCCTGAGCATGAGGAATCCATGGAGACACATGTGTCTGAGGAAGAAGCTGCTGGCATGGCAAAGCCGACCAAGGATCTTCCTGCTGCCGCTCAGGGCTCAGACAGTACAAGCAGCGCACCGGCAAAACCACAGTACTCTTACAGGTTAGTCCTAAAGCAAATCTGCACTAAAGAACTATACTAAGATACACTAAGTCAGCCATTTTCAGTTCTTTTGTTGACATGCATAACCACTGCATCAGGAACTATAGCCCCTGTTTAAGGGTTGCCCGCTCAGCCAGTTGAGTTATCTGGTCGCCCAAGTCAGCCGTTTCCAAAATGACTTGTGAAGTTCAACTCTTTAATTTTGTTCATTCAAGTTAATTCAATTTTTTTTGCCAAAACATAAGAGTTCAATCTTCTTACGGCAAAACTTGGTGATCATGTAGTTAAATCTGAGCAAAACAAATTATATGTGAGGTTTCATCCTATTACTTATATTGAATATTATATAACTAAAATATATGCAAGTGGATATTTTCTTATTTACTGCAGTTTTATTCTCTAAACGGTTAAGAATTAAAGATTTAAAATTCACCAGCCGTGTTCTTTTCTCCCAGGGTCCCTCCAGCCGTTTGCTTCGGTCACGGCTCTGTCCGAGGCTTCAGAGGGCGGCGGGGAAGGAGGAAATGAAAAAAACTGAACTGAGCCTTTTGCTTACTGTCTTCTGAGGTTTACAACATTTTATCTTTTAACAGAATGCATTTACTGTCATGTGTCCTTAACTTGTAATAAAAGGTGTTTTGCAATATGAAAAAATGTAAGTGCTAGACATTCATTTAGGTGGTGAACAATCATTTTAGTTGTGTTGTTGTTTTATTTTTTTCAGGTTCCAAAGGAAAATTACAAAGCACACTGTATGTAATCTGTCATATAGTGGTGGAAAGTTTGACTTAAAATTCAAAAAGCATGTGTGCGGTGCAGCTCAAGGCTCTGAGTCGGTAGTTTTGCGAGGAGAAAAATGAGAGAAATGTCAGAATTTACATAATAGACTTTAATAATTGTACAAAACACAATTTCACCCATGAAATATAAAATACACTGTACAATAATGACCAATACCAGTCTATCAGTCATGTTTAGCACTTTGAATGTTTGCAAAAATAGGCGAGGACTTTTATGTACATTTAGTATTGGAACAGGTCTTGCAGATCTCTTTTACCATCTGTGCAAAAACATTCTCCGCTTGAGGTATAATGACGAGAGTAAAGCAGATTTATAGTCGATTTGTAAATGAAGAAATTTGTTGACAAGTCAGAAACAAAGAAGTTACGGGTGATTGTTGGAGTCACTTTGAAGAGTACGAATCTGTGCAGCACTTTAGAGCTAAAGAGCAAAGGGTAAACATATTTTTCAGTATCCAAAAATTTACAGACACAGATTTCATCACAACAGCAACTGAAAGGTACTTCATATTCTGTTCCATGATGGTTGTGTGGTAGATGCTGGATGCGTAATTACTTGTGAAGACCCACTTATCTGAAATCTATGTCTATATTAGGGTGCTCTTAGTTAAATGACATTGAAACTGGAGACTAAAGGGGCTTGTGTACCAATCACACTCTGTATCATCTTATATAAACACCTGACTGAGCTGTATTAGTCTTATTAACCAGTTAAATCCCTCAGATTATGTAAAAACGGTCAGGGTTTTAAGGGCCTCGCTCAGTGGTCGATTAAAGCATTGTTGTAGTCCACAAATCCAATGAAACAAACTATTAAAAGCCCTTACTTTCACTTCTCTGGAAAGTTAAAGTGTCAAAGTGTGAAAGTTATGGGGTTTATTTGTGTATATATAGTGCCTGTATATTTAGTAATGAAGAAACATGTCACCCAGTGCAATTATGTGGCTCAATAATGTGTTTCCTAACAGTTTTTGGATAATGGAGCTGTGAAAAATACAGAAAACCGCCAAACATTATCCTTTATAATATTATTGATGAGCCTCTGCGTTTTCTATACTCCTAAAATTAAATTAAAACAGTTTTGTAAAGGTGGAAATTTTCAAAGGCCTCTACAATGGAAATGTAAAAAAAATAAAACATGTTTTTTTAGTGACTCTATGGGTTTTTGGTCAAATCAAAGCTGCAGGCTTTTTGATAATCATGTTATTTTCTGTGGTGACAGTAAAATTACTTGGAAAAAGCATTTACTGAATATCTGTGTTGAGACAGAAAGCCTTTAGAGTACAAATGAAATTTCAAAATTTAAAATGAGCTCAGCAAGAGTCCTCATGGGGGAAAGAAAGATTTTACTGATACACTGCAAAAATGACCTTGTTAAATAATTTACCCTAAAATAAAATTTAAATATTTGTTCACTGAAAATTAATGAGAATTTCTGGAAAATTACAATCGAGTGAAAATATATGTTTTTATGTTTTTGTTCTTTTGAATAAACCACTGCATAAAACATTTTTTTCCGCACCATTAAATCTTTTTTAAAACGAGAAATATTTCACAGAGGATTTCATTTGAGATTTCAGACACACTGATTCAAAAGATGGACTTTTTTTTTTTTTGCAATGTTGGTTATCTGCTGTATGAAGGCATTTCTTTTTAAAGGCAGCTCTCCCAAAGAAGCAGCTCAAAGTTAGTGAGAGTTAAGACAAGTAGTACATCCCATACGGTCCACTGAATAGTCCTGGGACGGGTAAGGCAGGACGCGGTCCGTTCAGGGCCCCGTACAGGGCCGGTGCGCCCACGGGTGCGCTCAGCGGGAAGGGAAAGGCGAAGGCCGGCAGCAGCGGCTTGGCGGCCAGCTTTATCTTCTCCAGCTCGGCCTCCTGCAGTCTCTTGGCCTTGGCCCTGCGGTTCTGAAACCAGATCTTCACCTGGGTCTCTGTGAGGCTCAGGGAGTTGGAGAACTCCGCTCTCTCCGCGATGGAGAGGTACTGTTTCTGACGGAACTTCCTCTCCAGAGAAAGCAGCTGAGAGGTTGTAAAGGGAGTTCTGGGTTTCCTGTTGTTCTTGTGTTTCCGTAGATTACACGGGTTCGGGCTGGGAAGTCCTGGAAGTAGATTTAGAAAGTCACATAAGTGGGATAAAGCATTTGTGATCGATGTTGCATAACTACAGCATTTTTTTCCTTTTAGATGTGCATGAAAGTGAAGCAGAATGAGGGAAATATCAAAACTATGTATAAACAAATGTGCTAAAGACAGTTCTGCTGCAGGTTTTTACGAGCAGTTATTCGCGGCATTTAAAAGCAAAATCTTGAGATCCCTTTGCAGTCACTGCAAGATTTCTTGATGAAATTATTAAAGCCATATGACACATTTCCTTTTCTGTGTGGGCAGCTGCTCATTTGAAAAACTTAAGGTATGAAATACTTAACATAATTCCTGTAGCCACTATTTTGCGCAATGGTTTTTGGATTTTTCTCCACCAGTTTTCGACGGTCGGAAGAATTTCCCTGAGTTAAGAAAATCAATAGAACTTTCTGCACTCACTTGAAGGGGATGCATAAGGAGCTTGAAACCAGGAGCCCGTCTCCTTGTCGCTGAGGTCCACTGCCTCCGGTTTAGACGGATAAAGTCCCCTCGGTGACGCACACTCGGTCTCCTCCGCTCGGACGCAACCAGAGCCGGGTTCAGGGGAGTGGAGGCTTCTGCACGGCGTCCTGTCCGATATGAGGGATTCCACGCTGAAAGGCAGATCTAAGCTTTTGGTCTTGCATCTTCTGACAAGTGACAGGTCCAGCTCGTCAGTTCCGATGCTACCAGCGACTCTATCCTCCGGTGAGGTCTCCCCGGGAGCAGCCGAGGGCGGTGATCCCTGCGCAGGATTCATTACGCACGACTGCGGTGCCATACAACCAACTTTCCTGCCCCTCTCTCCCTCACTGTTAATGTTTTCGCGTTTTCACTCGAGGAGATGAGTATTATTGCCGAGCTTCCTCCGATGTTGCGCAGCTGCGTGGTAAACTTTAGCTTTTACGCACGGTCTTACCTCCTCGTCGGTGAAGTGCCATAAGTTCTTCTCTCTACTTGCCGCCTGCCAATGGGTCTGTAGATGTTTCCACGTGATTCGGATGAAGCGGGTCCTGATAGGCCAGGCTTGTAATGACAGCGTTGTGGTCCATTTCATGCGCAGTGGTTCTTGACAGATGTAAACCTTCCATCAGTGGCAGAGCACTCATGTCATGTTTAAATCCAAAAAGCTCTACTCTACCCTTATAGCTGCACTAATTAATATTTTTATATTAGCAGTGGATGACTGACTAATATGGAAGATGTTGCTGGCAGTCAAATATAATCATTACACAACTGTTCCCTTCAGCTCTATGGAACAACTCATAATGTGGTTTCATGGCCTCAACTTTACTGTTTTGATTCACTGTCAGTGCTCTCATCAACCTTGTTTTCAGTAGCAACAGGCAGCTGCTACAAAAATCCACTCTACTGGTGAACATAATAGAGCTTTTTGCAGCTAAAGAATCAAATTTTCTCTTTAGAAGTAGGTGAAGAGTAAAAGGATTCGAAGGCTTTTTTATCACATGCAGCAAAAAAACAAGTTGTCAATGCAATGAAATTCTTAATTTGTTGTACCTCTACCATGTGCCATGATTAACCAAACCGAATAGATCTATCAATTGGACAAAAAGATGGCTGTAAATGAATGCTAATGCCTTTCGGATGCGCAACAGGCAGCTTTTTGAAATTAAGCTTACTGCAGCAACTTTATGTTGTGACAAAAATAATATCAATCTATTTATAGAGCACTTCACAAAATCTGTGCTACAAAGTGCTTCACAAGGACAACAAAATACAAACAGACTAGCCATAAATACCATTGTAGGATTCACAGCTTGCCCATAAATTTATTCACGCATAGTTTAACAAAAATCAGACCCAAGATAGGTGCCAAAGAAATTCCACTTTTAACTTTTTTTTTTTTTGCTATGTTGCTAAAATCAAATAATGCCATTACTTGAGGGACTCATCTGGAAAGTTGTGCTTGAGAGTATGTTGACAGTAGTTTATTATACCGTGTTTCATTAAAGCAGTAAGGCAATCCAGGCTGCAATTTACAGCACTCTTTATATTCTTAAGAGTTATTATCACTGTAAATTTCTATCTTGTGGCCTGTAATCAAATTGTCTTTGGCCATATTTCAGCCTATTGTGTTCATTGTCTGTAATCCCTTTGAGAGACATAGTAAAGGGCCCATTGAAGAGGCCCGTCCAAATTGGCCTTGTTCTGCAGCTCCTCAAATCAAGTCAAATCATTTTCAGTGAAACCCAATATGTGAGAGTTTCTCCTCTCTTCTGGGAACTGCTGTCGGGCCTGCAGCAGCGCACTGTCTGTCTCTCTGCAGGACAATTGGTTAAATGGAGTTAACTGTTTCTCTGCCCGAGGTATGTTCCTGCTTTGATCCTGCTGCGCCTGGCGCCTGTCTGCTCTCTCTCCTCCTCTCGCTCTCTGTGTGACAGTGATAGATCGCCGGGTAACCATACAAGCTTTCAATGACTGTAATTTAGTGCAGCATTACATTCTCCTCTACTCACTGTGAACATTACCACTCTCACTCTCTGTCTGTTTGAAAGGGAGATGTAGGGCTGTCTAATGCTTTGTTTCCCTTCCATTGTCCCATAATGAATGAGTAAATATTGAATAAAAATATATAGCCTGCTTCAACAGTCACTATTTAAGCTTAAGAAATTAGAACCTAGCTATAGCTGTCTCTCAGTTTTTTCTTGTATCATTTTTATTCATTCATGACCTTTCTATTCATTTACATTAATAATTAAAACCATGTAGTTTGACAAATAGTTTTCATGCAGCCATCAATAAGTCTTAAGACAAGCCAGTCCATTAGTATTCACCACGTGGAAGCAGCTACTGCTTTGCTTTTCTATTTAATGCCAATCCTTCCTCTACATGTTGAGATAATTCACGAGATATGAGCGAACGTTAACCTGCTGGAGGCGCTACACCAAAAGCCCCAAAATGTCAACCAGCACTTGGTCCTAGTGGAAAATTCTTTCTTTCTTTGGCTCGCCCCAGTGGAGAATTGTTTAAAGAGTTAATTGTGGTTTTCTAAAAGAGTTTTCCTTTCGACATGTTGAAGCAGGCATTATGTATTTCATTTTTTAAATCTTTCTCTTTCATCAGAGTTGGCAGGGCTTACAGCTATCCTAAGTAAACTTTGGGGAGGGGGCTGGAGTCGAGTGGGATAAACATTTTTGAAACACGCAGCGGGGAACTTGTGGTGGTGAAAGTGTATCGTCTTTAAAGGAGACGGGAGGCCTGTCTGGTGAAGCATAACAGAACATTATTCTGTGTCTGAGTGGACCTGCCAACGTTGGTATGTCAAAATATCAATGGATGTAAGATCGCAAACTTCAGCTTCCATGCTGACATTTACAAAAACTCACACACTATATGAATCCTATATTAGCTTCTGTTTAATAAACTGGGGTAATTTATTGTGTTAAGCACCAGTTACCACTCGCAGCAGAGTAAATTGGGATGATTGATATGGGTGTTACATCAATTACCGAAATAATAAAAGTGAAGCGCACAGGTTCACTTGGCTGAAGCTCAGTTTCACTCAGGCCCAATCATGCCAACGAGCCAAAGAGGATGTGGAGGGCCTGAGGTCTTCCCCGTGAAGTGTCTCCTTATCTGATCTGAGCTTGAAGGGAACTGCAACAACATGCCAGTCTCACTTAGTTGTTTCATCTTTGCCACTGTCAGCATGTTTTGTCATGTGAGCTGCTACTCTTTCTGTTTCCACTCAAGGTCAAGTTCAACCTGCCGACCAAAACTGTTAAAAAGGCCACTTTTATTGTAACGTACTTACTCTTGCTCTTTCTTCTCGTATGCCTCAGGTAATGTCAAACCTCGGTTATCACGGGAACATTTCTCAGGGTGTCACAGAGTACAACCTGACAGGAGATTTTACTGATAGCGACTACAGGTCATTTTAGCAAGAAGTCTGTTTCAGCTGCACCTCAACTTCCCTCCACATGTTTGAATGAAAGCGGCTGTGTTCCACAAGTGGGTGAAATTGAGAAATTAAGCGGAGTTTGAACTTTGCTTTCAAGATCTGCCTTTGAAATGTTTCCACACAACTTCTTTTTGTAAGTACAAACAAACAAAACACCACAAATACCTTTATGCCCGTAGACCACATGTAAATATATATATATATATATATATATATATATATATATATATATATATATATATATATAATTACACTTTGCATTTACTGAGTTTCCCTCTGGGGATTAGTAAAGTCAGTCTAAGTTATGCACCACACAACAGTCAGAGGGGGGATGGCAGGTCTAAAAACCGCAGAACTTTGAAAGACCATGTTTGCATGTAGACTCAACTTGGTAGATTCAGGCAACAAAGCCTTTTGGTTAAGCTAAAGAAAAGTTTGTGGTTTTAGCTAAACGTTACAGCTAGAGTTCGGGACATATGCACAAACATATCAGTGAGTGTCCAGTTGCATTCTAGATCGTATGATAGATAAAATAAGATGGATACAACATCTGGGTCTGGAAAATAAGGCCAATGATGAAATGCCTAAAACCTGTACTATTTCAAATTGTTAGCAGGGGGCGACACGTCTAGTTTCGAAGTCTATGAGAACATGACGCAACTTCTCACTTGAAGTAAAAATCACCTCAGTCAATGTTATTTCAAATGAATGTATGGTCTTTGTTGCTGTTTCCAGACTTTTAAAAACAGAGTAATGTTCATTTTGTAAATCACGGTCCCATTTAGGAAAAAAGCTGATAAAACAAGGTATGTATTTTGGCGGGACACCTTTGTTCTTGACAGGTGCTACTGTATTACATGCATACATGTTCTGAAGTTCTCAGTCAGACCCAACATTGCTGGTTTCATGTCTGGTTTCAAAATACCAAGATGGCAATAGACAAATTCCAAACTCAAGTCTTCAAGACTGGAGTCCACACAAATGGGTGAAGTCACAGTTCCTATGGTCATCTTTTATATGCAGTTGGTGATTACAGCCAAGAACTTTCGAGTTCACACAATGCTGATTAAACCTATCGATGACAGATAAATCTCACCATATTTTGTACTACACTATGGTTTCTGTGGCAATGCTCCATTTGTTTTACATTAACTAGCAATGATTTGTTTGCCAGAGCTAAGGAGGACAGCAACCATAGCGGCAGAGATGGAAAGGATCAAAGCAACAAGTTGTAAATAGAGTGTATGGTGGAAAATAAAATTGTAGTAAATTAGTTGTATATTAATTTAATTTCGAGGAAAAAGGTGCTGAAAAATACTCTGAGATTCTTTGAGCCAAACCATAATATCTAATTAGACGAATTAGGTGCTCTGAAATCCTAAATGTCGCTGCCATTGAATGTAACATTTTATACCAATAGAAGCTGAAAATGTCTGTCTTAGGCATTACTTTTATGGATGATATCTCTGTAGCTTCCTTCTTGAGGGGACTCACACGGCACATGAGGCTTCAAAACTTTGTAATTACCTGATGGCTTGCTGATTGCTTAAGTGCCTTCATTTAACCTCTATATGTTAGCATGACTTGGCCGTCTGGAGAAAGTGTTGACAGGCGAGCAGCGAGCCGGTTATTATGCCTCTGCGTGTTTTGTATGTAGGATATTGGGTTTGGTGACAGGAAGGCGCGTCCCACATGGCGTCTGACAGAGATGAGCAGAGTGTTTGGCTGATGGGGACTCGGCAGCGAGTCTTGCCCACGATGCCAGGCGCTGACAGGTGAACACAGAGATATTGTTGCCGTATTGTTGCAGTTTGGGAGAAATGAAGAGGGAGAACGGGAACCGGACACCCTCTCTGGACCCGGTGCAAGCCAGGGGTTAGAGTGAGCTCAGTGACGGCGCTGACCGCAGGGGGGAACTCAGATGGCAGCCTGCACTCAGGGCTGATAATGACAACAACGATGATGTTGGAGAATGACCCACTAACAGAGGCCAGGGATGTCAAATTATGATACCACAGAGCCTTTATTGTCTGGCCATGATAGCAGATGTAGGCATCATTAGTATGATGGTGGTGACAGCAGAGGAGCAGGGGGACATCGCAGGATTAATGCAGGCAAGAGAAACCTGACACACACCGCAAAAACAGTCAGTCTTAAAAGTCCCATATTGCTCCCCCAGCTTTTTTTTTTTTAGCAAATTAATGAAAGTCTTACATGTTTCCAAAAATGTTCTTTTAATTTTTTAACCTCAAAATATCACAAAATTGATTCTTTTCACCATGAATGTATACATTCATACATATATTTAACCCCTGATTTTAGCTCTGCCTAAACAGACAGTTTCAATGTCTGTAGATTCAAATTCAACCACTTCAGGAAGAAAACTCTCCCTGCGGCTGTGACCGACACCACAAAGCAAAACATTTCATCACAAGTGTGTTAGACCAGGACTTTCTCTCACTTCTAACTTTTTCTGAGTGATCATTTAACATAGAAATATCAACAGCAGTCATTGTTTTTTACTCAAACAACATTACATATGGAAAATAAATAATGTATTGGTGGCTCTTATGCTGTGGGAACATTGTTATCAATCCCTAATCCATTGGGTCCTCAGTTCCTTAGATGCTGGGAGTGCATGAAGACTCTTGAGTCCATTCTTGTAGCCAGCAGCAGATTATTTGATATACTTTGCTTGTGGAAGAGACATTTTAGTTTTAGCAGAAGCAGCTTTAGAGAGTAAATAAACCTAGTGGACTGAGAAGCAGCTGTTTCATTCATTTTGAATGGTTTACTTCACAAGCAGAGGACAGTGAGGTGGCAGGCATGTGCATAGTTTGAGTGAGACGACTATTACTTCCTCTGTGTCCATAAAATAAAAGCTATACATTTTTTCTAACTTGTAAAGCTTGGAGGCTATACAGTTGACTAAGGGCTTGAGGAATGACACTGGTAGGCTTCTTCATATTCTGACAGCTTTTTTTCACTCTCCAAATTGTTAAGACACTTATAATGCATTAAACATGGACTTCACCATATGGGACCTTTTAAAAAGCAGAGACGGTCAACTATAACTACTGAAAATGTCTCTGAGTATAAGAAGAGAAGCTTTCTGGGGATCGCAGTGGGACACTGAGGATTGGTATGTCCTTGTACTATTTGTAGCCATTTTGTGGTCGAGTGAGTGAGTGAAGACAGTTGCCACGGTATATATATTTATATATAAATACGTCAGTGTGTCTCTTATGTGATGCTTTTCTCTTTTCCCCCCAACAGTAACTAAGAACTCACAAATGTGTGTGCCAAAGCATCAGATTCCCACTTTGCTTCTCCATGAATAGCAGCGTGAGGTCAGACCACAGCACAATGGGAGATGGTAGTAAACACAGTTTGGTGTTTGCTCTCTGGAAGATGAAAATGGCTTACTGATTTCTGTCAAACCACTGTTGCCATTTGACTATTTGCAAATTGGGTTAAACATTTCCCAACCGTCTTCTTCAAAATCATTCAAGTGATGGCAGCTGCACTGCAACATGCTGTGACTGTTTAAACTGTGACAAATCACACAGCAGCACCTGTTGGGAGATGACTGGCCCACTGAGACATTCAAAAAGAAAAAGTTTTGCTTGTTTCTTGAATTTAAGACTACTGTGTACCTCGTTGAGTAAGAATGAGCAATGTGTTTTAGTTCTGCAATGTGACACTTTGCATTGCTAATGAAGTCTGAGCTGTACGAAGGCATAAGTTCATCATTTGCTGTTCCAACATTATTATTATTACTGATCATATTTTAGACACTGCATCATGCATTGTGTCAGACATTCAGCAGACTGCTAATCTTACTGCTCATTATCAAAAGCATGCATTTTTGTACTTTTTTCCTGATAGTTTTGGTTTAGTTTTGGTAGAGTGAAGACATGATTCCATTCTCATTACTAGAAAATCAATATATGGATTAGCCAGCAGCTGGCCCAAAGACAGGATGTAGTGAAAACTAAATCAACCCCAGTTTCCCAGTTTACTTCACCATACCATGTGTTGGTTAATGAGCTTTTGAGGTGCTGGTGGACTGATTTTGTCTCTTTTTGCACAACCAGACCTGCTGGTTCACAGCCTTTGTGCTGAAATTGGCACAAATCTGTTGGCTGTAGCTTCATATTTACTACTTGAAGACAAATGGTGTGGTGTCAGAGTAGTTTTGGTCTCATCTCGCTCTCGGCAATTATGCATATTTTCCAAAATGTCAAATTATTCCTATGACTGGGAACAAAAAACATCATTAAATGAGATATTTAGTTCATGCGGGTTTATCTTATTATTGCCTTGTGCAAGTCTAGAAACAAGATTTCACTTGACATTTAGCAAGACTTGTTGTGTATTTTTAGCCATAAATAATCCTGTAATGTAGACGACTGCTCAGTGAGAATGCAAATGATTTCAGATAATGTTTCAGTGTTCAGCGCGACTTGTTTGGATCTATCTATAGCGATATTGGCCGCACTTCCTCCCTTGCATATTTCATAATAGCTTGTGACTCACATTGACTTCAAAAGATGTTCTAGGCATGTTGATTATGTCCGTAAATTATCATCTATCAGAAATTCTGACAATGTTGACCACAGAGGAGCCGCAACTGGAACAAATTGGAGTTTCATGCCTTGCTCAGGGGCATTTTTGCTCTAGCTCTAGATGGTGGGAATTGCCCATCGCATTCATTTCCCCTCCACGCAATGAGGCTGCATGCTCGCCTGTTTAAATTCAGCAAAATACTCCACTTCAGCTGTCTTGTACATTTGAAATGTCAATACAGACTGCATATAAAAATATAGTTTAATTAAAAGATATTCAGGGCTCTAACCTTGAATTTGAATGTGCGTCTGTGATCTCTGCGCCATGACAGCCTGAACAAATATGCTGAGTTGATTCTTCTGAGATTACAATAGATTCCACGTCGTCTCATGAAGCTCTGAAAGGGATGGGAGGGCGCAGCAGAGGCCCCTGAATAAACAACCATTAAATTCTCCCTACGCCTATATGAGGGGAATCTTCAGAGTCGGGGCTGCACTTTAAATCTGCCAAAACACAAAGGCAGACGCAAGTAGAATTAAATGTAGGGAGAGGGAAAATTGTTTGAATAGGGAAGCCCATTTTACCTTTCCTACTTCATCTTTTTTAGCCTGCATGTTCTTGTAAAGGAGGCAGATTAGCGGACAGCGGGATAAAGGGAGGTAGATGTGTGGAGGGAGAGAAGAGGGGGATGAAGTGGATGAAGGAGAAGATGAAAGCTTTGTTGTGCTGATGCTTAATGAGCTGGAAAACACAATTGAACTTCTCTGACTGTGGAAATTGCTGTGAGGGCATCGTAAATTAGCGTCAGTGTGGGAGCTAGCCCGCTGACAGAAAAGAGGCTTTGTGTGGTGAAGGCTTCTTCACAGGCCTGCAGCCACTGAGATCTTCACAGCAGTATCATAGCTCGATCTGTCACACGACCAGGCAGTTACTTTTAAATATGGACGAGGGAGCTGTTTGGCAGCACTTTTAGTTGTCCATTTATCAACATTTTTTTCCCTGCTTCACCATCCCACCTGTTGATCTGCGTTGTCCATATAATCTCCACTCTCTGCGCTACCTGTGGATTGTTATTCTGTAAACTGCAAAGCCAGACAAAGAGCAGCCAGACGAAGATAGAACGTGGAGGATGAGGCAGAAAGGCAGCAGAGAGGAGATGGGTCTAATTCTTCTCTGATATTTGGTGAACTCCAAAGGCTGACTCTTCATTCTGGCTTTGCAGGCTTGGCACATGCCTTCTGTTACTAAGTGGCTTCATATTGAAAGGCTCTGCAGCCGCTATTCTCCATCCCACTGGGTGCCAGCCTCTCTGCCCTGGCAGCTGCTGGGCTTTAGAATAGACCCATAGTTTCCCCTCTGCAGGTGAGCTGCACAGCCAAAACAGGGCCCCTCAAAGGCCTTTTCAGAGCCTCAATAGGAAACTGACTTGGGGAAAGAGGAACGGGCACACAATGGCCGCCTTCTCTGGACACAGAGAAGATGGAGATGAGCTATTGGGGTGCTGCTTTAGTGTTGCTTATAGCCATGTCGAGGAGAGGTGATGAGAGAAGAGAGGAGAGGATGAGTCCCCCCTTTTTTAAGTTTTTGAGGGCGTGGCTCTCCCTTCGCAGCGTTTTCTTGCTCTGCGCGCTGCCGTGCAGGGATGTCCTGTCATCCCGCGTCTCCAGTGTAATTGCTGTGCTTTTGAAACCTGATGAAACAGAATGTTTTTTTCCATGTCCTGGGGTGACGGAGGTGACACCCCTATCCACACCTCCCCTCTGTCCACCTCCCTACCTCCCCTCCCTTCCCTCCACTTCTGTCCCAGACCGCTGGGACTCCCTTTTGCGCCGGCAAAGCTCTTCCCATGCAGACAGGAAAGAATGCACCTCCCTCTGCTCCCTCTTACCTCCTTTTCATAGT